>NW_027362772.1:279756148-280356148 GCF_046119375.1 Phyllobates terribilis | reverse complement strand
TAGAGTATATAAAAAATAAATACTTTAGTTTGTCACTTTACTTTTTTTTGGCTTGTGCTTTTTATCAATGTTTTTTGTGCTAAATTCTTCAAAATTGGGTAAAAATAAAAAATCTTTAATTCCGTCTTTGACCCTATATTGTGCAAAAGTTAAACATTTTGCAAAATAGCCTAAAATTTGCGCCCATATAGCCGGCGTCGAGAAAATCACTCCAAGGTGAGGACTGGAGTACATTTGCGCCAAATTTTGCAACTTTTTAAAAAGTTGTAATTGATGAATTAGTCAAAAATATATGGTAACCCCAAACCAGGCCAACACTATAGTGACAAACATAAAAAAAAATAGAATAAAGGGGAATATTAGCTCAACACTTAACTGGGATGGCGGCCGGCCCATTGGTTTGTCCAAGCAAAGTATCCAAAAAAAGAAAATTGGCCACAAAATCCAGTGTAAACAGAAAATATCCTTTTATTTAGTGTCCATTAAAATTCAAAGGGAATTGTGGCGATAGATATTCGTGGATGCATTTTGACCGTAAGGTCTTAATCGTAACGTTAAGATTCGAAACGCGTCAAACAATATGTATCACCACGATTCCCTTTCAATTTTAATGGATACTAGATAAAAGTATATTTTCCATTTACACTGGATTTTGCGGACAATTTTTTCATTTTTTGGATAAAAAAAACAGTCGAACGCATAAAATTGACTTTAAAAAACAAATAAAAAAATAAGCGAAAAACACAAAAAATTGATAAAAAAAATGGTGCCATTGCAAAGATGAATGGGGCTCTTTATTTTAGGGATATGCTAAAATTAAAATAGAAAAATAGAGAAAAATCAAAACAATCAGAAACTTGACATGACGTGATGGGAGAAGAAGTTATGTTCTGTGGATAGTGAGGGACCATCAGTGCAGTTTGGATGGAGGCTTTTGGTGCTCGGTCGCCTTTCCCGCCTTTGTGCCCAAAAAATGGGGTAAGGTTAGTGGAGATGGTGGAAGAGGTCTTCCTAGTGCAATCTCTCTACGCTCTGTTCTTAGTGATATGTCGGAGGTGGTCCGATTGCAGAACATACCTGGCAGGAATCTCTTCCACCCTGGAGGTCGCCGGCACACATCATTCGGTCAGTAATGTCACCACTGTAGACACCCGCACTGTTACACACAGAAGTGCTGATAATGGACACCTCTGTGTTCATCAGCACTGGGGATGTTTCCTCTGCAACACACAAAACATGGAGCAGAATATCATCATTATCAAACGTGATTGATTAATTACTTTTAATTATCAACCTGTTCTACCTTATATATAGGGGTTGACCAAATAGTTATCTCACCCAACACTCCATACAAAGACACTCAACAAAGGTGGGGGAGGATCAGGATGCCCTCATACATATATTCCCAACTCAGGGAGGGTCTGATGACCCCATACACATGCACTCCCAACTCGGGGAGATTCGGGAATCATCCATACACATGCACTCCCAACTCGGGGAGATTTGGAAATCACCCATACACATGCACTCCCAACTCGGGGAGGGTCAGGAATCACCCATACACATGCACTCCCAACTCAGGGAGGGTCAGGAATCACCCATACACATGCACTCCCAACTTGGGGAGATTCGGGAATCACCCATACACATGCACTCTCAACTCAGGGAGGGTCAGGAATCACCCATACACATGCACTCCCAACTCGGGGAGATTCGGGAATCACCCATACACATGCACTCCCAACGGGAGGAGGGTCAGGAATCACCCATACACATGCACTCCCAACTCGGGGAGATTCGGGAATCACCCATACACATGCACTCCCAACTCAGAGAGGGTCAGGAATCACCCATACACATGCACTCCCAACTCGAGAGGGTCGGGAGGTCCTATACACATGCACTCCCAACTCGGGGAGATTCGAGAATCACCCATACACATGCACTCCCAACTCGGGGAGGGTCAGTAGACCCCATACACATGCACTCCCAACTCAGAGAGGGTCGGGAATCACCCATACACATGCACTCTCAACTCGGGGAGGGTCAGGAGGCCCCCATACACATGCACTCCCAACTTGGGGAGGGTTGGTAGACCCCATACACATGCACTCCCAACTCGGGGAGGGTTTGGAGACCCCAAACACATGCACTTCCAATTCATGGAGGGTCAAGAGACCCCATACACACACACTCTCAATTCGAGGAGGGTCAGGAAGACTCTGTTCACATGCACTTTTGACTCGGGGAGAGTCAGGAGACCACATACAAATGCAACCCCAACTCGAGGAGGGTCAGGAGACTCCATACACATGCAGTCTCAACTCAGGGAGGGTCAGGAAGCCCCATACACATTCATTTTTGATTCGGGAAGGGTAGGGAAGCTCACTTGCACTTGCGCCCTCAATACGGGGAGGCCTATACACATGCACTCTAGACTCGGGGAGGGTCAGGAAGCCCCCATACTTATGACACTGATGGAGCCATGTGGTGTAGATGAGCATATGAATGGTGTGGTTGTCTATCTACTTCTCCCCACATGCACAAGAACCCTCGGTTTATGAAATATGTCTGACCACTTGTAGCACTATTATATTATTTTACTTACTTGAAGAAGCTACCGTTTTTCCAAAGCCGCTAATCCAGCATCGGGTGTTGGGGTTAAACGTCTGCCGGCTCATCGGAAGGCAAGCGGGCTGAACCACAGCTAGAAGATAGATCAAGAGGAAATCAAATTATTTTCATAAATGATTCTGCAAAGTTTTAAAAGTTCATGCTCAGAATTTGCACAACGAACTCATTATTAAAGATACAGCAGAAACAGAGGTGCACATAGAAATCATGGGGCCCCATAGCAAAAGTCCTAATTGGGCCCCAACTAAGGATGATGGCCCCATAAATAGCTTTCCACATAGTATGATGGCCCCATAAATAGCCCTCCACATAGTATGATGGCCCCATAAATAGCCCTCCTACATAGTATGATGACCCTATAAATAGACCTCCACATAGTATGATGGCCCCATAAATAGTCCTCCACATAGTATGATGGCCCCATAAATAGCCCTCCTACATAGTATGATGGCCCCATAAATAGCCCTCCACATAGTATGATGGCCCCTTAAATAGCCCTCCACATAGTATGATGGCCCATAAATAGCCCTCCACATAGTATGATCACCCATAAATAATCTTCCACATAGAATGATGGCCCCATAAATAGCCCTACTACATAGTATAATGGCCCATAAATAGCCCTCCACATAGTATGATGACCCCATAAATAGCCCTCCACATAGTATGATGACCCCATAAATAGCCCTCCACATAGTATGATGGCCCCATAAATAGCCCTCCACATAGTATGATGGCCCCATAAATAGCCCTCCACATAGTATAATGGCCCCATAAATAGCCCTCCACATAGTATGATGGCCCCATAAATAGCCCTCCACATAGTATGATGGCCCCATAAATAGCCCTCCTACATAGTATAATGGCCCATAAATAGCCCCCCACATAGTATGATGACCCATAAATAATCTTCCACATAGTATGATGGCCCCATAAATAGCCCTCCTACATAGTATGATGGCCCATAAATAGCCCTCCACATAGTATGATGACCCATAAATAATCTTCCACATAGTATGATGGCCCCATAAATAGCCCTCCACATAGTATGATGGCCCCATAAATAGCCCTCCACATAGTATGATGACCCATAAATAATCTTCCACATAGTATGATGGCCCCATAAATAGCCCTCCACATAGTATGATGGCCCCATAAATAGCCCTCCACATAGTATAATGGCCCCATAAATAGCTCTCTACATAGTATGATGGCCCCATAAATAGCCCTCCACATAGTATGATGGCCCCATAAATAGCCCTCCACATAGTATGATGGCCCCATAAATAGCCCTCCACATAGTATGATGGCCCCATAAATAGCCCTCCACATAGTATGATGGCCCCATAAATAGCCCTCCTACTTAGTATGATGACCCCATAAATAGACCTCCACATAGTATGATGGCCCCATAAATAGTCCTCCACATAGTATGATGGCCCCATAAATAGCCCTCCTACATAGTATGATGGCCCCATAAATAGCCCTCCACATAGTATGATGGCCCATAAATAGCCCTCCACATAGTATGATGACCCATAAATAATCTTCCACATAGTATGATGGCCCCATAAATAGCCCTCCTACATAGTATGATGGCCCCATAAATAGCCCTCCACATAGTATGATGGCCCATAAATAGCCCTCCACATAGTATGATGACCCATAAATAATCTTCCACATAGTATGATGGCTCCATAAATAGCCCTACTACATAGTATAATGGCCCATAAATAGCCCTTCACATAGTATGATGACCCCATAAATAGCCCTCCACATAGTATGATGACCCCATAAATAGCCCTCCACATAGTATGATGGCCCCATAAATAGCCCTCCACATAGTATGATGGCCCCATAAATAGAGCTCCTACATAGTATGATGGCCCATAAATAGCCCTCCACATAGTATGATGACCCATAAATAATCTTCCACATAGTATGATGGCCCCATAAATAGCCCTCCACATAGTATGATGGCCCCATAAATAGCCCTCCTACATAGTATGATGACCCCATAAATAGACCTCCACATAGTATGATGGCCCCATAAATAGTCCTCCACATAGTATGATGGCCCCATAAATAGCCCTCCTACATAGTATGATGGCCCCATAAATAGCCCTCCACATAGTATGATGGCCCCATAAATAGCCCTACTACATAGTATAATGGCCCATACATAGCCCTCCACATAGTATGATGACTCCATAAATAGCCCTCCACATAGTATGATGACCCCATAAATAGCCCTCCACATAGTATGATGGCCCAATAAATAGCCCTCCACATAGTATGATGGCCCCATAAATAGCCCTCCTACATAGTATAATGGCCCATAAATAGCCCTCCACATAGTATGATGACCCATAAATAATCTTCCACATAGTATGATGGCCCCATAAATAGCCCTACACATAGTATGATGGCCCCATAAATAGCCCTCCACATAGTATAATGGCCCCATAAATAGCTCTCTACATAGTATGATGGCCCCATAAATAGCCCTCCACATAGTATGATGGCCCCATAAATAGCCCTCCACATAGTATGATGGCCCCATAAATAGCCCTCCACATAGTATGATGGCCCCATAAATAGCCCTCCACATAGTATGATGGCCCCATAAATAGCCCTACTACATAGTACAATGGCCCATACATAGCCCTCCACATAGTATGATGACTCCATAAATAGCCCTCCACATAGTATGATGACCCCATAAATAGCCCTCCACATAGTATGATGGCCCCATAAATAGCCCTCCACATAGTATGATGGCCCCATAAATAGCCCTCCTACATAGTATAATGGCCCATAAATAGCCCTCCACATAGTATGATGACCCATAAATAATCTTCCACATAGTATGATGGCCCCATAAATAGCCCTCCACATAGTATGATGGCCCCATAAATAGCCCTCCTACATAGTATGATGACCCCATAAATAGACCTCTACATAGTATGATGGCCCCATAAATAGTACTCCACATAGTATGATGGCCCCATAAATAGCCCTCCTACATAGTATGATGGCCCCATAAATAGCCCTCCACATAGTATGATGGCCCCATAAATAGCCCTCCACATAGTATGATGGCCCATAAATAGCCCTCCACATAGTATGATGACCCATAAATAATCTTCCACATAGTTTGATGGCCCCATAAATAGCCCTCCACATAGTATGATGGCCCCATAAATAGCCCTCCTACTTAGTATGATGACCCCATAAATAGACCTCCACATAGTATGATGGCCCCATAAATAGTCCTCCACATAGTATGATGGCCCCATAAATAGCCCTCCTACATAGTATGATGGCCCCATAAATAGCCCTCCACATAGTATGATGGCCCATAAATAGCCCTCCACATAGTATGATGACCCATAAATAATCTTCCACATAGTATGATGGCCCCATAAATAGCCCTCCTACATAGTATGATGGCCCCATAAATAGCCCTCCACATAGTATGATGGCCCATAAATAGCCCTCCACATAGTATGATGACCCATAAATAATCTTCCACATAGTATGATGGCTCCATAAATAGCCCTACTACATAGTATAATGGCCCATAAATAGCCCTTCACATAGTATGATGACCCCATAAATAGCCCTCCACATAGTATGATGACCCCATAAATAGCCCTCCACATAGTATGATGGCCCCATAAATAGCCCTCCACATAGTATGATGGCCCCATAAATAGAGCTCCTACATAGTATGATGGCCCATAAATAGCCCTCCACATAGTATGATGACCCATAAATAATCTTCCACATAGTATGATGGCCCCATAAATAGCCCTCCACATAGTATGATGGCCCCATAAATAGCCCTCCTACATAGTATGATGACCCCATAAATAGCCCTCCACATAGTATGATGGCCCATAAATAGCCCTCCACATAGTATGATGGCCCATAAATAGCCCTCCACATAGTATGATGGCCCCATAAATAGCCCTCCACATAGTATGATGGCCCCATAAATAGCCCTCCTACATAGTATGATGACCTCATAAATAGACCTCCACATAGTATGATGGCCCCATAAATAGTCCTCCACATAGTATGATGGCCCCATAAATAGCCCTCCTACATAGTATGATGGCCCCATAAATAGCCCTCAACATAGTATGATGGCCCATAAATAGCCCTCCACATAGTATGATGGCCCATAAATAGACCTCCACATAGTATGATGACCCATAAATAATCTTCCACATAGTATGATGGCCCCATAAATAGCCCTCCTACATAGTATGATGGCCTCATAAATAGCCCTCCACATAGTATGATGACCCCATAAATAGCCCTCCACATAGTATGAGAACCCCATAAATAGGCCTCTACAATAGCCCATTGAGCTGAGACGTCAGACATACAAGGGGGAATGATGGAGGAGGGAGCCTCAGCTGACGGCTCCTTCCTCCACCATCGCTTTCAGCTGTATCTGCATCCACAGTATCAGGCACCACATGCAAATAAATCAATTATTATTGGTTATCATTGACATTGAGAATCTCCACCGCTGCATCACTATCAATCAACGGATCTGGTAGCCTCCATGTTTTACCTGGAAATAAAAACCAAAACACAAATATCTATTTTTTTTCTTTTACCTGAGAAAGTAAACGGGTTCCTTAATTTCAGCAAGGCCACATCAAAGTCATCCGTGCCTTCATTATAGTTCTCATGTCTAATCACAGCCGAGATATACGACACGATGCGACTCAGGGCCAGATTGACCGTGCCGGTCACTATCCTCCAGGATTGAAGGGGTTCTCTACTGTTGGGAGATATCGGACGTATTCAATCAATGAAGTTATGCAAAAGTCTTAATAGAAAAGGAAAAAAAATTTACTCAAAGAAGAAAAAGAATACTGTCCATTTAAAGTTCCTTGCCACTTGACTTAGGACTCATTCAGATGTCCGTGAAAATCAATCTGAGAATGGACCACAATGTACGGACTGGCCGCGGCTCTCCCGACCTGAGCCTTATAGAAATATATGCAGCACGCAGTCAGGAGACCCACGGCCAGTCCATTTATTGCGGTCGGATCTCGGACCGATTTGCATGGACGTCTGAATGAGCCCTACGACTGTAAGAAAAACTTCAAAGAAGAGGACAACAGTATCTTTAGTGCCACCTAATGGAGATAACAATCCTAAAAGTCGATATTGACCCTATAAAAAACTTTGCCACGTGACTTTGGATATAAAGCCAAACCAAACTTTTCTTCAAAATGAAACATCTCCCTTAGCAAACAGCTGTTTAGGCATTCTTGCTCCTCATCAGTGCAATGTAAGAGACTGAAAGGTCTTTGAGTGGGAGATAACTTTTGCCCTTGAAGTGAGCACCAGCATAGGAAGGCCTAAAGGACAAGACAATATGCCCCTTTGCACTGATGAGGGTTAAGAACCCCAAAGCAGCTGTCTGCACATGTTTTTTTTTTCCTTTTGGGAAGATTTTGGTTTGGCTTTTATCCTAAGTTATGTGTCAAGGATCTTTGTATTGACTTCTACGATTGCTAACAATACTTGGTAATACAGACTTTGGCCCCCATTCATTATTGCTCCAGTTTTCTAGAATAACTTCCTCCTTTTTTAATACAAACACAATTCCTATACGTTTTTGCCCCTTTTCAGTCGTCTTTCTTTTTTAAGCTTTTTTTTTAATTAATATTTTTCCTCGACAGCTTTGCTTATTTAGATGTTTTAGATTCATTAAATACTTTTATTAAATGATAATTTTTTGGGGCGCTTCTCACTCCAGTCCCCCCTGCTTGGAGTAAAGTTTCTGGAGGAGTTTTCAATTTGGTGCATTCTTGAAACTTTGTGACTTTTGGTGCTGAAATATATCAAAAACTAATTTAAGACAAAAAAACCTGTATTTTTGCTTTTGGAGCCAGATTCACCAACCATGTGCACTATTTTGAAGAATTTGGAAGTGAAAAACACCAGTGAATACCACAACCCCCCCCCAAAAAAGCGACTAGTATAAATTGTAAATAATGAATTGGGCTCTCTATTATCTTCTCATTTTTCATCCAGGTATAACATGATAACAATAAACTTTTTGTAAAAGAGACATAAGGGAACACATGAGGTTGGCCTTTCTTACATAAGATGTGTTGGACATAGATCCCTTAGAGGCCATTAGTTTGGGTCATTGGACCCACGGTCACACCAAGCTTGTGATCAAAGGAGGCTCTCGATCACCACCTAAAGGAGGCTCTCGATCACCACCTAAAGGAGGCTCTCGATCACCATATGATGTGTTGGACATAGATCCTTAAGAGGCCATTAGTTTGGATCATTGGACCCACGGTCGCTCCAAGCTTGTGATCAAACGAGGATCTTGATCACCAACTAAAGGGAGGCTCTCGATCACCAACTAAAGAGAGGCTCTCGATCACCAACTAAAGGAGGCTGTCGATCACCATATGATGTGTTGGACATAGATCCTTAAGAGGCCATTATTTTGGGTCACTGGACCCAATGTTACACCAAGCTTGTGATCAAAGGAGGCTCTCAATTACCACCTAAAGGAGGTTCTCGATCACCACCTATAGGAGGCTCTCGATCACCAACTAAAGGAGGCTTTCAATCTCCACCTAAACCCTCGGAAACCTAATGGCAAGCACATCTAAAAAATTTCCTGTGCCTAATAACACGGTGCTCCAAAGATTGATAGGTTGTAGACCCCAAAAGTGGATTGGTTCTAACTGAGAAATTTGCAAGTGTGTAATATGGGGACACATTGTAACAGTCTGAATCAAGTCTTAGACACATTGAAGTTGTCAGATTGCACTTGAAAAACCAAAATGGATTAAAGGCATTGTATGTACGTCACAAACCCTCCCCGTAGTACATATTCATAGATTTGATCAAAACCGTCCATCCTCTATTTACCCGGTGAAGCAGTGAGCTGCAGACAGCACGTATTGGTTGTTCATGATTGTCCCTCCACATACGTGCTCATATTGACTACTTGTGCGGATCTGCACGCTCACTTGCCAAGGCCAGTCTCCCAGGTTGGCCTCGGTGCCGCCGATGATCCTGCTGCTCCTCTTCTGCTGCCCGCAGTCTGCAGAGTAAATAATTCATCGTTAAATGAAGAAACGAGATGAACCCTCCAAGAATAACGAATCAATAACCCGTATACCTGTGCGTCTTCTGATTTTTAAAAGGGAACCTATCCGCAAGTTTTTACACCCCAAACTGTCATCTATCAAAAGTTTCTGTAATGTTGATTAAATTCCTTCTTTAGTTTTAGTTTTTGAGAGATCCTTTGGCTAATTTTTATGCAAATGAGCCGAAAGTGCATCGGGGTTGACACTGCAGTTACAGATCTCCAACCTCTCTCCTTCTTTCCCTGCCCACTGCCTGCCTCCTATCAGTGACTGACAGGTCACTCTTGTCTCCTGTGCCTGGAATCTGGTGCAAGGGCCATATTTCCCTGGAGCCTTGCATGTATGTGTGGCGCCCCTGAGGGTTCGGTCGCCACAGGGGTACTGCATCTCTTTAATGAGGTGTGCTATCTCTCCTTCGAGGTAAGGATGGTGTATCTGTCAGGAACCCACCTTTGCATTCATCACCACACCTCTCCCACCTGAGGGGGGGGGGAGCTTATAGGCACCAGGGTGCTGTCCCAGCCAGGATAAGTGGAGATGGGGGAACCAAAAGTTAGGGGGAACCTAGTAGTGGGTGAGGGTGGAGGACGCACACTTAGGTTACACCACAAAATTCATATTTAATAGCCAGCCATCTTGGGCTCATGGTCTTTGATTGTGATCTTCATCACTGAAAGTGGCTTTCTGTGTGAACCTGCAGTTGATGGGGACACGGTCCTCGTACTCTGGCCTTGAGGCGAGGAGCGGGCTAGAGTTAATGGCTGTCTCTACCCGGTCAAGGTCCCTACCCAAGAAGGCCTGGAGGGGAGCAGAGGAGACAAGCTCCACAGGTGAAAGGATCCCAGGGGGATGCAGACGGAGCGGCATACGCCACCTGTCCTCACTATTCTGGTTAAGTCAGAGGGATTCCTGCTGCAAGAGGGGTACCGGCCCCCGATATCTGGCTCTGTCACTTCAAGTCTTAGTCGGAGAAGCCCGGAGGCTCAGTGGATCCCACCGGGTAACGGTTTGAGCGGAGTTGCCACCCGTACCCTTGTTCTGTGCATAGTCCAGAGGGAGACCCGGCCTTAGTACATGTACCACATACGGACAGGAGAGGACCTAGTGGGAAAGTTTAGGAACACTCTGGTGCGGGGTCCTGACCACAGAACCTGAACTACCCGGAGGTTGTCGGAGCCCCGGTCCTGGTGGACGCAGCGCGCAGTGAGGAGCAGTTAGAAGCATTGCAGCTGTGCATTCTACCGTGAGTAAAGCTTGGAAGACTACCCCTATGGCCTCCGGTTTCTTATTGCAACGCGGCTCCGCACGACACCGCACCACATCTCTTACTACAGTCCCCATCCTCCTGTTCTCTCTGCCCTGAGGCCCTGCTCCGCCTGTGGGGAGTAGTATCATCTCCTGCTGCCACTACATCCCGCCTCAGAGGACTGAACGCAGCGCTGGTGGGGGAATCACCAGAAACCACAGGTGGCGTAGTCAATACAACCACTCGATTAACACCAACTCTGAAAGCCCATTACACCCTTTTAATGTGACGACCCTGGGCACGGAACGGATCCAGGCCACGGCTACAACCCACCAAACATCTGACCCGGCTCCGAGTACCCCCACTTCTCAGGGTGAGGGCTGTGAGCGTCACATAAGGTCCTGAGAGCCGGGCTATCATTCTGCGCATGCGCTGGCCAAGAGGATAATGGCAGGAGGGACCTGTCAGTCACCGAGAGGAGGCAGGTGGCGGGTAGGAAACAAGGCAGAGCGGCAGGAGAGGAGCGCCACCCTGTCTGGCTGCATGGCCACGCCTGAGGTCATCTAAACCTTCTGTGGCTGATGCAATCTTCTGTTTTGTTGCAAAATTGCAGAGGGCATTTTTTCAATTAATTTCCCAAAATTTGCCACTAATTTAATTGGCATCAAATCGATACAAATACAGGGCTAGCTTAAGAAGCGCATGTAGCTACAACCAACTGTGCCGCTTACCTGAGCATCTCACAGACAGGTACTGGCCACCTGAACAAACTTGACTGAGATAATAAAAAGGACAAAATAAGTATTTGTGCATTGAATTACAACTAAAAGTTCAATTAGAAGCTAAATAAAGAGGAAAAAAATAATATTCATACCTGTCCAGACCTCCTTGTACAGTGTCGGATGGTCTAGAGGCAAAAAGCCCTATATTGTTAGGGTTGTCACTCGTGGACACCTGAGTTACGGTTGGGTTTCTGGGAAGGGACAAAAAAATATGTTATGGTAGGAAGACGACGAGTAATAAAAGCAACATATACTGTAATGTCATAAAGAGGGCAGAATAAACCATATCTATAGAGGGAATTTGTCAGGAAAATGGTGGGAACAAAAAAGAAGAGGCGCTGCAGCTGCATAGGCTTCAAGATGTAAGCAGTGCTAAGGTTGTTATTTTCCAACCTTATCTTTCACCCCCAAAACTTTACTGAAAACGGACAACTCCTTTAAATGATAAAATGCAGTATACCTGCAGACACCATCAGGAGAGATCAGGGGGCCAGCACATGACCGCTGCAGCCAATCAGTGTCTTAAGTGGTCACATGCTTAGTGATGGGAGATATGATGCCAGTACAGCATGTTACCACGGAGGACACTGATTGGCTGCAGTGATCACATGCTGCCCCTTTGTGAACAAAGGCAGGAAGGGATCACCGAAACTTCTGAGCTGTATCAGCTGGGAAAAAAAGAGTTGACCGAATATTTAATTTTTTTTTATTTTACTTTATAACATTTTCTATTATTTTTATCCCCCCCCCTTTAATGTATGAACAATGGGTAGTTTGCACCTAAGTTTTTCCAAAAAGAAGCTGATGCCAGGAAATACACAGAATAGAATGTTAGGTCTGCCCTAATTTAGTCCAAAATGCACAGGATGTATCGCAAAAGCAGGAAATTAGGAGTGTAGTATCAGTACATTGGCGGTCTGATGAAGATGCAGGCTTGTGAAAAATGAAAGTGAAAAGTGTCTGACAAGGAAAAAGTGCAACAAAAGGCAGCTAAATGCTCTATAAACAGGGACAAAGTGACCATTTCTCCATATCTACATTGAAAAAAAAGTTTTTGACAGTGCATATAGGTATTCCGCTCCGATCTGATGGTAAAGGATAAAGAAAATGTCAAAGTTCCGGTAATACTCACTCCTGAAATCCGAAGCGTTGGCACACGTAAGAGGCAAAGTTATTATTGACCCCTGTAGAGCAGACTGGTAGCCACAGGTTCTCCTGGTTTCGAGACATGACTTGAAGAAGTGAATTATCCCACATAAAGCGAACTGTTAGGAGTAAGAGAATTGAATTGAATATCGGGGTCAGGTCAATGAAAATGCAATGCCAGGCAATCGGTGTATAATGTTATCACTGAGCCAGAAAAAAAACTTCTATGCTGCGTCCACTTAAAAAAAAAAAACAGGACAGAAACAAAATGAACATATCCCCTGCGGTAAGTAAATAAGTAACAGCAATAGTGCAGGTGAATAACATTGGGTACTTAGTAACAAAAAAAATCATCAAAGCCATCCCACCAGCGTCAAGGTGAACTGGTCCTAACCTCTAGTATTGAAACCAGGAAAGGACTATCCCAAATTTGGGTCACCTTGACGCTGGTGGGATGGCTTTGGTGCTTTTTTTTAATCAGTAATGGTGTGTTACTAAGTACCCTGAACTTTATCTGCACTATATTGCTTATAATTATTCACTTACAGCAGGGTATATGTTCATTTTGTTTCTGTCTTGGGTTTTGTTTGTATAATGGGCAGTGTGAACATGCTCCTATTTCGCATGCATACCAACTTATACTCCAGTTCATTTTTTTTCGGTTAAGTTTTTTTTCAGTTGCGCTCACTTTAAGGCTAATCACACTCTGATCGGAGTGATCCGATTTTTTCTGATGAGGAGAAGATAGAAAAAAAAATTCTCCACCTTTTCCATTTTGTCAGTCCGTGGAAATCGGTCTGCACTCTGATGTCATCCAAGTGCAGTCCAATTTTTTCCACGCATTCATTGACTTGCATGGTCGAGTGCGATCCAAATATCGGATGCAAATCGAGAGTGCTGAAATTTTTTTCCTTGGACAGACTCTGTCCTAGGAAAAATATCGGATATGTGTACGACCCCATAAAATAACATTGGTCTGAGTGCAATCCGATGTTTTGTTAAAAATAGGATCGCCGGCACCTGCTCTTATATTGGGAAAGGTCAAGAATGATCCACAAGGAAAACTAAAATGAATTCCCCCAATTAAAACTGTAAACTATAACGAGCATCTATTAATCCCATCACAACACCAGGCTACCTGGGAAGAAGCCATTAATTATTTTGTTATCAAAGACCTCCAGAGAAGCAATAATTAATTAAGATCTCTATTATCCTAGACAGCTAGAGGCGAAGGCATGTGCCACTCTTAGACTAGACCACCAGGGAAATGTCTAAGGAAGACATCATAGACTCTAGACATTGCCCTAGACCACCAGGGAAGTGCCATTAACCTTTCAACTAACCTAAACAGCTAGGGAAGAAGTGACAAATCTATTTTTTAGACCACCAGGGAAGTACGATTAACTTCTTACAACTTTAAACAGCTAGAGAATAAGACATGGATTCTAGACATTACCCTAGACCACCAGGGAAGTGCTATTAACTTCTTACAATCTAAAACAGCTAGGGAATTAGGTATTAACTTTAGACATTGCCCTAGACCACCAGGGAAATGCCATTAACGTTTCAACTAACCTAAACAGCTAGGGAAGAAGTGACAAATCTATTTTTTAGACCACCAGGGAAGTACCATTGACTTTTTACAACTTTAAACAGCTAGGGAATAAGACATGGATTCTAGACATTACCCTAGACCACCAGGGAAGCAGACATTAACCTTTCAACTACCCTAAACAGCTAGGGAAGAAATTACAAATATATTACTCTAGACCCCCAAGCATGCAACCATTAACCTCTACACTGCCATAAACTGCAAGGAAAAAAGGCTCGAACCCACTTCTCACCCTGGACCACCAGGGACACAGCCATTAATTTCCCTACTACTCTAGACAGCTAAGGAAGTAGACATAAACCCCCGTTGCTACTACTACCTTAGACCACCTGGGAAGTGTGCATTTACTCAATAATACCTAATATTTTTATTGTAATGGAGCTCTGCTCAGGAATGAGCCAATATATTTGGGAGTGTTGCTTTTTAGATGTCTACACTGTTTGTAGAACTTTCTATATTGTCGTTGTAACCATAAAGCCGACCACTGATTAGTAGCTGAGATGTTCTCCGTTATGTCTCACGGTAGCCATATTATATTGGATGCTCAGGATCATCTGATTTCCTTGTTATTGTGAACATGTCTCAGTTTTCACCCAAATCTTTCTTTCTCGCCGCCTTTAATCTCATTCTTCTGTATGACAAGAGAAGTAGAGTAATATTACCGCATCCAGCCTCGTCTCCTCCTTCGGAACACTCTGCGATTCCATTGCACAAAGTCTTGTTGGAAAAGCATTTCTCTTTGGACGGGCCTGAAGAACTCAAGCTCCCGAATGCATTAAATTTATCTGGAAAAAAAAAGAGGAAAGCAGTAATGGTATCAAGCTCATGATGCAGGACATGGTTGCATAATGCAAACTGGTTTGTCTGGTGTCACCTCAATATCAATCGATCGAGCATGTGTAACGGCATCTAACATGTGGCAGCTCCATTTATCTGTAGGATGGAGTTTAATAGATCGAATTCAACTTTAAGACATCAGTAAAACCTTTGCACTGCTTTCCAGTCTGTATAGCAATATGTGTTTGAGGGGTTATTCTCAAGTTGTGTCTTGAGCAGCACACAGCTCTGCAGTCTCCTTACTTCCTTGTTGCTGCGGGGGGAGTGAGCACTTTCCTTTTAGTGACAGTACTGGTTCAGTAGCTGAGTTTATGCTACTGGGACACATTAATGACGTGTCATTGCTTGTCCAGGAGTCTACGATGTTATCTCTATATTTGATATATCACTATATATAAATACAATATTAGTCTGAAGGGAGTTTTTTGCAAACATCTTGGAGAACTAACTACAGATCTTCTGTGTATGAAGCTTGTACAGATCTTTCTGTCTCTTCATGTAATTCCACACACTTGTAGATGTAAAGATCAGGGCTCGAAGGGGCCGTATCACCCTTTACAGAACTCCTTGTTCTTATTAACATTTGCTGGATGTTTGGGGTCGTTATTCAGCTGCAAAATATATTTGGAGCCAATCAGATGCTTCCCTAATGGGATTACATGATGTCCAGGATTTGCCTGGATTTCTCAGCAGCCCTGAGGACACCAAGAAATGGGCAATAATGAGGACCATATACGCTGTGGTCAGCTAAGGAAACTTAGTGCAGCAGATGAAAGACATATCATGCTTATTTCCTTTCAAAATTGGACAATGTCCAGCAGTGCCATCAGCTCAGAACAGTCAGCAACCAGTGGGACCAGCTACACTCATCTACATAATGGAGATGTCTGGCCAGAAGTGGTCTTCGTGGGAGAATTGTGGTGAAAAACTTTACCTCCCACACGGAAATAAGGTCTAGTGACTAAACTCTACACTAACATACTAATCAAGGTGTAGAAAAATGTCAGCAGGCACTCTGGACTGATGAGTCAAAATGTGAAATATTTGGCTGTAACAGAAGGCAGTTTGTTCACTGAAGGGCTGGAGAGCGGCACAATAATGAGGGTCTGCAGGAACAGTGAAGCATGGTGGAGGGTCCTACAAGTTTGGGGCTGAATTTCACCAAATGAAGTTGGGGATTTGGTTAGGATTAATGGTGTTTCCAATGCGGAGAATTGCAGGCAGACACTTATCCATCTAATAATACATCAGGAAGGCGTCTGATTGGCTCCAAATTTAATCTGCAACAGAACAATGACCCCAAACATCCAGCCGACGTCATTAAGAACAAAGAAGTGATGAACCTGCCCCATGGAGCCCTGATCTCACATCATGCAGTCTGTCTGGGATCACGTGTAGGGAAAGAAGGATCTGCACAAGCCTCATACACAGAAGATCTGTGGTTGGTTCTACAAGATGTTTGGAACAACAAAAAGTTTGGAAAAGTAACTAGAAGAATTGATGGAGTCAAAGGGTGGTCACAACAAAGATTGATGTGATTTATATTTCTCTTTTGCTCATTCTCTTAATATTTTGTGAATAGATTAAAATAAACTAAAACACTTCTATTTGTTTTAAAGCATTCTTACCACCATTTTCTACAACTGTGCAAACCTTCTGCACAGTACTGTATGTGTATATTTTTTAATGCATGTGGAGTCTGTGCAAATTCTTGAAAAGACTCAAGTGTACCTGATGAACCAGGTCTTAGGATATTTAAAAGCTATGGGCTCCTTTCACATGAAAAATATATTTTTTTGTACTTGCTAGTGATTGTCTGTAGTTGATACAAATTGCACTACGGTTCAGTTTACAAATCTTCATTCATGTTCAGAATGCAGCCTGATCCAAGATTTTTCTCTTGCGGGAGTGTCTCTCCCAGTAATACGGGCTGGATGTGAACTTTGTGCACGTCTTTACTAGGTCGTGTATCAGCACAGCTTCTATCCTGCACTTATTTTCTCCTTATCTGTAGCCTGTTTTCTCTGCTCTTTCGGAAACTGTATTTACTTTCTTCGATGTCCACACTGTGAAAATCTGTATACAACCCTTCCCCATCCTTCCTGCTATCTCTAAGGCCATGTTCACACATTCAGTATTTGGTCAGTATTTTACATCAGTATTTGTAAACTAAAATCAGGAGTGGGTGAAAAATGCAGAAGTGGTGACGTGTTTCTATTCTACTTTACCTCTGATTGTTGCACTCTTGATTTTGGCTTACAAATACTGATGTCAAATACTGTCCAAATACTGAATGTGTGAACATGGCCTAACACTGAGAGAAGCAAGGGAGAGCAAAGAGAGAGCTGTCAGAACCAGGAGCAGGAGCTCTGGCAGATTTGTAACTTTTTTTGCAGAGCACTCAGCTAGATAAAGCACTTACAGACTCTCTGTAGCAGCTAAATGGTAGTACATTTTTAATTAAGACTATTTAGAAAGTTGCATAACTTTACACTCAGGAAGCAACTGAACATTAAAAACAAAATGTATGAAAGTGTATATAGCCTTATTCTGCACATCTAATTTCTATCTACTGTTTGGCAATGGTTTCTACTAATGTGATAACTCAGTGTACAATACAATCTTCTGTTTCTTTATCTTCTGACTTTTTTGCAAATATGGATTCTAATGGCCAAACTGTTGTAAAGTACCGAAGTTTACACTCAGGGTCATAAGTGGCAAATTTGTCAATGAATTTAACTGCAAACTTTCAGCAAAATCATGGCGTTTTGGATACGTGTTGGAAATTTGCGCTATGTCTGCAGTTAGTCTAAAGGTTTCAGTCCTTCAGGTGTTCTGATTGTTTCCTGTATGCAAGGAGAGGTTCTAATAAAATCACTATCATCGGTTTGATGATCTCAAATCTAATCCTAAAAGAGAACCTGTCACCTTCGATTGTTATCAAATATGTACATGATGAAGATATGCAAAGGGTTCTGCCACTTCACATTACATTACTCCTATGGAGGCTCTGCAGAAGAGCAGCGAATCTGTACGAACAGCAAAGTCACACCAGATGGAAAGTCTGCACAGCAATCATGGGATATTCACAGCACTGGGAGCATTTTTTTTACTTAAATGCTTGTATTCTTGGCTGAAAACTTTTTTTTCAATTGGCTTTCATTATAAATGCTGTACAGTTTGGCTTCTACAGCCTCTATGTATCACACTACATAATGAGTTACCGGTGAATCCATCAGTGAGCTCATCCTGATTTGTAACGCTTATCTTTCTTCTCCTCAATCATCTTGTAAACTGATTTACCTTGCCCTCAGAATGAGCTCACTGACAGATTCACTGTTGACTCATTCTGCACGTCTGTTATGTATTTTGATACACAGAGGCTGTAGAAACTAAATAGTACCAACATTTTTATTGCAGGCTAACATGTATGCATCTAAATGGGTTATCCCGTGAACAAAAGTACATTTTACTCAATAGATCACGGAAACTAGCTATGTCCACCAAATGTCTTACCTCAGAAGTTGAAAGAGTCCCTGCCATTGACTTCAGTATATTCACTTACGCTTCCTCTCCTTGCCAGAAGCTGTGTTTGTGCGACCATCAGCTACAGCATCTCTACATGGTTAGGCACAGCCATTACACAGTACACAGCAAGGACTCCTTCATAAGATTATCTCAGCACAGCAACATTTTTCTTAAACACATCCCATTATGGAACTGCTTAATATTCCATGATCTATTAATTAAAATGTACTTCTCTTCTTGGGACAACCCCTTTAAGTAAAAAAAAACACCCCAAAGGTGTCCATCTCCTTTAACTTCTTCTGCATGGCTTTTTAAAAAAAAAACACTGATGGATTTCCTTATTACATATTCTCCAAAACCAGACCCTTAAGGGAGCAGTTCACATTAGATAAATGTCAGTTGTACCTGCTGTTTTTGGAAGGATTGGAAAACCATCTAATGTGCAAATGTGTGACCTGACTCTTTTATACAAGCAGTGGAGGGGAAAGAACGATGGAGCATGTTGAATTTCAATGTGCCTGATACTTTTTTTTTCTTCACATGCAACATAAGCCTCTGCCACAAGTGTGTGGCAGCAGCTTATTCCTCTCTCCCATAGAGAATAGATAAATGGCTGTCTGAGCATTAGATTGAAAGGAAACAGGTATGGTTTGCAAAGATGAAGGTGTTGACAATGCATGTATTGTGCTGCACGGAGCAGGTAAATCCAGTATGATAATGCCCTAATGGTGCAGTTGGACTGGTGTGTCTGCATTACTGTCCGCGTGGCATTCATATAGGATGATGATTGCCAGAAATAGAATAAAGCCGACCATGCACATTAGATGGCTGTCATTTGGCCATACTTTGTATCATGGATCATGGTGTATTTTAACAGATCATATTGGATCATGAGGGATTGCAACAGATCACAATGAATCATGAGGGATTGCAACAGATTACAATGGATCATGAGGGATTGTGACAGATCACAATTGATCATGAGGGATTGCAACAGATCACAATGAATCATGAGGGATTGCAACAGATCACAATGGATCATGAAGGATTGCGACAGATCATAATGGATAATAAGCGATTGTAACACATCATAATGAATCATGGTGGATTGTAACAGATCATAATAGATTATGGTTTATTGTAATAGATCATAATAGATCATGAGGGATTGCAACAGATCATAATGGATCATGAGGGATTGTCACAGATCATAATGGATCACGAGGGATTGTGACGCGCCCCCTGGGCCATATTCTTTAGGGGAATATCCGGAGCCGGATCAGATGGGAGTTGTAGTCTTCCGAGTGGCTGTGACCCGGTCCGTGCCCAGGGTGTCAAGCTCAGAGTATGTGGCAGTCCTACAGATGTTATAAAGTTCTTAATGTCGACTACGCCACCCGTTGTATTGCGGTCACTATGGCCGCCGCTGCAGCAGGGTCCGCTGAGGCTGATGGTGTTGGTGCAGCTTTTGGTAGTATAACCCCCAACGGGTGGGGTATAGCCTCAGGGGGTCAGGTGCAGAGGATGGGGGTTGTGGTGGTGCAGCATAGATGTTAAGTGAAGACAGAGTCGGGTTGTGCAGTTTAAGGTATTTACTCACTGCTGATGTTCCGGTCACTCCAGCTTCAAGTGACCACCCGAGCCGTGCTGCGTCCACCAGGTCCTGGATTCAGCAAACCCCCAAACAAGTCCGGAGCGTGACCCTGAGCTCTCCTTCTGTCCTTTCCTCTGGCCGTCCCCACTAGTGATCCACCTAGGTCCAGCTCCCTCGGGCCTTCTGTTGGGAGACCCTTGGCCTTGGGTTCCCTGACCCTCCACGTGGTTTGCCTTCGGGGTGGATGTGGTGGGTGGCCGTGGCAGATGCTGCCCACGGCCTCCGGTCTCTGGCTAGGGTGTGCTTTTGCCCCCACCAGTTTGGGATCCGGTACCCTATTGCCGACTCTTCACCCGGGGATTGAATTTGGGTTCTCAGAGTCCTTTCTTTTTCCCTCTCTGGGTCTTTCCTTCTCTGCTCCACTCTCTCTCTGCAGGCTCATCTGGACCTCTGCTTCTTACCGACTCTGACAGACTGACCCTGATCTTTGATGGTGCCCACCTTATATACTCCCTCTATGTGTGAGCTCAGGTGACCAGCACCCAATGAGCTCCTATCTTTACCCAGGCTGCTCCCCCTATCTGCCCCTACACTACTTGGGATGTACCACCCCCCTCCCACTCCAGCCAGGAACAGACTCGGTCGTACCTGCACATTTCTAAGTGGGAGTACCGTCGGCCTGCCCCTCGGAAATGGGATGTGTGTAGTGCATGCAGCCTACCGAGCTCAGTTCCACACTCCATCCTTACCCGGGAGTGGAATATCACACCTCTGGGTTGAGGTGCAATACCCCTGTAGCAGCCGAATCCTCAGGGTGCTACATTCCCCCCTGGTAAATCACAGCACGTCCTCGGGCTGTAAGAACAAAACACCACAAAACATACAAATTTTTTTCATATAAACAACATAGTAAAAACATATAAAATATCATATATATATCAGAAAACTTTTCATACAAATAACATTCTCGTCGCCTCTGCTCCTCCTCCGGTCACTGTGCAACGTGTGACCGGGTAAAGTGCGACAGTCTTTTCTTGAAAAAACTCGTGGCTTTCCTTTAAAACCAGTAGGGAGCGCTTTAGGACGCGCAACTATATACAGGGGATATGGCCGCTCTCAGTCCTCGGCCAGGTATTAGGGAGGAATGACCGCTCTCAGTCCTCGGTCAGTGGGATTTAAGGGATAAACGGGTAAACAGTTCACACTTGCTGGTCCCAACGGGGACTATATTAGCAACAGTTCAGTGTGCCCCGACGGGCAACTATATACAGCTTGTACTCTGCTGTACTTAACGACGGCGTCCTCCTGCTCTTTCTTTGTGGTTACCTTTAGCTTCAGACCCGTCCGGGTCCTCTTGTTCTTCCTCCTCACACCGCAGCTCTTCCTCCGTCAGGCGATGCACATGGAGGGCGTAGGGTCCTTTGGCACACTTGTGCCGGGTGAAGGTGACCTCGTCCCCGATGTAAAGGTCACGACCTCTGTGTCCCTCCGGTAGGCGGGACTCAACGTCTCTCCTGGTCACGAAGACGTCGCCTGGGGTGCGGTGGTCTCGGATGAAGCCCCACCCATGCTGCATGTTAAACTTGATCACAGTCCCGGTGGTGCGGAGACTATGCGCTGCACGGGGGTCTCTCCTGGCCCGGCTCTTCTGCTCCGCGCTCCTTATCTGGGCTTGTTGTTCCCGGACCCGCCTCTCTCTCCGCTCCCTCTCAAAGACCTCGAGTTGTTGGCGGCAGCACTCAGCACGCTCCGCTGCAGCTGCCCGAGTCTCCTGAGTGAACCCCATGAGATCTTCTCCGGTGGGGTCCCACTCAAATTGGGCCTCTTCTAGCGGGGGCGAGATCCTTTTTACGGGCTTTGGAGCCGGGATCAGGGGTTCACACATGGGCCTTGCCCTCTTTTGGAGCTCTTGTTCGTAGTACTCCCTGGGCCAGACAAAGGGCTGCCCGTCCGGCCATGTGTGTTGGGCGAACAGATCTTCTCCCAGATGCGGCACTCTTGGTCTTATGGGCGCGGTGGTGGTGGCGCCCGGGTTGCCCGGGCCTTGCGGCCAGGCCTGGGGTATCTGGAAGGTGAAGGGCACCGTAAGGACGGCGGCACCCTGGGCTACTTGGCCCTGCGACCAGGCCGGGGGCTCCGCGGAGGTAGGGGGCGCTGTTGGTATTGCGGCGCCCGGGGGTACTAGGCCTTGCGACCAGGCTGGTGGTACTTCCTGCTTGGTCACGCTCGGGGTCGAGGCGTGTGACGTCACAGGGGTCGCGGCTGCGGCTTCCGGTTGAGGCCTAGTCTGTGGCGGTGACGTTGCGGTTACGGGCACAGCAGGGGGTACTTCGGGCTCTGCGACGGGGAGCTGGGGCAGGCACGCGGTTTCCCGGCTTGGGGTAGAGACGTCCCCTTTACCTGCCTCCCTTCGTTCGGCTCCCTTCTCGGCGCCGTCTCCGGCCTTCAGTCCTCCTGCGCCATCCTCAGAGGCGGTCTGTCTCCTCGTCTCGGGTGGCGTGCTCCGCTGACGAGTCTCGGTCCGCTGGGCCATCTCTCGGCTCCACTGCGCCAACGTCTCTCGTTGCACCCGGGCCATCCTCCTTGCGAGGCCCTCCAGAGCGGTCTGCGCACACTCCCGGTCTCGGGGGAGCTGTGCTAGGACCTCCACTAGGCCTAGTGGGGTCGTTGCTTCTAGCAGGCTCCTGACCAACGGGTCGGTGCTGCTCTGCTCTCCTTCTGTTGTCTCCAGCAGGCTCCTGGCCAGCGGGCCGGTGCTGCTCTGCTCTCCCTCCTCTGTTTCTAGCAGGCTCCTGGCCAACGGGCCGGTGCTGCTCTGCTTTCTCGCCATCTCCGGGTAAGCTCCTCCGATACTCTTCTCCATGCTTCTTGCCTCCGGGTGCGCTCGCTCCAGACTGCTCCAAGCGACACCCATCTTTGTTCTCTTCTTCTCAGTCCTCCCACTTCGAGGGCGGTCCCGGGGCCACTTGGTGATTGTCAGCTCCAGGGGCAGTTCTTTCACGCTGACAGACACCTCTAGCATCACAGTCTCTGTTGGTGGGGGCGGTTTCCACTTTTGGCGCCATTTTCGGTCCTGGCCCACGATGGGAGGTGACCTCTTGCCATCCTCTGGCACGCCCATAATGGCGTCCGCTCTTCCAAGGCGGGAAACCTTTGGAAATGGCGGGAATCGTCTCCCAGTGGCGGGAAACTCTGCAAATGGCGGGAAAAAGCTGTTAATGGCGGACAACCGGCGGGAATCGATCTGTGATGGAGTCCGATGGCGGGGACCCTCCGGAACCGGCAGGAGACTTCTTTTTGAGGTAAACTTGTTCTTTTCTTCAGGCACGCAGTACCCGGTTGTTGTGGGCACGTAATCCTGCCGACTACGCCAAAGTTGACGCGCCCCCTGGGCCATATTCTTTAGGGGAATATCCGGAGCCGGATCAGATGGGAGTTGTAGTCTTCCGAGTGGCTGTGACCCGGTCCGTGCCCAGGGTGTCAAGCTCAGAGTATGTGGCAGTCCTACAGATGTTATAAAGTTCTTAATGTCGACTACGCCACCCGTTGTATTGCGGTCACTATGGCCGCCGCTGCAGCAGGGTCCGCTGAGGCTGATGGTGTTGGTGCAGCTTTTGGTAGTATAACCCCCAACGGGTGGGGTATAGCCTCAGGGGGTCAGGTGCAGAGGATGGGGGTTGTGGTGGTGCAGCATAGATGTTAAGTGAAGACAGAGTCGGGTTGTGCAGTTTAAGGTATTTACTCACTGCTGATGTTCCGGTCACTCCAGCTTCAAGTGACCACCCAAGCCGTGCTGCGTCCACCAGGTCCTGGATTCAGCAAACCCCCAAACAAGTCCGGAGCGTGACCCTGAGCTCTCCTTCTGTCCTTTCCTCTGGCCGTCCCCACTAGTGATCCACCTAGGTCCAGCTCCCTCGGGCCTTCTGTTGGGAGACTCTTGGCCTTGGGTTCCCTGACCCTCCACGTGGTTTGCCTTCGGGGTGGATGTGGTGGGTGGCCGTGGCAGATGCTGCCCACGGCCTCCGGTCTCTGGCTAGGGTGTGCTTTTGCCCCCACCAGTTTGGGATCCGGTACCCTATTGCCGACTCTTCACCCGGGGATTGAATTTGGGTTCTCAGAGTCCTTTCTTTTTCCCTCTCTGGGTCTTTCCTTCTCTGCTCCACTCTCTCTCTGCAGGCTCATCTGGACCTCTGCTTCTTACCGACTCTGACAGACTGACCCTGATCTTTGATGGTGCCCACCTTATATACTCCCTCTATGTGTGAGCTCAGGTGACCAGCACCCAATGAGCTCCTATCTTTACCCAGGCTGCTCCCCCTATCTGCCCCTACACTACTTGGGATGTACCACCCCCCTCCCACTCCAGCCAGGAACAGACTCGGTCGTACCTGCACATTTCTAAGTGGGAGTACCGTCGGCCTGCCCCTCGGAAATGGGATGTGTGTAGTGCATGCAGCCTACCGAGCTCAGTTCCACACTCCATCCTTACCCGGGAGTGGAATATCACACCTCTGGGTTGAGGTGCAATACCCCTGTAGCAGCCGAATCCTCAGGGTGCTACAATTGCAACAGATCATAATGGATCATGGTGGATTGAAACAGATCATAATGGGTCATGGTGGATTGCAACTCATCACAATGGATAATGATTGTAACAGATCATAATGGATCATGGTGAATTGTAACAGATCATGAGGGATTTCAACAGATCATAATGGATCATGAAGGATTGCAAAAGATCATAATGGATCATGGTGGATTGTAACAGATCATAATGGATCATGGTTTATTTTAACAGATCATAATGAATCATGAAGGATTGCAACAGATTGCAATGAATCATAAAGGATTGTAATAGATCATAATGGATCATGGTGGATTGTAACAGATTGTATTTGATTGTAAAGGATTGTAATTGATCAAAGTGGATCATGGGGAAAAGTAGATCATAGTAATAGATCATAATGGATCATGAATGATTGTAACAGATAATAATAGATCAGAGGGGATTGTAACAGATCATAATGGGTCATTAGTCTTCACAGGTTTTAACATAATAGTTTATGAAGGATTTAACAGATCACAATGGATCATAAAGAATTGTAATAAAACATAATAGATCATGATGGATTTGAATAGGTGTTCATGGATCATGGGGGGTTGTAGAAGATCATAATGTGTCATGGCAGGTTCTAACAGATCACAATGGATCAGGGATTGTAATGTCTCATAAATCAGGTAAAAACGGAAGTCATATGTGACATGCAGAACTAGTGCTTTTGCTTCCAAAGCATCCAGCAACTGTTACAAATAACACAAGCACAGGAGACAGGAAGTGTTGTGCTTCAGAAACATCCTGCAGCTAGAGGGGTTAACACAGTCACAGGAGACAGGGAGTGTTTTAGCAGAGCCCCAGGGGGATTGTGGGAGAGTTGTTATTGTAGTCTGGCTGAAGCTGAAGAGAAAGATGGTGTGTTATCTGTATCTGACAGAAGGCAACTGAACAGGATTCAGATCAGGAGAGAAACTACACACAGGTTAGATAAACTCCCTGAACTAACAGTGCAGAGTATTATGGGGCAGAAAGATAAGGACAGGAAGGAATTGTGTCACAGGGATCATCTCCCTCATAAAACCCTCCCCCCTCCATCTCCATGCAGGATAAAGAATGCTGTGTACTATTGTGTCCTTGTGAAGGAAAAGCCTGTGGTTGTGTATGCATAGAAGTGTGCTACTAAGAGATCTAATCTATGCTGAATTATGTTACTGAAGATACTGTAATACTGTGCCCTGTGAATAAACTACTGTATTGTTAGTGGAGCCGGTTGCTCAAGAAGCTCAGACTGTACAGTAATGAAGATTGTTGCTGTAATATCCCTGAATTGCACTGGCCGTGCTTCAGATTAAATTCCACTGTTAAAGTGTTGAAAAAGGCTCTTGTCAGATGTGTCGGGTCAGTAATTGAATCTATCGTGTGCCTGAGAGAAGCTGCAGCTTATGGTCGCCCTGAGTAACGGTTCCCCCAGGATTCCAACGAATTCATGAAACCCGTCTCGCCCTATCTGAACCTAGCGGCGTGTGTGTAACACATAGCTCCAGTTTTTCCAGACCTGTAATGTGAGAATGTGAGATGTTCCTGTTATCCTCTCGGGGTCTGTATGGAGGTGTAGCTTAAGGCAGCACAGACCTAGAGGAGTCTACATTAATGCATTAGTATAATCAGTGAGCGCACATTGACATAATCCCTGAAAAAATCCGGTCACCTAGAGCTGATGTCAGCGCCTGTCAGCTGCACACACATACCATGTATAAGACTGTGAGACTCGCTCCAAATGTCAGCGATAGATCCCAGCCTTATATCCAGATGTGCGTGTTATACCGAGGCCAATCCTAATAAACAGACTGATATATGTATATAACGTGCATCACCCCTTAGTGATACTCTGCACAGGTCAGCAGGTGACACGAGCCGCTGTACTCACATGCCGTGATGAGGCCGATTCCAATGAGTGCGATGACAATGACGAGGATGACAACGATGCCGGAGCCCCGGTGCGAAAAGAAGGAAAATGGCAACTTGTTTGAAGCTGAAAACAGAAGAGATCAGATTAATTACTCTATAATTGTCAAATCACTTACTATGTCTCACATATCTTGTACTGTATCATATCCCAGAGCTGAATTCACAATTCTGCTGTTTGTTTTTGGACTAAATAATTTTTGGACCCGTCCCTTACATCATATCTGGGCTCATCTAATGCAGTGGATAATATAGTTCTCAAATTTTTGACCAACGCTTTGTATACATCAAATGGGTCTTCTATGGCTGAGACAGAGTTTGCACGTCCAAAGATCGCTGTGTACGGACGCTACATTGCATCGTAATGCAGAATAATGGTGATGCATTGTGACCTGCAAAGCACCGCGGCTATGACAAGCAAGTTGTGAATAGTCCAACTGGTCCTGACTTTTTCTGACTTGCTTGTCATGGCCGCAGTACCTTGCAGGTCACAAGGCGACTCCCTTCACCTGCATTACGCTGCAATGTGGCATAAGCACAGAGTCATTTTTGGATGCATGACCCATGTTGCGGCCAAAGTTGACCTCAGCGTTATGCATTGAGCTTTCTGCATCGGGATATCTTGCTGCACCATGATAAAAAATGTTATATCTGTAAAATATCATTACTGTGCTGTGTGCACGAGGCCTTATACAAAGTAACAGTTTCAACAAAGAAATGACTTCAAAGCTCAATGGATAATTCTAGGGTTTATATTTTTGGGTATTTTTTCTTTTTGCATTTCAATAGAAGATTGATTAAAAGTGGATCTATTGCAAGATTTTACTATTTAAACTTCACTTAGATCTGAAGAGGCTGGTGTACTCACCATGAAAATCCATGTCACAATAACTGTACAATCCTTTTTGAACGTAGCCAAACCTGATATTAATATGAACACTTCTAGCCAGATTCCAAAAAATGCTCATTTCAATATCAGGATTATAAGCTACTTCGTACACGGTTGGTAAAATGTAAGTACATCAGCCTCATCAGGTGTAAGAAATTAAATAATTATTAATAAATTAAATAAATAAAAAATAATGAATAATAATGATAAAATCTGGTGACTGATCTGCTCTAACGCTTCAGAATATTTGATTTCCGGTAGGTTGATCTTTTTTTTTCATAGGTAACACACTTAGCAGTAATTCCGGAACTTATATCATCCTAATAAATCTTCTACACTTAGCCGTCCTTTTATTTATAGCCAGGATTCCTTCACGTTTATAAGACAAAGTATCAATGTGTCCAGCTTCTTCTTATATAATTATTCCTGTGTTTGTATAATTAATGACAAGATCGGAAATTACATTAAGGAATTAATGAAGCCGAAGTGCGCAGTAATTATAACTCTGGAGTGAAAAAATATGGCGACAAAATGATGGGAGTATTAAAGAGTATTCATAAAGTGTAAACTGTGAAGGTGGTGACTCCAGATTCTGGATGCCTATGTTTTATAATAAGTCAAGTAGGAACAAAGTTTTCCATATGGGCAAAAGTTGGAAAACTTTTGGGAAGTTTCATTTTGGCTTCTTCTCACCCCTGACATTTTTATTTACCTTCTCTGAGATTCCCACTTTCTTCTGGTCGTTCTCTCCACTACTTGAGCTCACATTTGATCCTGAGCATTAATAAGTCAAAAGAACCTACAAAGGATATTCTTCTATGCAGCAAAAAATGGGCGAATTTTCTATTTTCTGTAAGGAAAAAAAGCTATCTCACGACTCGTGCCACATATTTAGTATTAGGCAATAAATAGGTGGCACTAGCGAGATAGTTTCTTTCCTTCAGGGTGCGGCTGTATTAATCGGACCGAGATCGGATCTGGTCGCGAATCTCCTGACCCGAGCGTGACAGTTTCATAGAAGCTATCACAATCAGGTCAGGAGTACCGCCGGCCTGTCCATGCATTGCGGTCCGATCTCAGTCCGATTTATATGGCGGTCTGACTGCGCTCTGTTTTTCTCTTGAAGAATTGTCCAAATAATGTAATGCTCCTTTGAAGGGAACCTGTTAGACACCTCTGCTTCAAAACCATTTATAAGAATGTATAGCCCTTTAAAGATAAGACAGATAATCCCTTTATGACCCCAACGTGCAGCCCCATCAGCGAGAAATTGTATTTTGAAGTTCAGTATGTAACGGTCTGGAAGCACGTTGGGGTATGACGATGCACTTCCAGCTTTTCAACCTCATAGAGGCGCGGCCCAGCTCAGTGCTGCCCTCCTCTGGTTGATTGAAAGTTCAATGGTCATTTACCAGAGCAACCAACCTGTCAATCAATCAAACGAGGGTGCCGCTAGGCAAGGATTACAGAGTTAGGCTGAGAAGCTGTAAGTGCATCATCATTCCCCAACGCGCTTCCAGACTGAATCTCAAAATGTGATTTCTCAATGCTGGAGCAGCAATTTGGGATCATAAAGGGATTGACTGGCTTATCTTTTACAGTTTGGGGGTGGTGGGTAGAAGTTTCCAATAGGTTTCCTTTAAGGAAAGAGAATCAGAGGGAAGGGAAAGTAAAATTTGGGGTTGGATAGACCACACGGAATATGGGCAAGTGGTTATTTTTATCTCTTGTTTACGGGTTATATTAGAAGCATTTAAGGTGTTGTCTTGGAGTAGGATATGTATTACCTATTTTTATGATAGGTCAGATCGGTGGTCCGACACCGGGCACACAACAATCAGATGTTATGAGCTGGGGTGATCGGGAATGACCACCACTCAGTATTCAGAGCAGCGCTGTTCCAGCTAGTACACTGGTTACATCCAGCAGCTGTAGGATATGATGACTGATGATCGTCTGGATGCTGGGTGTCCGACTTCCCGCCGATCTGATATTGATCACCAGCAATATGTAACCAAAATGCAACCAGAAAAATTCACAGAACAGAGTTTTCCTTGATCCGATTCCCAGAGATACATTTTTTTAGTTAAATATTGTTGTCTGTTGTGAGTAAGAATCTATTAATAAAAAGTTTCTAGTAGTTTCTCGTACACTTTGTTGTGGTTTCTGCTATGAAGATCATGATAATTACTTGTCTTATATAAACCTATAATTAATATCTATATTTAGGAAACCTTCAGTGCTTACATGAAATAAACCCTTCACCATCACTCACTTTTTTATATCACATTCTTCACAATGCAACAAAGTTTTTGAAACTCTATAGATAAGAGAAATAACTTATATAAATCCATTATAACCAGGAAACTAGTTGTTACTTTTCTGCTACATAATAATTTCTGGGATCGGGTGTAAGATACTCACATGGCCTCTCAATCACGTAGGAAGGAGGAGGGGGACCTGGCTGAATGGTATATGGCTGGTAATTGGTTCCATAATTTCCCGGTGGATTAAATCCTGAATATGGTGGATACGGGGCATTGTTGTAACGCTGTAAAACACAGAAATCAGGGTGAAATAGAAATAAAAGAAGTAAATGTATATTATAAAAGGCTTGACCACTAGTGTCGAGCGAGTATATTCTATTAACCCTTTCGGCGAGTATGCTCGGGCCGAGCACTGAGTATTTACAGCTGCTCGGTGATATGGTTGAATCGCTCCCGTGTGCATGATTTGCAACTGTTTGACAGTTTTACTACATGTGAGGAATGTCTATTTCTTACACATTCCTCACATGTAATAAAGCTGTCAAACAGTTGCAAATCATGCACACGGGAGCGATTCAACCTTATCACCGAGCAGCTACAAATACTCGGAGCTCCGCCCGAGCATACTCGGACAGAACATAGTCGCTCAACCCTATTGACCACCTTTAGGGACAATTTTTTTTTTTTAATGTTTTTACTTAAATGGATGTATTTGGAGCTAAAAATCATTTTTGCAATTGGGTTTCATTAAACATTTTGCACCATTTGTCTTCTATGCCCTCTGTGGTGCACTGTCTACTACTGGCTCCAGAATGAGTTAACTGAGAATCCATCGGTGAACTCGCTATGACAATCTGATGAGGAGTTTTCAGCTCTTATATCTGTCTTTTTCTGAGCTCTTCTCAGCTGATTTATGATCACAGACCATAGCATGTGCCACAAAACAAAGAGCCTGTGAAAGCCAAACGGTGCAACATTTTAATTGAAACCCAATTGCACACTTGACTTTACATGCATTTCAGTAAAAAAATGAAATTGTCCCTAGAGATGCCAACCGCTTTATCATCTTATAGAAAGTCAACATGTCCTATATTAATACTAATACTTTTGCCCATGGGATGGTAAGACAGGCAGTCTTTGAGGTGTGGCTTATGGTTTTGAGGTTCAAAATATTGATGGTCTGTCCATCAATATACAAGTCCCCCCCTCCAATCAGCTCACTGCGTCTCTTGAATATCTGATTGTGGGGGTACTGAGTGTCAGGCCACTGAAATAAATATTGATGGCCACCTCGAAAACGCCTTTGGCTGCTCCCCATTTCAGGATGGTGCAGTAACTCACACAGATATCACAAGAGTTACCTAGAGAAGGTTTCACAATGTGAAAACTCAGCATAAAGGTTACAGTCTCTCTACAGAGGCACAACCTTGGTGGTTACGCACAGAACGATGGTACAGAGCTTGGTGGTTGCACTTCAGAGTTGAGGCACAGAGCTCAACCGCTTTGTCTTTGTCAAACTTGTTAAAAAGTTTTCCCAAAATGGCACATTATCAATTTCCTGATCATTGGGTGGGTTAGGACTCCCAGTGATCCCAAGAATGTGACTCCTATCTCTCCCATCTTAAATGGAGCTTTGATGCTCTTACTGGACCTCCATTCATTGTCTATGGGAAGTAGCGGAGCCCTAGAGTTGACTTTCTCCAGCAGTCTCATAGACAATTAATGGAGCGAAGGCTGAGCATGCACAACCAGCTCCATTCAAGACCCTTCTTTGGGTTTCAGAGCTCTTGTCACGGGTGTGTCAGGTTTGACAGACAGTCATTCTGGATCTGGCTGTAAAAGGTCGCTGCGCTTGGCCTTACAGGTACCTTCTTGATCCTTTCATCATTCTTCCCTCTCTAGTACCCAGTGGTGATCTCCACCTTCTGCTGCTAATTAACACACCCATGCTAGATCTTTAAATACACTCAGTTTCTCCAGAGAGTTGCTGGTGATAGAGTTAATTCCTCTGTTCCGGTCTGGAGTTCTGGCAGTCGGCTAGATTCCCCTTGGAGTTCCTTTGTGGATTGAGGTCGTTATCTCTCTGGTGTCTTCTCAAAGCTAAGTTTATCCCCTTGTCAGTTTGCCTTGTTTGTCTTTAGTTGCAGTGGGGCTGACTAGTGCTCACCCCTCCCTACCTAGGGCCTAGCTCCAGGATCAGCCATGGCTAAGGTATCCTGCTCGGCAATAGGTGAGGAACCTATTTAGGGATGATAAGGGAGTCAGGGTGTTGTTAGATCTGCCTAGGGGTCTCCACTCTCCCTTTCCCTAGTTGCAGGGCTTCCCCCCCTTTTCACATCGTCGTACTCTGGGTCCTTCCCATACCTAGCATGACAGCTCTATTCTCTGGAGGTTGGACCCCCAACGTTCAGCTTGTGATCTCCTATCCTGCAGACTGGACAACATGCAATTTTGGGAAAACCACTTTCACTAATGGACCCTTCAGATACTGGGAATTTATACCACACACTCTCCTGCTTCCAGGTAATCGCCAGCATTTTTGGGGCTTTTAGTGCAATAACATAGATTGTATCATAAATAATATTTATGCAATTAATAATCCTCTAATTTATCTCTTTAAAATGTTTTTATCAATTTTCCCTTTTCCAACAGATACATTGGTGTCCGGGTTTTTTAAGGTCACAATGCCGCACCTGAACATTCAGTTCCTGTCTAAAAATGGACTGCACCCATTAAAGGTCCTTATGTCACAGCTTATAATTAAAGGAACATTCCTGCAGTATAATGATTGTCAATTAAAATAAATACATCAGTTATATGCCCACTATAAAGCTTTTGGCCTGTAGTGTGATCTGTTGCGATTTTGCCTCAACTATGGCAAAATTTCTGCAAAAAAAGGGATGAAATCAGAATGTAAATTGACCCCTTGAAACCACCCGGCAACCAGGAGCTTTCTCTATATATGCTGCCTTTCTATAAGGAGACATCGTCCAGCTTCAATGATCGCCCAGTTGGTCGGAGTCTTCTTCGCAACGTGCCATGGGAAAAGTTGTGCAGGTTAGTTGCCCTCCGAAACGAAGGAACCTTCATTTATTTAGAAAAGATGACCATAGCGTAATTATAAGTGTGGAATCTATTTCATTATAACACCTTATTTGTTTAAGGGCAACCTGTCGTCTGATTCTTGATGGACAGCATGAATCAGATCCTGGCTGCACAATTGCAGAAACGTTCCAGCATTTCAGGGAGGAAATACTTTAAAGACCCGATCGGGGACGATTGCTGAGGACCAGACCAGAAATTATTGCGGGAGGATCCGGAGATGACAGTAGCCCGGCACCGTCACCGGCCGGCTCTTCCCAGCACTGCTCGAGATGATTGACAGGTTTTTCCCTTGTAAGTACAAATGGAGAGACCTGTCAATCAACTAGAGCAGCGCTGGGAAGAGCCCGCCAGTGGCGGTGTCGGGCTACTCTAGTCCTCTATACCTTCTCTGAGCATTTAATAGAGAATATACCTTGCTGCTTCATGCAACATAAATTAGATGACAGGTTCCCATCAAACCAAACCTAAAAGCGGCAGTCAGATCTCAGGAGTGGAGTAGAGAACTCCTGGCATATTTCAGATCAGCAGGATTGGCACCAAACACCTTCTTATGCAATATCTCTGTCCTCAAAGCAGGTAATTCTGGGAAAACAACCCAATTCCCAGGCTCCATTTGTTATAAAACTGCGCTTTACTCAATGTCACCAGGTCCAGCACTGAGACTCCACCACTGTTCCTGATATCGGATATTGGCTGCAAGCTAGACGTTACGTCGACAGTGCGGCAGCCAATCAGCAGTTCTGATTCGGGCGTTTGGTCTATATGGGCTCAGTGATTGGCTGCTGTGCTGTTGGCGCAACGTCAAGGCTGCAGCCAATATCAGATGCCAGGAGCAGCGGCGGAGACTCAGCACTGGACCCGGGGAAGGTGAGTAAAGGCCCCCATACACATTAGACTAATATGAACCCACCAATTTTGACAGGTTTGGCTGATGATCTATTGTGGATGGGGGCTCCGGCCGACTGATTGTCGTGAGAGTTGTCGGACTGCCGATCACATTGTTCTCCATTGGCGACTCTCTCATAGAGAACACAAGAGTGCTTGACCGAACAAGCTTGTGCAGTTTACTTTGGTGCTTTCCAAGAGAGGACAATCCCTTTAAGTAAAAAAAGAATTAGTTTGGCTGCTTGTCCCAGAGTATTTGTCGCCCTTCCTCCTGTTCCTTGCATTAATTAACAAATAAAGACGCCATGGCCTCTGCACAGGTAACAGTAACAGCGTCTATTCTCCTAGAAATGAATTACAGTTTTATTTCCTCAAACTCCAGGTGAATGCAACAAAGTCTCCATTGTTATTACGCCACAGATTTGTCACTTTGGATGTTCTCCAGAAGCTCCGCGGGTTGCAACCTGTGACTGGTAACTGTGTAAAATCCAGTGCAAAAGTGAAATCTGCAGGTTCGGATAATGACCCAATATGAATGGGGTCGAACCAAGAGTCCAGCAACATTGAAAGAGAGAAGGATCGGGTTATCTTGGATGTGGCAGATCGTTTGTTTCTGTGATGGAGTCTTATTTTACATTATAATTTCTGAGCTTACCAATATCTCCCATTGAATTAAAGGGAATATATCATCAGAAAATGATCTGTTGTTTAAATCAGGTTTTTACATTAATTTGTTTTACATTTTTGATAATGTTTTTACTCAAATTTCCATAACACAAACTATATAAAAAGAATAAACATTTTTGCAATTTTCACACTGCCCACCGGGCCTTATACTAGATGCTCTGTATAGAAGACGTTTCATCACATATACTGGTGGGTTACACCTATATAGGTGATATCACAGCTCACCTCCTCCTCCTGTACAATGACTGATAACACCTCTATGTACAGTAGATAACACAGGATCCACCACTCACAATAGGTGATGTCACAGCTCACCTCCTCCCCCTCCTGTACAATGACTGATAACACCTCTATATACAGTAGATAACACAGGATCCACCATTCAAAATAGGTAATGTCACAGCTCACTTCCTCCTCCTATACAATGACTGATAACACCTCTATATACAGTAGATACCACAGGATCCACCATTCACAATAGGGGATGTCACGGCTCATCTCCTCCTCTTCCTGTACAATGACTGATAACACCTCTATATACAGCTGATAACACAGGATCCACCATTCAAAATAGGTGATATCACAGCTCACCTCCTCCTCCTATACAATGACTGATAACACCTCTATCTACAGTAGATAACACGGGATTCATCATTCACAATAGGTGATGTCACAGCTCACCTCCTCCTCCTGTACAATGACTGATAACACCTCTATATACAGTAGATAACACAGGATCCACCATTCACAATAGGTAATATCACAGCTCACCTCCTCCTCCTGTACAATGACTGATAACACCTCTATATACAGTAGATACCACAGGATCCACCATTCACAATTGGTGAAGTCACAGCTCACCTCCTCCTCCTGTACAATAACTGATAACACCTCTATATAGAGTACATAACACAGGGTCCATCATTCACAATAGGTGATGTCACAGATCACCTCCTCCTCCTCAAGTACAATGACTGATAACACCTCTATATACAGTAGATAACACAGGATACACCATTCACAATAGGTGATGTCACAGCTCACCTACTCCTCCTCCTCCTGTACAATGATGGATAACACCTCTATAAACAGTAGATAACACAGGATCCACCATTCACAATAGGTGATGTCACAGCTCATCTCCTCCCCCTGTACAATGACTGATAACACTTCTATATACAGAAGATAACATAAGATCCACCATTCACACTAGGGTATGTCACAGCTCACCTCCTCCTCCTCCTGTACAATGACTGATAACACCTCTATATACAGTAGATACCACAGGATCCACCATTCACAATAGGGGATGTCACAGCTCACTTCCTCATCCTATACAATGACTGATAACACCTCTATATACAGTAGATAACACAGGATCCACCATTCACAATAGGTGATGTCACAGCTCACCTCCTCCCCCTGTACAATGACTGATAACACCACTATATAGAGTAGATAACACAGGATCCACCATTTACAATAGGTGATGTCACAGCTCACCTCCTCCCCCTCCTGTACAATGACTGATAACACTTCTATATACAGTAGATAACACATGATCCACCATTCACAATAGGTGATGTCACAGCTCACCTCCTCCTCCTCCTGTACAATGACTGATAACACCTCTATATACAGTAGATAACATAGGATCCACCATTCACAATAGGTGATGTCACAGCTCACCTCCTCCTCATGTACAATGACTGATAACACCTCTATATACAGTAGAAAACACAGGATCCACCATTCACAATAGGTGATATCACAGCTCACCTCTTCCTTCTCCTGTACAATAACTGATAACACCTCTATATACAGTAGATTACACAGGATCCAGCATTCACAATAGGTGATGTCACAGCTCACCTCCTCCTCCTCCTGTACAATAACTGATAACACCTCTATATACAGTAGATAATACAGGATCCTCCATTCACAATAGATGAAGTCACAGCTCACCTCCTCCTCCTCCTGTACAATAACTGATAACACAAACTGCTGGACACGTGATGTGTAACCTGTTCTCTGTAATGTCAAGGACACGGAGATGATTCTTTACATAAGCGAACACTGGAATTACAGAACAAAGGAACGGGGCGTATAGATGATGATGATATTGTATTACAGTTTTGGGGATTGTTGCCAACCAGCATGGAAACATCTACAAAGTCCCTACGTAAACCAACCACATTCACTATAGAAAATATATCGGCCCCAGGCTCTTTAGTGAGAAAAAGCGGCATCGGAAATAGAGAATCTCCCCACCTTCCCTACAATATGAGGACACTTGTTGGTAAGGTCTAATTGCCATGATATTTACCATAAATAAAATCATTCCAGAAATAAGTTACTTTCATTGGGTTGAATTATTAATGTTTGAAGCATTATTTATTTAATTATTCATTTATTTCCTTTTTATGCTTCTCTGATTACTGTTTTTTCTTTTTATTTAGTGCCATTTTTTTATGTTCTTTTTCAAGGGGGCGGTGCTCAGATGATCCTCAGGGGTGTGGCTTTAGGCAAGCACCGCCCCTGCAGGACATAAAAAATAGATCTAAATAAAAAATATATATATATCTCTGGAACCGGATGGCATTTAAAAAAAAATGCATACTCAGGGGAGCAGTGGGAATAAAGTAAGATGAAGAACTTGGCACTTTTAACCATGTCATAGGTCTCCTTGACCCTGAAGAAGAACATGCAATCTCTATGTTGTCCTTGGTCAGAATCAAGTTCAGGACTGTATAGTTAAAATAAAAATCAAAAGTTTTTAACTGCATTTTTTTCTGGCATTATTTAAGTCCTATAGGTAAAAAAAGGCCCAAAAAATCTACATTGCCTGAACATGCCGCGATCTGATAACAAAAATGCAGAAACACTAAAAACGCTTGAACACAACACAAAAATACTTTGTGTGTAGCATTATAGTAATATTATAGGAACAGAAATAAACCACCAGGAAAAAAAAAGAACAGTTAAACACTTTGGAGCTGGAACTTTGTTTTATTTTTTATTCTGCAGATCAGTGGGTTTCTCGGCCCAGATTGATGGCCCAAAACACTGTTTAGTGTCGCGCAGCTCAGGAGGCAGAAAGTTGCATTTCTAAACAGTATTTTCAGCTATTGGTGGAGGTCTCAGGACCAGACCCCCACCGATCTGCAGGACGCTTAAGGACATACAAAATATTAAAAAAAAGGCTGCAAAGTTTAGATGCACCTTTCAAAATGTTTTGTATAAAGGCACTGTTAAAAAAATGTTATTCTTTATCTATGTCTGAGGTGCCAATGGCCCACCAGTGACATTGCTTCTGGGGGCCAGCTGTACAGTCACATGAAATATTTCCAGACCCTATTTAACAAATTTGACTCTGCTTCTATATAATAATTAACTGAGCAGTTTGTAAAATGAATGAAGAGATGATTCTTTTGTCTGTATATGTCCCAATGACTGCTCAGGTAGGGATATGGAAGGCTTACTCCTGCAGGGGGGCCCACCGGGAAATTCACCTATCCTCCGGTGGGCCAGTCTGAGCCTGGTCATTAATGACAATTACAAAGTCTATGATCAGCTTTATATACTGATATTAGATGCAATGGTAGAAGTGCCTAGGAGTTACTTAGTAGAAGAGCTATCCAAAATCCATGAGACCCGCTCAGAATGAGGCGCTAGGACCAGGCTCCACAGACACAGTATTATTCATGAGCCATTCCTTATATAGCACCAACATAATGTTACTTACTCATATGAGTCATCTTCAGATCACAATCTTCTTCCCTATTTAGGACAATTCTGTAGTCAATTTTATAGGAAGTCAATTGACCTCTTGTGTAAAGAGAACATACAGATGTTGTCCTTGGTGGCAATTTGAACCCAGGTCGCCCCAGATCCAGCATGGATCTGTAAGTCTAGTTTTAGTTGAGATATATCTAAAACTTCAATTATATACTTTAGTCTCTAGAATAATGATGACCAAACTGATCACACCCAGCCAGTGTGATTGATGGGGCTGTCAGTGTCACTAATGGTCCAGCTGACCGACCGATCTCTACGGGACCAATCAGCTAGTGGTTCGAGACCAATGGGTGCTCTACTTAAACCCTCCCAGTGATCCCCACCTATCTAACAATCAGATACCCTACTAGATTGACCACTTGACTGCCCAGCCTCTCTCGCTTTTCTTATTGCCTAATTTCCCTTGACTATACTTTGGTTTTGATCTTGTCTATGTCCCAATCTCTCTGGTTCTGATCCGTCATGTTAACATTATTTTTCCTAAACAAACTTAGCTCAACTCGGGGGGGCCACTACAGCAAAGTCCAAATCCCTGCAAAGGGTGTAAGAATGAGAACTAGCATGCTCATGAGGACCTGCTATGGATTATCGAAAAGTAGCGGGTCTCCTGCTCTGCTGGTATATATCCAATCAAGGAATCAACTCAAGAAGAGTAGTAACAGTGCGGTTTATTCTCCTCGATTTTCAAAGTAATCCAACTTCTTCTTCAGGAGAACTGTAGAGATCCTTGTTTAGGGGTGTAAGACCTGCTAGGCAAAGTCTGCCCATAGATGCCCATCTTGAGTTGACGTATTCCTGCCAGTAAGTATTATTTATAGTAAACCAGGGTAGAAACAAAACACTTTCAGGAAACTCCCAGATAACGACAAGGACTAATACTACTCCAAGAAGCTACTCCAAGAAGAAACTGGTAGAGGACATTTATATTTAGTAATGGTGCCCAAAGGTTGGACACAAGGACGGAATACAAAAAAATCTAGTTTGGCCTCTCTCTACTAACAATCAAATGCAATAACGAGAAACATAACCACAGTATAATATAAACTTCTAATAACAATATTTGAAATGGCCGAAGAATCAAATCCGGTTGCAAGTACGAGTCGAAAGCAATTTGCAAGTCAAGTACTTACTGGAGTGTTGTCCATTAATGAAGGCGAGAAGATCGGATGAGAAGAAGATGGTTCTTTTCAGTTTTTCCTCTGTTTTGGATTAAAGCTACTGAAAGTTACTGAAAACTCAAGTAAAACTTTTGGCACTTTAGTTTCCTTTCTTGGGACACCACTGGTTCTGGTCACCTCGTATGAAGTCAGCTTTCCTTTCCTATATTATGGTGATACTTGTATTGTAAGTAATCGTGGATTATATTACGCCACTGATATTTGTTTTTCCAGGGACGGCTTTACCTGGTATTCTCTGTTTGGTCAGAGGTAAAGTGCGTCTCCTTTGTGTTTCGGTTGGTGCCAACCCTCTTCTTCCTCCCCCTTTCTCTGTCCCGGGCACAAGGAGTCCTCTTCTCTTGTATTGCTTTGGCTTTTTTCCTGTCCCAAGAAGCATCCCAGCTCTCCTCCCTCTCAGGTAATTTCAATCCTGTCCTCATCCCCTCCCAAACTCACCCAACCTGTCACACCGGCCTCTGGCATCATCCAAGTCCTGTCATCGCTCCACTGCTCCTACTTCTTCACAAGTAATCTGTGGGTGGCATCCAGCATAGTGGCACAATACAAGAGGAAAGTGCAATGCATCACTTTCATAACGCTGCATGGTAACACTGGTAAATGGGAGCCAAAACAGTCAATACCTCCTTGGAATCGTGAATATTTCCTATATTATATACAGCAGTATATAAAGAGGTATGGTCAAGTATGGCTTTGTGGGCTATGGTTACAGGGGACTACCACACAAGTTCCAGACCTAAGGACCCATCCATCCACCACTTGGACCTCTCATGATCTTTCGAATGGGGCTCTAAAATGTTCCGTCGGAATCGAGTGATGGCCTCTTCGACACTGGAAGTTAGTTGGCAGTCCATACCTCCCCGATAGAAATTGGGCATTTCAGAACCCCATTCTCAGGATTGTTGGGCATCAACTGCTGGATAAGTGATGACTTTTAATGATGGCAAGAACTTCTTAAACTTTGATCTAGGTTCCTCTTTTAGATTGTCTCTAACATGTGTCAGTACATGACAAAGTAGGGATGTCAGTGATTGGTGGTATTATTTGCTAAGCAAGCCCCCTTCTCTTTCATAGCCAATGCATAGACATAGAAAGGGGCTGGCTTAGCTATTGAATAAAGCAGTTAGCCAGCCTCCTTTGGTAATGACTCGACTGAGGAAATTATATCCTATATCTAAAAGAGACAAAACCCAAGAAAAAAAAAAAAAGTATATATCCTACAGCAAGGAAATCAGTAAATGGTAATAGTACATGTATATAACATAGGGGACTTAGTTAATGCCATTTTGATAAAAAAAAAAAGCATAAAAGCCATCTCACCACAACAAGGTGTACCCACCGGGACATTCCTAACCTTTCTTTAGTTTAGGACCGTCCCGGTGGGTAAGGGTACACCATGTGGTGGTGGGATATTTTTTATGCTTTTTTTTTAGTCAAAATAGTGTTAAAGTCCCCTATGTTATTTACATGTACTATTACCATTTATTGATTTATTTGATGTAGGGATTATGCTCATTTTTGTTTTTTCTCTTGGGTTTTGTCTATGAAATGGCCACAGTGTGAACATGCTCTTACACTTTGCACGTATACCAGCTTATAGTCCAGCTCAGTTTTTTGCTTTTACAATCTAAAAGAGAACCCGCCCGGACCTGGAAACAAAGAGTGTGGAAGCAGATCATGACCTCTTCAGATGTGAAGTTGTATAACTTAATAATTTAAAGGGGTTGTCCACCACTGCTCAAACTGGAGGTGATTAATGCCTATGAAGTTACAATCTGACATACCTGTCGAGACACATCGGCGATCAGCAGATATCATGGATATGTCCTATTCTAACAGTGGACGTGTCTTGGCAGGTAAGTGGGATTGCAACGTCATCAGCATAGCTCCTCTCTGATGCAGAAGAGAGCCGCTCTGGACAATCCCTCTAATCTAATCTAACCTCATTGGTTTTTTTTACCTGGACATCCCCTTTAATACCCCATACCCCCAAACTTGAGCATATTACCATGTGACTGCAGAATGGTATAATGGTATTAAAATGATATAAAAATATAACAAACCAACTTTCTTGTGTTATGTAATATACAAAACAACCAATAATAAAAGAAAAACAAAGAAATACACAAATATCACACGCAATGTAACAAAAGCTGCCCGAGGTGACTCTGACCGCGGATGGTGGATGTTACAAAGATTTATCTCCTTATAGCAAGTTCTATAACCCTTTCTGGATATACAGTACAGACCAAAAGTTTGGACACACCTTCTCATTTAAAGATTTTTCTGTATTTTCATGACTATGAAAATTGTACATTCACACTGAAGGCATCAAAACTATGAATTAACACATGTGGAATTATATACTTAACAAAAAAGTGTGAAACAACTGAAAATATGTCTTATATTCTAGGTTCTTCAAAGTAGCCACCTTTTGCTTTGATGACTGCTTTGCACACTCTTGACATTCTCTTGATGAGCTTCAAGAGGTAGTCACCAGAAATAGTCTTCCAACAATCTTGAAGGAGTTCCCAGAGATGCTTAGCACTTGTTGGCCCTTTTGCCTTCACTCTGTGGTCCAGCTCATCCCAAACCATCTCGATTGGGTTCAGGTCTGGTGACTGTGGAGGCCAGGTCATCTGGCGTAGCACCCCATCACTCTCCTTCTTGGTCAAATAGCCCTTACACAGCCTGGAGGTGTGTTTGAGGTCATTGTCCTGTTGAAAAATAAATGATGGTCCAACTAAATGCAAACCAGATGGAATAGCATGCCGCTGCAAGATGCTGTGGTAGCCATGCTGGTTCGGTATGCCTTCAATTTTGAATAAATCCCCAACAGTGTCACCAGCAAAGCACCCCCACACATCACATCTCCTCCTCCATGCTTCACAGTGGAACCAGGCATGTAGAGTCCATCCGTTCACCTTTTCTGTGTCGCACAAAGACTCGGTGGTTGGAACCAAAGATCTCAAATTTGGACTCATCAGACAAAAGCACAGATTTCCACTGGTTTAATGTCCTTTCCTTGTGTTCTTTAGCCCAAACAAGTCTCTTCTGCTCATTGCCTGTCCTTAGCTGTGGTTTCCTAGCAGCTATTTTACCATGAAGGCCTGCTGCACAAAGTCTCCTCTTAACAGCTGTTGAAGAGATGTGTCTGCTGCTAGAACTCTGTGTGGCATTGACCTGGTCTCTATTCTGAGCTGATGTTAACCTGCGATTTCTGAGGCTGGTGACTCGGATAAACTTATCCTCAGAAGCAGAGGTGACTCTTGGTCTTCCTTTCCTGGGGCGGTCCTCATGTGAGCCAGTTTCTTTGTAGCGCTTGATGGTTTTTGCAACTGCACTTTGGGTCACTTTCAAAGTTTGCCCAATTTTTCGCACTGACTGACCTTCATTTCTTAAAGTAATGATGGCCACTCGTTTTTCTTTACTTAGCTGCTTTTTTCTTGCCATAATACAAATTCTAACAGTCTATTCAGTAGGACTATCAGCTGTGTTTCCACCAGACTTCTGCACAACACAACTGATGGTTCCAACCCATTTATAAGGCAAGAAATCCCACTTATTAAAGCTGACAGGGCACACCTGTGAAGTGGAAACCATTTCCGGTGACTACCTCTTGAATATCACTCAGAGAATGCCAAGAGTGTGCAAAGCAGTCATCAAAGCAAAAGGTGGCTACTTTGAAGAACCTAGAATATAAGACATATTTCAGCTGTTTCACACTTTTTTGTTAACTATATAATTCCACATGTGTTAATTCATAGTTTTGATGCCTTCAGTGTGAATGTACAATTTTCATAGTCATGAAAATACAGAAAAATCTTTAAATGAGAAGGTGTGTCCAAACTTTTGGTCTGTACTGTATAATAACTATATAAAGGGACACTATGGAAATAAACCAATTGCCTGGATTGGGCACAGTGTGTTAGCGGGTAAGGAGGCTCTTTGTAGTCATCCTGCTTACTCATCCAAATATTACAGCGATCTGACTAAGAAAAGAATTTCCAAATATGCAGTAAAAGAAATCGTCATGTAAAAGAAGAATTTCTTGTAGGGACGCGAGTCCTTTGTGAACATATTATGTATAATCCGTCTGTGTAGTGTCCAGGAATATAATCCACCGGGGGAATATTATTAATAAATGAATGTACGGAGTATTACAAGGAAGAGCTGAGCGGAAAAGAGTTTACACTTCAGGAGAAATCCCTGATGATAGAAGAAACTGTGAATCATTAAGACATGGGTATTAAATAAAATGTAAACTATGGTCAGGAAAGCAATGTCGGATTGTTTGTCTTCTACATCCTCTATGTATCACAGTACATAGCAGTCCGCAAAATGCTGCTGGAGATATTTCTAAAGGGGGCTGGCTTTTATTAGCTAAACCATTACTGGTTTTAGTCACAGCTGATGCAGAGAGAGACAAGTGGATTGTCTGGCTAAGTTTAATAGCTAAGCCAGCCCCCTTCTCTTTATCAACTGATACAGAGTATGAGTCTGGCTGCCTTGCTTAGTTTTATTAGCTAAGCCAGCCCCCTTCTTTTTATCAACTGATATAGAGTATAGGCCACGTCACACATAACGAGATCGCTAGCGAGATCGTTGATACGTCACGGTTTTTCTGACGCAATAGCGATATCGCTAGCGATCTCGTTATGTCTGACAGGTAGCAACGATCAGGCCCCTGCTGTGAGTTCGCTGATCGTTACAAAGCTTCCTGGACCATTCCTGGGTCGTTGCGCTCCCGCTGGGCAGTGTGCATCGCTGTATTTGACACCTTATCAACGACCTCATTAGCGATTCAGAACTGAGACACGTAGGCGTGCATAAATTGGACTTTTCCGCGCCCCCGATTGGTGGTCGCTACAGCGTTCTCATTTTCCGCTGTGCATAAAGAAGGCAACAGAATAGTGATTCCATCCTTTGTTTCTGACCTCGTGCTGGATTGCAGATCCTAGCAGAATTCTCCGGGCTGTTGATATCCGTTCATTCGACTGAGTCCTGATTTTGCGTAATTTTATGCACGCCTTTGTGACACAGCACAGTCCCTATCAAGGTGTGGATCGTTGAAATAGCTGCTGTGTGAAAGCGTCCCAACAACCGCTGAGATCGTTAGTTAGATCGCTGGGGCGGCCAAAATCGTTGGGAAGTTCTGCATGTTTGACAGCTCCCCAGCGATCACAAAACGACTCTCCAGCGATCCCAAAACCGTGACGCACTAACGATCTCGCTAGCGATCTAGTTATGTGTGACGGGGTCTTATGAGTCTGGCTGCCTGGCTTAGTTTTATTAGCCAAGATAGCCCCTTTATTTGTTACACCTGAAGCAGAGACAGAAAAGGGGGCTGTCTATTTAGCTTAGTATTAACTAAGCCAACACCCTTCTCCTTCAGGTGATACAAAGACAGATAAGTGGGTTTTCGGGCACAATTTATTAGCTAAGCCAGCCTCCTTCTCTATCACACCTAACCCAAAGACAGAGAACTGGGCAGACAGACTGGCTTAATTTATCAGCTAAGCCAGCCACCTTCTCTTTCATACCTAATGCCAAAACAGAGAAGGAGGCTGTCTGCCTCAATTTTTTACCTAAATCAGCCTCCTTCTCCATCACACCTTATGCAAAGACAGAGAACTGGGCAGACTGCCAGGCTCAATTTATTAGCTAAGCCAGCCTCCTTCTCTATCACACCTAATGCAAAAACAGAGAAGGAGGCTGTGTGGCTCAATTTATTAGCTAAACCAGCCTCTTTCTCCACCAAACCTTATGCAAAGACAGAGAACTGGACTGACTGCTGGCTCAATTTATAAGCTAAGCCAGCCTCCCCCTCTATCCCACCTAATGCAAAAACAGAGAAGGGGGCTGGCTTAGCTATTGACCAGAGCCAGACCTCTTCTCTCTTCCTACACGTCTTCTGATACAGGATTATTTGGGAATCCTCTTTAAGGGACAGGAGGCCAGTAGATTGCATTCAGAGCGTGTAGATTTAGCATTCCTGTTATTTGCAGGATTCTCCATGTAAAGTGGAGCCTGGACCAGGTGCATAAACCTGTGCGGCAGCTGAATGATTCACAACCTCACCCAGAGCTGCAGAACAACAGTCACAAAATGACAGCTGCAAAAATAATGTGGAGCCCTCGAAAAAAACATTTATCACCTGTCATATGTTTTCTACATTCATTTCTATGGCTAATGTAGAGGCTGAGCAGCAGGAAAACATTTCTGCTCATCCTAAAGTTTATGTCAGTGTTGGCCTTCTTGTGCTCCTTTTTCTTAAAGGGATTGTCCACCGCTTGTCCTATGAGGTGTCCCCCGGGGGGACACAATAAGGGGGCTCCATGGTTTGAACAGGAATCCACACCAAAATATGATTTATTTATGGCGGGGGGTTTATGCATTTTCTGTTTTTTCATGTGTTTTGGTACAAATTTGATACTCTGTGTTTTAATGTGGATTTTTAGCATTTATCCTACATTGGAGCATGGCCTTAAAGGGGCTGTCCATTACTTGGATAACTCCTATGTAATTTATGTAGTCCTCTACGTAAAATAGAAATAATAGATGCTCACCTCCCGCTTTGGCACCGTTCTAGAGTAGCCCCTGTGACCGCTGCAGTCTATCAATAGCCGCTGATGGGCTGCAGCGTTCACACTTCCTGGGGACAAAATTCAGATTATTTTTTTACTCCACATAAAAGATGCGATCAGCCAATGTACAAGTGATTGCTAGATCCTCTGAGGAAGGCTGCCATGTTTAAACCGGCCAATGGTCGGGTACAAGAGTAAAAGGGATTAATACAAACCATTCAGTCCTCACTCAATACTCAGATATGAGGAGGTGATGACTAATTTGTTTTTACAAATTCTCATCTTTTGTTGGTTAAAAGACAAATATCTTCGTTACATCATGGATGACACCGCCACGGCCGACGCTTCTGAAGTATCTTATCAGCTGTTAGTTGTTGATGTGAAGGGGTTAAACTCCTCGTCCTCATTAGTAAACCCAGACGGGTGAAGTCACCATCCAGCCGCTCGTTACTCACCGGGTCGGGCGTGGAACAGTTCTTCACAATTTCAGTAATCTCTTCTGACCTTGTGTCGTGGTTTTTGGTGCAACAAGTTTATGGGCCGATCTCATAACATCCAAAGAATCTCAAAAAAGATCACTGAGAATCCGAGGAGCCGAGATGGAGAGAAGAAGGTTTTATCTCCTGGATTGGAAGAGTATGAAACGTATCTAAGACAAACACTGTGCAGAGAAGCATCGGGACCCACATCTTAATCACTGAATTATGGTTTCCCGGTGTATAACATCCGGCTCCTCGTCCCTGGTGTATGACATCCGGCTCCTAGCCCCCGGTGTATAACATCTGGCTCCTCACCCCCGGTTTATAAAATCCGGCCCCTCACCCCCGGTGTATAACATCCGGCTCCTCACCCCCGGTGTATAACATCCGGCTCCTCGTCCCCGGTGTATAACATCCGGCTCCTCACCCCCGGTGTATAACATCCGGCTCCTCGCCCACCCGTGTATAACATCTGGCTCCTCACCCCCGGTGTATAACATCCGGCTCCTCACCCCCGGTGTATAACATCCGGCTCCTCGTTACCGGTGTATAACATCCGGCTCCTCGCCCCCGGTGTACAACATCCAGCTCCTCGTCCCCGGTGTATAACATCCGGCTCCTCGACCCCGGTGTATCACATCCGGCTCCTCACCCCCGGTGTATAACATCTGGCCCCTCACCCCCGGTGTATAACATCCGGCTCCTCGTCCCCGATGTATAACATCCGGCTCCTCACCCCCGGTGTATAACATCTGGCTCCTCGCCCACCCGTGTATAACATCGGGCTCCTCACCCCCTGTGTATAACATCCGGCTTCTCGTCCCCGGTGTACAACATCCGGATCCTCGTCCCCCGTGTATAACATCTGGCTCCTCGTCCCCAGTGTATAATATCCGGCTCCTCACCCCCGGTGTATAACATCCGGCTCCTCGCCCCCGGTGTATAACATCCGGCTCCTCACCCCCGGTGTATAACATCCGGCTCCTCACCCCCGGTGTATAACATCCGGCCCCTCACCCCCGGTGTATAACATCCGGCTCCTCACCCCCGGTGTATAACATCCGATTCCTCGTCCCCGGTGAATAACATCCGGCTCCTCACCCCCGGTGTATAACATCCGGCTCCTCGCCCACCCGTGTATAACATCTGGCTCCTCACCCCCTGTGTATAACATCCGGCTCCTCGTGCCCGGTGTATAACATCCGGCTCCTCACTCTCAGTGTATAACATCCGGCTCCTCGTCCCCGGTGTATAACATCCGGCTCCTCGTCCCCGGTGTATAACATCTGGCTCCTCACCCTCGGTGTATAACATCCGGCTCCTCACCCGCGGTGTATAGCATCCGGCTCCTCGTCCCCGGTGTATAACATCTGGCTCCTCACCCCCGGTGTATAACATCCGGCACCTCACCCTCGGTGTATAACGTCCGGCTCCTCACCCCCGGTGTATAACATCCGGCTCCTCGTCCCCGGTGTATAACATCCGGCTCCTCACCCCCGGTGTATAACATCCGGCTCCTCGTCTCCGGTGTATAACATCCGGCTCCTCCCCCTCGGTGTATAACATCCAGCTCCTCACCCCCGGTGTATAACATCCGGCTCCTCGTCCCCGGTTATATAACATCCGGCTCCTCGTCCCCGGTGTATAACATCCGGCTCCTAACCCCCGATGTATAACATCCGGCTTCTCACCCTTGGTGTATAACATCCGGCTCCTCACCCCCAGTGTATAACATCCGGCTACTCGTCCTCGGTGTATAACATCCGGCTCCTCACCCCCGGTGTATAACATCCGGCTCCTCGTCCCCGGTGTATAACATCCGGCTCCTCACCCCCGGTGTATAACATCCGGCTCCTCGCCCACCCGTGTATAACATCTGGCTCCTCACCCCCGGTGTATAACATCCGGCTCCTCACCCCCGGTGTATAACATCCGGCTCCTCGTTACCGGTGTATAACATCCGGCTCCTCGCCCCCGGTGTACAACATCCAGCTCCTCGTCCCCGGTGTATAACATCCGGCTCCTCGACCCCGGTGTATCACATCCGGCTCCTCACCCCCGGTGTATAACATCTGGCCCCTCACCCCCGATGTATAACATCCGGCTCCTCACCCCCGGTGTATAACATCTGGCTCCTCGCCCACCCGTGTATAACATCGGGCTCCTCACCCCCTGTGTATAACATCCGGCTTCTCGTCCCCGGTGTACAACATCCGGATCCTCGTCCCCCGTGTATAACATCTGGCTCCTCGTCCCCAGTGTATAATATCAGGCTCCTCACCCCCGGTGTATAACATCCGGCTCCTCGCCCCCGGTGTATAACATCCGGCTCCTCACCCCCGGTGTATAACATCCGGCTCCTCACCCCCGGTGTATAACATCCGGCCCCTCACCCCCGGTGTATAACATCCGGCTCCTCACCCCCGGTGTATAACATCCGATTCCTCGTCCCCGGTGAATAACATCCGGCTCCTCACCCCCGGTGTATAACATCCGGCTCCTCGCCCACCCGTGTATAACATCTGGCTCCTCACCCCCTGTGTATAACATCCGGCTCCTCGTGCCCGGTGTATAACATCCGGCTCCTCACTCTCAGTGTATAACATCCGGCTCCTCGTCCCCGGTGTATAACATCCGGCTCCTCGTCCCCGGTGTATAACATCTGGCTCCTCACCCTCGGTGTATAACATCCGGCTCCTCACCCGCGGTGTATAGCATCCGGCTCCTCGTCCCCGGTGTATAACATCTGGCTCCTCACCCCCGGTGTATAACATCCGGCACCTCACCCTCGGTGTATAACGTCCGGCTCCTCACCCCCGGTGTATAACATCCGGCTCCTCGTCCCCGGTGTATAACATCCGGCTCCTCACCCCCGGTGTATAACATCCGGCTCCTCGTCTCCGGTGTATAACATCCGGCTCCTCCCCCTCGGTGTATAACATCCAGCTCCTCACCCCCGGTGTATAACATCCGGCTCCTCGTCCCCGGTTATATAACATCCGGCTCCTCGTCCCCGGTGTATAACATCCGGCTCCTAACCCCCGATGTATAACATCCGGCTTCTCACCCTTGGTGTATAACATCCGGCTCCTCACCCCCAGTGTATAACATCCGGCTACTCGTCCTCGGTGTATAACATCCGGCTCCTCACCCCCGGTGTATAACATCCGGCTCCTCGTCCCCGGTGTATAACATCCGGCTCCTCACCCCCGGTGTATAACATCCGGCTCCTCGCCCACCCGTGTATAACATCTGGCTCCTCACCCCCGGTGTATAACATCCGGCTCCTCACCCCCGGTGTATAACATCCGGCTCCTCGTTACCGGTGTATAACATCCGGCTCCTCGCCCCCGGTGTACAACATCCAGCTCCTCGTCCCCGGTGTATAACATCCGGCTCCTCGACCCCGGTGTATCACATCCGGCTCCTCACCCCCGGTGTATAACATCTGGCCCCTCACCCCCGGTGTATAACATCCGGCTCCTCGTCCCCGATGTATAACATCCGGCTCCTCACCCCCGGTGTATAACATCTGGCTCCTCGCCCACCCGTGTATAACATCGGGCTCCTCACCCCCTGTGTATAACATCCGGCTTCTCGTCCCCGGTGTACAACATCCGGATCCTCGTCCCCCGTGTATAACATCTGGCTCCTCGTCCCCAGTGTATAATATCCGGCTCCTCACCCCCGGTGTATAACATCCGGCTCCTCGCCCCCGGTGTATAACATCCGGCTCCTCACCCCCGGTGTATAACATCCGGCTCCTCACCCCCGGTGTATAACATCCGGCCCCTCACCCCCGGTGTATAACATCCGGCTCCTCACCCCCGGTGTATAACATCCGATTCCTCGTCCCCGGTGAATAACATCCGGCTCCTCACCCCCGGTGTATAACATCCGGCTCCTCGCCCACCCGTGTATAACATCTGGCTCCTCACCCCCTGTGTATAACATCCGGCTCCTCGTGCCCGGTGTATAACATCCGGCTCCTCACTCTCAGTGTATAACATCCGGCTCCTCGTCCCCGGTGTATAACATCCGGCTCCTCGTCCCCGGTGTATAACATCTGGCTCCTCACCCTCGGTGTATAACATCCGGCTCCTCACCCGCGGTGTATAGCATCCGGCTCCTCGTCCCCGGTGTATAACATCTGGCTCCTCACCCCCGGTGTATAACATCCGGCACCTCACCCTCGGTGTATAACGTCCGGCTCCTCACCCCCGGTGTATAACATCCGGCTCCTCGTCCCCGGTGTATAACATCCGGCTCCTCACCCCCGGTGTATAACATCCGGCTCCTCGTCTCCGGTGTATAACATCCGGCTCCTCCCCCTCGGTGTATAACATCCAGCTCCTCACCCCCGGTGTATAACATCCGGCTCCTCGTCCCCGGTTATATAACATCCGGCTCCTCGTCCCCGGTGTATAACATCCGGCTCCTAACCCCCGATGTATAACATCCGGCTTCTCACCCTTGGTGTATAACATCCGGCTCCTCACCCCCAGTGTATAACATCCGGCTACTCGTCCTCGGTGTATAACATCCGGCTCCTCACCCCCGGTGTATAACATCCGGCTCCTCGTCCCCGGTGTATAACATCCGGCTCCTCACCCCCGGTGTATAACATCCGGCTCCTCGCCCACCCGTGTATAACATCTGGCTCCTCACCCCCGGTGTATAACATCCGGCTCCTCACCCCCGGTGTATAACATCCGGCTCCTCGTTACCGGTGTATAACATCCGGCTCCTCGCCCCCGGTGTACAACATCCAGCTCCTCGTCCCCGGTGTATAACATCCGGCTCCTCGACCCCGGTGTATCACATCCGGCTCCTCACCCCCGGTGTATAACATCTGGCCCCTCACCCCCGATGTATAACATCCGGCTCCTCACCCCCGGTGTATAACATCTGGCTCCTCGCCCACCCGTGTATAACATCGGGCTCCTCACCCCCTGTGTATAACATCCGGCTTCTCGTCCCCGGTGTACAACATCCGGATCCTCGTCCCCCGTGTATAACATCTGGCTCCTCGTCCCCAGTGTATAATATCCGGCTCCTCACCCCCGGTGTATAACATCCGGCTCCTCGCCCCCGGTGTATAACATCCGGCTCCTCACCCCCGGTGTATAACATCCGGCTCCTCACCCCCGGTGTATAACATCCGGCCCCTCACCCCCGGTGTATAACATCCGGCTCCTCACCCCCGGTGTATAACATCCGATTCCTCGTCCCCGGTGAATAACATCCGGCTCCTCACCCCCGGTGTATAACATCCGGCTCCTCGCCCACCCGTGTATAACATCTGGCTCCTCACCCCCTGTGTATAACATCCGGCTCCGCGTGCCCGGTGTATAACATCCGGCTCCTCACTCTCAGTGTATAACATCCGGCTCCTCGTCCCCGGTGTATAACATCCGGCTCCTCGTCCCCGGTGTATAACATCTGGCTCCTCACCCTCGGTGTATAACATCCGGCTCCTCACCCGCGGTGTATAGCATCCGGCTCCTCGTCCCCGGTGTATAACATCTGGCTCCTCACCCCCGGTGTATAACATCCGGCACCTCACCCTCGGTGTATAACGTCCGGCTCCTCACCCCCGGTGTATAACATCCGGCTCCTCGTCCCCGGTGTATAACATCCGGCTCCTCACCCCCGGTGTATAACATCCGGCTCCTCGTCTCCGGTGTATAACATCCGGCTCCTCCCCCTCGGTGTATAACATCCAGCTCCTCACCCCCGGTGTATAACATCCGGCTCCTCGTCCCCGGTTATATAACATCCGGCTCCTCGTCCCCGGTGTATAACATCCGGCTCCTAACCCCCGATGTATAACATCCGGCTTCTCACCCTTGGTGTATAACATCCGGCTCCTCACCCCCAGTGTATAACATCCGGCTACTCGTCCTCGGTGTATAACATCCGGCTCCTCACCCCCGGTGTATAACATCCGGCTCCTCGTCCCCGGTGTATAACATCCGGCTCCTCACCCCCGGTGTATAACATCCGGCTCCTCGCCCACCCGTGTATAACATCTGGCTCCTCACCCCCGGTGTATAACATCCGGCTCCTCACCCCCGGTGTATAACATCCGGCTCCTCGTTACCGGTGTATAACATCCGGCTCCTCGCCCCCGGTGTACAACATCCAGCTCCTCGTCCCCGGTGTATAACATCCGGCTCCTCGACCCCGGTGTATCACATCCGGCTCCTCACCCCCGGTGTATAACATCTGGCCCCTCACCCCCGGTGTATAACATCCGGCTCCTCGTCCCCGATGTATAACATCCGGCTCCTCACCCCCGGTGTATAACATCTGGCTCCTCGCCCACCCGTGTATAACATCGGGCTCCTCACCCCCTGTGTATAACATCCGGCTTCTCGTCCCCGGTGTACAACATCCGGATCCTCGTCCCCCGTGTATAACATCTGGCTCCTCGTCCCCAGTGTATAATATCCGGCTCCTCACCCCCGGTGTATAACATCCGGCTCCTCGCCCCCGGTGTATAACATCCGGCTCCTCACCCCCGGTGTATAACATCCGGCTCCTCACCCCCGGTGTATAACATCCGGCCCCTCACCCCCGGTGTATAACATCCGGCTCCTCACCCCCGGTGTATAACATCCGATTCCTCGTCCCCGGTGAATAACATCCGGCTCCTCACCCCCGGTGTATAACATCCGGCTCCTCGCCCACCCGTGTATAACATCTGGCTCCTCACCCCCTGTGTATAACATCCGGCTCCTCGTGCCCGGTGTATAACATCCGGCTCCTCACTCTCAGTGTATAACATCCGGCTCCTCGTCCCCGGTGTATAACATCCGGCTCCTCGTCCCCGGTGTATAACATCTGGCTCCTCACCCTCGGTGTATAACATCCGGCTCCTCACCCGCGGTGTATAGCATCCGGCTCCTCGTCCCCGGTGTATAACATCTGGCTCCTCACCCCCGGTGTATAACATCCGGCACCTCACCCTCGGTGTATAACGTCCGGCTCCTCACCCCCGGTGTATAACATCCGGCTCCTCGTCCCCGGTGTATAACATCCGGCTCCTCACCCCCGGTGTATAACATCCGGCTCCTCGTCTCCGGTGTATAACATCCGGCTCCTCCCCCTCGGTGTATAACATCCAGCTCCTCACCCCCGGTGTATAACATCCGGCTCCTCGTCCCCGGTTATATAACATCCGGCTCCTCGTCCCCGGTGTATAACATCCGGCTCCTAACCCCCGATGTATAACATCCGGCTTCTCACCCTTGGTGTATAACATCCGGCTCCTCACCCCCAGTGTATAACATCCGGCTACTCGTCCTCGGTGTATAACATCCGGCTCCTCACCCCCGGTGTATAACATCCGGCTCCTCGTCCCCGGTGTATAACATCCGGCTCCTCACCCCCGGTGTATAACATCCGGCTCCTCGCCCACCCGTGTATAACATCTGGCTCCTCACCCCCGGTGTATAACATCCGGCTCCTCACCCCCGGTGTATAACATCCGGCTCCTCGTTACCGGTGTATAACATCCGGCTCCTCGCCCCCGGTGTACAACATCCAGCTCCTCGTCCCCGGTGTATAACATCCGGCTCCTCGACCCCGGTGTATCACATCCGGCTCCTCACCCCCGGTGTATAACATCTGGCCCCTCACCCCCGGTGTATAACATCCGGCTCCTCGTCCCCGATGTATAACATCCGGCTCCTCACCCCCGGTGTATAACATCTGGCTCCTCGCCCACCCGTGTATAACATCGGGCTCCTCACCCCCTGTGTATAACATCCGGCTTCTCGTCCCCGGTGTACAACATCCGGATCCTCGTCCCCCGTGTATAACATCTGGCTCCTCGTCCCCAGTGTATAATATCCGGCTCCTCACCCCCGGTGTATAACATCCGGCTCCTCGCCCCCGGTGTATAACATCCGGCTCCTCACCCCCGGTGTATAACATCCGGCTCCTCACCCCCGGTGTATAACATCCGGCCCCTCACCCCCGGTGTATAACATCCGGCTCCTCACCCCCGGTGTATAACATCCGATTCCTCGTCCCCGGTGAATAACATCCGGCTCCTCACCCCCGGTGTATAACATCCGGCTCCTCGCCCACCCGTGTATAACATCTGGCTCCTCACCCCCTGTGTATAACATCCGGCTCCTCGTGCCCGGTGTATAACATCCGGCTCCTCACTCTCAGTGTATAACATCCGGCTCCTCGTCCCCGGTGTATAACATCCGGCTCCTCGTCCCCGGTGTATAACATCTGGCTCCTCACCCTCGGTGTATAACATCCGGCTCCTCACCCGCGGTGTATAGCATCCGGCTCCTCGTCCCCGGTGTATAACATCTGGCTCCTCACCCCCGGTGTATAACATCCGGCACCTCACCCTCGGTGTATAACGTCCGGCTCCTCACCCCCGGTGTATAACATCCGGCTCCTCGTCCCCGGTGTATAACATCCGGCTCCTCACCCCCGGTGTATAACATCCGGCTCCTCGTCTCCGGTGTATAACATCCGGCTCCTCCCCCTCGGTGTATAACATCCAGCTCCTCACCCCCGGTGTATAACATCCGGCTCCTCGTCCCCGGTTATATAACATCCGGCTCCTCGTCCCCGGTGTATAACATCCGGCTCCTAACCCCCGATGTATAACATCCGGCTTCTCACCCTTGGTGTATAACATCCGGCTCCTCACCCCCAGTGTATAACATCCGGCTACTCGTCCTCGGTGTATAACATCCGGCTCCTCACCCCCGGTGTATAACATCCGGCTCCTCGTCCCCGGTGTATAACATCCGGCTCCTCACCCTCGGTGTATAACATCCGGCTCCTCACCCCCAGTGTATAACATCCGGCTCCTCGTCCCCGGTGTATAACATCTGGCTCCTCGTCCCCGGTGCATAACATCCGGCTCCTCACCCCCGGTGTATAACATCTGGTTCCTCACCCCCGGTGTATAACATCCGGCTCCTCACCCACCCGTGTATAACATCCGGCTCCTCGCCCACCCGTGTATAACATCCGGCTCCTTACCCTCAGTGTATAACATCTGGCTCCTCGCCCACCCGTGCATAACATCCGGCTCCTCACCCCCGGTGTATAACATCCGGACCCTCACCCCCGGTGCATAATATCCGGCTCCTCACCCCCGGTGTATAACATCTGGCTCCTTACCCTCAATGTATAACATCCGGCTCCGCGCCCACCCGTGTATAACATCCGGCTCCTCACCCCCGGTGTATAACATCTGGCCCCTCACCCCCGGTGCATAACATCCGGCTCCTCACCCCCGGTGTATTACATCCGGCTCCTTGTCCCCGGTGTATAACATCCGGCTCCTCGTCCCCAGTGTATAACATCCGGCTCCTCACCCCCGGTGTATAACATCCGACTCCTTGTCCGCGTTGTATAACATCTGGCTCCTCGTCCCCGGTGCATAACATCCGGCTCCTCGTCCCCGTTGTATAACATCTGGCTCCTCACCCCCGGTGTATAACATCCGGCTCCTCACCCACCCATGTACAACATCCGGCTCCTCTCTCCTGCTGTATAACATCCGGCCCCTCACCCCCGGTGCATAACATCCGGCTCCTCGCCCACCCGTGTATAACATCCGGCTCCTTACCCTCAGTGTATAACATCCGGCTCCTCGCCCACCCGTGTGTAACATCCGGCTCCTCACCCCCAGTGTATAACATCCGGCCCCTCACCCCCGGTGCATAAAATCCGGCTCCTCACCCACGGTGTATAATATCTGGCTCCTCATCCCCGGTGTATAACATCTGGCTCCTCATCCCCGGTGTATAACATCCGGCTCCTCGCCCACTCGTGTATAACATCCGGCTCCTCACCCCCGTTTCTAACATCCGGCTCCTCGCCCCCGGTGTATAACATCCGGCACCTTGTCCCCGGTGTATAACATCTGGCTCCTCGCCCCCGGTGTATAACATCCGGCTTGTCGCCCCCGGTGTGTAACATCCGGCTCCTCACCCCCGGTGTACAACATCCGGCTCCTTGCCCCCAGTGTATAACATCCGGCTCCTCACCCCTGGTGTATAACATCTGGCTCATCGCCCCTGTTGTATAACATCCGGCTCCTTGCACACCCGTGTATAACATCCGGCTCCTCACCCACCCGTGTATAACATCTGGCTCCTCGCCCCCCAGTGTATAACATCCAGGCTCTCGCCCACTGGTGTATAACATCTGGCTCTTCGCCCCCCGGTGTATAACATCCGGCCTCATTGCCTCCTCGTGTATAACAACCAGCCCTTCGCCCCCGGTGTATAATATCTGGCCTCATTGCCCCCTCATGTATACCATCCAGCCCCTCGCCCCCTGGTGCATAACTTCCACTTCCTCGCCCCTGGTGAATAACATCTGGCCCCTCGTCCCCGGTATCTAACATCCGGCTCCTCACCCCCGGTGTATAACATCCGGCCCCTCACCCCCGGTGTATAACATCCGGCTCCTCACCTTCGGTGTATAACATCCGGCTCCTCACCCCCAGTGTATAACATCCGGCTCCTCGTCCCCGGTGTATAAATTTCGGCTCCTCACCCCCGGTGTATAACATCCGGCTCCTCGTCCCTGGTGTATAACATCCGGCTCCTCACCCTCGGTGTGTAACATCCGGCTCCTCACCCCCAGTGTATAACATCCGGCTCCTCGTCCCCGGTGTATAACATCTGGTTCCTCGTCCCCGGTGAATAACATCCGGCTCCTTGTCCCCGGTGTATAACATCTGGCTCCTTACCCCCAGTGTATAACATCCGGCTCCTCACTCACCCGTGTATAACATCCGGCTCCTCGCGCACCCGTGTATAACATCCGGCTCCTTACCCTCAGTGTATAACATCTGGCTCCTCGCCCACCCGTGTATAACATCCTGCTCCTCACCCCCGGTGTATAACATCCGGCCCCTCACCCCCGGTGTATAACATCCGGCTCCTCACCCCCGGTGTATAACATCTGGCTCCTCACCCCCGGTGTATAACATCCGGCCCCTCAGCCCCGGTGTATAACATCTAGCTCCTCATCCCCGGTGTATAACATCCGGCTCCTCACCCCCGGTGTATAACATCCGGCTCCTCGCCCCCGGTGTATAACATCCGGCTCCTCGCCCCCGGTGTATAACATCCGGCTACTCGTCCCCGGTGTATAACATCCGGCTCCTCACCCCCGGTGTATAACATCCGGCTCCTCGCCCACCCTTGTATAACATCCGGCTCCTCACCCCCTGTGTATAACATCCGGCTCCTCGTCCCCAGTGTATAACATCCGGCTCCTCACCCTCAGTGTATAACATCCGGCTCCTCGTCCCCGATGTATAACATCCGGCTCCTTGCCCCCAGTGTATAACATCCGGCTCCTCAACCCTGGTGTATAACATCTGGCTCATCGCCCCTGGTGTATAACATCCGGCTCCTTGCCCACCCGTGTATAACATCCGGCTCCTCACCCACCCGTGTATAACATCTGGCTCCTCGCCCCCCAGTGTATAACATCCAGGCTCTCGCCCACTGGTGTATAACATCTGGCTCTTCGCCCCCCGGTGTATAACATCCGGCCTCATTGCCCCCTCGTGTATAACAACCAGCCCTTCGCCCCCGGTGTATAATATCTGGCCTCATTGCCCCCTCATGTATAACATCCAGCCCCTCGTCCCCTGGTGCATAACTTCCACTTCCTCGCCACTGGTGAATAACATCCGGCCCCTCGTTCCCGGTATCTAACATCTGGCTCCTCACCCCCGGTGTATAACATCCAGCCCCTCACCCCCGGTGTATAACATCCGGCTCCTCACCCCCGGTGTATAACATCTGGCTTCTAACCCCCGATGTATAACATCCGGCCCCTCACCCCCGGTGTATAACATCTGGCTCCTCACCCCCGGTGTATAACATCTGGCTCCTCGCCCACCCGTGTATAACATCCAGCTCCTCACCCCCGATTTATAACATCCGGCTCCTCGCCCCCGGTGTATAACATCCGGCACCTCGTCCCCGGTGTATAACATCTGGCTCCTCGCCCCCGGTGAATAACATCCGGCCCCTTACCCCCGGTGTATAACATCCGGCTCCTCGCCCACTCGTGTATAACATCCGGCTCCTCACCCCCGGTTTCTAACATCCGGCTCCTCGCCCCCGGTGTATAACATTCGGCACCTCGTCCCCGGTGTATAACATCTGGCTCCTCGCCCCTGGTGTATAACATCCGGCTTGTCGCCCCCGGTGTGTAACATCCGGCTCCTCGCCCCCGGTGTACAACATCCGGCTCCTTGCCCACCCGTGTATAACATCCGGCTCCTCACCCACCCGTGTATAACATCCGGCTCCTCGCCCCCCAGTGTATAACATCCAGGCTCTAGCCCACCGGTGTATAACATCTGGCTCTTCGCCCCCCGGTGTATAACATCCGGCCTCATTGCCCCCTCGTGTATAACAACCAGCCCTTCACCCCCGGTGTATAATATCTGGCCTCATTGCCCCCTCATGTATATGACGCGCCCCCTGGGCCAGTGTTGTTTGGGGGATACCCGGAGCCGGATCAGGTGGGGGTTGTAGTCTCCGAGTGGCGGTGACCCGGTCCGTGCCCAGGGTGTCAAGCTCAGTGTGTGGCAGTCCTACAGATGTTACTGGATGTTCTTTAGTGTCGACTACGCCACCCGTTGATTTGCGGTCAGTACGGCCGCCGCTGCAGCAGGGTCCGCTGAGGCTGGTGGTGTGTGTGCAGCTCAGGTAGCATAACCCCCAACGGGAGGGGTATAGCCTCAGGGGGTCAGTCGTAGAGGGTGGTGGTTGTGGTGGTGCAGTGAGAGTGGTAATAAGACTCCGAGTCGGGCTGTGCAGTTCAGGGTTTTACTTACTGCTTTTGTGTTGGCCACTCCGGCCTTGAGTGACCACCCGAGCCGTGCTGCGTCCACCAGGTCCTGGACTCGGCCAACCCCCAGGTGATTCTGGAGCGTGGTCCTGAGCTCCCTTTCTGACTTGTCCTTCTCTCTGGCCTTCCCCACCAGGGATCCACCTAAGTCCGGCTCCCTCGGGCCTCTTGATGGTAAACCCTTGTCTCTGGGTTCCCTGACCCTATTCTTGGTGTGCCTTCCGGGTGGATTTAGTGGGTGGTCGTGGCAGATTCTGCCCACGACCTCCGGTCTCTGGCTAAGGATTAGTGCCCTCCACCAGCTTGGGATCCGGTACCCTTGTGCCAACTCTTCACCCTCTGGTCTAATTTTGGGTTCTTGGAGTTCCCTCTTCTCCCCCTCTGGGTCCTTCTTTCTCCTCTCTCTCTCTCTTGGCCTTGGAGCTGGCTGAGCTGCTCTGCTTCTCTGACTCAACTCTGACAGACTGACCCTGATCTAAGATGGTTCCCACCTTATATACTCCCTCTATGTGTGAGCTCAGGTGACCAGCACCCAATGAGCTCCTAGCATTACCCAGACTGCTCCCCCTATCTGCCCCTACACTACTGGGATGTTCCACCCCCCTCCCACTCCAGCCAGGGACAGACACTGTCGTACCTGCACATTTCTCTAGTGGGAGTACCATTGGTCTGTCCCCCGGAAATGGGATGTATGTAGTGCATGCAGCCTACTGAGCTCAGTTCCACACTCCATCCTTACCCGGGAGTGGAATACCACACCTCTGGCTTGAGGTGTAATACCCCTGTAGCAGCCGAATCCTCAGGGTGCTACATTCCCCCCTGGTAAATCACAGCACGTCCTCGGGCTGTAAGATATAAAAACATCCAAAACATACATTTTTTTTTTCATAAACATAAACATATAAAACATCACATAAAACTTTTCATAAAAACTCTTCATAAATAACGTCCTTGTAAACACTCTTGCTCCTCCGGCCACGGTGCAACTTGTGACCGGGAAAAGCGCGACAGTCTCTTTAAGAAAAACAACAGTTTACTATAAAACCGGTAGGGGGCGCCTTAGGAAGCGCAACTATATACAAGGGGAATATGGCCGCTCTCAGTCCTCGGCCAGGTAATGGGAATAGGGACACACGGGTTAACAGTTCACTCTTGTCCCAACGGGGACTTATTTAAAGCAGCAACAGTTCACTGTACCCCGATAGGTAACTATTTACAGTCTCTTTACCGTACTTTAACGACGGCGTCCTCCTGCTCCTTCTTTGGATTTAGACCCGTCCGGGTCCTCCTGCTCCTCCTCACACCGCAGCTACTCCTCCGTCAGGCGATGTACATGGAGGGCGTAGGGTCCTTTGGCACACTTGTGCCGGGTGAAGGTGACCTCGTCCCCTACGTACAGGTCACGACCTCTGTGTCCCTCCGGCAGATGGCTTTCTACGTCTCTGCGGGTGACAAAGACGTCGCCGGGGGTATGATGGTCTTTTATGAAGCCCCACCCATGCTGCAGGTTGAATTTAATCACAGTCCCGGTGGTACGGGGACCATGAGCTGCACGGGGGTTCCTCCTGGTCCGGCTCTTCTGCTCCGCGCTCCTTATCTGTGCTTGCTGTTCCCGGACCCGCCTCTCTCTCCGCTCCTTCTCGAAGACCTCGAGCTGCTGGCGGCAGCACTCTGCACGCTCCGCTGCGGCCGCCCGAGTCTCCTGAGTGAACCCCATGAGGTCTCCTCCGGTGGGGTCCCACTCAAACTGTGCCTCCTCTAGCGGGGGCTGGGTCCTCCTGACGGGCTTCGGAACCGGAATCAGGGGTTCATCTAGGGGTCTTTCTTTCCGGAGTCGGGGATGGTGAAACTCCGGTGGCCATATGAAGGGCTGCCCATCCGGGCACGTATGCTGGGCGAACAGGTCCTCACCCAGGTGCGGTACTTTAGGTGTTATGGGCGCTGTGGTGGTAGCGGCGCCCGGGTTGACCAGGCCTTGCGACCAGGCTTGGGGCACGCTAAAGGAAAAGGGCACCGTAAGAACGGCGGCGCCCGTGGTTACTCGGCCCTGCGACCAGGCTGGTAGCTCCGCGGAGGTAGGGGGCGCTGTTGGAATGGCGGCGCCCGGGTGTACTAGGCCTTGCGACCAGGCCGATGGTATTTCCTGCTTTGCCGCGCTCAGGGTCGAAGCGCGTGACGTCACAGGGGTCGCGGCCGCGGTTTCCGGTTGAGGCCTAGTCTGCGGCGGTGACGATGCAGCGACGGGCACGGCAGGGGGAATTTCGGGCTCTGCGACGGGGAGCTGGGGCAGGTACGCGGTTTCCCGGCTCGGGGTAGAGACGTCCCCTTTACCCGCCTCCGTCCGTTCAGCTCCCTTCTCGGCGCCGTCTCCGGCCTTCACTCCTCCTGCACCATCCTCAGAGGCGGTCTGTCTCCTCGTCTCGGGTGGCGTGCTCCGCTGACGGGTTCCGGTCTGCTGGGCCATCTCTCGGCTCCACTCCGCCAACGTCTCTCGCTGCACCCGGGCCATCCTCCGTGCGAGGCCCTCCAGCGCGATCTGTGCACACTCCCGGTCTCGGGGGAGCTGTGCTAGGACCTCCACTAGGCCTAGTGGAGTTGTGGCTTGTAGCAGGCTCCTGACCACTGGGTCGGTGCTGCCTGACTCTCCCTCCATCTCCGGGTAGGCTCTCTCTGGACTCCTCTCCAGACTTCTTGCCTCCGGGTGCGCTCTCTCCAGACTGCTCCAGGCGACACCCATCTTTGCTCTCTTGTTCTGTCTCCGCCCACATTGAGGGTGGTCCCGGGGCAACTTAGTGATTGTCAGTTCCAGGGGCAGTTCTCTCACGCTGATGGACACTTCCAGCATCACAGTCTCTGTTGGTGGGCGCGGTTTCCGCTTTTGACGCCATTCTTCGACCTGGCCCACGATGGGAGGTGGCCTTTTGCCACCCTCTGGCACGCCCATAATGGCGTCCGCTCTTCCAAGGCGGGAAATCTTTGGAAATGGCGGGAATCGTCTCCCAGTGGCGGGAAACTCCATGGATGGCGGGAAAAAGCTGCAAATGGCGGACAACCGGCGGAAAACGACCTGTGATGGGGTCCGTTGGCGGGGACCCTCCGGAACCGGCGGGAGACTTCTTTTTAAGGTAACGGTAAACTTTTCTTCAGGCACGCAGTACCCGGTTGCTGCGGGCACGTAATCCTGCCGACTACGCCAAAGTTGACGCGCCCCCTGGGCCAGTGTTGTTTGGGGGATACCCGGAGCCGGATCAGGTGGGGGTTGTAGTCTCCGAGTGGCGGTGACCCGGTCCGTGCCCAGGGTGTCAAGCTCAGTGTGTGGCAGTCCTACAGATGTTACTGGATGTTCTTTAGTGTCGACTACGCCACCCGTTGATTTGCGGTCAGTACGGCCGCCGCTGCAGCAGGGTCCGCTGAGGCTGGTGGTGTGTGTGCAGCTCAGGTAGCATAACCCCCAACGGGAGGGGTATAGCCTCAGGGGGTCAGTCGTAGAGGGTGGTGGTTGTGGTGGTGCAGTGAGAGTGGTAATAAGACTCCGAGTCGGGCTGTGCAGTTCAGGGTTTTACTTACTGCTTTTGTGTTGGCCACTCCGGCCTTGAGTGACCACCCGAGCCGTGCTGCGTCCACCAGGTCCTGGACTCGGCCAACCCCCAGGTGATTCTGGAGCGTGGTCCTGAGCTCCCTTTCTGACTTGTCCTTCTCTCTGGCCTTCCCCACCAGGGATCCACCTAAATCCGGCTCCCTCGGGCCTCTTGATGGTAAACCCTTGTCTCTGGGTTCCCTGACCCTATTCTTGGTGTGCCTTCCGGGTGGATTTAGTGGGTGGTCGTGGCAGATCCTGCCCACGACCTCCGGTCTCTGGCTAAGGATTAGTGCCCTCCACCAGCTTGGGATCCGGTACCCTTGTGCCAACTCTTCACCCTCTGGTCTAATTTTGGGTTCTTGGAGTTCCCTCTTCTCCCCCTCTGGGTCCTTCTTTCTCCTCTCTCTCTCTCTTGGCCTTGGAGCTGGCTGAGCTGCTCTGCTTCTCTGACTCAACTCTGACAGACTGACCCTGATCTAAGATGGTTCCCACCTTATATACTCCCTCTATGTGTGAGCTCAGGTGACCAGCACCCAATGAGCTCCTAGCATTACCCAGACTGCTCCCCCTATCTGCCCCTACACTACTGGGATGTTCCACCCCCCTCCCACTCCAGCCAGGGACAGACACTGTCGTACCTGCACATTTCTCTAGTGGGAGTACCATTGGTCTGTCCCCCGGAAATGGGATGTATGTAGTGCATGCAGCCTACTGAGCTCAGTTCCACACTCCATCCTTACCCGGGAGTGGAATACCACACCTCTGGCTTGAGGTGTAATACCCCTGTAGCAGCCGAATCCTCAGGGTGCTACATATACCATCCAGCCCCTCGCCCCCTGGTGCATAACTTCTACTTCGTCGCCCCTGGTGAATAACATCTGGCCCCTCGTCCCCGGTATCTAACATCCGGCTCCTCACCCCCGGTGTATAACATCTGGCTCCTCACCCTCGGTGTATAACATCCGTCTCCTCACCCCCGGTGTATAACATCCGGCTCCTCGTCCCCGGTGTATAACATCCGGCTCCTCACCCCCGGTGTATAACATCCGGCTCCTCATCCCTTGTGTATAACATCCGGCTCCTCACCCTCGGTGTGTAACATCCGGCTCCTCACCCCCGGTGTATAACATCCGGCTCCTCGTCCCCGGTGTATAACATCTGGTTCCTCGTCCCCGGTGTATAACATCCGGCTCCTCACCCACCCGTGTATAACATCCGGCTCCTCGCCCACCCGTGTTTAACATCCGGCTCCTTACCCTCATTGTATAACATTCGGCTCCTCGCCCACCCGTGTATAACATCCTGCTCCTCACCCCCGGTGTATAACATCCGGCCCCTCACCTCCGGTGTATAACATCCGGCTTCTCACCCCCGGTGTATAACATCCGGCTCCTCACCCCCATTGTATAACATCTGGCTCCTCACCCTCGGTGTATAACATCCGGCTCCTCACCCCCGGTGTATAACATCCGGCTCCTCGTCCCCAGTGTATAACATCTGGCTCCTCACCCCCGGTGTATAACATCCGGCTCCTCGTCCCCGGTGTATAACATCCGGCTCCTCACCCTCGGTGTATAACATCCGGCTCCTCGTCCCCGGTGTATAACATCCGGCTCCTCACCCTCGGTGTATAACATCCGGCTCCTCACCCCCGGTGTATAACATCCGGCTCCTTGTCCCCGGTGTATAACATCTGGCTCCTCGTCCCCGGTGTATATCATCTGGCTCCTCACCCCCGGTGTATAATATCCGGGTCCTCACCCACCCGTGTATAACATCCGGCTCCTCACCCCCGCTGTATAACATCCGGTCCCTCACCCCCGGTGAATAACATCCGGCTCCTTACCCTCAGTGTATAACATCCGGCTCCTCACCCACCCGTGTATAACATCCGGCTCCTCACCCCCGCTGTATAACATCCGGTCCCTCACCCCCGGTGAATAACATCCGGCTCCTCACCCCCGGTGTATAACATCTGGCTCCTCACCCCCGGTGTATAACATCCGGCCCCTCATCCCCGGTGTATAACATCTGGCTCCTCATCCCCGGTGTATAACATCCGGCTCCTCGCATACCCGTGTATAACATCCGGCTCCTTACCCTCAGTGTATAACATCCGGCTCCTCACCCACCCGTGTATAACATCCGGCTCCTCACCCCCGCTGTATAACATCCGGTCCCTCACCCCCGGTGAATAACATCCGGCTCCTCACCCCCGGTGTATAACATCTGGCTCCTCACCCCCGGTGTATAACATCCGGCCCCTCATCCCCGGTGTATAACATCTGGCTCCTCATCCCCGGTGTATAACATCCGGCTCCTCGCCCACCCATGTATAACATCTGGCTCCTCATCCCCGGTGTATAACATCCGGCTCCTCGCCCACCCGTGTATAACATCCGGCTCCTCACCCCCAGTTTATAACATCTGGCTCCTCTTCCCCAGTGTATAACATCTGGATCCTCGCCCCCGGTGTATAACATCCGGCTTGTCGCACCCGGTGTGTAACATCCGGCTCCTCGCCCCCGGTGTACAACATCCGGCTCCTCGCCCCCGTTGTATAACATCCGGCTCCTCGCCCCCGGTGTATAACATCTGGCTCATCGCCCCTGGTGTATAACAACCAGCCCTTCGCCCGCGGTGTATAATATCTGGCCTCATTGCCCCCTCATGTATAACATCCAGCCCCTCGCCCCCTGGTGCATAACTTCCACTTCCTCGCCCCTGGTGAATAACATCCGGCCTCTCGTATCTAACATCCGGCTCCTCACCCCCTGTGTATAACATCCGGCCCCTCACCCCCGGTGTATAATATCCGGCTCCTCACCCCCGGTGTATAACATCTGGCTTCTCACCCCCTGTGGATAACATCCGGCTCCTCATCCCCGGTTTATAATATCCGACTCCTTGACCACCCGTGTATAACATCCAGCTCCTCACCCCCGGTTTATAGCATGCGGCTCCTCGCCCCCGGTGTATAACATCCGGCACCTCGTCCCCGGTGTATAACATCTGGCTCCTCGCCCCCGGTGTATAACATCCGGCTTGTCGCCCCCGGTGTGTAACATCGGGCTCCTCGCCCCCAGTGTACAACATCCGGCTCCTTGCCCCCGGTGTATAACATCCGGCTCCTCACCCCCGGTGTATAACATCTGGCTCATCGCCCCTGGTGTATAACATCTGGCCCTTCACCCCACCAGTGTATAACATCCAGCCCCTTACCCCCCCGTGTATAACATCCGGCCCCTCGCCCCCAGTATATAACCTCCAGCCTCTCACACCCCAGTGTATAACATCCAGCCCCTCATACCCCAGTGTATAACCTCCAGCCCCTCACGCCCCAGTGTATAACATCCAGCCCTTCACACCACAGTGTATAACATCCAGCCCCTCATACACCAGTGTATAACCTCCAGCCCTTCACCCCCCAGTGTATAACATCCAGCCCCTCACCCCCCGGTGTATAACATCTGGCTCCTCACCCCCGGTGTATAATGACTCGCCCCCTGGGCCGTGGGGCACGCGGAACCGGGCGATAGAGAGACGCTGGGAGTAGTAGTGGCGGCCCGGTCCCGCGGCTCAGGGTGGTCAGACCAATGGTAGTTTGCTATGCTCTATTGATGATAATGTCCGACTACGCCACCCGTGGATTGCGGTTATTAGGAACCGCCGCTGCAAGGCAGTCCGCTGGCGCTGATGATGTGTGCAGCTGGGATGGTGTGACTCCCCACGGGAAGAGTGCGGCCCCAGGGCAGTGTAGTGGATGGCGGGAGTGATGGTAGTGAGAGTCTCAGTACTGATAGTGCTGGAGGCGCGAAGGAGCACACGGACAACAAGTTACAGTCCAGGGTCTTTACTCACAGTTCATTTGTTCCGGGTCACTTCTGTCAGCAGTGACCGCCTGAGCCGTGCTGCGTCCACCAGGTGAGGGGCTCGGTCAACTCCCAGGCAGTTCAGGAGCATGGCACAGGACCCCCTTTAATCCTTTCTCTGGCCTGCCTCACCAGTGACCCACTTTTGTCCGGTCGCCGCGGACCTGCGCAGGTAAACGTGGGCCTCGTTCCCCGCTGTCCTTTATGGTGCCTTCCTAGCAGGTTTGATGAGGTGCTGCACCAATAAATGGTCACAGCCTCCGGTCTTTGGCTGAGGGTTGTTTCTCCTCCACCAACTTGGGATCCGGTACCCTTAATCTGCCTGACCCTTCACCCTGGATTCTCGTGGGTTCTTAGGGTCCCTTCCACCTTCTTGTTCCTGAGCCCTTCTGTTTCTCTGTCTCTTCTTCTCCTTTTCCGTTCCTTCCTTTTCCCCTTTGTTCCGTTCTCTTGGAGCTGAGATGAGCCAAAATCTCAGCTCCCCTTCACCTCCTCCTCGGCCTCTCCCTAGGCCCCTCTGGAGTAGAGCTCCTACAGAGCCTCTACTCCCTGTCTTCTTCTCTCTCTGCACAGACTGAACTTCTCCTAGAGCTAAGATGGTGCCCACCTTTTATACCTCCCTCTGACCATGAGCCCAGGTGACCAGCAACCAATGGGCTCCTATCTACGCTCAGGAACCAACCCCTATCTGCCCCTACAGCACTGGGTGTTCCACCCCCCTCCCCACTCCAGGCAGGGACATAGTCATACTTCTGTCTAGTGGGAGCACCGTTGAGCTGTCCCTCGGAAATGGGGTGTGTGTGCTGTATGCAGCTAACCGAGCCCTGGTCCATACTCCATCCTTACCCGGGAGTGGAATACCACACCTCTGGCAGAGGTGCAATACCCCTGTAGCAGCCGAGCCCTCGGGGCGCTACAATAACATCTGGCTCCTCACCCCCGGTGTATAACATCCGGCCCCTCACCCCCGGTGTATAACATCTGGCTCCTCATCCCCGGTGTATAACATCCGGCTCCTCGCCCACCCGTGTATAACATCCGGCTCCTCACCCCCAGTTTATAACATCCGGCTCCTCGCCCCCGGTGTATAACATCCGGCACCTCGTCCCCGGGGTATAACATCTGGCTCCTCGCCCCCGGTGTATAACATCTGGCTCTTCACCCCCCAGTGTATAACATCCGGCCCATCACCCCCCAGTGTATAACATCCGGCCCCTCACCCCCCAGTGTATAACATCCGGATGCTCGCCCCCAGTGTATAACATCAAGCCCCTCGCCCCCAGTGTATAACATCCGGCCCCTCACCCCCAGTGTATAACATCCGGCCCCTCACCCCCAGTGTATAACATCCAGCCCCTCACCCCCCCAGTGTATAACATCCGGTACCTCGGCCCCAGTGTATAACATCCGGCCCATCACTGCCAGTGTATTACATCCGGCCCCTCACCCTCCAGTGAATAACATCCGGCTCTTCGCGCCCACCTCCCCGGTGTATAACACCCAGCCCCTCACCCCCCAGTGTATAACATCAAGCCCCTCGCCCCCTGGTTTATAACATAAGGCCCCTCACCCCCAGTGTATAACATCCGGCCCCTCACCCCCAGTGTATAACATCCAGCCCCTCACCCCCACAGTGTATAACATCCGGTACCTCGGCCCCAGTGTATAACATCCAGCCCCTCACCGCGAGTGTATAAAATCCAGCCCCTCACCCTCCAGTGAATAACATCCGGCTCTTCGCGCCCACCTCCCCGGTGTATAACATCCAGCCCCTTACACCCCCAGTCTATAACATCCGGCTCCTTGACCCCAGTGTATAACATCCGGCCCCTCACCCTCCAGTGAATAACATCCGGCTCTTCGCTCACCTCCCCGGTGTATAACACCCAGCCCCTCACCCCCCAGTGTATAACATCAAGCCCCTCGCCCCCTGGTGTATAACATCCGGCCCCTCACCCCCAGTGTATAACATCCGGCCCCTCACCCCCAGTGTATAACATCCAGCCCCTCACCCCCACAGTGTATAACATCTGGTACCTCGGTCCCAGTGTATAACATCCAGCCCCTCACCCCCACAGTGTATAACATCCGGTACCTCGGTCCCAGTGTATAACATCCAGCCCCTCACCGCCAGTGTATAAAATCCGGCCCCTCACCCTCCAGTGAATAACATCCGGCTCTTCGCGCCCTCCTCCCCGGTGTATAACATCCAGCCTCTTACACCCCCAGTGTATAACATCCGGCTCCTTGACCCCAGTGTATAACATCCGGCCCCTCACCCTCCAGTGAATAACATCCGGCTCTTCGCGCCCACCTCCCCGGTGTATAACACCCAGCCCCTCACCCCCCAGTGTATAACATCAAGCCCCTCGCCCCCTGGTGTATAACATCCGGCCCCTCACCCCCAGTGTATAACATCCGGCCCCTCACCTCCAGTGTATAACATCCAGCCCCTCACCCCCACAGTGTATAACATCCGGTACCTCGGCCCCAGTGTATAACATCCAGCCCCTCACCGCCAGTGTATAAAATCCGGCCCCTCACCCTCCAGTGAATAACATCCGGCTCTTCGCGCCCACCTCCCCGGTGTATAACATCCAGCCCCTTACACCCCCAGTGTATAACATCCGGCTCCTTGACCCCAGTGTATAACATCCGTCCCCTCACCCTCCAGTGAATAACATCCGGCTCTTCGCGCCCACCTCCCCGGTGTATAACATCCGGTCCCCCCATGCCGTTTGCCTTTGCTAACATGTGACAGAATGTGACAAGGTTTTTCCTCTGGTTTTGGCTGACAGTTCTGCTTTAATGAATATCTTGTAGAAGAACACGCACATTTTTATTTATTTTTTTATTATTTTATTATGTTTTCACAAGAATAGAAACAAGCAATAATAGCTAAAATAAAAAGTAAAAAGTAAAGTGGAGATAAAGCTGCAGATTATCCGCCTTGTCTGTGGAGCGGTCTGCCCTCCTTTATCATATTACATGCTCCCAGACGAGGGCTGAGCAGGTTTCCCATCCCGGTCTGTGTAGTAGCAGCGACCTGTAGGATAAGGTTTCGCCGCTTTGCCTTATGATGATTTCCATCCACCGTCTGGATACAAAGCCCCTTTTGTCAGCGCTCGGTCCCCATTCATTGGGTGGTGATGATCCTCAGAGACAGATGATCACAATGCGCTGCTGGCGGGACAGGTTCATGTATTTTCCCATTGTCACATGACCCGCGGGATCGGGTAAGGTTATATGGGGGCTAAAAGGAGGAACCGGGGTTTAACTCTTGCATTATTCCATCCGAGCAATATAACGCAGCAGCGTTTAATAATGCAATTTTTTTACTTCTTTTATATATTTTTTTATTGTATGTCATGGAAAATACCAAATATAATTTTGATAGAAAATTAATTAACATTTTTACAATTCCTTTTTTTTTTTACAATTATTTTTGTTTTTTAGGTGTCTTTTTTGCCACTTCAGCTGCAATTTTGGGGAGGATATTCTCCATGGATAGTGTTTTTCATGCGTTTTACCATCGGTTTCTCTATAGGAAAAAAAACTGCAGCTATTACGTAAATGATTAGGAATTTGGTATAAATTGATTCATGCTTGTTAAAGGTGTTGTATACTTTAAAAGCTAACCTTAAAGACCCCAGGGTAGTGTAAAAAAAAATCTAATCTCATGTACCTGACCATCACCGATCACCCCTCATCCTCACTCTATTGTTTCCCCTGCCAGTCTCCTTTTATCTACATCCTGCCTGCAGGGGGCATCAAATAACCACTGCAGACAATCATCATCCTCTGATAGTCTTCAGCCTTCTGCAGATGATTCTACATGTTATCCTTTCCCTCTAGAGGTTGATCCCAGGAGAACAATGGTGTAACATTGTGGAGAAGCATCCAGTAATGAGTTTAGTTTTTTTAATGACTTACACCATTCTGCACTCGTCCATCTTTGAGGTCTTTTTTTTTTACTTAAATGCATGTAAAATCATTTTTGCATTTGGTTTTCATTAAAAATGTTGTACCCTTTGCCTTCTATAGATTCTGTGTTGTACTGTCTATTACTGGCTGCAGAATGAGTAAACTGAGAAACCATCAGTGAGCCCTGACAGTCTTTAACTCTTTTATCTGTCTGTTTTGGTGCTCCTCTCAGCTCATTTATGACCACAGACCACATCAAAGTTGAATATGCAAGGAAACAGCCTGTAAAAAGCCAAACGGTGTAAATTTATTAATGAAACCCAAATGCAAAAATTAATACATGCATCGAAAGAAAAAAAATCCCCTAAGGGTGGAGAACAATGGTGGAACATTACCGAGTGTGGAGGAACGTCAGTAGTGAGTATAGTTTTTTTTTAATGACTTACACCATTCTGCACTCATGCACCTTTGAGGTAATTTTTTTTTACTTAAATGTATGTAAAATCATTTTTGCAATTGGGTTTCATTAAGAATTTTGCCTTCTATAGCTTCTATGTTGTACTGTCTATTACTGGCTACAGAATGAGTTAACGGAGAATAAATCAGTGAGCTCTGACAGCCTGATCTTTAAGCCTTTTATCTTTATCGAAGCTGATTTATGATCACAGACCACATCAAAGTTGAAACAAAGAGGCTGTAAAATCCAAACGGTGCAAAATTATTAATGAAACACAATTGCAAAAATGTTTTTTAGCCCCAAATACATTGGGAAAAAACTGCCCCCTAAAAGTTGACAACCCCTATAAGGTTACATATTAAATTGTGGACCTTTAAATGGCCTCATTGCCAGCAACAATAAACTATCAAATATCACTGACTTTCTAAGATTCTGGCAAAAAATAGAAATTTTAATATAAAAAATATTAGTTACATTTGCTGATTATTGTTATTAATTTGAATTGTCCGTTACCGCAAATTACTCCAATTTACAAAAATACGGATATAATAATAGCAGTAGATGTACAGAAACTATTGCTAGGAGATGGTGAGAGCGGTATTATTGCAGTGCTTCTCCTGGAGCTGCGCCTTTCTCTGTGTGGTCACATTTGTGCTCCTGTGGTTTTGGCATTAATAGCTTTTCATTATGTCGTTGTGTTTTTTACCAGCACCTTTATTACTGTAATTGTGGCCAGAACCTTGTGATTGATACTTTATATAAACAAAGCAAAACTTTACACCCTGGATCTTGGTGTTCCCTAATGTTATGTGGATTTCACGCATTAAACCACCACTACTCTATTATTGAGCTGTTTAAAGAGCATGTGATCTGAGAGCAGCATGATGTAGGCGCAGAGACCCTGATTCCAGGGATGTGTCACTTGCTCAGCAGCTTGCTGTAGTTTCAATACAATCAGTGTTTTATCAGCAGGAGATTATTACCGCAGGACTAGGTTTCATGTGCACGGCAGTCCAGCTAATCTATATAACTCCGCCCCCACCACTAATTGGCTGCTTGCACTGTGAACAAAGGAAGCTGCCAATCAGTGCTGTGGGCGGGGTTATATACAGATCAGCATTCTGAGCTCTGCTACAACTACAGCATAGAAAACAGGGATTTTATCAAAACTACACCAAGCAGCCCAGTAAGAGATACATCGCCGGAATCAGGATCTCTGGCCCTACATCATGCTGCTCTCAGATTGCATAGTAATAAACCTGCTGATAGTTTTATTTTAAGAGATTGTATGTTTGTATGTAAAAATCTGGAAAAGTCAATTTATATTCTGCATAGTCATCTGGGCGGCGACGTATCAGGAAGCGGTAATGCTGTGCAGATTGTAATAATGCCCATTGAGGTGTGGTTGACATGTCATAGAGGGACCAACATCATCATCACAGAGATCCCATGCCTGCTCTGTAGTAGGTTCTGTAGAGACTTTGGTGTCGTCGTTTTTTTTTTTTGGCAGGTCAAAAAGGAAGAAGGATCCATCTGTAGTCAGGAAGTTCAGAGTTCTTACAGAAGACACTATGGTTTGGCTAATACTTAATTATGATGAAAGTCTCTTTATTGGGTCAACCATTAACTTATAGCTTAGCTACTAGTGGTGCACCAGCTTTCTTCCTTCTGGAGGAGAGCTAATTTGCAGAGCAACAGAGTTAATAGCAAAAGCATTAAAATCCCACCCCAAAACAAAAATCACAGAAAAAAAAGCAGCCACACTTACTTATACCTGATCACAATATTAGCAGCAGCCCCCACGATAAAGGCAGAGGGAGCACAGGTGCAAAATACTGATAAAACAATTATTCACACACTGACCATTTATGAAGGTGGCAGCTGCTTAGTATTCTACATGCACATGGATAATGCTTGCGTAGGGCGCCGGTCACACATACGTGTAGTGCACCATGCCTGCTCACAGCCTATTGGTCACATCCCTTATGTTGCACCCAGCACTATGTAAATGCACCCCACAGGGACAGACATCCCATTTCCCCTCACCAATACAACAGGAATTGGCTGAACCCTGCAAAAGATGAAAAAATACATGAGATATTGGTTGATATTTTGGCCAAAATATGCAAGCTCACAACGCGCGTCACGGGGATCTTCATCGTTTTGCGAGTCCCTACACTAATAATTTAGCTGTCAGTGGTGCACGAGGGCTTTATTCTTCATCTCCAAAGTGAGTACTGTCCTTAGATCTTCCATGTCCATGAAGGGACCTAAGTACACTAAAGTTACGTTCCCACGATGAACTTTTGGTGAGTTTTTCAAGTCCATTTCTGCACCCATTAAGTAAAATAGGTTACTTGCATTTTTTGGATCCAAAAATGTGCTCCAAAAGGTTTCTGGTTCAAAGGGTTTTTCTCATCTCAGTCATTCATCTTGGCATCCAAACATTGGCCAGAGGAGATGGAGCTGCGGAGCGTGGCTAATGCTTGCCTATTTCCGGATCACCACCTCCTGTGGCTGACACTTGGACAATGTTATTCCCATCTTAGCCATAAATGGCTGAGATGGTAAAAATTCTTTAAGCTGCTCACAGACCTTACATTAGCATTGGCTGAACGAAGGCTCCGTCAAAAGCTATCTCCCCTCCCCCACACACCCATATGCTAGTGTTTTTATTTGGGATGATGGAGTAAGGTGCTGCCAGACACATTTGGTAGAAAAAATGTTTGGAGATTTGATAGTCAGGTGGACCACCAAAATCAGTGGCGTTGATTGACATTAATCTAATGTGTTTGTGGGGCTTTAGACAACCCTAAACACCATATGGGAAAGTTACCCACTTTGAATCCACCCTTTGTCTATCACCCAAACCCAAGATACTCTTAAAAAGGTTTCAGTTTCTGGACCTTCTCCAATACATCTTTGGTGGAGTTAGATGGTCCGGCCAAAATCAAGAGGTTTAGCTGACATTAATAATAAGTGTATGCAGGACTTTAGATTACCCTGAACACAATGTGAAGTCTCCCACTTAGATCCTATCAGTCAAACTAAAAAAACTCTCAATTTCTGGACCTTTTCCAAGCTTCCATGTTTTAACCATTTGTCAGAAAAGTTACAAAAAACTTTTAAGTTGTGTTTGTAAATGACCAAAAGTTAAGCAACTAAAAACTTTTTATATGGGGAAAAAATTCTAAATTTGGTAGAGAAGGAAAACAATGTCTATTGGTCCAAGTACTTGCAACATTTCAGCCATTACTTGTCTTCGTCACCTTTATCTTGGACCTCTCCTCTACCCTTACAAATATTGCCCCACAGGGGTAAATATTTATCTGCATTTGGTCTTTTGAAATTGTGACAACCCATTAGACAGACAACAAGGTTTAAAAGAAAAAAAAAAGTCAGCGACCTCATGGGCTCCCGAAGAGTGACTGAAGATGATACAGGCGCGTAGAGAACTTGTGTGAATGAAGGCCATGTATGATGGAAACATTCCTACTGGGTGAATCAACCTAAATGATGGACTCCTTAGAAATGTCTTCTCTCCTACATGGAACCCGACTAACCGCTCCGCAGACAGGAATGTGGTTTTGTATTCTTGGCCACCGCTTGATTCTTCTTTATGCATGCATTCAATGTACGTCATAATAGTGATAAATGATGTCTGCATGGAATTGGGAAGTAATCGAATGATCATTTTTTTTACTTAATAGTGGGTAATTTATTTTTAATTGAAAGTTCAAAATATGATTTTTTTTCACCAAAGTGTAAAAAAGTGTAGCGCGTAAAACAAAAAAAGTGCATGAGGTTTCTGAAGGGAGAAGGGGCACAAAATGACTTTTCCCAACTCTAACAAGGCTCTAGAAGCCTACAGCAAACTCTAAGGCTCTAGAAGCCTACAGCAAAGGTCAGTGATCAGTGAATAGCCCCTGGGCTACCACCACAGGGCCAGTCAGGAACTGAAACATCTACTGTAGGTCTGGATCACCCCCGAAAAGGGAATCAAAGCAGAAGGGGAAGTTGAAGAACCTGATGGCCACACACTTTTCCCTCCAAAGCTCAATGAAGGACATCCCAAGAGGACACCACACCCTTCAAAAGATGCTTATGACAAACAACTGGACAGTAAACACACAGCGATGGAAAAAAATATATTAAAGATTTGTGTTGTACACACAGCCTGGACATCCAGTCCTGTAGGTTGAATGTGCCTCCAATTCTTAAAAATGTTACTATTTACATAAAGGCTTCTAGGAAATGCTCATTGTAACTGGGTATCTAGCTGGACAACATGATAGACAAGGGTCCTTTTATTTTTTTTTACTTTACCCCACTGATCTCCACGGAAGTCAACTCATAAAATATAACAATATCATAACTTGTATTTTTTCTACTAGTAAATTAGCCTGTGTTTTCATTGCATACAGAAAAGTTCTGAGAATCCAATGAAATCTTACATTTGTCATGTGTGCATATGAGGATTAGTGCTGTATTCAATCAGTTTGACTGTCAGCTGTCCCTAAGATAGTGCGTAGAGACTAGCTGCTATGATGTCTCCAATACGCTGCACACATAGCGAAGAGGAGATCCTGCGCCCCTATCTATCTATAGTACAAGCTCACAAGTAGAAGCAGCATGAAGAACATTATACTACAGGCAGTACTGAGCCGTGTAGCAGTAAATGCAGCACTGGGAATTCTGTGTCTCTCTGCCTCTTCATAGACTTCTGTAAGCAGCATGTAACCTGATTCCTCAGTGAGCTGACTTGAAGTGGCTCATATATGGACAGTGTCAGACTGGGATGCCAAAGAACCACCAGTAACATCAACTCTGGAGAGCTCACTGTTCAGCAACTTGCAAATATCACATTGCCCTCATTCACAAATGTACATAATAATAAAATATGCATATGGTTAAATAAATGATGAGATGCCGCTTTTGTCTGTACATAGTGAATCAAGTGTATTCAGCCAAGTACTGCTCATTTAGGAGGATGTATGGCATATTCATGAAATGGGGCCCACCGGGGAATCCACCGATTCTCCCGTGGGCTAGTCCAAACCTGTACATGGAGCAAAAAAAATATTTTTTCTGTAATAAGATATATTACAAAGTTTCTTATCTGTTTTTGTACTATTCATTTATTAAAAGTTTGTTGAAACAACACTAACTATTTAAGAACGTCAGTAAAGATTGAGCTGTAATTCTAGGAATGCCGATATGCAGATATCAGGATCTAGGTGAATGTCTACATTTATTTTGATAACTTAGCTTTAGGAATTAATTCATGGTTCACCTGAGTACTTGGTGATGACTCATGTTTAATCACTATATTCACGTTTAGCTATTGTGCAATGGTACTTTTTAAATGTGTTTAATGATAGCAATGTGCGAATTTTGGGCAATGCTGATGATCATGTCGCATATCATTACCAAATTTAGCCAATCCAAAGCCTTTGAGAATTTGAGCTTTTATGGCCCTGATCCTCTGATACTTCGGTCATATAATAAGCGTTCTATATTAATGTCACTTGACCTACATATTCTGAGATCTAGCTACTCGACACACGACTGTGACACAATTCTGCAATTATTTTTGGTCTCCTCCAGTGATCACATGAGGTTGAGACACAAGTAGTTGAAGCACTTGTGCTTTTTCATGCTAGAATTATCCATTCTCCAGATTGTGCCTTCATCTCCAATTTGTCCCACCATCACAACTTATCATCTTTCCACTGGATAGGAGATAAATATCCAGTTGTCCACGTTCTTCATCCAGCGACTCCAGTCATCCTGGAAGGAGAGGAATGAAAGAATACGTCAGTCATGCCCACGGTGCCAGTCAGGCAAAAACCACCAACTAGGTTGTCAATGGCCTCTTGTTGAGACCCCTTCGATTGAACATATAAAGATGACCACTGTCAAGTTGGTAAGATCCCAAGGTCACCAACATTTGTTTTAAGAAATTTACTTTTGCGGTTTTAAAAAATGGATCATTGCCACCGCCAAGTTCCTTCGAAGATCTTTGGGCCAGGGTGTGTCAGGGCAAAGTTTAATCCTACGTGACTGCAATTTTTATAGTAGCACAATGCAACGCTCAGTATGCAAACATGAAATATATGAAATTTAAATAGCATTAATGCTCTAGAAAATAGAAATAAATGAGAAATCTTAGCGCATAAGTTGGCCAATTCATGTGTACCTGGTAGCCGCGATAAGGCGTTTCTCATCATACCAGGAACCTGCCTGTCTGAACTCCTCTCTAAGAGACATAAGTCTGCTTGGGTATGGGAAGGCAAGAACCTGCTGCAATCAATTAAAACCACCTATGGCCTTTTAATTGCAGCAGGTTCTTGCCTTCCCATACCCAAGCAGACTTATGTCTCTTAGAGAGGAGTTCAGACAGGCAGGTTCCTGGAATGACGAGAAACTCCTTAACGTGGCTACCAGGTACACATGAATGGGCCAATTTATGCGCTAAGATTTCTCATTATTTCTATTTTCTACAGCAGTAATGCTATTCAAATTTAATATATTTCATGTTCATATACTTAGCGTTGCAGTGTGCTGCTTTGTTTGTTAGTTGTATATGGAGGTAGCTGCTCCTAGTAAGCACCTGTTCACACCTATTTCTTGTTTTGGATGTGCCGGTCAGTTTTTTCTGTTGCAATTTTTATAGTGTCCCGTCCTTTGAAAATGAAAGTTTCTGCTGAAATAATTGATCAAAACTGAGTTTGTTAACAGAGTCTCTTACAGCTGAAAATAAATCTTGGGGCTATTGTCCCCAGGTATTGGCTTGGGCGGTCTCCGTGCTGACTTGCATTGGGACTCAAAAACATCTGGAGTCTTGTGCCAATATTTTTAAAGCTGTACGGAGGTGCCAACTGGTGGAAATACGATAGAGTTTAGGAAAAAGGTTTACATGTATACTCAGCACTGTCTTAGGGACAATGGAGTGGCTGCTGATTGGTTGCAGGGATCGTGTGACATGATAATGTCACATGAGACCTGGGAGACCCAGTGCCCACATCGTTGGAACGGCGCCGACATCGTTTAATTTTATAGTTGGACGGTTTCTAAGACAAGGAGAACAGGTCTTGCAAACTGTTTGTTAAGTGCAAGAGGTTGGCTCAGTGGTTAGCACTGTTGCTTTGCATCCCTGGGTTCAAATCCCACCGAGGACAACATCTGCAAGGAGTTTGTATGTTCTCCCCATTTTTGCTTGGGTTTACACCCGGTTCTCCGGTTTCGGCCCAACACTCCAAAGACAGATTGATGGGGAATGTAGATTGTGAGCACAAATGGGGACAGGGATGATGTCAGTAAAATGTTGTGGAATCAGTGGTGCTATATAAGCCCTGGTACTCCTCTGCAAAGCTTCCCCTATTGGAGAGTGCATAGTTTTTTGACCAGTGTCAATCAGCCCGAAGTGTCAATCTTCAGGAGCACAGCGGTGTTATTATTTTACATGGAGAAAACATAGTGATTGCGAAGAGGATGTCCAAGTAGTGGACAGCCCTTTTAATCCTGCAGCATGTCAATTTTTGCTGGAATATAAACCTTTTGCAACACAAATGGTAAAATCAACAGCAAATCTGCATCAAATCCACAGAAGAATCCAGATACAACAAATGCAGATTTCATTGCAGATCCACAACAAAATCCGCACTGATTTCTTTTTTCTGGGAACACACACTAAAAACAAAAAATCCTGCAGACAACTTGAACTAATTCTCAATCAATATGATATGATAACCGACAGTTCTCTATGTTATTCAGAGCATGCGGCAACTTCTCCCTACTAGACTTTCCCAGCACCCTTCATTAATTCGTTTAGTTTTGTAAATATGTTTCTTTTTCGATCACTTTCCTACAGGATTTCTCTCGTCTGTCCAAATCTATAAGGTTATTCTGAGCTCTTCATTGCATGCTGGGTCTATCTATTGTAGATGTGGATGTAATTTGTTATCTCCCTCTCGTCTGTATCACTGTATAGAATAGTCACAAGTCTGAGAGCAAAATCCCCGTGTGATCTGATAGTAACGTTGTCACAGGACGACATCTAGAGGAACAATGTGAACCTTACAGCTACGCTATAGGGCTGCTGTTAGTGTCCAGTAGGTGGCGATAACAACCACCATTCACTGATCACTATGATCATTTATGCAAGAAGAATAAACAATAGTATCACTGACAATAATTTCTATTAATAAAATAAATCAACAAGGTTCCTCTTATTAAAAATCCTCTGTTCTCAAGAGCAGAAGGATTTTTAATTTTGTAGTTGGATTGTTTCGTAAGCAAGTAGCACAGGGTGGCTCAGTGGTTAGCACTGCAGCCTTGCAGCGCTTGGGTCCTGGGCTCAAATCCCATCAAGGATAACATCTGCAAGGAGTTTGTATGTTCTCCTTGTGTTTGCGTGGGTTTCCTCTGGGTTCTCCGGTTTCCTCCCACACTGCAAAGAAATACTGATAGGGAATCTAGATTGTGAGCCCCAATGGGGAAAGTGATGATGATATGGCGCTATATAAGCCCCTGCGCTCCTCTGCAGAGCTTCCTGTGTTGGAAAGTACAATGCTACCATCCCGAACTGTCAATCTTCAGGAGCACACCGACAGCCGTCCGGGAGATAGGGGAGGAGTGAGCTCCTGAAGAACAAACAAGACTACCCCTATCAGCAGTAACCAACCCACAAGGCGTATGCTGGGGCACGTATGCTTGTTGGTTCTCACTGAGAGACACATCCCTTGAACAATCAGTTAACAACACATTCCCTTTAGAAAGAGGATTGCCTCTAGTAAAAGGTGCAAAATGCTGGGCTTCCCCTTTATGAATAGTCTAACTTTTTATTCACATTAAAACTTTAAAAGGGGAATCACATTTTGTGCTGGAAATAGTGCAATAATAAAAGCAAAAGTGTTGAGCGCATGCATGAAATTTCATTTTTATCCAGCGGCTGAACCCCTCTAAAGACCGAATACTGAAAACTGGATATTCAAGTCAAGGCAATGCTCTGTGAGCTAAACTGATACATAGACTGATACATTTACCTACAGTTATAGATGGAGACATGCTATCAGTACAAGAAAGTGTTTGGTGATATATTTCGCTCACAGCGTCCTTCCTGCCAGGGAGTCCCAAATCGGGCTTGTGCAACACCAGTTTGAGACCCACTGGTTTCCCTTGACATACTGGTGTCTCCTAATAGTATAATAATACAGAGGAAACTACACAAATCAAATTTGTTATAAATTTCCCCAAAAATTCAAATTCCAACAAATAGGAATTTTTGGGACTTTAAGTTGCACAAATTCAGCAAAATAGTTACCAAGTGTAAAAAACAATAAATTCACACACTTACCTCTCCTTGGCCCTCTCCATACCTGTGCTGCTGCCCGCCGCTCCCCGGTGATTTGGTTTGTGAGGCACATCAATGACATGGATTGTGCTCCACGCGACCAAATGGTCCCTAGTCAAAACCCAAGGAAAAACAAAATGAGCATATACCCTATAGAAAGTAAGTAGCAATAGTAAATATCAATAGCATAGGGTATTTAGTCATCACTATTTTGATCAAAAATTGTAAGAGTCATCCCACCACGACAAGGTGACCCCATCGAACAGTCCTATCCTGTCTTTAGTATTAAAACCTTACCACAAGAGCCACAATGCCCCCAGGACAGCTACAATTCCGCTACAATGCTCCCATACTAACCATCCATAATGTCCTCCATGCCCTCATTTCCAGACACAAAGCCATCACGAAAGCCACAAGGTCCCATCCAAAATTTGGCTTAGTACCCCAAAAAATATAAAAAGTCTTAAAAAATGCATAAAAAATAGCCATATCGTTTCTGCTATAGTTTGCATTTTTCAATCAGAAAAAGATCATTGAAAAAGTTCTCGTGATGCGGGTTCCGTCGATGGCGTCCATATTTACTATACGTTTATGTGGATATGTCATAAATGTATGAGATGAGAACACCCTTTTAAGAGGGGGCAAGAGTTGATGAACATGGATTTGCCACCTTATATCCACCACTGATTTTAGCGCCGTTGACATCACTAGGGGTCCAACCGCAGCAAATGAGGGTTCCTTAGTTTACTCGCCCAGACTTATAAGGGTTGTATGGTTTTTATCTTCTGGATACAATTTCCCGCAAGCTGACGGGGATTTCTAAAATGCTGAGGAATTCAGACGTATGTGAGAAAGGGACTTTATCTTCAGCCAGAAAACCTCTTCAACTGATAAAAAATAATTCCCTGGAGAAGTAAAGACTTTGGACTCGTCTACTAATTTATGATTTATTCTGTATCTAGTTGACTCTTATCACTTGCAATAAAAGTTCTTTGAACTTTCCGTTGGTTCTTTACTGGAAAAGTGCTTTAGATTAACTCAATCTTCATCAGTTTTCACATAATCTTTTTTTTTTTCAGGATTTATCCCAATCATGTGACTTTTTTAATCAATGTCAGTGAAGAACAGAGAGAAAAAATGGATACCGTTTAATCGACTATGTCGGTCATTAGTCATCTCCCTGCCTCTGCTTGTGAGTCTGCATCTTTCTTGGCAGATGATGGCTGTGATATTCAACCATCATCTGCCTCTAAATGCCACTGTCAATTTTTGACAGCTGCATTTAATGCGCGCCGGCAGGGCGGGAGTACCATTCTGTCCCCTTATTGGTGCTCCCGCGACGCGATCGCGGAACACCAATGTGCTGCCATGACAGCCAGGGGTCTGCTGAAGACCCCTGTGTCTGTCATTACCGTACTCCTGTGAAAGCTAGCCCTTGGCTGGCGTTCATAGGAGACCATGAATTCTGCTATATACAGTAATTCTATGGCATTGCTGTATATAGCACAAGCGATCAGACGATCACAGGTTCAAGTCCTAAGGGGACTAACAAATACAGTAAAAAGTAAAGAAAAATGTTTTAAAAAATATGAAAAAAATATAAAAGTTAAAATCACCCTCTTTAAAAATTAAGAAATAAAAAAAATCCACATATTTGCTATCGCTGCGTTAATAAAAGCCCAATCTATCAAAATATAAAATAAATCAATTCCAATGGTAAACGGCGTAACGAGAAAAAAATAAAAATGCCAGAATTGCTGTTTTTTGGCCAATGGAACAACAGAAAAAATATTTAATAAGTGGCGATCAAAACATCGTATCCACCCCAAAATGATATCACTGGCTCGGGGCGCAAAAAAAAGGCCTCTCACAACTATTTATTCCAAAAATTTAAAACATTACGGCTCTCGGATAGAGGTGACACAAGCAAAAAAATTTTTTTTACACATTTCAGATTTTTTTTTCACCACTTAAATAAAACAAAAACTATACATCTTTGATATCTGCCTATTCGTACTGACCTGGAGAATCATATTGCCAGGTCATTTTTACCATAAAACGTTGTAAATACAAAAAACCCAAGAACAATTGCAGAATTGCACTTTTTTTTGCTATTTTGTCACACTTGGAATTTTTTCCCCCCTTTCCAATACATCACATGATATGTCATTCAAAAGTACAACTCATCCCGCAAAGAGAGTACTTCAGCAATTTTCAGCATTAGTATAGGTCAAAGTAAATCATAATCAATAAAATCTAATAAAAAGTAAATAAGTCACTTTATAGATGAGCAAATTCCAGAAGGTCTATAAATTATAAAACTATTAGAGAATCTGCCTCTAAATGCCACTGTCAATTTTTGACAGCTGCATTTAATGCGCGCCGGCAGGGCGGGAGTACCATTCTGTCTCCTTATTGGTGCTCCCGCGACGCGATTTCAACCAAAATACTCAGATTACTCATCACCGGCTCCTACCGGAAAGCCTTTGTTTGGTTTCTCTGAAGAACTACTTGACTTTCCCCCTCCTGCCCTGACAAGGTGCAGTCTTAAAGGGGTTTTCCACACTTTGGATGTTTTAAAAGTTCTTACAATCCAGTGTGTAATAATGACATAATGTCATTGTTTTTTGGGATTTTTATTTATTCAAGATAAAAAAAATATTTGCGATAGTAAATATGTGTTAATATCATTAGTTCTAGTGGTCTAGGGTAAAGGAGGGAGTTTATATTTTATTCCCTGGTGGTCTTTGATATATGAGGGCTATATGTATTTTGTTTCCTGATTGTCTAGGGTAATACCCAGGGGTCTAAGGTAACATTAGGAGTGTTCATTTACCATAGACCACTGTAGAACAAAAACTTAAAGAAAATCTGCCAGCAGGTTTTTACTATATAATCTGAGAAGAGCAGTATAATGTAGGGGCAGAGAACCTGATTCCAGTGACGTGTCACTTGCTCAGCAGCTTGCTTTAGTTTCAAGACAATCAGTGTTTTATCGGCAGGAGATTATCACTGCAGGACTAGGTTTCATGTGCAAGGCAGTCCAGCTAATCTGTATAACCCCGTCCCCACCACTGGTTGGCTGCTTGCACAGTGTTCACAGGAAGCTGCCAATCACGTGGTGTGGGCAGGGTTATACAGAGCTCAGCATTCTGAGCACCACTACTTCTACAGCTGAGAAAACAGGGATTTTATCAAAACTACACCAAGCAGCCCAGTAAGTGATACATCACTGAAATAAGGGTCTCTGCCCCTATACCCTGCTGACAGATAGCCTTTAAGATGTGTCAGTATGTTGGTTTATTATTCTCTCCTGGCTCCAGTGATGTGTTTGGTTTGGGTGTCAAATTGTGTTAATTATCAGCCCATTGATTAAGGAAGCAGTATGGTGGCGGAGGGATTGGGTGGCACCACAAGGTCTCTTTGACTGTGGACTATAAGATGCACATACTTTTTAGTAACATTTTTGCTTTTTGCTGAACTGTCTCTTATAGTCCAAAAACATATGATGTTTTTGTTTCTTATTTCCTACCAGAACTGAAGAACCCACCAAAGCTCCAGAGCTGTAGTCACAGCAACGCTGCTTGTTCCTGATGCATAATGTCCTCTTTGCTGTTGAAACCCTTTGAGATTGTGACAATGGGAGAGGTAGAGGAGCGGGATCTCCTCTTTTCATGGCTTATAAGTCTCCTCACTCTGACATAGCCTCTTACCTAGATAAATCAGATCTCATACTTTGCACTGAAGAGGGGCAACAGCCCGAATCACCGTGTCTGAAAATTGAAATTCTGGTTTGGCTTTTATCCTAAGTCATATTGCAAAGCTCGTTAAAGAGTCATCATTGTTTTTTCATATTGCTGCTACCAATAGATGGCGCTAGAGTTCTAGTTTTCTTCCTCTCTGAAGAGACAATTTGCATATTTAATTTCCCAGAGGAGCATGCATGGCTTATAAGTCTCCTTACACTGACATGCCAGGCTTGGCTTGTCACTCTCCACAAGGAGAAACGTTACCCTTTAGACTTAAATGAGGAACAGGATTTTTTAAATAAATTGATGAATAGGTAAAGATGGTGGTAAGGATGGAAATCAACACTAGCAAGGACCTATTTGAAGTCAATGCACATTTCTGCACCAAGGATATAGGAATTGTTGAAAAGACTGATTCGTAATATCAGCTATTGAACTACGTCATAAATTAAGGTGATGAATACAGATTACAAATTGGACAAGAAAACTATGCACAGAGAAAAGGAGATCCTGCTTCCTTATCTTTCTTAGGCTGAGTTCACATTGCGTTTTCTCCTACGGTCAGTGGTGCAGTCTCTTTAGCTCTGTGCAGTCTCTTCCTCCTCCGTCACCTCTCCATAGATGTCTATAGGCTGTGGTTAGGTGGATTCATTTCCAGGACAATACTGTCCACTGAGCTACCCTAATACATTTACATTTTAATTTATTAAACTGGAAATTCACCCAGAAAGGAAGTAAATATAAGCTCTTCTCACAAAATTAGAATATCATCAAAAATTTAATTTATTTCAGTTCTTCAATTCCTCACATGTATTAAAGCTGTAAACAGTCGCAAATCATACAGTTAGGTCCATATATATTTGGACAGAGACAACATTTTTCTAATTTTGGTTCTAGACATTACCCCAATGAATTTTAAACAAAACAATTCAGATGCAGTTGATGTTCAGACTTTCAGCTTTCATTTGAGGGTATCCACATAAAAATTGGATGTAGGGTTTAGGAGTTTCAGCTCCTTAACATGTGCCACCCTGTTTTTAAAGGGACCAAAAGTAATTGGACAATTGACTCCAAGGCTATTTCATGGACAGGTGTGGATCCCTTTGTTATGTCATTCTCAATTAAGCAGATAAAAGGCCTGGAGTTGATTTGAGGTGTGGTGCTTGCATTTGGAAGGTTTTGCTGTGAAGTAAACATGCGGTCACAGGAGCTCTCCATGCAGGTGAAACAAGCCATCCTTAAGCTGCAAAAACAGAAAAAACCCATCCGAGAAATTGCTACAATATTAGGAGTGGCAAAATCTACAGTTTGGTACATCCTGAGAGAGAAAGAAAGAAAGCACTGGTGAACTCATCAATGCAAAAAGACCTGGGCGCCCACAGAAGACAACAGAGGTGGATGATCGCAGAATAATCTCCATGGTGAAGAGAAACCCCTTCACAACAGCCAACCAAGTGAACAACACTCTTCAGGAGGTAGGCGTATCAATATCCAAATCTACCATAAAGAGAAGACTGCATGAAAGTAAATACAGAGGGTTCACTGCACGGTGCAAGCCTCTCATAAGCATCAAGAATAAAAAGGCTAGACTGGACTTTGCTAAAAAAAAACATCTAAAAAAGCCAGCACAGTTCTGGAAGAACATTCTTTGGACAGATGAAACCAAGATCAACCTCTACCAGAATGATGGAAAGAGAAAAGTATGGCGAAGGCGTGGTACAGCTCATGATCCAAAGCATACCACATCATCTGTAAAACACGGCGGAGGCAGTGTGATGCCTTGGGCATGCATGGCTGCCAGTGGCACTGGGTCACTAGTGTTTATTGATGATGTGACACAGGACAGAAGCAGCCGAATGAATTCTGATGTATTCAGAGCCATACTGTGTGCTCAGATCCAACCAAATGCAGCCAAACTGATTGGTCATCATTTCATACTACAGATGAACAATGACCCAAAACATAAAGCCAAACCAACCCAGGAGTTTATTAAAGCAAAGAAGTGGAATATTCTTGAATGGCCAAGTCAGTCACCTGATCTCAACCCAATTGAGCATGCATTTCACTTGTTAAAGACTAAACTTCAGACAGAAAGGCCCACAAAGAAACAACAACTGAAAACCACCGCAGTGAAGGCCTGGCAGAGCATCAAAAAGGAGGAAACACAGCGTCTGGTGATGTCCATGAGTTCAAGACTTCAGGCAGTCATTGCCAACAAAGGGTTTTCAACCAAGTACTAGAAATGAACATTTTATTTACAATTATTTAATCTGTCCAATTACTTTTGGTCCCTTTAAAAACAGGGTGGCACATGTTAAGGAGCTGAAACTCCTAAACCCTTCATCCAATTTTAATGTGGATACCCTCAAATGAAAGCTGAAAGTCTGAACTTCAACTGCATCTGAATTGTTTTGTTTAAAATTAATTGTGGTAATGTCTAGAACCAAAATTAGAAAAATGTTGTCTCTGTCCAAATATATATGGACCTAACTGCATGCACGCGTGACTCAAACATAACACCCGAGCATGCTCGCTCATCACTACTTCCTACGCATTTAAAAAGATCCCTTAGTCTGTTTCAGTAGACTCCACAATCATGGGGAAGACTGCTGACTTGACAGATGTCCAGAAGGCAGTCATTGACACACTCCACAAGGAGGGTAAGCCACAAAAGGTCATTGCTAAAGAAGCTGGCTGTTCACAGAGTGCTGTATCCAAGCATATTAATGGAAAGTTGAGTGGAAGGAAAAAGCGTGGTAGAAAAAGGTGCACAAGCAACTGGGATAACCGCAGCCTTGAAAGGATTGTTAAGAAAAGGCCATTCAAAAATTTGGGGGAGATTCACAAGGAGTGGACTGCTGCTGGAGTCATTGCTTCAAGAGCCACCACACACAGATGTATCCAGGACATGGGCTGCAAGTGTCACATTCCTTGTGTCAAGCCACTCATGACCAATAGACAACGCCAGAAGCGTCTTACCTGGGCCAAGGAGAGAAAGACCTGGACTGTTCTCAGTGGTCCAAGGTGTTGTTTTCAGAGGAAAGAAAATTTTGCATTTCATTTGGAAATCAAGGTCCCATAGTCTGGAGGAAGAGTGGAGAGGCCACAATCCAAGCTGCTTGAGGTCCAGTGTGAAGTTTCCACAATCAGTGATGGTTTGGGGAGCCATGTCATCTGCTGGTGTAGGTCCACTGTGTTTTATCAAGACCAAAGTCAGCGCAGCCGTCTACCAGGACATTTTAGAGCACTTCATGCTTCCCTCTGCCAACATGCTTTTTGGAGATGGAAATGTAATTCTCCAGCAGAACTCGGCCCCTGTTCACACTGCCAAAAGTACCAACACCTGGTTTACACACAACAGTATCACTGTGCTTGATTGGCAGCAAACTCGCCTGTTCTTAACCCCATAGAGAATCTATTATAGAGAATCTATGGGGTATTGTCAAGAGGAAGATGAGCGACACCAGACCCAACAATGTGGACGAGCTGAAGGCGGTTATCAAAGCAACCTGGACTTCCATAACCCCTCAGCAGTGCCACAGGCTGATCGCCTCCATGCCACATTGCCGCATTGATGCAGTAATTGATGCAAAAGGAGCCCCGACCAAGTATTGAGGGCATTTACTGAACATACATTTCAGTAGGCCAACATTTCGGATTTTAAAAACATTTTTCAAGCTCGTGTTATAGAGTATTCTAATTTACTGAGATAATGACTTTTGTGTTTTCATTGGCTGTAAGCCATAATCATCAACATTAACAGAAATAAACACGTGAAATAGATCACTCTGTGTATAATGACTCTATATAATATAGGAGTTTCACTTTTTGTATTGAAGAACTGAAATAAATTAACTTTTTGATGATATTCTAATTTAGTGAGAAGGACCTGTACTTCCAGACTCCCTGATTAGACATTTCGAGACTCCCGTGTTTACTATCTGTATACATGCGCTTAGATACAGATGGATACAGATAAGAATAATGCACATTGTTTCATATCGAGAAGCTACAAAGCTGTAAAGGTGTAAATGTTTGACAATCATGTGGCATCATTTGTTCTTATATGTAAATAAAGATTGGTATTTTCTATTTGCATTTATGCATACATCTTTTTTCCTTATTATATATTTTTGTAAATATAATATGAGGTGTCACTGACTTTTGTACAATGTGACTATGGTTATGGTTGATTCATTCTTTCTGACACTTCATAGAAGTAATCCAGCGCTCCTCCTCTGTAACAACTCTCCTGCTCCTCTGTTCTGATATGTGGGTGGCCTCACTGCTCCCCTGCGCTCTTGAGCGCCGCTCTGCAGGCGTTAGAACTTCTGATCTATCATGTATGAAGATGGGAGGGACTGTCACTTATGGCTGCTTTCTCATTCACACGAGAGTCTGAAATATCTGCTTATTTGTATTAATATGGACCTTTTTCCTCCACTTTTGCAGATGAAAATGACTCCTTGAAGTCTAAGCTAAATGCATAAAATAAGCTTGCATTCTGCATGATCTATGTTTGCTCCATATTGCATCAGTATTTTATATGTATTGTATTTTATTTGCATTCATCCTTGTCCTATGTGGTACAGGTATCTGTCTGGGGACTGATCGGTAATGCTTGTGCAATACTAACCACTTCGCACCAGAGCCTGTTTTTGCCTTCGTGACCAGGCCAATTTTTTCAATTCTGACCACTGTCACTTTATGAAGTAATTACTCTGGAACGCTTCAACGGATTCCCCTGATTCTGAGATTGTTTTTTCGTGACATATTGTACTTCATGACAGTGGTAAAATTTCTTCGATATCACTTGCATTTATTTGTGAAAAAAATGGAAATTTGGCGAAAATTTTGAAAATTTTGAAATTTTCAAACTTTAAATTTTCATGCCCTTAAATCAGAGAGATATGTTACACAAAATAGTTAATAAATAACATTTCCCACATGTCTACTTTACATAAGCACAATTTTGGAACCAAAATTTTTTTTGTTAGGGAGCTATAAGGGTTAAAAGTTGACCAGCGATTTCTCATTTTTCCAACAAAATTTACAAAAACATTTTTTTAGGGACCACATATTATTTGAAGTGACTTTGAGGGGTCTTTATGACAGAAAATACCCAAAAGTGACACCATTCTAAAAACTGCACCCCTCAAGGTACTCAAAACCACATTCAAGAAGTTTATTAATCCTTCAGGTGTTTCACGGGAATTTTTGGAATGTGGAAGAAAACAATGAACATTTAACTTTTTTTCACAAAAATGTTACTTTAGACCCAATTTTTTTATTTTCACAATGGTAACAGGAAAAACTGGAATACACAATTTGTACTGCAATTTCTCTTGAGCGCGTTGATACCCCATATGTGAGGGAAAACCACTGTTTGGGCGCACTGCAGGGTTCGGAAGGGAAGGAGCGCCATTAGACTTTTTGAAAGTAAAATTTGTTTGAATAATTAGCAGACGCCATGTTGCGTTTGGGGAGCTCCTGATGTGCCTAAACAGTGGAAACCCCCCACAAGTGACACCATTTTGGAAACTAGACCCCTCAGGGAACTTATCTAGATGTGTGGTGAGCACCTTGCACCCCCAGGTGCTTCACAGAAGTTTATAATATTGAGCCGTAAAAATAAAATTTTCACATTTTTCCCACAAAAAATGTTTTTCATTCCCTAATTTTGCATTATCATAAGGGTATCAGGATAAATTGCACCATGAAATTTGCTGTGCAATTTCTCCTGAGTACGCCGATACCCCATATGTGGGGGAAAACCACTATTTGGGTACACTGCAGGGTTCGGAAGGGAAGGAGCGCCATTTGACTTTTTGAATGTACAATTTGTTTGAATAATTAGCGGATGCCATGTTGCATTTGGGGAGCCCCTAATGTGCCTAAACAGTGGAAACCCCCCACAAGTGACCCCATTTTGGAAACTAGACCCCTTAGGGAACTTATCTAGATGTGTGGCGAGCACCTTGCACTCCCAGGTGCTTCGCAGAAGTTTATAATATTGAGCCGTAAAAATAAAATTTTCACATTTTTCCCACAAAAATGTTTTTCATCCCCTAATTTTGTATTATCATAAGGATAACAGTATAAATTGCACCATGAAATTTGTTGTGCAATTTCTCCTGAGTAGAGATGAGCGTTGTTCGACTCGAACTGTTCGCCAATCTCAAATTCGAGCTGTTTTGGGCGGTGTTCGAGCCGTTCGGCGAACACGAACGATTTGAGAAAAATTCGGCTGTTCGAGGTTATGTTCGATAACTGTTCGTGCACCAAAATCATAACTGGATTTTTTCTCAGTAATGATGAAAATTAATGTTAATACGCAGTTTGAGTGTATAGCGGGGTGGGGGGAGGGGCAGGGGATGGATCTCTGCAGGAATAATGAAGATCTCCATTTTTTTTTCTCTTTCCCGCATTTACAGTGGGGAGGTGCAATCTGTCAGCCTATCAGCAGCGCACAAACGGAGCAAAGTGCTTTTTTTCACACAAGCAAGGGCATGTGTCATTGGCAGTGTATGTCACATGTCCTTGCCCTATAAGACCAAGCCATTTTCCCCGTCGCCACCATTTTCTCACTGCTGCAGCTGCGTGTTAGACGGCACCGCTGTTGCTGTGTGCGCTATACCTTGTTAATTTCAAGCCAATTTTCGCACAAATCTACAGATAGCTTGGGAGTAGGGAATAGTTGTGATTGCAGTCCTTTTAAGGACTAGGTTACAGCATTTCCTACGACTTTTATCAGGCAGGTCTGTGCTCTTAAATAGATAGATTGTGGGAGTAAAGACTAATTGTAATTGCAGTCCTTTTCAGGACTAAGTGACATCAGTTCCTATCAGTTTTTGCCAGGCAGGTCTGTGCCAGTGCTGTGCAAGTTTTTTTCACAGCATTTGGCTGAATCTAGCAAAGCTAATCCTTTTTGGCCTATTGCAGAGTGTGTTAGTCAGTGGAGTAGCCTATCTGTGTTGCAAGATATACCACCTGTGTATAGAATACCAATTTTTTTACTGCACCTAGTGAAGTAAAATCTTTTGGGCATAGCATCATTCTATTAGTCCATCTATACTGACCTCCATCAGGTTGCAAATTGAATATAATTTTTTTCTGCATCTAGCTCTGAAAAAATATTTGGGCTTCTAGCAGTGTGTGGGACTTGTTCTATTAGTCCATCTATACTGACCTCCATCAGGTTGCAAACTGAATATAATTTTTTTCTGCATCTAGCTCTGAAAAAATATTTGGCCTTCTAGCAGTGTGTGGGACTTGTTCTATTAGTCCATCTATACTGACCTCCATCACGCTGCAAATTCAAAATAATTTTTTGTCTGCATCTAGCTCTGAAAAAATATTTGGCCTTCTAGCAGTGTGTGGGACTTTCTCTATTAGTCCATCTATACTGACCTCCATCAGGTTGCAAATTAAAAATAATTTTTATCTGCATCTACCTCTGAAAAAATATTTGGCCTTCTAGCAGTGTGTGGGACTTTCTCTATTAGTCCATCTATACTGACCTCCATCAGGTTGCAAATTAAAAATAATTTTTTTCTGCATCTAGCTCTGAAAAAATATTTGGCCTTCTAGCAGTGTGTGGGACTTTCTCTATTAGTCCATCTATACTGACCTCCATCAGGTTGCAAATTAAAAATAATTTTTTGTCTGCATCTAGCTCTGAAAAAATATTTGGCCTTCTAGCAGTATGTGGGACTTTCTCTATTAGTCCATCTATACTGACCTCCATCAGGTTGCAAATTAAAAATAATTTATATCTGCATCTAGCTCTGAAAAAATATTTGGCCTTCTAGCAGTGTGTGGGACTTTCTCTATTAGTCCATCTATACTGACCTCCATCAGGTTGCAAATTAAAAATAATTTTTTGTCTGCATCTAGCTCTGAAAAAATATTTGGCCTTCTAGCAGTGTGTGGGACTTTCTCTATTAGTCCATCTATACTGACCTCCATCAGGTTGGAAACTGAATATATTTTTTTTCTGCATCTACCTCTGAAAAAATATTGGGCTTCTAGCAGTGTGTGGGACTTGTTCTATTAATCCATCTATACAGACCTCCATCAGGTTGCAAACTGAATATAATTTTTTTCTGCATCTACCTCTGAAAAAATATTTGGGCTTCTAGCTGTGTGTGGGACTTGTTCTATTAGTCCATCTATACTGACCTCCATCAGGTTGCAAACTGAATATAATTTTTTTCTGCATCTAGCTCTGAAAAAATATTTGGCCTTCTAGCAGTGTGTGGGACTTTCTCTATTAGTCCATCTATACTGACCTCCATCAGGTTGCAAATTAAAAATAATTTATATCTGCATCTAGCTCTGAAAAAATATTTGGCCTTCTAGCAGTGTGTGGGACTTTCTCTATTAGTCCATCTATACTGACCTCCATCAGGCTGCAAATTAAAAATAATTTTTATCTGCATCTACCTCTGAAAAAATATTTGGCCTTCTAGCTGTGTGTGGGACTTTCTCTATTAGTCCATCTATACTGACCTCCATCAGGTTGCAAATTAAAAATAATTTTTTGTCTGCATCTAGCTCTGAAAAAATATTTGGCCTTCTAGCAGTGTGTGGGACTTTCTCTATTAGTCCATCTATACTGACCTCCATCAGGTTGCAAACTGAATATATATTTTTTCTGCATCTACCTCTGAAAAAATATTGGGCTTCTAGCTGTGTGTGGGACTTGTTCTATTAATCCATCTATACAGACCTCCATCAGGTTGCAAACTGAATATAATTTTTTTCTGCATCTACCTCTGAAAAAATATTTGGGCTTCTAGCTGTGTGTGGGACTTGTTCTATTAGTCCATCTATACTGACCTCCATCAGGTTGCAAACTGAATATAATTTTTTTCTGCATCTAGCTCTGAAAAAATATTTGGCCTTCTAGCAGTGTGTGGGACTTTCTCTATTAGTTCATCTATATTGACCTCCATCAAGTTGCAAATTAAAAATAATTTATATCTGCATCTAGCTCTGAAAAAATATTTGGCCTTCTAGCAGTGTGTGGGACTTTCTCTATTAGTCCATCTATACTGACCTCCATCAGGTTGCAAATTAAAAATAATTTTTTGTCTGCATCTAGCTCTGAAAAAATATTTGGCCTTCTAGCAGTGTGTGGGACTTTCTCTATTAGTCCATCTATACTGACCTCCATCAGGTTGCAAACTGAATATATTTTTTTTCTGCATCTACCTCTGAAAAAATATTGGGCTTCTAGCTGTGTGTGGGACTTGTTCTATTAATCCATCTATACTGACCTCCATCAGGTTGCAAACTGAATATAATTTTTTTCTGCATCTACCTCTGAAAAAATATTTGGGCTTCTAGCTGTGTGTGGGACTTGTTCTATTAATCCATCTATACAGACCTCCATCAGGTTGCAAACTGAATATAATTTTTTTCTGCATCTACCTCTGAAAAAATATTTGGGCTTCTAGCTGTGTGTGGGACTTGTTCTATTAGTCCATCTATACTGACCTCCATCAGGTTGCAAACTGAATATACTTTTTTTCTGCATCTAGCTCTGAAAAAATATTTGGCCTTCTAGCAGTGTGTGGGACTTTCTCTATTAGTCCATCTATACTGACCTCCATCAGGTTGCAAATTAAAAATAATTTATATCTGCATCTAGCTTTGAAAAAATATTTGGCCTTCTAGCAGTGTGTGGGACTTTCTCTATTAGTCCATCTATACTGACCTCCATCAGGTTGCAAAGTAAAAATATTTTTTTGTCTGCATCTAGCTCTGAAAAAATATTTGGCCTTCTAGCAGTGTGTGGAACTTTCTCTATTAGTCCATCTATACTGACCTCCATCAGGTTGCAAATTCAAAATAATTTTTTGTCTGCATCTAGCTCTGAAAAAATATTTGGCCTTCTAGCAGTGTGTGGGACTTTCTCTATTAGTCCATCTATACTGACCTCCATCAGGCTGCAAATTAAAAATAATTTTTATCTGCATCTACCTCTGAAAAAATATTTGGCCTTCTAGCTGTGTGTGGGACTTGTTCTATTAGTCCATCTATACTGACCTCCATCAGGTTGCAAACTGAATATAATTTTTTTCTGCATCTAGCTCTGAAAAAATATTTGGCCTTCTAGCAGTGTGTGGGACTTTCTCTATTAGTCTATCTATACTGACCTCCATCAGGTTGCAAATCAAAAATAATTTATATCTGCATCTAGCTCTGAAAAAATATTTGGCCTTCTAGCAGTGTGTGGGACTTTCTCTATTAGTCCATCTATACTGACCTCCATCAGGTTGCAAATTAAAAATAATTTTTTGTCTGCATCTAGCTCTGAAAAAATATTTGGCCTTCTAGCAGTGTGTGGGACATTTATCTATTAGTCCATCTATACTGACCTCCATCAGGTTGCAAACTGAATATATTTTTTTTCTGCATCTACCTCTGAAAAAATATTTGGGCTTCTAGCTGTGTGTAGGACTTGTTCTATTAGTCCATCTATACTGACCTCCATCAGGTTGCAAGCTGAATACAATTTTTTCTGCATCTACCTCTGAAAAAATATTTGGGCTTCTAGCTGTGTGTGGGACCTGTTCTATTAGTCCATCTATACTGACCTCCATCAGGTTGCAAATTGAATATAATTTTTTTCTGCATCTAACCCAGCCAATAGTTTTGGCCTAATACAACAGTTTGGCCACTCAGCTCTGATCGGTTCCCATCCATTGTTTTTTTGTGCAAACAACTCCAGAGTTGTGAATTAGTTAACCACCAAAATGAGTGGAAAAAGGCCTGCTGCTGGTGGAAAGGGGAATAGGCGTGTTGGGAAGGGGAAAAAAGGTTGTGTCCGTGGGGTAGGTGTTAAAGCAACAGTAACATCTGCAGAAGAAAGACCATCTTCCAGCCAAACTAAAATGTCTACTTCTTTTAGCGGACAATGTGATAAGATCCCTTTCTTACGGCCACGCCAATCGCTACAAATTCCAGATGAGGCACAAAAACAGCAGGTGCTTCAATGGATATCAAGTGCTCCTTTAAGTGGGCTCTCCTCCACATCAACTTCAACATCACAAATACTCCAGTCCTCAAAGGTGTCACCCCAATCGCACTTGCTTCCTCACAGCTCCCAAATCTCCAGCTGCCCGTCTGAGTATGAGGTAGAACAGATGGTTGAGTCTGCAGAGCTGTTTACTCATACTATAGCCTGGGAATCAGAGGTCGACTCCAGCGCTTCTGTGAATCCAGACGAGGAAATGATCTGCACTGATGCCCAGAATCTTTATGAGTCGGATCCAGGACCAGACGCAGAAGGTTCTGACCATAATGTAGACCCTCATTCCCAAACTGTAACTCCTGTTGGTGGAGACAATGAGGAAGACGATGATGAGACTCAAATACCTGATTGGAGCGACAACTTTAGTTTTTTGTCAGGGCAGGAACAGGTTGGCTCTGAGGACGACGGGTGTGATAACGCACAGGGTGATGATGATGAGGTTGGAGATCCTACTTACTGTCAACCCACAGTCAGCCAAGAGATGAGGTCAGCAGAGGAGGTGGAGGAAGATGCTAGTGACGACGAGGTCAGGTTGCGCCTTCCTGGACAGAGACGTAGTACTGGAAGCACGTCAACAACTGCATCCTCAAACACAACTCTGCCTCTCACCACAAGTCGTGGTGGCTCTTCAGGTCGCATGGGTGCTAAGCCTTGCATAGCCTGGGCATTTTTTCAGATCGATAAAGATGACCCAACTCGTGTTATCTGTAACATTTGTCAGCAAAAGCTAAGTAGAGGCCAAAAAATACATAGTTTGAGTACTTCATGCATGAACCGGCACATGGACATGAAGCATAAGTTGCAGTGGGAAGCTCAGTGTGCTACAATGCGGCCTAGCCGGCCGGGCCAACCACCGTCTGCCATATCTTGTGCATCTGCGGCCTCTTCATCCTCTGTGACTGGGGGGACAGCAGTCACACCTGTTTTGGGGCGCAGACCTGCCACCTCTTTACCCGCAACAGCCAGCGTGATTGGCAGGTCATCATTTTCTTTGGAGGTGGTAACACCAGCTGGTGTTGAGCGCTGTCCAACATCGATAGCACCACCTTTGGATCAAGGCAACCTAACATGTCCGCCTGCATCTTCCTCACAGACCGGCAGTTTGCCGGGGACACCCTTATCAACCCCGTCTAAGCACAATAGCCAGCCCTCGGTCCCTCAGATGTGGACAAGTAAAAGACCATTTCCTCCTAGCCATGAGAAAGCTAAGAGGTTGAATTTCACCATCTGCAAGCTCTTGGCTACAGAAATGTTGCCTTTCCGCCTGGTGGACACAGAGGATTTTCGAGACCTTATGTCCGTCGCAGTGTCCCAGTACCAGATGCCCAGTCGGCACTACTTCTCAAAGAAAGGTGTGCCTGCGCTCCACCAGCATGTCGCACACAACATCACCGCTTCTTTGAGAAACTCTGTGTGTGACAGGGTGCATTTCACCACAGACACTTGGACGAGTAGGCATGGACAGGGGCGTTACATGTCGCTGACTGGGCACTGGGTAACTATGGTGACAGCAGGACAAGGGGCTGCTGTCCAAGTCTTGCCGTCCCCACGAGTTGTGCGTCAATCCTCTTTATGTCAAAGTTCCTCCACTGCTTCTGCCTCCTCAACCTCCTCTCGGTCTTCCACCTGCACCCAAAGCCTGTCTGGTCATGCCACAAGCTTTCTAACTGCGCAGAAGGGATCCTGCACACCTCCTTACTATGCTGGCAGTAGGGCTCAACGTCATCAGGCGGTTTTTACTTTGAAATGTCTGGGAAATGTGAGTCACACAGCTGAGGAGTTGTGGTCAGCTCTGGAGAACCAATTTCATGAATGGTTGTCTCCACTGGACCTGAAACCAGGGAAGGCCGTGTGCGACAATGCTGCAAACCTGGGTGCGGCCCTTCGCCGGAGCAATGTCACACACGTGCCTTGTATGGCTCACGTGTTGAACCTGGTTGTCCAGCAATTTTTAGCCCACTATCCCAGACTAGATGGCCTTCTGCAGAGGGCACGGTCGCTGTGTGCTCACTTCCGCCGTTCGCATCCCGCAGCTCAGCGACTTACATCTCTACAGAAGTCGTTGGGCCTGCCACTTCACCGGCTAAAATGCGATGTGCCTACCCGGTGGAATTCAACTCTGCACATGTTGCAGCGACTGTGGCAGCACCGACAAGCCCTGGTGCAATACGTTCTGACGTATAGCCTGGGCCAACGAGATCCAGAGGTGGGGCAAATCACGCTGGAGGAGTGGTCTCAGATCAGGGACCTATGCACCCTTCTGCACAGTTTTGAAATGGCGACGAAGATGTTTAGTGCTGACGATGCCATTATCAGCATGACTATTCCGGTGATTTACATGCTGGAGCACATGTTAAACAGAATTCGGAGTCAGGTGGTGGCACAAGAGGAGGTGGAGGAAGTAGAGGAGGAGGAGTTGTATGCGGAAGGGCTAACATCTGCAAGGTCCAGACTGTCGGCAGCACCAAGGCGGCAGGCATGTGAGGGTGGGGGAGATGGTTTTACCAGGGCGCATGGTAGCAGCCAAACTAGTGAGGAAGGTGCAGGAGCCCAGGAAGAAGTGGAGGACGAACTGATGGAAGACTCATCAGATGAGGTAGACCTTGATCACATTTCTGTTGTGCGAGGTTGGGGGGAGAGGACAGAGGAAGGAAGCATGATTGTTACCTCGCCACCAACACAACAGGGATTTGGTGCTCCTGGATGCGCAACACACATGAGTGCCTTCTTGCTGCACTACCTGCAACATGACCCTCAAATTGGGAGAATTAGAAATAATCCTGACTACTGGGTTGCCACACTGTTAGATCCCCGGTACAAAAGTAAATTTGCAGAAATTATTCCTGCCATAGAAAGGGATGCACGCATGCAGGAGTATCAGCAGAGACTGTTGCAGAATCTTACATGTGCTTTTCCACAAAACACCAGTGGTGCACGTAGTGAATCTCACAGTTCCAACTTGCCAACCGTGGGACCGTCAAGTGTTCAGCACTCAAACCGTAACAGAACCACAGTATCTGCTGGTAACATCAATTTTGCGGAATCATTTCACCACTTTTTTAGCCCATCCTTTGCAAGGCCACAGGAGACAAGAAGTCTGACACATAGTCAACGCCTAGAGACGATGGTACAGGAGTATCTCCAAGTAAACATTGAAGCCATGACTGTGTCACTGGACCCTTGCTCTTTTTGGGCTTCCAATCTGGATAAATGGCCGGAGCTAGCCACTTACGCCTTGGAGATCTTGTCATGCCCCGCAGCCAGCGTTCTGTCTGAACGTGTGTTCAGCGCTGCTGGTGGTGTGCTGACAGATAAGCGCACGCGGCTCTCCACTGATAATGTAGACAGACTCACGTTCATAAAGATGAACAAATCATGGATCCGAAACGACTTTTCTACCCCTGTGTCATCCTGGGGAGAGTAAAAGCTTGATGATTGGTTAAAATCACCCTACCAACCGTTTTAAACTTTCAAATTACTAATCATGTTTATCTGTATCTTGGCTGGAAAATAATTTGGGCTTTGTAGCAGTGTGCAGCACTGATTCTATTAGGCCATCTATAATAAGCTCCACCAGATTTAAAATTACTAATCATGTTTATCTGTATCTTGACTGGAAAATAATTTGGGCTTTGTAGCAGTGTGCAGCACTGATCCTATTAGGCCATCTATACTAAGCTCCACCAGATTTAAAATTAATAATAATTTTTAGCTGCATCTAGCCCGGAAAATAATTTTGGGGCTCCGAGATGCGCAAGACACATAAGTGCCTTCTTGCTGCACTACCTGCAACATGACCCTCATATTGTCAGAATTCGAAGTAATCATGACTACTGGGTTGCCACACTCTTAGATCCCCCAAACTTTTCGATCAACCTTTTCATTTTAATAAAGACCAAAAAAATGGTCATTTTTGAAATTATAAGCATTAGCAGGTTATTAGAAACTGAAATCAAACAGTTTTCAACTCAAAACTTTATTCTAGGTGATGTTACATTTTCACATAGGACCCCTTGTTCGAAAGGAGCTTCTGAACTCTCTCGTCCATTGAATTTGTCAGGTTTTGGATGGTTTCTGCTTCAATTGTTTTGCATGAGGACAGAATACCCTCCCAGAGCTGTTGCTTAGATGTGAACTGCCTCCCGCCATCATAGACACTCCTTTTGATGATGCTCCAGAGGTTCTGAATGGGGTAGAGGTCAGGGGAGCATGGGGGTCACACCATAAGTTTGTCCCCTTTTATGCCCATATCAGCCAGAGATGCAGATGTTTTATGTGCAGCATGAGATGGTGCATTATCATGCAAAAAAATGATCTTGCTGTGAAATACACGGTTCTTCTTCTTGAACCATGGCAGGAAGTGCTGTTTGAGAAAATCCACATACATTATGGAGTTCATCTTTAGCGCCTTCAGGGATCCTAAAGGGGCCGACAATCTCTCTCCCCATGATTCCAGCCCAAAACATTACTCCACCTCCTCCTTGTTGGCGCTGTAGCCGTGTTTGCGTGGGGTGTCCATCAACCAGCCATCCTCCACTCCATCCATCTGGACCATCGAGCGCTGCACGGCACTCATCCGTGAACAAAACAGTTTTGAAATCAGTCTTCATGTAATGTTTGGCCCACTGGAGCCGTTTCTGCTTGTGTGAAGTGGATAGAGGAGGTCGACAGGATGGCGTATGCACAGCTGCAAACCTCTGAAGGACCCTGCATCTTGTTGTTCGGGGGACGTTGGAGGCACCAGCAGCTTCAAAAACTTGTCTGCTGCTATGACAAGGCTTTTTTGCCGCTGCTCTTTTAACCTGACGTAATTGCCTGTAGGAAAGAGTCCTCAATTTGCCCTTATCAGCACGCACACGTGTGTACTGTGAATCAGCTACATACTTCTTGATTGCCAAGACACTTCATCCTGATCATCGCACAATGTTGATTGTAGTCATGCCTTGACCTAAACACTCCACAATTTGTTGCTTCTCAGCAGCCGACACATCCTTTTTCTTTCCCATTTTGGCAGAAAATGTAGGCTGCTTAATAATGTGAGACAGCCTTCTTAAGTAGTCTTGCCTTTCATTGGACACACCTGCCAAACTAATTAGCACAGGTGTCTGCAATTGCTTACAGTGATATAAAGAGCCCTGACACACATCACCATCAATGAGTTTAACTGACAAACAAACAAATTCTTCCCTTATCACTCCTAAACACTTTTTGCATAATAATTTGGAACACAGTGTACATGTGCTTTTCCACAAAACACCAGTGGTTCACGTAGTGAATCTTACAGTTCTAACTTGCCAACCGTGGTCTGTATGGAGTTGTTCAATAAAGGGCCCAAAATTAAGATAACATAGATGGGAGAGGTCTCTATGAATAGGAATTCCTAAGTATTTGATACCCTGTGAGGGCCAGGCAAAGGGAAAGTTGGACTGGATGGAATCCTATATGGATTTGGGGAGGGAGACATCGAGGGCCTCAGACTTCGCTGCATTGATTTTAAAATTTGACCATGTAACAAAGTGATCTATTTCAGCCATAACAGCAGGGATGGATATATGTGATTGAGTGATATATACTAGGACATCATCAGCAAATAGAGAGCACTTGTACTCGGTGCCTCCCACCTCAATCCACCTAATATTGGGGTTATGGCGAATTGATGAGAGCAGGTGCTCCGTCACTAGGATGTATAAGAGAGGGGACAGAGGACATCACTGCCTTGTCCCATTGGTGATTGTGAAAGGTGATGAAAATGTTCTGACGCACCCCCTGGGCCTTGGGACACCCGGAGTCGGACCCTTTTTGGTGGATGCTGGTGGTTGTAGTCTCCGTGGCGGCGACCCGGTTCCGTGGCTCAGGGCGGTCAAACCAGTGGCGGAACTATTTATGTGGTTTTGATGTTTAAATGTCCGACTACGCCACCCGTGGATTGCGGTCAGAGTGAACCGCCGCTCCAGGGCAGACCGCTGAGGCTGGTGTTGTGGGTGCAGCAGAGCGTAGCATAACTCCCCACGGGAGGAGTATAGCCTCAGGGCAGTGTATGCGGAGGATGGGGGTGATGGTGCAGGGCAGCAGCAGTAACGACACGGAGTCAGTGATGCAGTCCAGGGCCTTTACTCACAGTTCTTATTATCCAGACCACGTCTGCAGGTAACGGCTGCCCACGTCGTACTGTGCTCACCAGGTGAGGGGCTCAGACAACTCCCAGATAACTTTGGAGCGCTTCACAGGACCCCCTTTGTGTGTCCTTTGTCTGGCCTTTCTTACCAACCCTTCTGTCCGGCTGCCTCGGGCCTCCTCTTGGTAAACTTGGCGCCAGTTTCCCTGACCCTATGTGGTGCCTTCCTAGCGGGTGTAGCGAGGGGCTGCGCCACATAAAATGTCACAGCCTCCGGTTTCTAGCTGAGGGTCGTTTCCTGCCTCCACTAGTTTCGGGGACCGGTCTCCCCCTTTGGCCTGACCCCTCCACGCAGGTGGATTCGGGCGTGCGGTGGCGACTCACCCGTCCACACCCCTGGGATCCCTTCATTCCTCGTTCCTGGAGCCTTCTCCGCTCCTCTTCCTTCCTTCTCCCTCTTCCAGGCCTGGGCCTCTGTTACTAGGCCCGCCTCCGGAGCAGAGCTGATGCAGATCCCCTGCTCCCTGCCACTTCTGCTCAGACTTCTCTGCACTGAACTAAGATGGTGCCCACCTTTTATACTCCCTTCTCAATGCACCCAGAAACTGCTTCCTCCCTGCTCCTGCACTACAGGGTTCCCTTTCTTCAGTGTTCCCTCCCCCCACTCCAGCCAGGGACAGGGACTGTCGTGCCCATCTCAGAGGCATATTGGTCGCCCTGCCCCATGGCAATGTGGTGTAATGCATGCAGGTGTCGGGTCCTGATCCACACTCCATCCTTACCTGAGAGTGAGATATCACACCTCTGGGTGAGGTGCAATACCTCTGTAGCAACTGAGCCCTCAGGGTGCTACAGTTCCATTTATCTTCAGCCTAGGTGACGTATTGTGATACAGGGCCGTGATTTTGGCTATAAAAGGGTCCCCTAGACCCCTACCCCAAGCTTTTTAAGAGAATCATATATGGCGTGCCAGGAGACTCTATGGAATGCTTTCTCAGCATCCAACGAGAGTATCTAATTACAAATTTTTAACTGCATCTAGCCCAGGAAATACTTTGTGCCTAGTAGCAGTGTCTGCTAGTCAGCGGATTATCCCGGCTGTTAAGCAAGCTACACCACCTGTAGTTTGGACACTTAATTTTTTCAAAGGAAATGCTTCGGGACCACGGGATACTCAGTGAAGAGCATCAGGAGGCACCCCAAGGCATAGGGGCTGGGACTGGCAGTAGGATGCCTTGCGGTGGACAGCCGAGCTTGATCCTTATAAAAGCTTTTTAACTGCAGCAGCTTTAGTGGACTCTACTGGAGCTGGAATTACGCGGCTGCTGGCATGAGACTTGCCCTCCAATAGAACCTTGTAAATGGATTTAAAGTGTATTCATTCAAATTAGAGAGACAATTTAAATTAAAAAGCTTAGAGCTGCCTCCACCACAGGGGGGCTCGCTCGACCCACCAGCGGACAGGCACCAGTATTGGGAGAGGGGGGCTGGCCGTCAGGGTTCACCGCGGCTCTGGCACAAACCCGGCGACACGGAGGTGGCACGGGCAGGAGCGGACTGAACGTGTCGGCTTCTCACTTTTTGGATTTTAGAAGGGCATGACATGCCTATATCTGTGTCTCCCCCTCCTTTTACTCCTCCACCTCTTTTCTTTTCGCATGACTATATGTACTTGTCACTTTTCCATGTGTTAGTTGTGTCTTCTGAGCAGTTTGTCAGCTTTTGGACACCTTTGAAGGTGTTTTCTATGTGTTTCTATGTGTTTTTGTTTGCCTGCCATTGGTTTTAACGGTGTTCGAAGGTGTTCGACGAACAGTTCGACGAACAGTTCGGCGAACACACGGGTGTTCGACGAACCGAACCGAACTCGAACACTACGGGTGTGGCTCAACACTACTCCTGAGTACGCCGATACCCCATATGTGGGGGAAAACCACTGCTTTGGTGTACGGCAGGGTTCGGAAGAGAAAGGAGCGCTATGTTGGCTGGGATAGGTTGCAGACACCATGTCACATTTGAAGAGTCGCTAACATGCCGAAACAGCAGAAACCCCCACAAGTGACCCCATTTTGTAAACTACACCTCTCAAGGAATTCCTCTAGGGAAGTAGTGAGTATTTTTAATTTTTTAAATTTATACCATTGGGCAGTGAAGAAAACATAATTATATTTTTACCACAAAAAATGTTTTACCCTCAGAATTTACATTTTCACAGAGGGCAATGGGTAAAAATGGTGATGAAATGTGTCACACAATTTCTTCTAAAAGTGGCAATACCCCATATGTGGCTGTATCGTACCGCTCAGCCATACGGCGAGATCTGGGGGGGACGGAGTGCTATTTGACAATTGGAGAACAAATTATTGTAGAATAGGCATTTGGATTTGGGAGCACAACATTTTCTGAATTTCTTTTGGGGGGCAAGGGCCATTTCGCTTTTCCAGAGCCTTTCTGCTACCAGTAACTTGGAAGTCTCTTATATTTTTAACAGATGACGGACCTGAGTGGGGACTAGCTTTTTTTGAGGACTGAGTTAAAGCTTTTATTGGGAACATTTTACGTAACATTTATCCGGCGCTCTAGGCTGAGCACTTACATCGGGGTTTCCATCTAAATTTCCAAGTGATGTAATTCAGATGAAACCCCTGCGGGATCCATTCACTGTAATGAGGCAGCAGAGTTACTCTGGACTCTGTCTGGCCTCTGTTTAGCGGTGTCCTTTATTTCAGAAGTGCACAAAACTGTGGCCAACCTCACTTTTATGCACGCCTAAAAAAACTGACACCGTGGGATCACAGGCCAGACGTCATCCACAGTGGCCTATATCTGCCTCATTACAGGGAATCTTCCGTCATGGGTTCCGGCTGAATCACATATTTCAGAGATTTACACGGAAACTCTGGTGTAAGTGCTCAGCGCAGAGCGCAGGATAAATGTGAGCAGAGCCTTACTGCGATCTTTGGGAGACATAATAAACAAATCAGTAGCAGGTGAAGAATTGGTTTTATTTATTTTTTACGCCGTTCCTCGTGCGGTATAAGTGATGAGATTACTTTATTCTTTGGGTCGGTGCGATTACAGAGATACCAGATTTATATCGGGTTTTTATGACTGACAGCTGTCACACACTAAGAGACGCTTTTTTTTGCAAAATCTAGTTTTTGCATCGCCATATTTTGAGAGCTATAATTTTTCCATATTTCGGCCGACAGAGTCATGTGATGGTTTGTTTTTTGCGGGACGAGTTGACTTTGTTGTTGGTACCATTTTTGGGTATGTGACATTTTTTAATCGCTTTCTATTCCGTTTTTTGGGAGGTAAAATTAACAAAAACCAACAATTCAGGAATTGTTTTTTGAGGTTTTTTTTAATGCCGTTCTGCGGGTGGTAAAAGTGATCAGGCAGCGTTATTCTTCGGGTCAGTACGTTTACAGCGATACTACACTTACTGTATATTTTTTTTAATGTTTTGGCGCTTTTACACAATAAAACAATTTTATAGAAAAAAAAATTTTTTGCATCGCTTTATTCTGAGAGCTATAACTTTTTTATTTTCGGCTGATGGAGCTGTATGGCGGCTTTTTTTTTGCGGAACAAGATGACGTTTTCAGCGGTACCATTTTTATTTCCATTTTGCTTTTTGATCGCATTTTTTTCCCCTTTTTGTTTGGTGATATGATGAAAAAGCATAGTTTTTTGCTCCGTTTTTTATTTATTTTTATTATGATGTGCACAGAAGGAGTTAATTAGTGTGACAGTTTTATAGCTCTGGTTGTTTCGGACGCGGTGATAGCAAATATGTGTACTTTTTATGTTTTTGCATAAATATACGGATTTATTGGTTTAATATTTTATTTATTTATTTTTATTTATTTTGTGATTTTTTTTTTAACAGTTTGAAAACATTTTTTGGACTTTTTTTTTTACATTTTTACTTAGTCCCTGTATGGGAAATTAATTTTTATTTTTCTAATCACTGATCTCATGCAATGTAATAGATATGTATTGCATTGGATGAGATCTTTGCTGACAGTTTTGCACTGTCTCCTGCTAGAGTTCACAACAAATATATACAAGTAAGTAGGATAATGTGTCAGTAACTAACATATAACCGACAAATAGACACATAACCACAAAAATGAATAAAATTACCAACTTTTATTAAGTAGTTAATATAAAAAAATATATAGAAAGAAAAGAACAAGAAATGGTAAAATGGGAAAAGTCAATCAGACCACACACAAAAGGACACTACAATATAAAATGGTAAACCTATCAATATAATCATATGCACATCAATCAAGTGTAACCAGAATGTATATATCTCCACAAATAACAGATAAAGTGCACTGTGCAATTGGGTACAAAGCTAATAAATTCATCTGTGTAAAAAAAAAAAAATATATATATATATATATATATATATATATATATATATATATATATATATATAGAAAATAAATCCAAGTGGATATGTAGCACCCTGAGGACTCGGCTGCTACAGGGGTATTGCACCTCGACCCAGAGGTGTGGTATTCCACTCCCGGGTAAGGATGGAGTGTGGGACTGAGCTCAGTAGGCTGCATGCACTACATACATCCCATTTCCGGGGGACAGAACTACGGTACTCCCACCAGTAAGATGTGCAGGTACGACAGCGTCTGTCCCTGGCTGGAGTGGGAGGGGGGGTGGAACATCCCAGTAGTGTAGGGGCAGATAGGGGAGGGACTCTGGGCATAGAGGTAGGAGCCCATTGGGTGCTAGTCACCTGGGCTCACACATAGAGGGAGTATATATGGTGGGCACCATCTTAGATCAGGGTCAGTCAGTCAGTCAGTTCAGCCTGAGGAGAAGCCGAGCAGAGGAGCTCAGCCAGGAGGGCTGACAGGGAGCTGTGGCTCCTGCTGGGCCCAGCTCCAGGCCCAGGCTTGTAGTGGAGGAGGAAGAAGAAAGGCCCAGAGACGCAGAGCCAGAGGGAACCCTGAGATCCCAGAATTAAGCCAAAAGGGTGAAGGGTTGGCAGAAGAGGGCACCGGATCCCAAGCTGGCGGAGGCAAAAGTAACCCTTAGCCAGGAACCGGAGGTCGTGGTCAAGCTTTGCCACGACCCTCACCACATCCACCAGGAAGGTACACCAAGAGTAGGGTCAGGAAAGCCAGAGAAGGTTTTGCCACCAGGAGGCCCAAGGGAACCGGACAAAGGTGGATCCCTGGTGGGGACGACCAGCAGAGAGAGAAAGAGAAGGGAGCTCAGGACCACGCTCCGGAACTGCCTGGGGGTTAGCCGAGTCCCACACCTGGTGAATGCAGCACGGCTCGGGTGGTCACTCAAGGCCAGAGTGACTGAAGGAACACCAGTGAGTAAAAACCCTGAAACTGCATCTCACGTCTCTGACTCTCCTTTCTGCACTATCACTACCCCCATCATCCGCACCAGCTGCCCTGAGGCCATACCCTTCCCGTTGGGGGTTATACCACCATCGCTGCACACATACTACCGGCCTCAGCGGACTGTTCTGCAGCGGCGGCCTTGTGACCGCAAATCAACGGGTGGCGTAGTCGACACTTAACAACATCTACAAAGACTGCCATACACTTAGTTTGACACCCTGGGCACGGACCGGGTCACCGCCACGAGGACTACTACCCCTGTCAGATCCGGCTCCGGGTATCCCCTGAACATGGCCCAGGGGGCGCGTCAACTTTGGCGTAGTCGGCAGGATCACGTGCCCGCAACTACCGGGTACTGCGTGCCTGAAGAAAAGTCTAAATGTACCGTAAAAAGAAGTCTCCCGCCAGTTCCGGAGGGTCCCCGCCATCGGACGCCATCTCGGATCATTTCCCGCCGGTTGCCCGCCATCTGCAGCCTTTTCCCGCCATCCACAGAGTTTCCCGCCACTGGGAGACGATTCCCGCCATCAGAGAAGATTTCCCGCCCTGGCAGAGCGGACGCCATTATGGGCGTGCCAGAGGGTGGCAAGAGACCACCTCCCATCGTGGGCCAGGTCCAAGAATGGCGCCAAAAGCGAAGACCGCCCCTACCATCAGAGACTGTAATGATTGAGATGTCCGTCAGCGTGGGGGGTCTGCCCCTGGAACTGACAATCACCAAGTTGCCCCAGGACCGCCCTGAGTGTGGGCGGATCAAGAACAAAGGAGTGAGGATGGGTGCAGCCTGGAGGAGTCTGGAGAGGTCGCACCCGGAGATGGAGGGAGAGGCAGGCAGCACCGACCCAGTGGTCAGGAGCCTGTTGCAAGCCACCACCCCACCAGGCCTGGTGGAGATCCTGGCACAGCTCCCCCGAGACCAGGAGCGTGCACAGACCGCGCTGGAGGGCCTAGCACGGAAGATGGCCGAAGTACAGCAAAAAGCGCTGATTGAGTGGAGCAAGGAGATGGCCCAGAAGGCTGGAACCCGCCAGCAAAAGACACCGCCCGCAGCGAGGAGCACGCCTGCCCCTGAAGGAAGAGCAGAAGGGACGAAGGCCGGAGACGGCGCCGTGGAGGGAGCTGAAGTAACGGAAGCAGGTAATGGGGACGTCAACACCCCGTACCCGGAGGCCGAGGACTTGCCCCAGCTCCCCGTCGCAGAGCCCGAAATCCCGTTCACTGCGCCCGTCGCTGCACCGCCACCGCTCCAAACTAGGCCTCACGCGGCAGGAGCCACGGCCGCGCTCCCCGTGACGTCACGCGCCTCAAATCAGAGTGCGACCAAACAGGAAGCGCCATCGGCCTGGTCACAGGGCAGAGTACCCCCGGGCGCAGCCGTTTCCACAGTGCCCTTCACATTCAAAGTGCCCCCGGGCGCCGCGGCAATCATCGCGCCCTCAACCTCCATCGTGCTACCCCTGGGAGAAGATTTGTTTGCCCAGCATAGGTGGCCACCGGAGTTCGTCAATCCCCGACTCCGGAGGGAACGGCCTCTGGATGAACCTCTAATTCCGGCTCCGGAGCCCGCCAAACTTGACCCGCTGCTGTTGGAGGACGCCCAATTTGAGTGGGACCCCACCGATGAGGACCTGATGGGATTCACCGAGGAGACCCGGGCGGCCGCAGCCCAGCGTGCAGAGTGCTGCCGGCAGCAGCTAGCGGTCTTTGACAGAGAAAGGAGAGAGAGGCGGGTCCGCGAGGAGCGGCTGAAAATCCAGAGTGCAGAGCAGAAAAGCCGGACCCGACGGAACCCCCGTGCAGCCCACGGTCCCCGTGCCACCGGGACTGTAATCAAATTCCAACTGCAGCACGGTTGGGGCTTCATCAGGGATCACAAAACCCCCGGTGACGTTTTTGTAACCCGCAGAGATGTCGAGTCTCACCTACCGGAGGGACACCGTGGTCGTGACCTGTACCTGGGTGACGAGGTCACCTTCACCCGGCACCAGTGTGCCAAAGGACCCTATGCCCTTCATGTACATCGCCTGACGGAAGAAGAGCTGCGGTGGGAGGAGGAACAAGAGGACCCGGACGGGTCTGAAGCCTACCCTCAGGAAGGAGCAGGAGGGCATCGTCACCATTAAGAGGTGAACTGAAACTGTATATAGTTACCCGTAAGGGTATATGCCATATGAGTTCCCCTTTGAGACAAGTGTGAACTGTTCCAGTGTGTCCCATCTCCCCACAGGCTGAGGACTGTGAGCAGCCACTCCCTTACCCCCACTGGCCGAGGACTGAGAGCGGCCATATCCCCTGTAAATAGTTGCGCTTCTTAAGGCGCCCCCTACTGGTTTTATAGAAGGACTGCGTTTCTATTTTAGAACTAGAGACTGTTGCACTTTTACCTGGTCACAAGTGCACGGTGGCCAGAGATCAAGGACGTATTGGTCAGAAATGTTTTATATGAAAAGTTTTATTATGCTGAAAGAGTTAATGTTATTTTATGTTGTATCCGTAACATTTTATACCTGTAACATTTTAAGAGAAAAGTACCTCCCATAAAGGGATGGGTTGAAAGTTATATTTTATATATGAGTGCACTTTAAAAATTTGTATGTTTTATTTTGTTTTGCTCTTTTACAGCCCGAGGACGTGCTGTGATTTACCAGGGGGGAATGTAGCACCCTGAGGACTCGGCTGCTACAGGGGTATTGCACCTCGACCCAGAGGTGTGGTATTCCACTCCCGGGTAAGGATGGAGTGTGGGACTGAGCTCAGTAGGCTGCATGCACTACATACATCCCATTTCCGGGGGACAGAACTACGGTACTCCCACCAGTAAGATGTGCAGGTACGACAGCGTCTGTCCCTGGCTGGAGTGGGAGGGGGGGTGGAACATCCCAGTAGTGTAGGGGCAGATAGGGGAGGGACTCTGAGCATAGAGGTAGGAGCCCATTGGGTGCTAGTCACCTGGGCTCACACATAGAGGGAGTATATATGGTGGGCACCATCTTAGATCAGGGTCAGTCAGTCAGTCAGTTCAGCCTGAGGAGAAGCCGAGCAGAGGAGCTCAGCCAGGAGGGCTGACAGGGAGCTGTGGCTCCTGCTGGGCCCAGCTCCAGGCCCAGGCTTGTAGTGGAGGAGGAAGAAGAAAGGCCCAGAGACGCAGAGCCAGAGGGAACCCTGAGATCCCAGAATTAAGCCAAAAGGGTGAAGGGTTGGCAGAAGAGGGCACCGGATCCCAAGCTGGCGGAGGCAAAAGTAACCCTTAGCCAGGAACCGGAGGTCGTGGTCAAACTTTGCCACGACCCTCACCACATCCACCAGGAAGGTACACCAAGAGTAGGGTCAGGAAAGCCAGAGAAGGTTTTGCCACCAGGAGGCCCAAGGGATCCGGACAAAGGTGGATCCCTGGTGGGGACGACCAGCAGAGAGAGAAAGAGAAGGGAGCTCAGGACCACGCTCCGGAACTGCCTGGGGGTTAGCCGAGTCCCACACCTGGTGAATGCAGCACGGCTCGGGTGGTCACTCAAGGCCAGAGTGACTGAAGGAACACCAGTGAGTAAAAACCCTGAAACTGCATCTCACGTCTTTGACTTTCCTTTCTGCACTATCACTACCCCCATCATCCGCACCAGCTGCCCTGAGGCCATACCCCTCCCGTTGGGGGTTATACCACCATCGCTGCACACATGCTACCGGCCTCAGCGGACTGTTCTGCAGCGGCGGCCTTGTGACCGCAAATCAACGGGTGGCGTAGTCGACACTTAACAACATCTACAAAGACTGCCACACACTTAGTTTGACACCCTGGGCACGGACCGCGTCACCGCCACGAGGACTACTACCCCTGTCAGATCCGGCTCCGGGTATCCCCTGAACATGGCCCAGGGGGCGCGTCAGATATGTATTATTAAATGAATCTATAAATATGTATACATATAATAAATATTGCACTCCAAAATAGATATAATAAGGGCATATACACTAAAATGCAAATGAATAAATAAACAGATAAGTACTAACCCTCAAGGTAAGTAGTGTCACATGTGTGAGTCCTGCATCCAACGCACATTTCGCTGTCGCTTTCTCAAGGATACTCAGCTGCAGGCTGAGCCTAGCAGGACACCCTATATGGCAGATCTGGAGGCGGTCATGTGACCTCCAGCTGCCATTACAACGGCAGGTCCTGGAAGACATAAGATGGCCGTCGGAGAGGTAAGTTGACGACCCCCTCTCCTCTCACTATCTTCTATATGCCGCGATCACTATAGATAGGAAAGGGTTAACATCATTGGGACCTGATCCAATCAGTTCACGATGATGTCCCCTGTCAGAGCTATCGCTCTGCACCGTAACCGCAGCGCTTGCAGGACCCTGGGGGTCCTGAGGGCTGCGGGACCACCCACCGTTTTTAAACGTCGGCGCTGCACAGAGCCCAGGCAGCGCCGACGTTTATGTACAGTGGGCGGTCCTGAACCGGCTAATGACATACGGATGCAAATTCATCTACAGATACAGTTACAGATACATTTTTTTTCATGACACATCGATCATTCATACGTACTTTGTGTAGTGTGGCCACAATACTAAAGTAAATGAGCGACAGTGTAATGTAGTTTGCATAGGTCTGCCATGCTTACGCCATCGTGCACCATGACAGCTGAACTGGAGCTTGCTACGTCTGAATGTCCCTATTGCTTTTGCATTCAGTGGATATTTAATAGGTCTATCTGTGATGTTTTATAGGCTGTTCGGATTAAGAAAAGTGCTCATCTTCTCACTGCAATCTGTAATGTATAACATACTGATTCTCTTTCCAAGGATGATTCACTCGTTGGCTGACGACCCTTCTTCTTAGCTCTGCACAGTTCACCACCGCCACCAGAGTCTCTGTCCCCCGCCATTCCACAGTGGGGTGATCAGGTCCAGGCCTGTTCATCGACTATCTATCACAGCATGCAGATGATGATCTGCACCTCAATATAAGTCCACACTCTTTCCAATCCTCTGTCCACGTGTGACAGCAAGGTGGCACAGAGTATCAGCGTCACCATGCACCATCTCCAAATCACTAGGGTGCACCGAGCACCATGGCCATCACCAGCCATTCTGCAACACAAGACATAATAAATACAATGCCACTCAACATCTCTGCAAATACCCTCTACACAGAGGACGAGAACATGGTGCCCCCGTCTAGGGTCTCTCATGCAGTCACGTAGTCTTCTACTTTACACTGATAAGAGGCAAGAACCCATGAAAAAGCTGTCGACAATTGATGGTTCTTCTGGTTTGGCTTCTCCATTTGCAGACAACTGTTTTGGAGGTTAAAGTTAACAGCTGTCTGCAAATGGTCTTTTTGATTTGGCTTCTTATTCTACATCATGTGGCAAGTAACTGTAAAGGGTCGATATTGACTCCAAGTGTAGAGCAGGAATCCCTGCACGCTGTCCCTCCCCTCCAGCAGGGATGCCGGCTCACTCACTGCCGCGGTCCCCGTCTGGCACCTCCTCCTCCTTCCTCCAGGTCTGTGCGTGCCCAGGGTGCATGCACGGCACAGAGATTCCCGAGTACTGTGCTTAGGATGCGCCCGCTCCCTACCTCTTAAAAGGGCCGCGCGCCGTCCAAAAAGTATCCCCAGCCAATAGTTGGTGGACACTTACTATTTAAGGCACCTCCTCCAACATGGAGGTGCCTGAGCAATGTTTTGTGTCTGTACTTACACGCTTGCTAGTTCCCAGGTCCCAGTGCTCGTATCCTGTATACTTGCCTGTCTATCAGCCGTGCCCACCTGCCTGTCCATCAGCCGTGCCAGTCTGTCTCTCCGTCAGCTGTGCCAGCCTGCCTGTCCATCAGCTGTGCCAGCCTGCCAGTCCATCAGCCGTGCCAGCCTGCCTGTCCATCAGCCTGTTTGTCCATCAGCCGTGCCAGCCTGCCTGTCCATCAGCCATACCAGCCTGCCAGTCAATCAGCCGTGCTAGCCTGCCTGTCCATTAGCCTGCCTGTCCATCAGCCGTACCCACCTGTGCTTGCCAAGACTATCTTTCCTGGCCATTCCTGCCTCCAGTCCCTTGGAGGTCAGCTGCCATCCACCCGAGGTCGGTCCTGGTATAGCACCTGGTTCCTCCTCCCTCGTTCCTCCTCGGATTGCGGTATCGTCAGCAGCCATGCATCTGAGGTCGGACTAGGCAAGGTACCTAGTCACGCCCCTCCAGCCTGTCCTCCTGTCACGGCACAGTGGTTCCACCACTCAGTCCGTTACACCAAGGAGTGGAACTTCCGAAAGCTGTCACTAGGAACCCTGTTCTCTTTGTCCGTGAAGAGGTTATTTGCATGTTTTATTTCCCAGGGAGCACTGCCCGGTCTATAAGTCTTCCTATTCCAGTTTAAGAAGAAACTTTACCTTCTAGACACAACATAAATACATGGCATACCTTTGTCAGTAAAGGATCAGGCAATAGCAATGGATACATGAATAGTCAGTAAATGGGGGAACCACTGCTCACCCTCCTTCCAGATTTTTAAGTTTTGGGTGGATTAATATCCCACTGGTAGAGTTTAGCACCTTACGGACTAGATGTGGTTCTATATACACCTGTATATTATATTTATTACTGACGTCCTCTGTCTTTGCAGTGCAGTCATCGTTAAGTATTCTGTACAGGAAGAGGGTTCGGAAAACATCTCAGAAACATTTCTGGTTTCTCTTGAAGAGAAAGTGAATTCTTTGCCCCCAATCGCCCATTTACAGCTCATGTCACTGCTGTTATCACCTCCTCGTTACCAATATTCTGCAGAAATTACTAGAAGGCAGCCGTGGACGTGATCTGAACTGTAGATTACCACCTCTTACAATGCACGATAGTAATGGCGGAGCAGTTATGTAACGCTTCTGTAATTTTTGTAAATGTAATTTTCAGCAATTAATAGGGTTGTCCAAATTAGCAAGTCATCACCTAGTCATTGCTGGGGGGCTGCCCTTGAATGGAGATCTGATACTCCTTGTTTGCAGTGATTGACGCTCATATAGCTGTCGGGGACATGTGTGACCATCGCTCCTTTCAAACTTGGCACTTTGTTCCACAGATGACCAGTTGGAATGAACGGTGGCCACTGATGCGTGCCACCTCTTCGCAGTTGTACTCTATCTCCAGCAGTTGCATAGAGAATAAATGGAGTAGTGGTGCACATCTGTAGCCTTTGCTCCAGTCATATTTGGCTCTTCATAGTCCTGTTCTCAAGAATGGTGAGAGTTCCCAGCCTGTTGGCTAAGATCAAGCGTATCTTTGGAAAAAGCGGGTTTGTCAGGTGGCCGCCCAAGAAGATTGATATTATGCACACTGGGTTTGGTGCACTGGTTAGTGCACCGGGCGGCTTATATATCCTGGTCCTCCAGGATCATTGCCATTAGATCGGGTAAGTTTGAAAGCCAGAGGTGCGAAATGCCCCAAGAGTGGTGCACCTGGGGTACTTTAATTCACTGGGCTTCGAAAACCCACTTGAATTTCTCCATTTTTGTACTAGCAATTCACATTTTCAGACTTATTTAAGCACACGTATTTTTTCGGGTCTTTTGACAAGGATGAGGAATTTCTAAATTCCTTGTCGAAGGTCCGGCCAATATTCCACTGGGCAACCTTCACTATTTATTTAATTGTTTTTCACTTGTGTGTCTTTGTCACTAGGATTTGTCGGGTGCGTTTCCCTTATGGGTTCCTTTCTGATAGGTCTAGGCAGGGAGTGTGTGGCCATCAGGTTCTGCTCCCCTCCTGACCACTTGCTCTCCTCCACCAAGAGGGGAGCCGACCTAGATGGCTCCTAGTTCTCCTGGGTGGGAGTCCAGGCAGAAGCTACGAGCAAAATTGGGTCTCCCTTGGCTTCGCCTAGGGGAGGCTACTAGCCCCTGACCCTCATTGTGGCCTTCTAGCTCTGAGGAATGGGGATAGGTTAACTAGGGACCTTTCTCCTGTTGGAGAGAGTTACCAGAGGCCATATCATAGTGCACTTTTTTGTGGCACTTATCACTTTTTAAAGCGCACTCGGGTAGACAGCGCGATCTCGTGCGTTCGAAAAAAAAAGAGTCCTATTGACCGGCAAGTCCTGTGCATAGGTGATAGTTTGCTAAAATAGGACATCCCCTTTAATGGGAGTCTGTCAGCCCATATAAACGCAGTATAAACTAAGCACGCAGCCTTGCAGGGAATATTATACGGACCTTGATTCATGGACAGACTACAGACCACCTGAGCCGATCAGCCTCATAGGCATATATCAGACTGTTCTTGAGCCAGCAGACCCACGGATGGTCCATGCATTGTGGTCCGTACTTGGACTGCGAAAGATCGAAGTGTGAATCTGACCTTTGTACTCAAATTTCTTCCCTCGTGCTGCAGAAATTTAAGTTTAATCATTTTTTATAATCAGGGTGCTCAATGCAGGGTGCAGCCTAGAGCCTGAATGCATTGCTCCGCCCACTTTTTTTGCATGTCCCCGCCTTCCTTACAGGAGATTGACAGGAGTGAGCACTGTCTGCAGAGAAAGCTCAGGGAAGCCAGTGCTGTCAATCAACAGTGAGGTAGGAGGGGCATGGAAAACCAGTGGGTGGATCTGAGCCTCTTGGCCACACCCAGGGGGCACCAAGCAAACTAATTAGCATATCTGATTAAACTTCAGTTTCTGCAGAACAGATGCAGCGGTTAGATCACTGAAAGAGTGATTAGTTACTACAAGGTCAGGCTTGGTATATGCTGTCAGTTTGGGCTGACAAACTCCCTTTAACCGGTTCCCAACCGCCCACTGTAGATAAACGTTGGCGCTTGTTGGGCTCTGTGCAGCGCCGACGTTTAAAATCGGTGGGTGGTCTCGCAGCGCTCAGGACCCCCAGGGTCCTGCAAGCGCTGCGATTCTGGTGCAGAGCGTTAGCTCTGACAGGGGACATCATCGGGACCTGATTGGATCAGGTCCCAGTGATGTTAACCCTTTGCTATGTTCTATATGCCGCGATCTATAGTGATCGCGGCATATAGAAGATAGAAGGAGGAGAGGGGGTCATCTTACTTACCTCTCCGAAGACCCCTGATAACTTCCAGGACCTGGGGTTGCTATGGCAGCTGGAGGTCACATGACCGCCTCCAGATCTGCCATATATGGTGTCCTGCCTGGCTCAGCCTGCAGCTGAAGCCAGGCAGGAGACTGACTGTGAAACAGTCAGCGAAGATCTCATGTAATGTAATACATGTCTATTACATTACATGAGATCAGTGATCAGAAAAATAAAAATTAATGTCCCATACAGGGACTAAGTAAAAATTAAAAAAAAAGTAAAAAAAAAGTTTTTAAACTGTTAAAAAAAAAATCACAAAATAAATAAAAATAAATAAATAAAATATTAAACCAATAAATCCGTATATTTTTACAAAACCAAAAAAAGTACATATATTTGGTATCACCGCATCCGAAACAACCAGAGCTATAAAACTGTCACACTAATTAACTCCTTCTGTGCACACCGTAATAAAAATAAATAAAAAACGGAGCAAAAAAAATGCTTTTTCATCATATCGCCAAACAAAAAGTGGAAAAAAATGCGATCAAAAAACAAAATAGAAATAAAAATGGTACCGCTGAAAACGTCATCTTGTTCCGCAAAAAAAAAGCCACCATACAGCTCCATCAGCCGAAAAACAAAAAAGTTATAGCGCTCAGAATAAAGCAATGCAAAAAAAATATTTTTTTCTATAAAATTGTTTTATTGTGTAAAAGCGCCAAAACATTAAAAAAAATACAGTAAGTGTAGTATCGCTGTAAATGTACTGACCCGAAGAATAATGCTGCCTTATCACTTTTACCACACGCAGAACGGCATAAAAAAAACCTCAAAAAACAATTCCTGAATTGTTTGTTTTTGTTAATTTTACCTCCCAAAAAACGGAATAGAAAGCGATCAAAAAATGTCACGTACCCAAAAATGGTTCCAATAAAAATGTCAACTCGTCCCGCAAAAAACAAGCCATCACATGACTCTGTCGGCAGAAATATGGAAAAATTATAGCTCTCAAAATATGGTGATGCAAAAACTAGATTTTGGGAAAAAAAGCGTCTTTTAGTGTGTGACAGCTGTCAATCATAAAAACCCGATATAAATCTGGTATCTCTGTAATCGCACCGACCCGAAGAATAAAGTAATCTCATCACTTATACCGCACGAGGAACGGCGTAAAAAATAAATAAAACCAATTTTTCACCTGCTACTGATTTGTTTATTATATCTCCCAAAGATCGCAGTAAGGCTCTGCTCACATTTATCCTGCGCTCTGCGCTGAGCACTCACACCAGAGTTTCCATGTAAATCTCTGAAATACGTGATTCAGCCGGAACCCATGACGGAAGATTCCCTGTAATGAGGCAGATATAGGCCACTGTGGATGCCGTCTGGCCTGTGATCCCACGGTGTCATTTGTTTTAGGCGTGCATAAAAGTGCGGTTGGCCACAGTTTTGTGCACTTCTGAAAAAAAGGACACCGCTAAACAGAGGCCAGACGGAGTCCAGAGTAACTCTGCTGCCTCATTACAGTGAATGGATCCCGCAGGGGTTTCATCTGAATTACATCACTTGGAATTTTAGATGGAAACCCCGATGTAAATGCCCAGCCTAGAGCGCCGGATAAATGTTACGTAAAATGTTCCCAATAAAAGCTTCAACTCAGTCCTCAAAAAAAGCTAGTCCCCACTCAGGTCCGTCATCTGTTAAAAATATAAGGGACTTCCAAGTTACTGGTAGCAGAAAGGCTCTGGAAAAGCGAAATGGCCCTTGCCCCCCAAAAGAAATTCTGAAAATTTTGTGCTCCCAAATCCAAATGCTTATTCTACAATAATTTGTTCTCGCCGTATGGCTGAGCGGTACGATACAGCCACATATGGGGTATTGCCACTCTTAGAAGAAATTGTGTGACACATTTCGGCACTATTTTTACCCATTGCCCTGTGTGAAAATGTAAAATCTGAGGGTAAAACATTTTTTTGTGGTAAAAATATAATTATGCTTTTTTCACTGCCCAATGGTATAAATTAAAAAATTAAAAAATACTCACTACTTCCCTAGATGAATTCCTTGAGAGGCGTAGTTTACAAAATGGGGTCACTTGTGGGGGTTTCTGCTGATTCGGCATGTCAGCGACTCTTCAAATGTGACATGGTGTCTGCAACCTATCCCAGCCAACATAGCGCTCCTTTCTCTTCCGAACCCTGCCGTACACCAAATCAGTGGTTTCCCCCCACATATGGGGTATCGGCGTACTCAGGAGAAATTGCACAACAAATTTCATGGTGCAATTTCTCCGGTTATCCTTATGATAATACAAAATAAGGGAATGAAAAACATTTTTTGTGGGAAAAATGTGAAAATTTTATTTTCACGGCTCAATATTATAAACTTCTGTGAAGCAGCTGGGGGTGCAAGGTGCTCACCACACATCTAGATAAGTTCCCTACGGGGTCTAGTTTCCAAAATGGCTGCACTTGTGGGGGGTTTCCACTGTTTAGGCACATTAGGGGCTCCCCAAATGTGACATGGCGTCCGCTAATTATTCAAACAAATTTTACATTCAAAAAGTCAAATGGCGCTCCTTCCCTTTCAAACCCTGCCATGCGCCCAAACAGTAATTTGCCTCCACATATGGGGTATCAGCGTGTTCAGGAGAAATTGCACAACAAATTTCATGGTGCAATTTATCCTGTTACCCTTATGATAATGCAAAATTAAGGGATGAAAAACGGTTTTGTGGGAAAAATTTGAAAATTTTATTTTTACAGCTCAATATTATAAACTTCTGTGAAGCACCTTGGGGTTCAAGGTGCTCACCACACATCTAGATAAGTTCCCTAAGGGGTCTAGTTTCCAAAATGGTGTCACTTGTGGGGGTTTTCCACTGTTTAGGCACATCAGCGGCTCCCCAAATGCAACATGGCGTCTGCTAATTATTAAAACAAATTTTACATTCAAAAAGTCAAATGGCGCTCCTTCCCTTCGCCTTTCAAACATATGGGGTATCAGCACGCTCAAGAGAAATGGCACCAAAAAATTTGGGGTCCATTTTTTCCTGTTACCCCTGTGAAAATAAAAAAAATTGGGTCTAAAGTAACATTTTTGTGAAAAAAGTTAAATGTTAATTTTTTCTTCCACATTCCAAAAATTCCTGTGAAGCACCTGAAGGGTTAATAAAGTTCTTGAATGTGGTTTTGAGCACCTTGAGGGGTGCAGTTTTTAGAATGGTGTCACTTTTGGGTATTTTCTGTCATAAAGACCCCTCAAAGTGACTTCAAATGTGATGTGGTCCCTAAAAAAATGGTTTTGCAAATTTTGTTGGAAAAATGAGAAATCGCTGGTCAACTTTTAACCCTTATAGCTCCCTAACAAAAAAAAATTTTGATTCCAAAATTGTGCTGATGTAAAGTAGACATGTGGGAAATGTTATTTATTAACTATTTTGTGTGACATATCTCTCTGATTTAAGGGCATGAAAATTAAAAGTTTGAAAATTGCTAAATTTTCGCCAAATTTCCGATTTTTTCACAAATAAACGCAAGTTATAGCGTAGAAATTTTACCACTATCATGAAGTACAATATGTCACGAAAAAACGATCTCAGAATCAGGGGGATCCGTTGAAGCGTTCCAGAGGTATAACCTCATAAAGTGACAGTGGTCAGAATTGAAAAAATTGGCCTGGTCACGAAGGCAAAAACAGGCTCTGGTGCGAAGTGGTTAAGTAATGCAGTAACATGAGCTCATCCTCATCATTGTCTTATATACAGAATATCATTAGCTGTCCCCACCAGACACCAGGCGTTGTCATACTGTACGCCCCCCGCACATTGGAGGAAGTCCCTGTACATACATATTGCTTTCGTTTAGAAACCTCATCTTTGTTTCTCAGGAGTCTCTGTAAAATATCCCCTGGTATTTCCTTGCGTGGGACATCGGGACACCTCCTACAAGGCGTGGAGGACAATGAGGAAGTATCAGGGGGCATAAGTGCAGGCTGACTTATAACAACCTAAGACTAAGAGATGAGAGATAGACAGTCCCTATGGCGAAGCTGGGGCTCGCTGCGCTCCGCTGTGTGACAGTACTGCATGCGGCTGTGTGCCTGCTGGCACCCTCCAAAGGTAACTACTTCTCAAGTCTTAATCAGGTTTACTGTTTTTAAGGAATTAAGAACTAGATAGATAGAAAGATAGATAATAGATAGATAATAGATAGATAGATAGATAATAGATAGATAGATAATAGATAGATAGATAATAGATAGATAGATAGATAATAGATAGATAGATAATAGATAGATAAATAATAGATAGATAGATGATAGATAATAGATAGATAGATAGATAATAGATAGATAGATAATAGATAGATGATAGATAATAGATAGATGATAGATAATAGATAGATAGATAGATAATAGATAGATGATAGATAGATAATAGATAGATAGATAGATAATAGATAGATGATAGATAATAGATAGATGATAGATAGATAATAGATAGATAGATAATAGATAGATAATAGATAGATAGATAGATAGATGATAGATAGATGATAGATAATAGATAGATGATAGATAGATAATAGATAGATAGATAGATAATAGATAGATGATAGATAATAGATAGATGATAGATAGATAATAGATAGATAGATGATAGATAGATAATAGATAGATAGATAATAGATAGATAATAGATGATAGATAATAGATAGATAGATGATAGATAATAGATAGATGATAGATAGATAGATAGATGATAGATAGATAATAGATAGATAGATAATAGAGAGATAGATGATAGATAGATGATAGATAGATAATAGATAGATAGATAGATAGATAGATAATAGATAGATAGATGATAGATAATAGATAGATAGATAGATAGATAATAGATAGATAGATAGATGATAGATAATAGATAATAGATAGATAATAGATAGATAATAGATAGATAGATGATAGATAATAGATAGATGATAGATAGATAATAGATAGATAGATAATAGAGAGATAGATGATAGATAATAGATAGATAGATAGATAATAGATAGATGATAGATAATAGATAGATAATAGATAAATAATAGATGATAGATAGATAAATAATAGATAATAGATAGATGGATAGATAATAGATAATAGATAGATAGATAGATGATAGATAATAGATAATAGATAGATAATAGATAGATAATAGATAGATAGATAGATGATAGATAATAGATAGATGATAGATAGATAATAGATAGATAGATAATAGAGAGATAGATGATAGATAATAGATAGATAGATAGATAGATAATAGATAGATGATAGATAATAGATAGATAGATAGATAAATAATAGATGATAGATAGATAAATAATAGATAATAGATAGATGGATAGATAATAGATAATAGATAGATAGATGATAGATAATAGATAATAGATAGATAATAGATAGATAATAGATAGATAGATAGATGATAGATAATAGATAGATGATAGATAGATAATAGATAGATAGATAATAGAGAGATAGATGATAGATAATAGATAGATGATAGATAGATAATAGATAGATAGATAATAGATAGATGATAGATAATAGATAGATAATAGATAGATAATAGATAGATAGATAATAGATAGATGATAGATAATAGATAGATAGATAAATAATAGATGATAGATAGATAAATAATAGATAATAGATAGATGGATAGATAATAGATAGATAGATAGATAGATAGATAGATAGATAGATAGATAGATAGATACAGTAGATAGACCAAAAAAGGAGGGCAGAACTCCAATAGTTAATGTTTGAAATATATCAATATTTATGAGCCAAAATGTTGTATTGTAGTTTATGGGATAATAAAGGGTCCATCTTTTTTTGCAAATAAACCATTTAAGTGTTGCACTTCTTTTTTTCTTCTTTTTTAAACTAGGGTTTTTTGTTAATACTCTGCAGACGTGTACCTGGTAACACACTACTAGATAGATAATAGATAGATGATAGATAAATGGATAATAGATAGATGATAGATAGATAGATAATAGATAATAAATAGATACAGTACAGTCCAAAAGTTTGGACACACCATCTCATTTAAAGATTTTTCTGTATTTTCATGACTCTGAAAATTGTACATTCACACTGAAGGCATCAAAACTATGAATTAACACATGTGGAATTATATACTTAACAAAAAAGTGTGAGACAACTGAAAATATGTCTTATATTCTAGGTTCTTCAAAGTAGCCACCTTTTGCTTTGATGACTGCTTTGCACACTCTTGGCATTCTCTTGATGAGCTTCAAGTGGTAGTCACCGGAAATGGTTTTCACTTCACAGGTGTGCCCTGTATGGTTTAATAAGTGGGATTTCTTGCCTTATAAATGGGGTTGGGACCATCAGTTGTGTCGTGCAGAAGTCTGGGGGATACACAGCTGATAGTCCTACTGAATAGACTGTTAGAATTTGTATTATGGCAAGAAAAAAGCAGCTAAGTAAAGAAAAAATGAGTGGCCATCATTACTTTAAGAAATAAAGGTCAGTCAGTCCGAAAAAATGGGCAAACTTTGAAAGTGTCCCCAAGTGCAGTTGCAAAAACCATCAAGCGCTACAAAGAAACTGGCTCACATGAGGACCGCCCCAGGAAAGGAAGACCAAGAGTCACCTCTGCTTCTGAGGATAAGTTTATCAGAGTCACCAGCCTCAGAAATCGCAGGTTAACAGCAGCTCAGATTAGAGACCAGGTCAATGCCACACAGAGTTCTAGCAGCAGACACATCTCTACAACAACTGTTAAGAGGAGACTTTGTGCAGCAGGCCTTCATGGTAAAATAGCTGCTAGGAAACCACTGCTAAGGACAGGCAACAAGCAGAAGAGACTTGTTTGGGCTAAAGAACACAAGGAATGGACATTAGACCAGTGGAAATCTGTGCTTTGGTCTAATGAGTCCAAATTTGAGATCTTTGGTTCCAAGCACCGTGTCTTTGTGCGACGCAGAAAAGGTGAACGGATGGACTCTACATGCCTGGTTCCCACCGTGAAGCATGGAGGAGGAGGTGTGATGGTGTGGGGGTGCTTTGCTGGTGACACTGTTGGGGATTTATTCAAAATTGAAGGCATACTGAACCAGCATGGCTACCACAGCATCTTGCAGCGGCATGCTATTCCATCCGGTTTGCGTTTAGTTGGACCATCATTTATTTTTCAACAGGACAATGACCCCAAACACACCTCCAGGCTGTGTAAGGGCTATTTGACCAAGAAGGAGAGTGATGGGGTGCTACGCCAGATGACCTGGCCTCCACAGTCACCAGACCTGAACCCAATCGAGATGGTTTGGGGTGAGCTGGACCGCAGAGTGAAGGCAAAAGGGCCAACAAGTGCTAAGCATCTCTGGGAACTCCTTCAAGATTGTTGGAAGACCATTTTCGGTGACTACCTCTTGAAGCTCATCAAGAGAATGCCAAGAGTGTGCAAAGCAGTCATCAAAGCAAAAGGTGGCTACTTTGAAGAACCTAGAATATAAGACATATTTTCAGTTGTTTCACACTTTTTTGTTAAGTATATAATTCCACATGTGTTAATTCATAGTTTTGATGCCTTCAGTGTGAATGTACAATTTTCATAGTCATGAAAATACAGAAAAATCTTTAAATGAGAAGATGTGTCCAAACTTTTGGTCTGTACTGTAGATAGATAATAGATATATAGATATTAGATAGATAGATAATAGATAGACCTTCCTGTAGATTGGATACAACGTAGTCAGTATAATATCTAGAAATAGACATTTTGGACACATGTAGTTTATTGCCTTAATCCGATGGCAGGATGTAATACTGAACTCCATAACCGCAGCTCAGTATCTACCACTCATCTCAATACCCTGATTACATACTGATGGATAGTACAAGAATGGAAATCCCCAGTCAGGATCGATGACGCCGGACCACAGTGTATACTTCCCTAATTCTGCCACAGAACAGGCAGCAGAGGAAAGAGGGTTTGTCCGGTCACAACGTTTACCCATAGGATAAATCATCAGACGGGTGCGGGTCCAGCCCTTCACCTCCACCGATCAGCTGCTATTTGCAAAGCGCAGCTGCATTCGATGTGTAGCAGCCTCTGATGGGTCCTGCAGATCGGCTCCTGTTGCCACAATAGTTCACAATTGGTAATACTCGATAATCAAATCCTTTTTTCCATGACGCCAATAATATATTTAAAAACATTACGTTTCCAGTGTCAGAAAACCACTAGTGATACGTCACGTCTTCATTTCCTTTGTACACACTGATGGTTTCTGTTGCAGCTTCCGCTCTTGTTTGAATCTCTTCATTACAAAGAAAAGACTACAGAGACGTAACATAAAGTTGTGTAATGTCGTCTGACAATGTTCCTGTTGAGATAAAGGACGTAGAAATGACAGAAGGAAAGTTAAAAGAAGCATGTTGGGAGGATTTCACCACTAAAACTTTTGGTATAGGTCCGAGTACAGCAATGATATCTGTCTTGTTGGAATCTGATGTGCCAGCGCTGGGAAAGTAATAGAAGCCACATATGCAAATTAGCCTGGAAGTGCTTTGGGGGCGTGTGTTGATACACTCTGAGCACATTGACACGCCCCCAATGCACTTCCAGGCTGGTTTATATGCAGCTTTGTATTGTTGTACTTGGACGATACCAATACTTCTAGTTTCAGTAGTAAAATCATCCAGACGGGTTCCCTTTAAAGCAGCAAACCAGGCAAAATGAGTACACAGTGTTTTGCTGGTAGATGGCCTGAGGGGTTGTGCTACGACACATTCAAAGTAAGTTTAGGGAATTAACTACAGCATTGAAATTGCATTTAGAAATGGATAGAAATGCAGTAAAATGAGGAACGTAAAAAGACAAAAGTCAGGAATGATTCAAAGTAAATCACTGAAAAATGCAAAATAAAAAACCAACTACAACCCTTGTCAGGCTTCAATGCTCATCACAACCACTGGATTGACAAAAATAGAGACATGTAATAAACCTCTACCGAGTATCGCAAAATCATGTTGTTGTTTTCTTTCTATTCTCATAAGTGTAGTCAAAAGCCAAGGATGCATCTATAAAGCCTGCTGGTAATCTATAGGTGGTGATTGTCCAGTTTTTTACCAACCTTTTTTGGTAATCAAGTGGCAAATCATTTGGATTATTTATTCTTTTGTGCACATCGAATGGAAATGCTATAGATTTTCCGTGTAGAATATACTCCGAGGATTTCATTCGCGGTGAAATGTGCACACTGCAGATGCAGATTTTCTGTGGATTCATTGTGGAAGTGCAGCAAAACCCACATGAAAACTATTGCCACGTTCTGACTGTGTATGATGTATATTCTGATGTCAATCCAATGAAAACTAACACTTTGTTTTCTCCATAGCTGAAATTGTCACATCCCCTACAAATGTCAACTTCCAAAAGGAATTTTTTGCCCACGTTTTAATTTGGGACCATGACAAAACCAATGATGGAATCTTGTATGAAATTCAGTATAGGAGGTAAGAGAATGATAGTACGGACAAATCCTAAACCTCAGGTGAACCATGACACAAGAATGCAAAACAGACTATTCTTCAAGGAAATAATTTCATCGCCTTGTGCACCATTGATATGGAAAAAATGATTTTTCTACATGTTTGTCATTACATTTAGCTATAAATGTTGCAATAATTATCATGCCACAATGTTCTTTTCATTCATTTTCAGACTCAGTCCCATTAATGTACTCTAGATGTGAGGACTCTGTGATTAGGATGTTGCAATCTTCACTAGCTCTCGTGTATCAGCATAGCTTCATTTCTGTACTGATGTCTTCCCTATTTACATCTTGACTGAGCTGCCCTCCCTAACTACTTAAATACTTTCTCCCCTCTCTCCTCTATGATCTGCAGCCGGTTCCTCCCATTAATATATGCTAGATGTGAGGACTCTGTGTTTAGGATGTTGTAGTCTTCACTAGCTCTCGTATATCAGCACATCTTCATTTTTGTACTGATTTCTTCCCTATTTACATCCTGACTGAGCTTCCCTCCCTAACTACTTAAATGCTTTCTCCCCTCTCTCCTCTCTGATCTGCAGCCAGTTCCTCCCATTAATATATGCCTGATTTGAGGACTCTGTGTTTAGGATGTTGCAGTCTTCACTAGCTCTCGTATATCAGCACATCTTCATTTTTGTACTGATTTCTTCCCTATTTACATCCTGACTGAGCTGCCCTCCCTAACTACTTAAATGCTTTCTCCCTTCTCTCCTCTCTGATCTGCAGCCAGTTCCCCATTGTTGCATCTATCAAAGGAGGAGCAGAACTTGGATGATTTTCTGTTATAATTTGCAGACAAGCTAACTAGGTAGTAGCTAAATGGCACCAAAGTCAATTCCATAAACTAGACTTTAAGGGTCAGCTTAAACTCCACACGTATACCCTGCCACTTGACTTTGGTGGAAAGTTTCAGGGACATAACTGTAGTGGGTGCAGGGGTTGCAGTCATATCTGGGATCCTGGAGATTAAGGAGTCCAAAAGGTTTTTTTGGCCCATATGTGGAGACCAATACTAGTAAGGTCCCATGATATTTGTGGGCCCTTTTGGAGATTTTGCATAGGGGACAACAAACTCAAAGTTACATCACTGCAGAGCGTTATACATGTGCTCATTTCCTCTTTACTGAAATGAATAGAAGTTACACGAGGACAACTGAGAAAGTCTAACGATCAGCCAATTGGCGTAGACTTTGTATTTTGTTTCATTGTTATAGCTTTTGTGTACTGTGGTCAATTTTATTTAATTAATATTTTTTTTTTCCAGTTATGGCTCCAACTGGACCTCTGTGCCTCATTGCCACTTTATTAGCCACCAATACTGTGATCTGACAGCGGAGACCTTGCCCAAGAGCTTGGGATATTTTGGAAGGGTCAGGAGTCTTCTTGGAAACCAGACATCAAAGTGGTCTCGATCAACACGATACAAGTTCACTGAAGGTAACTGATTCTATCCGGAGAGGGTACTGTGGTGTTTTCATGCTGTATAAGTCTTGGATACTTAGGGACCTGTGTAAGGAAGAACTTTGGAGATAAAGGGGTTTGTTTAAGTATTAGTAGCCTTCAAAATGCATTTTCTTGCAGACTTGAAACAAACTTTCCATAAATCAATAGTACAAGTGAATATAAGAAACTTTGTATTATATCTTATCAGAAAGATCTGCTTCTTTATACACTTATGAGTCACTTTTTCTTCTCCTCCCCTCCCCCAGCCTCCTAAACTCATCATGAGCTAAAATCCAAACTGCACAATGATGGATAAGATTACAGATGCCTATTGAAATGTACAGAGAAGATAGGAGGAGGAGCATAGTTTGAGAACTGGCAGATAGAGAAACAGATAGATTGTGATGCTGCTTTCTAGTAAGTGTTTTATCTCACCCCAGTGCTGGATTCACAGCTACACTGCTCAGTACTGCTGTATAATGTCCTCCATGCTGCTGTTGCTTCTGAAGATGTGCTACATAGAGACAGGAGAGCTGGAATCCCTCATGTCTGTGTGTTGTGTATAGGTGATAAGTGCTTCCACATGAATAAAAAGTGAGATAATCACCCCCCCCCAATTTTTTTTAAATAAAAATAAAATTTATGAAAAACACAAAGTGTTTCTCTTGTATCCAGCCTTCCTCAGGTGTCTCAGGGAGATATCATAGCAGCTACTCTCCACCCACTAGCTCAGAGACAACTGAAAGTTAGAGATTGAGCCTGCAGTGGAGAAAACTGGTGAAAATGCAAGATACAAGTCATACTGTGACCAGAAATAGTGTTATTCCTCATGTACAAACACATTCTCCCCAAGGTAGGAGGTGCTAGGCGGTTTAAGTACAGCAAAAAAATATTTGGTGCACATTAATGACCGCTGGTTTAGTTGCAAAACCACGTGTTCTTTACCATCAAAAGTCTATTTTTGAGGATCGATAGTATATAACGAGATTAATAAGCAATTATCCTCTGATTTTCACACAGTGAACCTTCCTCCGCCATCAGTAGCTCTTGCTGTGAATGGCTCCTCACTACATGTTGAGCTCACTTTACCCAGAGTCACAAAGGACAACATTACTCGTGACTACAAGGATGTGTTCCCGTTTTACCGCGTCTATAAAGTACAAGTCCGCCGAACCAAAGATAATCACACGGTAAGTGCTAAAACACATGCAAGTTCAAAGTTTCTTAGAGATTGCTGCATTAATGATATTTCAAGGAAATTATTTAAATTAAAGGATAAAATTGGATTATGCTGCATAACTAAAACCCTGATCGGATACAACCAATGAAAAAATAATGGTGCAAATGTGGTTTTTTTAACTAAAGCTAAGATATTTGCATAAAAGATACCACATTGTGAAAGTGGAAGCAAACACAGCAAATGATTCGGATGAGGAGGGTAGCGGCAATTAAGTCAGTACATTGACGTACAGTATAGTGACTTTTGAGAGTCCCCTTTTCCTTTACTACTGCCACAGGAAGGGTTCGCTATTGGAAGCATTTCCTGCCCTCTGCACCCTCTGCCATGCCACCTTTCTAGTGTATCAGCTTGTTCTCAATGGTTCCTGGAAAATCAGTACAGTTTGAAGATACGAACATGAATGCAAGCATCAGCACCAATGACCTCCACCACCACCTTCCTTTACACATGCCTTCTTGTGTCTGATAAATCTCTAATTTCATGCATTTTAATATTTTTGGGCACGATACATCTTGAGCTGAGTTGCTCGAGATGACCAGCTTTGAAAAAAAAATACTTGAATTAGTGGTACTCTGCTGGGAGATATTTATATTATATGTGTCTCTGTGTTGCCATGCTGTCGTTGTGATGTAGGACCCTTGAATGGGTTATCCCATTACAATTATTTATTAAATGCATTGGGGTCTGACCACTTGGACCCCAATAAGGATGAGGATAGGGTCCTTTGTGTCTGTGAATGGTGTGCAGTAGTGAGCAATTCATGTTTTGCTCCATTCACTTATTTGGGTTTATTTAAGTGGTAGAGAAAATGTGCAACCATTAGAGATAAGCAAATCTCTTATCCGGCGGTTACACTCGAATTGTTCAGCAAATTGAAAGTGCCCCAATTGCCGCAAAAAGATGTTTCCTATGCTCCAAGGTCTCTCTGGACCCCAAAGCAGAATATATGTCACCTTCCCGTAAGCATCATTGACTGATATTTGTTGGAAGTCACATCTTTTACTCTTCCGTAATCGGTTCCTTGCTCATGGATTCCTTCCACATAGTACTGTAGTTGTCACTGTCGTCACCTTTTAGTGTCTAGACGAAAACGGCAGGTTCGTTTGGTCTTTAGCCAAGAACATTGTATCACCTTGCTGCAGGCAGGAACAAGACTAATGTAACCAAGCTCTACTCCATAGTTGAGTACAAAGTTTTGTTCTCAGGTTCAGCATTCACTAACAGGAAGTCTGCTATGATATAAGCCTCCCACGATCTTCTCAAATATTTTCACACCCTGAAAAGTTCTTGCAAAACCATTGAAAACTGTAGACTCAAATATTTACAATTGGATCAAAACTTCTATTAGTTGCAGAGTTCTATTCACTTACGTTCCAGTGTGGTTCCAGCTTTTTAACTTTTGCTCTTATTAGTTTCAGCACCTGGAGAACGAAGAAAGTTTCAGTATCAGCGACCTTGCCGGGTCGAATGAGTATTGCTTGAGTGTCCAACCAGCAATCGCATCACGTATGAACCTTGGAGAAGCATCTTTAGAGATATGCATTTATCTCCCGGAACAAGGTAAGACAGAGGTTGGGTTATTTATCAATGCAGTTATTCCATACTTGCCAACTGTCATGCTAGGTATGGGAAGAACCCAGCGTACGACGACGGGAAAAGGGGGGAAGCCCAGCAACTAGGGAAAGGGAAGTGGAGATCCCCAGGCAGATCTCACAATACCCTGACTCCCCTATCATTCTTAAATAGGTTCCGCACCTATCGCAGAGCAGGATACCTTAGCCCTGGCTGACCCTAGAGCTACGCCCTAGGTAGGGAGGTGGACTAGCTCTAGCTTTGAGAAGATACTAGATAGATCATGACTACAATCCACAAAGGAACTCCAAGGAGAATCTAGCCGACTGCCAGAACTCCAGACCTGAACAGAGGATTATCACCAGCAACTCTCTGGAGAAACTGAGTTTATTTAAAGATTCAGGAATGGTGTGTTAATTAGCAGCAGAAGGTGGAGATCACCGCTGGGTCCTAGAAAGGGAGGGATGATGAAAGGATCAAGAAGGTGTCTGCAAGGCCAAGCGCAGCGACCTTCTACAGCCGGATCCAGAATGACTGTCTGTCAAACCTGACACTCCCGTGACACCAACACTTCCGGAAAGTCCAGGAGGCTCCAGGAATAAAAAAAGACCTCCTGGACTCTCTAGTCTATTCTGAAAAAATATTCCTGAAATCTCATAGAAACAAGCACTTGTGGATTAGGAGGGTAGGAAATGGGTAAGAAGGGGTGTGTTCTCTCATTAAGGGGGCATGGTGGTTGTGGCCAAAAAGAGTTTCCAAGAGGTTTTTCTGCATGATGCTCCAGGGGGCTTGGGTTTCAGTGATAGAGTTGGGGGGTGACGTGTGAGGAATGGAGGGGGCAGAGAAGGGACATGGAGAGGGAGAAGCAATTAGTAAAAATATTCAACACAGCAGGTTGCGCTCTGCAAACCCTTATATACCAGAACACCGTGAGCAAAAAGTTTAATTAGTTTTCAGGAATTATAATATACTGTAAAAATTAACTTTTATAATAACATAAATACTTATTATTTTTACTTTTTATTCTTGGCATAGCCTAAAAAAATGTTTGCAAATTTTGGTAGATACATGTATGAAGCTTCATACAGAAGAAGTAATCTTTTAGAATTGCAGGGATGATAGTTGCTTGCAAGATCTGGTATGCCTATGATTTCCTGACTGCTACTGACTGACGTCCTACTCTTCCCGTGTCTTTATAGGGGTGGCGAGCACTACTCTGCTGGTGCTGGCGGCCTGCATCCTGAGCTTTTTGGTCCTGTTGATCTGTGTCAATTTCTTCGTCTGTTTGTACGTCCGTGGAGTTGTGAAGACCCCTAAAACATTGGTGAGTTGATGGGTGATAATGCTTCTCATATATACACTTTTAATCCAAAATATAGAACAAAAACATGCGCCGGATAACCCATTATTCAAAATATTGGAGAAAAGAGTCTAAAATGCCAAGTCCATTGACCCTGTAGGGATATAATGACCCAGCTGCCAGAATGAGCTCATAATGGATTCATTGGTAATTTATTCTATAGACTGCTATGTCCTGCGATCCATAGAGGCTGCAGAAGCCAAATAATCCAAAATGTTTAATGAGACCTCACTAACATGGCTTATGTCTGGGACATTATGTACAATTTTGCATGTTTTTTAGTAGCTGTTTCTAATACTTAAGAGGGCCTTTGACATGAAATATTGAACTGCAGATCATTGGCGTGTGGATAAATATCTCATGTGTATGAGTAGCTTAAAACCAGAATAAAGTCAATGAATCTTAAGTTGGATCATTCATATGAAAAATCGGACCATCAAAAATCTAGCTAGAAGTCAATAGTCTGTCATCAGGTATACAGTATTCTCCAAGTGATGGTCAGCCATAATTGTCAATTTGGCCCATTTTTGCCAACCTTTATCCTAGGGTACTGACAGCTTGGTGGTCAATAAAAACGACACCAGCTCGTGTTCCCCAGGGTTTATAGCTGAGCCACAATGATAATTCTGTATACAGTCGTGGCCAAAAGTATTGAGAATGAGACAAATAGTAATTTTTCCCAAGTTTACTGCTTCATTTTTTGTAATGGCAATTTGCATATACTCCTGTCAAAGAGTGATCAGCTTAACAGCAATTACTGTACTTGCAAAGTCAATATTTACCCAGAAAATGAACTTTAACCCCCAAAACACATTTCAACATCATTGCAGTCCTGCCTTAATAGGAGCAGCTAACATCGTTTTAGTGATTGATCCATTAACACAGGTGTGGGTGTTGATGAGGACAGGGCTGGCGATCAATCAGTCATGATTAAGTAAGAATGACATCACTGGACACTTTAAAAGGAGGCTGGTTCTTGGTATCATTGTTTCTCTTCAGTTAACCATGGTTATCTCTAAAGAAACACGTGCAGCCATCATTGCACTGCACAAAAATGGCCTAACAGGGAAGAGTATCGCAGCTACAAAGATTGCACCTCAGTCAACAATCTATCGCATCATCAAGAACTTCAAGGAGAGAGCTTCCATTGTTGTCAAAAAGGCTCCAGGGCGCCCAAGAAAGACCAGCAAGCGCCAGGACCGTATCTTAAAACTGTTTCAGCTGCGGGATCGGACTACCAGCAGTGCCAAGCTTGCTCAGGAATGGCAGCAGGCTGGTGTGAGTGCTTCTGCACGCACTGTGAGGCGGAGACTTTTTGAGCAAGGGCAGGTTTCAAGGAGGGCAGCAAAGAAGCCACTTCTCTCCAGAAAAAAACATCAGGGACCGACTTATATTTTGCAGAAGGTACAGGGAGTGGACTGCTGAGGACTGGGGCAAAGTCATTTTCTCTGATGAGTCCCCTTTTCGATTGTTTGGGACATCTGGAAAACAGCTTATTCGGAGAAGAAGAGGTGAGCGCTACCACCAGTCTTGTCTCATGCCAACTGTAAAGCATCCTGAAACCATTCATGTGTTTGGTTGCTTCTCAGCCAAGGGAATCGGCTCACTCACAGTCTTGCCTAAAAACACAGCCATGAATAAAGAATGGTACCAGAATGTCCTCCAAGAGAAACTTCTCCCAACCGTCCAAGAGCAGTTTGGCGCCCAACAATGCCTTTTCCAGCATGATGGAGCACCTTGCCATAAAGCAAAGGTGATAACTAAATGGCTCATGGAACAAAACATAGAGATTTTGGGTCCATGGCCTGGAAACTCCCCAGATCTTAATCCCATTGAGAACTTGTGGTCAATCATCAAGAGACGGGTGGACAAACAAAAACCAACAAATTCTGGCAAAATGCAAGCATTGATTATGCAAGAATGGACTGCTATCGGTCAGGATTTGGTCCAAAAGTTGATTGAGAGCATGCCAGGGAGAATTACAGAGGTCTTGAAGAAGAAGGGGCAACACTGCAAATATTGGCTTGCTGCATTAACTCATTCTAACTGTCAATATAACCTATTGGTACTCATAATATGATTGCAATTATATTTCTGTATGTGATATAAACATCAGACAAACACTAATAAAAACCAGAGGCCAGCAGATCATGTGAAAATATAATTTTGGTGTCATTCTCAAAACTTTTGGCCATGACTGTACTTTAGATCCACTCACTTATAGAGAAGGTTCACATTACTGTGTAGCCCAGCCAGCTGGAATTGTGGGCATACATTATGCACTTAGTGCAGGTCACAAGAGCCGTAATTGGGCTTGAATTTTGTCAAAATACAGATGCAAACATACGACTGCAATATGGTCATGTGAAATATTCCTTATGTGACTCTGCACCTTTATATTAGGCATAGCATATAGTACCTGCACATTCATCCCTAAAATAATGTAATGTATTCTCTCTCGCTGCAGAAGTCTCTCATTCAAAGAAGTTGGTCTTGGATGGATAAACCTCCTTCTCCCGTTATTGAAATGGCGCTCTGCTGGGAGACCGGCCTGAAAGATCATCTGATGGCGAAGCCACGAGACTCTCCCATGCGCAGCAGTGCAGACAGTGGGTTTGGAAGCCAGCTGTTCATACACGTGTTAAAACCTTCTCCAGCGTCCTTGGAGAACTCTTCCGATGAAGTGCAAGAGCCAAGGGCAAATTCTGACGGTATAGAACTTCCCGTGCAAGAAGGAATCCCTGATAAGTGTCTCCAAGAAGAAGACAGTGGTATCAGCCTATCAACAGGTTCCCCAATCCTCAAGCGTACAAGCAGCCATATCGATTCTCCCTATAGAGGAAATCCCCAGAGTTGTGTTGAAGAAATGAAGGTTAATGTAACCCTGGGATACCTGAAACAATTAGAACAAGAGAAGAAACCAGATGCCTTTGAAGGTCAGAAACTGGAGGACACATGGCAGCCACAAATGAAAGACTACCTTTCTCAAAGGTCAGATGATCTATACAAGGAGATAACAGACTCTGACATATTCCAAGAGACATGGATTCCAGTTCCAGAATCGTTGCAAACTCCTATACCCCTTACAGTAGTTTTCAGCCCTTTCAGTCGAGTACTGTGGGAGATAGGTGTTAGCGCTCCATCCCTCGGAGATGTAGAACTTTTAGACACTAGATCCTGAATTTATAAAGGGAGATATATTGGTGCTGTATGTAATGAGCATGTTTACCAGGCCAATGAAGTAGAAAGCATCTGTAAACATTACTGAAGACGCTAAACTCTAGGGAACTAAGGAAAGACTAAAGGTAAAGGAAAAAGTGGAGGTGCCAGAAAAGTGAAGATGTGCCAGGAAAGAGTAAAGGTGCCAGGAAAGAGTAGAAAGAGTAGAAGAGCCAGGAAAGAGTAGAGGTTACAGGAAAGACTTCAGCTGCCAGGAAAGAGTACAGGTGCCAGAAAAGAGTGCAGGTTCCAGAAAAGAGTGCAGGTGTTAGAAAATAGTACAGGTGCCAGAAAAGAGTGCAGGTGCCAGAAAATAGTATAGGTGCCAGAAAAGAGTGCAGGTGCCAGAAAATAGTACAGGTGCCAGAAAAGAGTGCAGGATAGGTGCCAGAAAAGAGTGCAGGTGCCAGAAAATAGTACAGGTGCTAGAAAGATCTAACCTCATAACATAATAGCATGAACTGTTTCCATACCTGTCAACACTCCCAAAATTGTCCAGGAGGCTCACAGAAAAAGAAAGACCTCCTGGACTCCTGTAAGTATTCGCAGACCTTGAGGAACCTCCTTGAAACCTTCAAGAAAGTAGCACTTCATTTCAGGGATGGGAAATGACCACAAAGGGGTGTGATTTTAAAAAATGGCATTGATATGCCCAAAAATTCCTCAAATTGCCTATAACTACTAAATAAAAAACTGACCTGGAAACTATCTTTACAAAGTTGATGTAGCTTTGTTTCTAATGGCACTAAGATATTTTTTGGTAATAAATCTAAATATTAACCTTTTCTATTGAGATGGATAATAACATGTCATCAGTGTTACATTTACTTTAAGGGACTGTATCTTAGCTTTTTGATGCAGTATACAAAACTGACGCGCTGTTATTAGTATGAGCCACACGTGAGTTGATAAAATAGATAATGTGAAAGAATATTAGTCTGTGTTTGCACTTTGATATATTAAACAAAACATGTAATGTTGAAAAATGAAGTCCAATCTACCGACGCCATGGTTTAGAGCTAAATAAACTGATATAGAATTTTGTGGGAAAAGAGTCAGTAAAGCTTGTAATATTTTATGTAATCATTCTAGGCTTAGGAGTCCAGTAGGCGGTCCTACACAATGACTGCCCACTGGACTCCTAAGCCTAGAATGATCAGAGGATTTTATCATTAATTAATAGTTCTACAGAATCTTTTCCTTCAAAATTATATATCAATCCGTTCAGCTCATTTTGCTCTACAACATGGTGGCGGCAAGATGGCCATTATTTTCAAAGTGGAGGGTTTGGTTTAATTACTGCCGATGACTTGTCACCTTGCGTTTGAGCTGATCATAACTTTTTGCATTTTTGCTGAAAACATTTTAACACAGGCAAACCTAAGTATTAACATGTCTCCTAATCTTCAACCACACAACTATTAAGTTTTTATTGACTCATACCCCGGGTGACACAAACTGATCCATGCCTACAGCACAACTGATATTTATTATGGGGTGTGGTCGGTCCCCGATGTTCTGGTACTGTGTGTCTTCATAGATGGTTACACCTGTTGGTCACACTGACATTTCACTTTACTCAATCAGTATGCACACTAGTAAAGTATATATATATATTTATTTGTACATATTGTTAAAAATGCTTCATTGTTGTCGTGTTTACATCGGAACATATTATTACTTTGCTTTTATATTCATTTTTTTTATTAATAAATTATAGAAAAAAAATCTTTGCCAATGACTTTTTGATGGAATAAAATCGCAACATTAATTTTTAATGCATTCACTAAAGTTTGACTAAGGATAGCCATGGCTGAAATATTACTAGCAAGTAACATCAATTGGCGATCGGTGGTTGCTACCAATTTCTAAAATGATTTGAAACCGGGCTTGGAAATTGGTGCATCATTTATCCTCTTGATGGCTCCATTCAGCTTTTGTTGATCCATATTAATAAATGGTTGACCAAGAAAAAGTCTAAAAGCTTTAGTGTCGCAGCCCTTTAAGTCTAGTGATCGGTGGCGCTCACATAATTTCAACTTTCTAATGAAATGCCACCAAAAATGAACAAATTTTGAAACTTAATTTTACCAGTTTGGCACAATTTCACTAGGAACTTTGATTCACAGAGAATCGAAAGTACCCCAAAGCCTCCAATTGCACTGAAAAATGTGTATGACAATATTCTCTTTTCCTCTCATACTAATCTTCACTCCTGTGCTGTCACACAATGTCTGCACAGTTTCTTCAGTGTTTTATAACTTGTTTTTCCCTATCTCTATGGCTTAGGTAGATTCACTACAAATTAGCTGCTGCATTCCCTGCCTTGTCTTTTATATAGGCTACTTTAGTCTTTCTTGATTGGTTGTGCTGCACCATGTGATCTGATAGCTGCAAGGCATTATGGGGAAGTCCATCCAACAGAGCTCATGTAAACCTTCTCTGTCTGATGCAATCTTCTGCTATATTTATCCTGAAAAACCTTTAAACAGTTAAAATAGACAATGATGAAACATTAATATAAAAACTATACAACATTACTTACAGTATATGTCAACAGCATCTGTCTTGGAACATAGAATGTGAACTTTTGTGGTTTCCTGTTGTTCTAAGTGCAGCCAACGCTTTCCATTTCTGTTGTATGAACGGTATGCAGATGTAAACCAGACAGATGTGTGATAGATATCTGACGTAAATCCGCCCTCTAGAAGTTTATGGAGCTGTCAGGGCTGGACTTGGACACAAAAGCAGCCCTGCCACACAAACCCCACCAGCCCACATACTTTAACACTCCCCACCCCCATCAATGAATTTTGCTATACTTTGTCATGCCCCTCAAAACTCTCTTAAAGAAGTTAGTTGAAGTTACACATATGAATGGTGCAGCAGTGTGTATGATCCACCACAGCTGCATTTACATGGGGCTCTTAAGAGCTCCTGTTCTCAGGATAATGGGGGTCCCAGTTGTCAGACCCCATCGATTGGAAAGTTCTCAGGATTGGGAATTACTTGGGATAGTCCATTTAAACGAGTTTACCTATATTTATTTTTCCCATAGGAATATTGAGGATAATAAACCAATGTTGACCCACCCAAAGTCAAATGTCGCCTCTCCGACAACAGGACAGGAGAAGTGGCACTGTGCAGTGTGTATATACAGGACAGGAGGAGTAGTACTGTGCAGTGTATATATACAGGACAGGAAAAGTGGTACTGTGCAGTGTATATATATACAGGACAGGAAAAGTGGTACTGTGCAGTGTATATATACAAGACAGGAGAAGTGGTACTGTGCAGTGTATATATATAGGACAGGAAAAGTACTGTGCAGTGTATCTATACAGGACAGGCGGAGAGGTGATGAGAGTAGCACCTGCCTCCTGAGCTCAAGCACTTCCAGGAGAAGGGTCGTCGTCTGCCTCTCTTCTCCCCAGGGAGAGGCAGGCCTACTGGGAGGCCAGCATGGCTTCCCAGCCTCCTATCCCCCGGTCTATGCCGGCGGGGGAGAAGGAGCCTCAACAACCGGCCCAGAAGGTAGTCAGGAGATCGGGAAGGGTGAGGAAGAATACATCCACCTGCTCCAACCCCGAGACTGTTCACCGCCAGCCCAGAGAGGGAGACCGGGGCACCCCAGGCCCCAGGAACAAGAGCCCAGCAAGATCCTGGGGGGAGATGAGCTCCAGCGAGTGCACAAGTTCATTCTCCCGAGTGGTCGCCACGTTGCGAGAATACGAGGACTCCGGCAAAGCACTAACCCAGCTGAAAGAGGAGCTGAGGGAGGCCCGGATCCTGAACACCCGGGCGTCCAACAAGGAAAGACCCGCGACCTCCCAGAGGTTTAAAGCCCTCAGAGATGAGGTGGTCAGGTTAGTGCTCCTCCGGAGGGGATTGAGAAAAGCGCAGGTCCCTTCCTGGAGAGGTTTAAGAACCAGCGGCGGTTCTCAGAAATGAAGGGGTTAAACACCTCAGGAGAACCGCCAGCCGGCGTCCTTAGTGAAGAGGAGGAGGAGGATGAAGAGGTGACTGGAGTCTCAGTTGCTGGAGCCAGTGAGGGGCAGAGCCGGAGTTCCAGTGGTCTCCATGCAGGGCAGAGGACTCCGACAGCAGAGACTGGAGTGTCGGGAGAGGAGGAAGAAGGAGGACTGCTGAGGGAGATCCGACTGCTGGAGTCTCCAGTGGACCTGACGAGGTTTTCTTTCGGTGAGGACAAACCAGTGGAGGAGACCAAGAGGAGGAAGAGGAAGACCGGAGGAGCCGCACAGGAGGTGGTGAGTTATAAGTATGTACCAATATCTGATGCTGCGCCTGCCACCTTCTGTTTAAACCCCACCAAGCCTAAAGGCGTGGGCTCTGCAGTGGGCTCGAGGCAGAGGCAAGGTGGGGAGAGGAGGAGGACGTCCGGCGATGCTGCCATCTGTGCGAGGAACAGTGCAGGGGGCGAGGCTGTGGAGGTACTCACAGCGCCGGACATAGGAAGTTCTGTGGAGTTTCCTACCCTGCCCTCTGCGGCTAAGCCGGTTATCACCGGGGCTGGGGGGGCTGGGAAGGATGTGAAAAACACATCTGCAAAGAACACTGGGCACACTGCTGCGACAGGGGGGCAGTGTGCCCCAGCGCCCAAATAGGACACTAAGACCCCAAAGTCTGTGGGTGCAGGGCGGGCAGAGGTGCCGAGAAAACAGTCTGGCCAGAACAAGGACCAAAATGCTGCAGTAGGGGGGCGGGGTGCTCCAGGAGACGACCTGCAGAAAGCCAGCAGCAACCAAAGGGAAACGGGTGTGGTGCTGCAGGGAAAGGAGTCTCTGGGAGTGCTCCCCTCCTCTGGCCCAGCAGGTGTGAGTGCAGAGACACCAGATACAAGGGAGGAAGGAATGGAGGTGACTGTGGAAGGTGCAGAGAACAGCAGAGGTAATGGGGTGACAAGTAAAGGGAATGGAAGTAGTGGTGCAGTGAATGATGGGAGTAATGGTGGAGCAGATGGTGGGAGTAATGGTGGAGCAGATGGTGAGAGTAGTAGGAATGGTGGAAGTAGTGGTACAGTGAATGATGATGCAGCAAATGGTGGGGGTAGTGGTGCAGTGAATGATGATGCAGCAAATGGTGGGGGTAGTGGTGGAATGAATGCTGGGAGTAGTGGTGTAGCAAATGTTGGGGGTAGTGGTGTAATGAATAGTGGGAGTAGTGATGCAGCAAATGGTGGGAGAAGTAGTGGACTGAATGATGGGAGTAATGGTCCTGCGAATGGTGTGAGTAGTAGTGGAGTGAATGGTGGGAGCAGCACTGGTGTTGGTGGGGGGGAAGTAGGCGCTGGTCTCGCTGTCCCCCCAGCATTGGCAGGGACTTCAGCCCAAAGCTATTCAGGAGCTGTCAGTGCTGGGGGTAGTAGTGCGCCCTCGTCTTGTGGCCCTGGGGATGGTGACTTGCAACAGCAGCTCCTGGACGCCCTGAGGAGAGGGGAGAGCTCCTTCACTGTAGAGGGAAGGGAGGTTGATCTGTCTTTCTGGATAGAGAGACATGGTCTTTCAGCCTTCCGAGATAGAGGGGCAGAGACTGTCTGGTCTCTGCCGACAACGGGGCAGAGGAGTAACCGTAGGAACGTGGTCCGTCTCCAGTGGGTAAGCAAGGATGCCTGTCCTGATAGGTCGAAGGTGGTTGAGCTCCTGCTGGGGATGGGCTTTGCGGCATATGACATCTTTGCCTTGATCCATCCCTACGGGACCTCCTACTTCGATGTCAGCTTCGTGAGACCGGAGGGCCTTGAGCTTTTCTGGTCTCGCCATGAGCTGGCTAGGAGTCGCCCCGAATGGCATGGTCTCTTTCCCCTGGCAATAACCAGCCAAGATTCAGTCAGGAAAGTGACCGTTTTAACTAGTAACGAGTCGCTTTCCTGTATGGACATTACCACCTGGGTGAGTCGATACGGAGAGGTCACCAATATTCCCGAAAAGAATCTGGATGACCATGGTATCTGGTCAGGGGCCTGGACCTTCATGGTGAGATTGAAGGTTTCGGGAAACACTGTTAGCCATATCCCCTCCTCAACCTTTTTGGGGAGGGATAGGATCTTGATTTTCTACCGGGGGCAGCCTAAGGTTTGTCACAGGTGCGGTAGCCCCACACACTTCAGTGCGCAGTGTACCACCCAGAAATGCGCACTGTGTGGGGACCTTGGTCATCTTGCTGCTGCCTGTCGCAGGATTAGGTGTAACTTGTGTGGTGACCTCGGTCACCCGTTCAGTCGCTGTCCGCGTTCCTTCGCCAATCCGGTCCTGAAAGCGGCGAGTGCGGGACAGGCGAAAGCCGGGACTAATCTTGCCGGTGAAGGGACCAGTAGGGGCGGGAGAGACAGGGAACCGGTGAGGAGCAAGCTGCCGCCATCCACCATCAGGCGGCAGGAGCAGCGCAGTGGGGACAGGGGGCAGGGAGTAATGTCCCTAAACTCTGACCCAGGTACTTCACTTGCAGCTGAGGATCCTAAAGACAGCGAATTGAGCGAGGAAGTCAAGAGACTTGAAAGGGAAGAGCGAGAGGACGCCACGTCTTCCCAGGAACCCTCTTCTGGTGACAGTCTAGATGAGGGAGAGGGGGAGTGGTCACATAAAAAGAAAAAGGGTAACAGGAAAACGGCCAGAGGTAGGAGGGGGACCAGGTCTCGAGCTGCCTCTTTGGAGTGCGACCCCTCTGACTCTCTGGCCATGATCCAAGCGCCATTGGAGGGTTCAGCCGCCCCCCCTCTGGTGGATCTCTCCAACCGGTTCGGGGCTCTCCAGGACCTCCTTCTGGAGGGGGGAAGTGGGGACCCGGGGCCGGAGGTTGCGGACAAGGTGGTTGGGGCTCAGGAGATGGCTGGGTCTTCCTCTCGGGGGGCAAATACAAAGCCCTCTGGGGGGACGACTAACCCAGGACCACCAGACGAGGGCAAGAATGTATGTAAGGAGAGAATGGACGAGTCTGTTTGTCTTAAGCGCACTAAAAACCCGTCATTATCGGAGGAAGAGGTTGGGACTGTCAGTGGTGGGAAGAAAAAGGCTATCTAATTCAATCAATCATGATGGCGGCACCCACCCCGTTGACGCTGGCAACTATTAATGTTTGCAGCATAAAGTCAGATGCGGCAAGGTACACGGCCTTTCATTTTCTCGGCCAACTTGACGCCGACATTTTGTTTTTGCAGGAGACCAGGTTGACCGATATATCAACCTTGCATAAAGCAAGGCGGTAGTGGAGGCATGGGCCCTCCTACTGGTCTCTTGCGGCCGAGCCGTATAGCGGGGTGGCGGTCCTTTTTAAGACCGCAGCGGTTGAATGCAGACGAGTGATCGAATTAGAAATGGGGAGATGCTTGATCCTAGATGTCTCCATTGGGGGACAAGAGCTTCGGCTCATTAACATCTATGGTCCCCAGTCCAAGTGGGACCGCAAATGTCTCTTCCTGAAGATCAAACCTTTTTTATTTTCGAGTCGGCAGGTGGTCTTCGGAGGGGATTTCAACAATGTCACGAGATCCTGTGATAGAGGAGGTTCCGGAGACCGGCTGGCTTATGACTGCGTTGCGTTAAACAGGATAGTGAGTGAGGCTCGCCTGGTGGATGTCCACATCCGGCACAACCCGGGCGACACGGGATTCACCTTTTTTAGAGGTAGTCAGTGCAGGTCTATGCTAGACAGGTTTTATTTGAAGTAGGAGGCCGTCTCTTCACCGTTGTCGGTTGTGGAGGTGGAGTTCTCTGATCACTGTTTGATTATGTTTTCTCTGAATGTTACAGAGACTCCTCGGATGGGAAGAGGCTATTGGAAGCTGAATTCGTCACTCCTTGAGGAAGAAGCTGTAAGACGGTCTTTTGAGGTATTCTTTCAGAGCCAGGTACCATTGCTGGGCCTAAGTAACACTAAGTCAGAGTGATGGGAGATGTTCAAACATCGGGTGGCGAGATTCTTCCGGCAGCTCTCGAACCTCAGAAGCCTGAACAGGGATCGCCTGTATCAGAGCCTGAGGAGGAAACTCGAGCATCTTGTCTCGACTGGAGGTAGCCGCGAGGAGATCTCCAGAGTGAAGTCCTTGCTGAAGAGGTGTCAGTACGATAGGCACGCATCTTTGGTTTTCGAGAGGGACTACGGGAAGTACTGCTCACCCGGCCCTTACAGAAACTGTAAGATGTCAGTGAATAGTAAGATAGTGACGGGGCTGGTGGACAGTACGGGGTCCCTGAGAAGGTCCAGATCAGGGATCTTGGAGGTCGTCAGTTCCTACTACTTGCACCTCTTGGGAAGGAGGGAGCTTGATCGTGGCGGGATGTCGGCTTTCCTGGCTGAGGAAGTGAGACTGGCGTTCGATGGGCTTAGGCCCAAAAAGTCGCGAGGTCCGGATGGCTTAACATCCGAGTTCTTTAGGACCTTTAGGGACTCTTTGGTACCCCTCTTGACTCAGGTGTTTAACGAGTGTCTCTCCTCGGGCACTCTGCCGAGATCATTAAGGAGGTCAGCTTTGATCATTTTGTCAAAGGGTAAGGATCCGTCACGCATTGAGAATTGGCGTCCCATAGCACTTCTCAATGTGGACAGGAAGATTTTGGCTAAGATACTTTTCAACAGGCTGGTGAAGTTTGCACCCCGGCTCCTTTCGGGGGTTCAGCACTGTTGCATTCCTAGCCGTAGCACTTTTAGTGCTGTTCTAGGTGTCCGAGAGGCCGTGGAGCAAGGCAGGGCTGGCCTCTGGAAGGGGTTCTTGCTGACCCTGGATCAGGCAAAAGCCTTTGATCGGGTTAACCACGAGTACCTCTGGTCCACTCTTTTGAGGTATGGTCTGCCTGGAGGGTTTGTGGACTGGCTTAAGACCTTGTATGCAGGGGCTGAGACTTTCCCTCTGGTGAATGGGTGGATTGGACGACCTTTCGGGGTAGGATCCGGTGTCCGTCAGGGCTGTCCTCTTAGCCCTTTGCTTTACGCGTTTGCAATCGATCCCTTCCTCAGAAGGATCGATTGTGGACCGTTGGCGGGGGTGCGGATGGGCGGGGTGGCGCCGGAGGCTATCCTGAGGGTGGTGGCCTACGCGGACGATGTCACCGTCTTTGTTTCTTCGCAAGAGGAGGCAGTGGTGGTGATGTCAGAAGTGGAGCGCTACTCGGAGGCATCCGGGTCCAAGGTCAACCAGGATAAGTTTGAGAGTCTCTGGCTGGGAGGCGGAGATCCCGGGTTTGATCTTCCGGACACCCTCCCCGAACCCCAAGAACATGCCAAAGTCCTGGGCATCGAATACGGCCAGGGTGATTACCCCACGAAAAACTGGGAAGGCAGAATCAAAGGTGTCGCCCAAAGAGTGGACCAATGGAGGGGTTGGTCTTTGACCCTGAGGGAAAGGGTTGGCCTGTGCAAAGCTTTCCTGCTCCCCTTGCTAATCTACCTGGGCAGCGTCTGTGTCTTGCCAGAGCCTCTCTGGACACGAGTCTACAGTCTGTTCTTCCAGATGTTATGGGGGAACAGACTGAAACTAGTCAAGCGGGAGGTCACTTACCTCACGAGGAGACTAGGGGGTTTGAATATCGTGAACCCCGTGATGTTCCTAGTGAACACCTTCTTGAAAGTGAACGTGGCAAACCTCTGGAAAGAGACGGCTCCTCCGTGGGTATTCTCCTGCAAGGGATGGTTTCAGTCTTTCTTCCAGGAATAGGAGACAGGGGGAAGATTGAAGGATCTTCGCACACCAAACGGGCATCTCCCGGCTTACGTTACCCCGGTTCTGAAAATGATCCGCCGGTGGGGTCTGGGAATGTGGGAGGTGGGGTCCCTCCCGAGGAAACTCCTCAATATGAGGGTCTTGCTTTCTCATTTTCAGAGTCCATTGGCCCTCAAAGACTGCCCAAGTCGGGATCTGGAGGTTGGGTTGAGTTTGTTAAATTCTAGCAGGATCCCCGAGAAGTACTGGGACTTGACTTGGCGCTGCTTCCATGGTAAGCTGTATGTGAGGGACAATTTGAAGTTCAGGAGCTCCGAGGACAGGAATTGCCCCCGTGAGGCTTGTGCTAATGTGCTGGAAAGCATGGAGCACTTCCTGCTTTATTGTCCCTTTAATACAGAGGTGTACAACAGGGTGGGGGCTTCCATTGGTTGGCCGCAGCTGGCTACTCTGTCCTACGCCGGGTGGGCCTATGTAGCGTTCGGAGACCTTGGGAGAAGGGACCGAGACACTTTATTCATAGTCAGCGCAGTGGTCAGGTATTTCACGTGGACGACGCAGAGTAAAATCCTACATGTAGATGAAGTCTGTAGGAACATCCTAGGTGACCTGGTGAAGGTACGTTCTCTGGAGTATGAAAGACTGGGTGCCCGGAGGGCGACCCGTCTCTGGAGGGGCTTTTCCTTCAGGGTGCCTTAGTCCGGTAGTACTCCTATATCCTGGTGGTGGGCTGATGTCTTTCCACCCTAGATTTTTGTTTTGTATTTCTGTCTCCTGAATAGAAGGTTTGCCGGCATCGAACTTGAGCCTTGGATGGTGAGTGTGTAGGTTGTGTTCTGTATATATTGTATATAATGTATAATAGGGGGTTTTAGTTAGGTTGGGTGGGGGATTTGGGGGGGTTTTCATCGGCGGTGATAAGAGGACTGATCTGGCCTGGTCCAGGCCCCGCCTGGGGAAAAACTTTGGGGCCTGATCCTAGCTCGGAGTAATCTTGAACTTTGTGGCCAGAGCTGGATCAGGGGTGGCGGGATAGTTAGTGTAGGTGTGTGTTTTATATATATATTAAAAAATTACAAAAAATATATATATATATATAAAAAAAAAAATGTTTTAAATTGTTCATGTCACTATTGTATATATTGTTATTTTTGGTTTTCTGTGGTGTGAATGAGGTGCAGTAAGGGTGTGACTAAGGTCAGGCAGTGAGACCAGTAGGTTAGTGTTAGTTCCCGGTTGTATATACGTTATATTAGGTTTAGTGTTTTGTGTTTCTAGTGTTTTATTGTATATAATCTTGTATACAGGACGGTGTTTTATGTGTATATAGGACGGTGTGAGCGCTGTGTGGGATTGTATATAGTAGTATGAATGAAGCTGGGCCGGGGGTTTTATAGGTTTTATAATATTTATTTCTTGTATATGTATATATTCCTGGGGGGATTTATTTTGTTTCTATTTTCTGTGATTTGTCGTCTTGTTTTGTTCATATGTTTGGTGTCCTGTAATGTATTATTGTTCTGTCATGTACTGTACTTATTCTATAAATAAAAAAAAAGACCTGCAGTATATATATACATGTGGAGTGGTACTGTGTAGTGTATATATACAGGACAAGAGGAGTGGTACTGTGCAGTGTATATATACAGGACAAGAGGCGTGGTACTGTGCAGTGTATACACACAGGACAGGAGGAGTGGTGCTGAGAGTAGCACCTGCCTCCTGAGCTCAAGCACTTCCAGGAGGAGGGTCGTCTGCCTCTCTTCTCCCCAGGGAGAGGCAGGCCTTCTGGGAGGCCGGCATGGCTTCCCAGCCTCCTATCCCCCGGTCTATGCCGGCGGGGGAGAAGGAGCCTCAACAACCGGCCCAGGAGGGAGTGAGGAGATCGGGATGGTTGATGAAGAGTACATCCACCTGCTCCAACCCCGAGACTGTTCACCGCCCGCCCAGAGAGGGAGACCGGGGCACCCCAGGCCCCAGGAACAAGAGCCCAGCAAGATCCTGGGGAGAGATGAGCTCCAGCGAGTCCACAAGTTCCTTCTCCTCCCGAGTGGTCGCCACGTTGCGAGAGTACGAGCACGCTGGCAAAGCACTAACCCAGCTGAAAGAGGAGCTGAGGGAGGCCCAGATCCTGAACACCCGGGCGTCCAACAAGGAGAGACCCGCGTCCTCCCAGAGGTTTAAAGCCCTCAGAGACGAGGTGGTCAGGTTAGTGCTCCTCCGGGAGGGGATTGAGAAAAGCGCATGTCCCTTCCTGGAGAGGTTTAAGAACCAGTGGCGGTTCTCAGAAATGAAGGGGTTAAACACCTCTGGAGAACCGCCAGCCGGCGTCCTTAGTGAAGAGGAGGAGGAGGATGAAGAGGTGACTGGAGTTTCAGTTGCTGGAGCTAGTGAGGGGCAGAGCCGGAGCCCAAGTGGTCTCCCTGCAGGGCAGAGGAATCCGACGCAGAGGCTGGAGTGTCGGGGGGAGGAGGAGGAAGGAGGACTGCTGAGGGAGATCCGACTGCTGGAGTCTCCAGTGGACCTGACGCGGTTTTCCTTCGGTGAGGACAAACCAGTGGAGGAGACCAACAGGAGGAAGAGGAAGACCGGAGGAGCCGCACAGGAGGTGGTGAGTTACAAGTATGCACCAATGTCTGATGTTGCGCCTGCCACCTTCTGTTTAAACCCCACCAAACCTAAAGTCACGGGCTCTGCAGTGGGCTCGAGGCAGAGGCAAGGTGAGGAGAGGAGAAGGACGTCCGGCGATGCTGCCATTTGTGCGGGGAACAGTGCAAAGGGCGAGGCTGTGGAGGTACTCACAGCGCCAGACATAGGGAGTTCTATGGAGTTTCCCTCCCTGCCCTCTGCAGCTAAGCCAGTTATCACCGGGGCTGGGGGGTCAGGGAGGGATGTGAAAAACACATCTGCGAAGAACACTGGGCACACTGCTGCGACAGGGGGGCAGTGTGCTCCAGCGCCCAAAAAGGACACTAAGACCCCAAAGTCTGTGGGTGCAGGGCGGGCAGCGATGCCCAACAAACAGTCTGCCCAGCACAAGGACCAAAATGCTGCAGTAGGGGGGCAGGTCGCTCCAGGAGACCACATGCAGAAAGCCAGCAGCAACCAAAGGGAAACGGGTGTGGTGCTGAAGGGAAAGGAGTCTCTGGAAGTGGTCCCCTCCCCCGACCCAGCAGGTGTGAGTGCAGAGACACCAGACACAAGGGAGGAAGGAATGGAGGTGACTGTGGAAGGTGCAGAAGTAATGGGGTGACAAGTAAAGGGAATGTAAGTAGTGGTGCAGTGAATGATGGGAGTAGTGGTGGAGCAGATGGTGGGAGTAATGGTGGAGCAGATGGTGGGAGTAGTGGGAATGGTGGAAGTAGTGGTGTAGCAAATGGTGGGGGTAGTGGTGGAATGAATACTGGGAGTAGTGGTGGAATGAATGCTGGGAGTAGTGGGAATGCTGGGAGTAGTAGTGTAGCAAATGGTGGGGGTAGTGGTGGAATGAATGGTGGGAGTAGTGGTGCAGTGAATGATGGGAATAGTAGTGCAGTGAATGGTGGGAGTAGTGGTGGAATGAATGCTGGGAGTAGTGGGAATGGTGGGAGTAGTGGTGCAGTGAATGATGGGAGTAGTGATGCAGCAAATGGTGGGGGTAGTGGTGGAATGAATGATGGGAGTGGTGAGAATGGTGGGAGTAGTGGTGTAGCAAATGGTGGGGGTAGTGGTGGAATGAATGGTGGGAGTAGTGATGCAGCAAATGGTGGGAGAAGTAGTGGAGTGAATGATGGGAGTAATGGTCCTGCGAATGGTGGGAGTAGTAGTGGAGTGAATGGTGGGAGCAGCACTGGTGTTGGTGGGGGGGAAGTAGGCTCTGGTCCCGCTGTCCCCCCAGCATTGGCGGGGGCTTCAGCCCAAAGCTATTCAGGAGCTGTCAGTGCTGGGGGTAGTAGTGCGCCCTCGTCTGGTGGCCCTGGGGATGGTGACTTGCAACAGCAGCTCCTGGACGCCCTGAGGAGAGGGGAGAGCTCCTTCACTGTAGAGGGGAGGGAGGTTGATCTGTCTTTCTGGATAGAGAGACATGGTCTTTCAGCCTTCCGAGATAGAGGGGCAGAGACTGTCTGGTCTCTGCCGACAACGGGGCAGAGGAGTAACCGTAGGAATGTGGCCCGTCTCCAGTGGGTAAGCAAGGATGGCTGTCCTGATAGGTCGAAGGTGGTTGAGCTCCTGCTGGGGATGGGCTTTGCGGCATATGACATCTTTGCCTTGATCCATCCCTACGGGACCTCCTACTTCGATGTCAGCTTCGTGAGACAGGAGGGCCTTGAGCTTTTCTGGTCTCACCATGAGCTGGCTCGGAGTCACCCCGAATGGCATTTTCTCTTTCCCCCTGGCAATAACCCGCCAAGATTCAGTGAGGAAAGTGACCGTTTTGACTAGTAACGAGTCGCTTTCCTGTATGGATATTACCACCTGGGTGAGTCGATACGGAGAGGTCACCAATATTCCCGAAAAGAATCTGGATGACCATGGTATCTGGTCAGGGGCCTGGACCTTCATGGTGAGATTGAAGGTTTCGGGAAACACTGTTACCCATATCCCCTCCTCAACCTTTTTGGGGAGGGATAGGATCTTGATTTTCTACCGGGGGCAGCCTAAGGTCTGTCACAGGTGCGGTAGCCCCACACACTTCAGTGCGCAGTGTACCACCCAGAAATGCGCACTGTGTGGGGACCTTGGTCATCTTGCTGCTGCCTGTCGCAGGATTAGGTGTAACTTGTGTGGTGACCTCGGTCACCCGTTCAGTCGCTGTCCACATTCCTTCGCCAATGCGGTCCTGAAAGCGGCGAGTGCAGGACAGGCGAAAGCCGGGACTAATCTTGCCGGTGAAGGGACCAGTAGGGGCGGGGGAGGCAGGGAACCGGTGAGGAGCAAGCTGCCGCATTCCACCATTAGGCGGCAGGAGCAGCGCCGTGGGGACAGGGGGCAGGGAGTAATGTCCCTAAACTCTGACCCAGATACTTCACTTGCAGCTGAGGATCCTAAAGACAGCGAATTGAGCGAGGAAGTCAAGAGACTTGAAAGGGAAGAGTGAGAGGACGCCACGTCTTCCCAGGAACCCTCTTCTGGTGACAGTCTAGATGAGGGACAGGGGGAGTGGTCACAGAAAAAGAAAAAGGGTAACAGGAAAACGGCCAGAGGTAGGAGGGGGACCAGGTCTCGAGCTGCCTCTTTGGAGTGCGACCCCTCTGACTCTCTGGCCGTGATCCAAGCGCCATTGGAGGGTTCAGCCGCTCCCCCTCTGGTGGATCTCTCCAACCGGTTCAGGGCTCTCCAGGACCTCCCTCTGGAGGGGGGAAGTGGGGACCCGGGGCCGGAGGTTGCGTACAAGGTGGATGGGGCTCAGGAGATGGCTGGGTTTTCCTCTCGGGGGGCAAATACAAAGCCCTCTGGGGGGACGACTAACCCAGGACCACCAGACGAGGGCAAGAATGTATGTAAGGAGAGAATGGACGAGTCTGTTTGTCTTAAGCGCACTAAAAACCCGTCATTATCGGAGGAAGAGGTTGGGACTGTCAGTGGTGGGAAGAAAAAGGCTATCTAATTCAATCAATCATGATGGCGGCACCCACTCCTTTGACGCTGGCAACTATTAATGTTTGCAGCATAAAGTCAGATGCGGCAAGGTACACGGCCTTTCATTTTCTCGGCCAACTTGACGCCGACATTTTGTTTTTGCAGGAGACCAGGTTGACCGATATATCAACCTTGCATAAAGCAAGGCGGGAGTGGAGGCATGGGCCCTCCTACTGGTCTCTTGCGGCCGAGCCGTATAGCGGGGTGGCGGTCCTTTTTAAGACCGCAGCGGTTGAATGCAGACGAGTGATCGAATTAGAAATGGGGAGATGCTTGATCCTAGATGTCTCCATTGGGGGACAAGAGCTTCGGCTCATTAACATCTATGGTCCCCAGTCCAAGTGGGACCGCAAATGTCTCTTCCTGAAGATCAAACCTTTTTTATTTTCGAGTCGGCAGGTGGTCTTCGGAGGGGATTTCAACAATGTCACGAGATCCTGTGATAGAGGAGGTTCCGGAGACCGGCTGGCTTATGACTAGGATAGTGAGTGAGGCTCGCCTGGTAGATGTCCACATCCGGCACAACCCGGGCGACACGGGATTCACCTTTTTTAGAGGTAGTCGGTGCTGGTCTAGGCTAGACAGGTTTTATTTGAAGGAGGAGGAGGCCGTCTCTTCACCGTTGTCGGTTGTGGAGGTGGAGTTCTCCGATCACTGTTTGATTATGTTTTCTCTGAACGTTACAGAGACTCCTCGGATGGGAAGAGGCTATTGGAAGCTGAATTCGTCACTCCTTGAGGAAGAAGCTGTAAGACGGTCTTTTGAGGAATTCCTTCAGAGCCAGGTACAATTGCTGGGCCTAAGTAACACTAAGTCAGAGTGGTGGGAGATGTTCAAACATCGGGTGGCGAGATTCTTCCGGCAGCTCTCGAACCTCAGAAGCCTGAACAGGGATCGCCTGTATCAGAGCCTGAGGAGGAAACTCGAGCATCTTGTCTCGACTGGAGTTAGCCGCGAGGAGATCTCCACATTGAAGTCCTTGCTGAAGAGGTGTCAGTACAATAGGCACGCATCTTTGGTTTTCGAGAGGGACTACGGGAAGTACTGCTCGCCCGACCCTTACAGAAACTGTAAGATGTCAGTGAATAGCAAGATAGTGACGGGGCTGGTGGACAGTACGGGGTCCCTGAGAAGGTCCAGATCAGGGATCTTGGAGGTCGTCAGTTCCTACTAATCGCACCTCTTGTGAAGAAGGGAGCTTGATCGTGACGGGATGTCGGCTTTCCTGGCTGAATCTGTTCCTGAGCCAGGGGCTGACCTCTCGCTGGGCGATTTGGCAGAAGCGATCAAAGAAGAGGAAGTGAGACTGGCAATCGATGGGCTTAGGCCCAAAAAGTCGCCAGGTCCGGATGACTTAACATCCGAGTTCTTTAGGACCTTTAGGGACTCTTTGGTCCCCCTCTTGACTCACGTGTTTAACGAGTGTCTCTCCTCGGGCACTCTGCCGAGATCGTTAAGGAGGTCAGCTTTGATCATTTTGTCAAAGGGTAAGGATTCGTCACGCATTGAGAACTGGTGACCCATAGCACTTCTCAATGTGGACAGGAAGATTTTGGCTAAGATACTTTTCAACAGGCTGGTGAAGTTTGCACCCCGGCTCCTTTCGGAGTTTCAGCACTGTTGCGTTCCTGGCCGTAGCACTTTTAGTGCTGTTCTAGGTGTCCGAGAGGCCGTGGAGCAAGGCAGGGCGGGCCTCTGGAAGGGGTTCTTACTGACCCTGGATCAGGCGAAAGCCTTTGATCGGGTTAACCACGAGTACCTCTGGTCCACTCTTTCGAGGTATGGTCTGCCTGGAGGGTTTGTGGACTGGCTTAAGACCTTATATGCTGGGGCTGAGACTTTCCCTCTGGTGAATGGGTGGATTGGACGACCTTTCGGGGTAGGATCCGGAGTCCGTCAGGGCTGTCCGCTTAGCCCTTTGCTTTACACGTTTGCAATCGATCCCTTCCTCAGAAGGATCGATTGTGGACCATTGGCGAGAGTGCAGATGGGCGGGGCGGCGCCGGAGGCTATCCTGAGGGTGGTGGCCTACGCGGACGATGTCACCGTCTTTGTTTCTTCGCAAGGAGAGGCAGCGGCGGTGATGTCAGAAGTGGAGCGCTACTCGGAGGCATCCGGGTCCAAGGTCAACTAGGATAAGTGTGAGAGTCTCTGGCTGGGAGGCGGAGATCCCGGGTTTGATCTTCCGGACACCCTCCCCGAACCCCAAGAACATGCCAAAGTCCTGGGCATCGAATTCGGCCAGGGTGATTACCCCACGAAAAACTGGGAAGGCAGAATCAAAGGTGTCGCCCAAAGAGTGGACCAATGGAGGGCTTGGTCTTTGACCCTGAGGGAAAGGGTTGGCCTGTGCAAAGCTTTCCTGCTCCCCTTGCTAATCTACCTGGGCAGCGTCTGTGTCTTGCCAGAGCCTCTCTGGACACGGGTCTACAGTCTGTTCTTCCAGATGTTATGGGGGAACAGACTGAACCTAGTCAAGCGGGAGGTCACTTACCGCACGAGGAGACTAGGGGGTTTGAATATGGTGAACCCCGTGGTGTTCCTAGTGAACGCCTTCTTGAAAGTGAACGTGGCAAACCTCTGGAAAGAGAGGGCTCCTCCGTGGGTATTCTCCTGCAAGGGATGGTTTCAGCCTTTCTTCCAGGAACGGGCATCTCCCGGCTTACGTTACCCCGGTTCTGAAAATGATCCCCCGGTGGGGTCAGGGAATGTGGGAGGTGAGGTCCCTCCCGAAGAAACTCCTCGATATGAGGGTCTTGCTTTCTCATTTTCAGAGTCCATTGGCCCTCAAAGACTGCCCAAGTTGAGATCTGGAGGTTGGGTTGAGTTTGTTAAATTCTAGCAGGATCCCCGAGAAGTACTGGGACTTGACTTGCCGCTGCTTCCATGGTAAGCTGTATGTGATGGACAATTTGAAGTACAGGAGCTCTGAGGACAGGAATTGCCCCCCGTGAGGCTTGTGCTAATGTGCTGGAAAGCATGGAGCACTTCCTGCTTCATTGTCCCTTTAATACAGAGGTGTACAACAGGATGGGGGCTTCCATTGGTTGGCCGCGGCTGGCTACTCTGTCCTACGCCGGGTGGGCCTATGGAGCATTCGGAGACCTTGGGAGAAGGGACCGAGACACTTTATTCATAGTCATCGCAGTGGTCAGGTATTTCACATGGAACGCACGAGTTTTAGTCTCGACGCAGAGTAAAATCCTCCATGTAGATGAAGTCTGTAGGAACATCCTAGGTGACCTGGTGAAGGTAAGTTCTCTGGAGTATGAAAGACTGGGTGCCCGGAGGGCGGCCCGTCTCTGGAGGGGCTTTTCCTTCAGGGTGCCTTAGTCCAGTAGTACTCCTATATCCTGGTGGTGGGCTGATGTCTTTCCACCCTAGATTTTTGTTTTGTATTTCTGTCTCCTGAATAGAAGCTTTGCCGGCATCGAACTTGAGCTTTGGATGGTGAGTGTGTAGGTTGTGTTCTGTATATATTGTATATAATGTATAATAGGGGGTTTTAATTAGGTTGGGTGGTGGATTTGCGGGAGTTCTTCATCAGCGGTGATAAGAGGACTGATCTGGCCTGGTCCAGGCCCCGCCTGGGGAAAAACTTTGGGGCCTGATCCTAGCTCGGAGTAATCCTGAACTTTGTGGCCAGAGCTGGATCAGGGGTGGCGGGATAGTTAGTGTAGGTGTGTGTTTTATATATATATTAAAAATTACAAAAAAATATATTTAAAAAAAAAAAAGGTTTAAGATTGTTCATGTCACTATTGTATATATTGTTATTTTTGGTTTTCTGTGGTGTGAATGAGGTGCGGTAAGGGTGTGACTAAGGTCAGGCAGTGGGACCAGTAGGTTAGTGTTAGTTCCCGGTTGTATATACGTTATATTAGGTTTAGTGTTTTATTGTATATAATCTTGTATATAGGACGGTGTTTTATGTGTATATAGGACGGTGTGAGCGTTGTGTGGGATTGTATATAGTAATATGAATGAAGCTGGGCTGGAGGTTTTATAGGTTTTATAATATTTATTTCTTGTATATGTATATATTCCTGGGGGGATTTATTTTCTGTGATTTGTCGTCTTGTTTTGTTCATATGTTTGGTGTCCTGTAATGTATTATTGTTCTGTCATGTACTGTACTTATTCTATCAATAAAAAAAAGACCTGCAGTGTATATATACATAACAGGAGTAGTGGTACTGTGCAGTGTATCTATACAGGAGGAGTGGCAATGTGCAGTGTATATATACATGACAGGAGAAGTGGTACTGTGCAGTGTATATATACAGGACAGGAGGAGTGGTACTGTGCAGTGTATATATACAGGACAGGAGAAGTGGTACTGTGCAGTGTATATATACAGGACAGGAGGAGCGGTACTGTGCAGTGTATATATATATATATATATATATATATACAGGACAGAAGTGGTACTGTGCAGTGTATATATACAGGACAGGAGGAGTGGTACTGTGCAGTGTATATATACAGGACAGGAGGAGCGGTACTGTGCAGTGTATATATATATATATATATATATATATACAGGACAGAAGTGGTACTGTGCAGTGTATATATACAGGACAGGAGAAGTGGTACTGTGCAGTGTATATATACAGGACAGGAAGAGTGGTACTGTACAGTGTATATATACAGGACAGAAGGAGTGGCACTGTGCAGTGTATATATATATATATATACAGGACAGGAGAAGTGGTACTGTGCAGTGTATATATACAGGACAGGAGGAGTGGTACTGTGCAGTGTATATATACAGGACAGGAGAAGGGGTACTGTGCAGTGTATATATTCAGGACAGGAGAAGCAGTACTGTGAAGTGTATATATACAGGACAGGAGGAGTGGTACTGTGCAGTGTATATATACAGGACATGAGAAGTGGTACTGTGCAGTGTATGTATACAGGTCAGGAGAAGTGGTACTGTGCAGTGTATATACAGGACAGGAGGCGTGGTACTGTGCAGTGTATATATACAGGAGGAGTGGTACTGTGCAGTGTTTATATACATGGCAGGAGAAGTGGTACTGTGCAGTGTATATGTACAGGACAGGAGAAGTGGTACTGTGCAGTATATATATATATATATATATACAGAAGGAGTGGTACTGTGCAGTGTATATATACAGGACAGGAGACGTGGTACTGTGCAGTGTATATATACAGGACAGGATAAGTGGTACTATGCAGTATATACAGGACAGGAGGAGTGGTACTGTGCAGTGTATATATACAGGAGAAATGGTACTGTGCCCTATGTATATACAGGAGAAGTGGTGCTGTGCAGTGTATACATACAGGACAGGTGAAGTGGTACTGTGAAGTGTGTATATACAGGAGAAGTGGTACTGTACAGTGTATATATACAGGACAGGAGAAGGCAAAAAATATTGGTGATCTTTTTAGGGACTGATATATGATATGTGTGTCATGCAGAAGTAGTGATGTTGCTTTAAAAGCATCCAGCAACTAGAAGTAACCTAAGCACAGTAGACAGGAAGTGTTGTGCTCCACAAGCATCTGGCAACTAGAGGGGTTAACACAGTCACAGGAGACAGGGAGTATTTTAGCAGCGCCCCAGGGGGATTGTGGGGAAGTTGTTTACTGTCTGGTTGGAGCTGAAGATAAAGGTGGCTTATGATCTGTATCTCACAGAAGGCAAGGAAACAGAATTCAGGTCAAGAGGGAAGCTAAACAAAGGTCAGTTAGATTCCCTGAGATAACAGTGTGGAGTATTACAGGGCAGAAAGATAAGGACTGGAAGGAATCCTGTCATAGGGATCATCTCCCTCATCAGACCCTCCCCCCTCCATCTCCATGCAGGATAAAGAATGCTGTGTACTATTGAGTCCTTGTGAAGGAAAAGCCTGTGATTGTGTATGCATTAAAACTGTGCTGTACTGTGCTGTACTGTGCTACAGGATAATAGACTATGTGCTGCTGTGCTGCAAAGGAGATTGTACTATTATTACTGCACCTTGTTGCTCAAAGAGACATTTACATTGCACAGTTACATTGCACATTACAGTGCCTCATTAAATGTTACTATTCTACTGTGTATGAGGACTCTTGTCAAATGTGTCTGGTCAGCAAGTGAATCTGTCCTGTGCCTGAGAGAAGCTGCAGCCTATGATCGCCCGGAATAACGGTTCACCCAGGATTCCAACGAATTCATATAACCGGTTTCGCCCTTGTCTGAACTTAGGCGGCATGCGTGTAACAAATGACTTCTGTAAGGGCTATGATATGACTTCTATACTCAATCCCTATAGAAATCATAACTTCTCTTGGCCAAATAAGCTCATTGTGCAGAACTGGCTGGAGGACTGGCCATTATAATTTTTATTCATCAGCCCCTAGCCCCAGAAGTAAGCCTCCAACCCCAGAGATCAGCACCCAGCCTCAGAGATCAGCCCCCAGCCCCAGACGTAAGCCCCCAACCCCAGAAGTAAGCCCCCAACCCCAGAGATTAGAACCCAGCCCCAGAAATCAACCCCCAGCCCCAGAAGTCAGTCCTCCCACCCCAGCCTGTTCTGCACGAGGGAAGGCTTTGGGAATCATTAAATATTTAAAATGAAACATGTTTTTCACAGCACATAGAACAGCACTCACTGGGCCTGGCGCACAGGTAGGAGCAGAGATCTCCACTCCTCGTTAGGCCGCTGCACCAACAGCTGCAACCGCTGGCGTTACTAAGGCAGGAGAGAGGAGCGCTCTCTCTCCTCCCACAAAGAACGTCCTGACGTGCCAACGTCAGTGTTCTCTTATGTGCGACGCACGCAGCGGTTCAAATATTGAACTCTGCGTGCACGTACAGTGCGCCTCTAATCCCGGCTGTGCCTTCCGATTTAAAGGGATCAGCGGCCAGAAAAACGGGCTGGCGGCCGGATGAGGGGGCCAGCGGCCGGATGAGCGAGCGCCGCGGCCCACTATGCATGGTCACATCACGGCCCAGCGGAAAAATGCACGATTGGGCAGGTTATCAGTCCGGGCTTGGGTGCTGTACAATGATGTTTTTCACTGATAAAGTGCCCCATATCTTGTAATGAGGTGCAGCATGCCTCCTACTAAATGCTCCAGATTCAGTCCTACTGTCCTAAAACATGATATGTCTTCCCAAGCTTATCGCTCAATCAGGACGTACTTTGCGGCCATTAAGACATGTTAACTTTATTCTGCAAGTCAGTATGATTGCAGTGATACCAATTTTTAATAGTTTTTTACTACTTTTGAGAAATAAAAAACAAAAATGAAGAAATTGTTTGTGTCTCTATTTCCTGGGATCCACAATTACCAGATTTACAGCTGTCAATGGCTCACTAGGTGAGGTGGATCCTCTAAGCCTAAGGTCTGGGTGGGCACATGGGCTACGGTCATTGGTGCAGCAGGCGAGTGAGGCAAGCAGGACACAAATAGCAGTCAGGAAACAGCAGAAGTAATGGAAGCCGCAGGTGGGCAGGAGATGTCCCAAAAGCCACAGATGCAGGGGTGGATTAAGAGTAGCAAGGGCCCCGGGCAGTTTAGAAGGCGCGGGCCCCCCCCCTCCACCTGATTTATCATGTGACATGTCACATGATCCCGTGTGATAGATCATGTGATAGTTCACGGGAAATTAATTTGGCACAATATTAATTGTGCTGCCTCATCTGAGAGCAGCACAATATTGGGGCAGATACCCTGATTCCAGCGATGTGTCACTTTTTCAGCTGCTTGTTGTCATTTTGAGAAAGTCACCGTTTTATCTGCTGCAGATCTAGCAGCTCTCTGAATGCTGTGCTCTGTATAGCCCCACCCACACCACTGATTGGCAGCTTTCTGCCCATGCTCAGTGTACACAGAAATCTACTGATCAGTGATGGGGGTGGGGTCCTACAGAGCTTACTAGTCATCTAGTGATAATTACCTTCTGACAAATCAATGATTTTATCAAAACAACTCTAAGCAGCCCAGTAAGTGACACATTACTGGAATCAGTGCCTCTAACCCTACATTATGCTGCTCTCAGATTAGGTGGCAAAAACCTGATGACAGATTCCCTTTAAAGGAGCTGTAAAGACAAAAAAGTTTGTATTAAAAAAAATACAAGCCATTTGTGAAATTGACTTTTTTTCATTGTTAATTCACATTAGACTGTATCTTCAACACTTTTGTCAGCAGGTCTTATTACAGACTCTGAATAGGGCAGCTCTCTCCCTCTCCCTCAGCAGAAAGTCACAGCATGGTTAAAAAACGGGATCTTTTATGATTTTCTCAGAATAAATAAAAAAGGACATGCAAGTCCTCCAAACTATTTTCCGTTTCTCTATAGGGGAGGTCCTAAATCTTTCTTGTTCTTTAGTTGATCACATGTCAAAAAGGCAAAGCATTTACTATGAACTCGCCTAAAAAAATATACACTTGGAGAGTAATATCATCATCTGCATGTAAATATTCCTTGACTCTAGGGGCTCGCTCACACTGTCGTATAACACGGCCGAATGCTATGTGATGTTTTATCGCATAGGACTCGGCCCTATGTTATACTATGGGACAGTGCGATTATTGGCATGAGAAAATAATCTCATTCGATATTCGGACCATGTGCACCCATACAAGTCTATGGGTGCACGTAAAACATTGGACTGCACTCAGATGTCATCCAAGTGCAGTCCGATGAACACTCACAGAGACTATGGAGAAGATGGAGAAATTAAGTTCTCCATCTTCTCCATATCTGTGCTGCGAGAGAATCGGATCACACTCAGTTGAAGCTCTGACAGAGTTTGAGCCGAGTGTCATTAGCATAATTGGCCCTATTCTCTTGCATGAGAGAATATATGGCTTAGTGAGTGGACCCTAAAACTGAATCGTAGTGACGGACAGGCACCTCACAAGCGGGATCCATGTAGCTCTCAGATGTCATGTAGGTAGGGCTTCATTCCATGGGGTAGGGCTTAATTTCAAGGTATATAAAAAAATGGACTTCAAATAAAAATTAAATGAACACAAAAAGCACTAATTGAATTATTTTTTTCGTATTTATGTTTGCAGCCCCTTTAAAAACCCTTTGAGGACCAAGGCACATATATGTCCCATAGTTTTAAACTGGAAAAAAATTTGATTGAATAAAATTTAAGGTCCTCAAAGGTTTAAGTAGGTCATAAATTCATATGAATACTTGCTCATACAATTGCACATGCCAAAAGATGAAGAAGAACAGAATCAAAAATATGACATTAAGTGGAGCACTTACAGGTATTCAAGGTGAAAGAGACCAGCAAAGGCATCGTCTCGAATGACAGTAAATGAGTTAGAATTCAGCAAGCTGAAAATGAAGACAGCAGGTTAGAAGGGAACCAGACTTTATGGTACTCAGAATTAGTCAAGCAGAATTTATTGACTGCTCTTGCAAAGCACTGAGACTCCCGCTGTGTATAGATGGCGCCGTGCGGCCTCCCGCTGTGTATAGATGGCGCCGTGCGGCCTCCTGCTGTGTATAGATGGCGCCGTATAGATGGCTACGTGCGGCCTCCTGCTGAGTATACGTGTATAGATGGCTACGTGCGGCCTCCTGCTGAGTATAGATGCTGCACGGCGCTCCCCCCAGAGACAGCAGGAGGCCGCACAGCGCCATCTATACTCAGCGGGAGACCGCACGTAGCCATCCATACACAGCAGGAGGCCGCACGGCGACATCTATACTCAGCGGGGGGCCGCACGTAGCCATCTATACATAGCGGGGGGGCACACGTAGCCATCTATACACAGCGGGGGGCCGCACAGCACCGTCTATACACAGCGGGGGGGCGCACGTAGCCATCTATACACAGCGGGGGGCCGCACGTAGCCATCTATACACAGCGGGAGGCCGCACGGTGCCCCCCCAGAGACATCAGGAGGCCGCACGGCGCCAACTATACTCAGCAGGAGGCCGCATGCAGTCATACACACACACAAACATATACAGACACGCATAAACACATTTGAAACACAAAAATACATACAAACAGACATCACACAATGACATCTGCCCACACACACAAACAGACAGACATCACACACACACACACCTGCCCACACACACACACCTGCCCACACACACACACACACCTGCCCACACACACGCACCTGCCCATACACACACACACCTGCCCACACACACACACACCTGCCCACACACACACACCTGCCCACACACACATCTGTGTGTGTGTGTATGTATAGTGTGTGTGTGTGTGTGTGTATAATGTGTGTGTATGTATAGTGTGTGTGTGTGTGTGTATAATTTGTGGCATCAATATCAAGACTCCAGATATAAGGGCCTATTCACACTGAATTTTGCAATGCATTCATCTCCTCTTTCCAGGCTTCTATCTAAATCCCTGAAAAATGGCATTCAGATGGGCCTTGACATAGCCATTGATTTGAACAAAGGCAAACCGAGGTTAAAGTCTGAATCTTTAGGCTCCATTTGCTCTGCTTTCAGATGTCTCATTTCAGACAGCACAATCCTGAATTTCAGGGATTCAGTTGTAAGCCTTGTGTAAAGACCTGAATGCAGCGCTGAATGTAGTGTGAATAGGTCCTTACATCCTACACCACCTCAGGGGATTGTTGTTATGGAGTATTGCCCCTGGGTGGCCGCAGTTATGACCACCACCAGGGCTCGCGGTCACCCACCCTAGCTTTGGTATTCTGGGGAGCTGGTATAATGAATATCTGAGAAGAGCCCTAGAGAAGCAAGAACATTGGACAATCAAGAGGTGGTGGCCTCAAGTCAGGTGTAGTGTTCAACAGGGCAAGCCTTTCTAATCTGCCCACACACACACACACATCTGCCCACACACACACACACCTGCCCACACACACACACACCTGCCCACACACACACACCTGCCCACACACACACACACACCTGCCCACACACACACACACACACATATATATATATATATACACATATATATATATATATATATACACACACACACATATATATATTATATTATATATATATATATATATATATATACACATACATACATACACATATATATATACACAGTGCCTACAAGTAGTATTCAACCCCCTGCAGATTTAGCTGGTTTGATAAGATGCAAATAAGTTAGAGCCTTCAAACTGCAAACGAGAGTAGGTTTTATGAACAGAAGCATAAATCTTACAAACCAAAAAGTTTTGTTGCTCAGTTGAATTTTATTAAATTTTAAACATAAAAGTGTGGGTCAATTATTATACAACCCCTATGTTTAATATTTTGTGGAATAACCCTTGTTTGCAATTACAGCTAATAATCGTCTTTTATAAGACCTGATCAGGCCGGCACAGGTCTGTGGAGTTATCTTGGCCCACTCCTCCATGCAGATCTTCTCCAAGTTATCTAGGTTCTTTGGGTGTCTCATGTGGACTTTATTCTTGAGCTCCTTCCACTAGTTTTCAATTGGGTTAAGGTCAGGAGACTGACTAGGCCACTCCAACACCTTGACTTTTTCCCTCTTGAACCAGGCCTTGGTTTTCTTGGCTGTGTGCTTTGGGTCGTTGTCTTGTTGGAAGATGAAATTACGACCCATCTTAAGACCCTTGATGGAGGAGCGGAGGTTCTTGGCCAAAATCTCCAGGTAGGTCGTGCTATCCATCTTCCCATGGATGCGGACCAGATGGCCAGGCCCCTTGGCTGAGAAACAGCACAGAAAAACTAAAAGTCTTAATACCAAGTCTCAGTTGTATGTCTTAGTAGGCCTTATATAGTCCTAGGAAGCTCAACACATGAGGCCACGCTGGGCCACTTGCAAAGCCTGATGTGGAACACAAGAGAGCTTAGCAGACCGGGGTGTAGGGAGCAAAGCACGGATCCGTGACAAGTATGTAACAATATCATTCAGAGTATGGACTATTACAGCTATTGGCGATACTATATGGTGGTCTGCATCATATCACAGATGGAGTTATATGGATATACCCTGAACTTTGAGCCACAGTTGCTACCCTTTGCACCGGCACTCTCAAGTCTCATGTCAAACTTTTTTTTAGCAAGTATTTCACTTTCATTAATACTTAGCATCACAACTATAAGTACAATCTAACTTAATAATGATATTTTCAAGTCTCTATTGTGTATAGTCTTTGGTATTGTTCTGTCTATGACCATTTGGTGAGTTATTGTTCTTGTTTGTGAAAGGGACTAAACAGGTTGTCCCAGGAGGAGCCATCGAGGAGTTGGGTTGCCACATCGAGATTTATGGTACCAACCTAAGGTAGGAGATAAGAATATAGGGTTTAATGAAGGGACAGCTCTTCATTTAGTGTCACTTCCTTCTTTTTCTTTGGGTGTTTATATTGTTGACAAACTTGTTATTTTTCCCCCATTTTTTGGCCCCTCTAAGTGTAAGAATGTGAATATACCCCTGTCTATGTGTATCAATCCAACAATCCATATAAAAGTAATAGAGAAATTCACTGTGGAATCTTTGTATCCAATATTCTGAATATTTCCTGTGTTTTTCATAATATTTTGGAGCATGTGTGTATATAAATTTTAACGTGCTTTACTAAAATCTGATTTTTAATAGTTCATGATTGTTTTTCTGGAGTAAACTTTATGAATATGGAGACAGCTTGAGCTTCTGTTAACAGCGTTTCATCAGTCACACAGAAAGAATAGTCTGGAGTTGTTCATTGACTTCTACAGGAGAGTTTTGTCATTGTGCAGGGATGGAGGAGAAGGTGAACTGTGATTATCACTTATTATGAATAGTAGATCCTGTATTATCTATATATATAGTAGTGTTCAAAATAATAGCAGTCCAATATGACTAACCAGATTAATCACTGTTTTTTGTATAAATTCTATTACCACATGTCAAACAATTTACCAGTTGGTCCAGTAGATTGCAAGAAAACCACCAGACTCCACATTCATTATCTGCGGGTTTTTGAGTCTGTGTATTTAAATAATTAATTGTACGGGGTGTGTTCAAAATAATAGCAGTGTGGAGTTCAATTAGTGAGTTCAATCATTCTGTGAAGAAACAGGTGTGAATCAGGTGGCCCTTATTTAAGGGTGAAGCCAGCACATGTTGTACATGCATTTCTCCTTGAAAGCCTGAGAAATATTGGTCATTCGAGACCTTGTTCAGAAGAACACCGTACTTTTATTAAAAAGTTGATTGGAGGGGGTAAAATATAAAGAAGTGCAGACAATGATAGGCTGTTCAGATAAAATGATCTCAAATGCTTTATAATGGAAAGCAAAACCAGAGAGACGTGGAAGAAAACGGAAGACTTCCATTCAAATGGACTGAAGAATAGCCAGAATGGGAAAGGCTGAGCCAATGATCAGCTCCAGGATGATCAAAGACAGTCTCAAGTTACCTGTGAGGACTGTGACAGTTAGAAGACGCTTGTGTGAAGCTAATCTCTTAGCAAGAAGTCCCCGCAAAGTCCCACTGTTAAAAAAAGATGTACTGAAGCGGATACAATTTGTCAAAGAACAAATCAACTGTCCTAAAGAAAAATGGAGAAATATTTTGTGGACTAATGAAAGTAAAATTGTTCTTTATGGGTCCAAGGGCCGCAGACAGTTTGTCAGACAACCCCCAAACTCTGCATTCAAGCCATAGTACACTCTGAAGACAGTGAAGCATGGTGGTACAACCATCATGATATGGGCATGTTTCTCTTACTATGGTGCCGGACCTATTTACCACATACCAGGGATCATGGACCAGTTTGCATATATTAAAATCGTATTATTTATTATCATAGTGCCGTTTATTCCAGGGCGCTATACATGTGAAAAAGGGGTATACATAGCAGAAACAATTACAATAATCTTGAACAAAACGTGACGGCGACTGGCACAGGGGGAGAGAGGACCCTGCCTGTGAGGGCTCACAGTCTACAAGTGATGGGTGAGGATACAGTAGGTGAGGGTAGGGCTGGTCGTGCAGCAGTATGGTGGAGCGATGGTTACTGCAGGTTGTGGACTTGTCGGAAGAGGTGGGTCTTCAGGTTCCTTTTGAAGGTTTCCACAAAAGGCGAGAGCCTGATATGTTGTGGTAGACAGTTCCAGAGTAGGGGGGATGCACGGGAGAAATCTTGTATGCGATTGTGGAAAAGGAGATAAGAGGGGAGTAGAGAAGGAGATCTTGTGAGGATCGGAGGTTGCGTGCAGGTATGTACCGGAAGACTAGGTCAAACATATATGGAGGAGACAGGTTGTGGATGGCTTTGTATGCCATGGGTAGGGTTTTGAACTGGAGTCTCTGGGCAATGGGGAGCCAGTGAAGGGATTGACATAGAGGAGAGGCCGGGGAATAACGGGGGGACCGGTGGAATAGCCGGGCAGCAGAGCTTAGGATAGATTGGAGGAGTGCGAGAGTGTTAGAAGAGAGGCCACAGAGCAGGAGCTTGCAGTAGTCGAGGCGGGAGATGATGAGGTCGTGTTTTTGCAGATTTGTGGTTGAGGAATGTGCATCCGGGAGATATTTTTGAGTTGGAGTCGGCAGGAAGTGGAAAGGGCTTGGATATGTTGTTTGAAGGAGAGATTAGAGTCCAGGGTAACCCCAAGGCAACAAGCTTGCGGGACTGGGGAGAGTGGACAGCCATTGACGTTGATAGATAGGTCCGATGGGGAGGTTGAATGAGATGGTAGAAAGATGATGAATTCTGTTTTATCCATGTTAAGTTTTAGAAATCTAGCAGAGAAGAAGGATGAAATAGCGGACAGACATTGTGGGATTTTGGTTAGTAGGGAGGAGATATCGGGTCCAGAGAGGTAGATCTATGTGTCATCAGCATAGAGGTGATACTGAAAGCCGTGAGACTCTATGAGCTGTCCCAGGCTGAAGGTGTAGATGATGAAGAGCAGGGGTCCTAGAACCGAACCTTGGAGGACATCGACAGATAGGGGGCGAGATGAGGAGGTGGAGTGTGAGTGGGAGACACTGAATGTCCTGTCTGTTAGGTATGAGGAGATCCAAGATAGGGCCAAGTCTGTGATGCAGACAGATGAAAGAATCTGTAGTAAGAGGGAATGGTCCACTGTGTTGAAGGCAGATGACAGGACCAGGAGGAGAAGGATATTTGAAATACTTGAAGAGGTCATGTTGCCTTATGCTGAAGAGGATATGCCCTTGAAATGGATGTATCAACAAAACAACGACCCTAAGCACACCAGTAAACAAGCAAAATCTTTGTTCCAGTCCAACAAAATTGAAGTTATGGAGTGTCCAGCCCAATCCCCGGACCTTAATCAGATAGAATACATGTGGGGTGACATCAAAAATGTAGTTTCTGAGGCAATAAATGCCAAAAAATTGTGGGATGTAGTCAAAGCATCCTGGGCTGGAATAACAGATGACAGGTGCCAGAAGTTGGTTGACTTTATCCAACATAGATGTGAAGCAGTTCTAAAAAACTGTGGGTATACAACAAAATATTAGTTTAGTGATTCACAGGAATGCTAAATCCTCAAAATAAGAAGACAAATGCAGACACTGCTATTTTTTAGAACAGCCCAATGTTCATTTTTTGTTATTTTCTGTAAAGTAGTTAAAAATTAAATAATAATAATAATCATTTTTATTTATATAGCGCCAACCAGGGGTGGATTAAGAGTAGCAAGGGCACACACACACACCTGATGTATCACGTGACATGTCACATGATCCCCTGTGATAGATCATGTGATAGTTCACGTGAAATTAATTTGGCACAATATTAATTATAATCATTTTTTTTAGGCTGTGTGCCCACTATGCGTTTTTTTAAGCGTTTCCGCAGCGGCAATTCCGCTGCAGAAACACTTAAAAAACGCTTGGTAGAAGGCCTGCCATGTTCCCCAATGATAATCCGCATGTGCTGTGCACATGCTGCGGAGATTTCCGCTGCGGATTATCATTGCGGAAAAATCCCAGCATTACCAATTATTTTGCGGAAGCACGACGTTTTCGCCGCCATTGACTTGCATTGGAACACATGGATTCCGCATCACTGCATCTGTACATGTGGAATCCATGCGTTTCAATGTGCGGATGGGACCCGGGTCTGGAGAAGAGGAGACTCTCCTCCGGACCCGGGTACATAGAACCTGCAAAAAAAGAATAAAATAAAAAATAAATATTATACCTTCTGATGGCCCCCGATGCCTTTATCCGATGCGTCCTGGCTTGCCGGCAGCTCGCGATGGTCTGAAAAGGACCTGCCGTGACGTCATTTAGTCATGTGACGGGTCACGCGACCGCTGACGTCGGCAGGCCATCAGAAGGTAAGTATATATTTATTTTTTATTTTTTACCATTCTTTTACGGTCACACTATATAAATCCATGCTGCATGGATTTATATAGTGTGACCAAGTTGTCAAGCACTTTCCAAGTGATGCTAAAATCGCTTGGAAAGCGCTTGTCAACCCACATGCGGAAATGCATGTGAAGAACGCTTCACATCCGCTTGTCCCTTGCAGGAAAAACGCATGTACAATCCGCATGTACAATCCGCATGTACAATCCGCATGCGTTTTTTCTGCCAGGGAGATGCAGAAACGCTCAAAAAAAATTAGGAGCATTTCTGCATCGTGGGCACATAGCCTTACATTAATTGTATGACTCAATATTGAGCACACGTAGCCATCTATGTAACGGGTCTGGGAGGTGGAACCTCAGAGCAACTATACAAAGGGGCAGTCCTTGTAAGGAAGCGGGTGGCTCCCAGGGAAGGCGGGCAGGTAGTCACGGCAAGTGACAAGGACAGTCTCTGGGTAGAAGGGCCAGAGGTCACGGCAAGTGACAGGGACAGTCTCTTGACAGGCGGATGGTCACGGCAAGTGACAGCAGGGTAAGAGTCTCTAGACAGGCAGGTGGTCACGGCAAGTGACAGCAGGGAAAGAGTCTCTAGATAGGATAGCAGGCAGGTAGCAGGTGAGTGCTCCCAGGTGAGCGGGCAAGAGTCTCTGGACAGGCAGGTGGTCACGGCAAGTGACGGCAGAGCCTCCAGGTAGGCTAGCAGGCAGGTAGCAGGTGAGCGCTCCCAGGTGAGCGGGCAAGAGTCTCTGGACAGGCAGGTGGTCACGGCAAGTGACGGCAGAGCCTCCAGGTAGGCTAGCAGGCAGGTAGCAGGTGAGCGCTCCCAGGTGAGCGGGCGGGCAGATCCATAGACAGACTGACAGGTGTTGGAAGGCAGACTGTTGGACCACAGGAATGCAAGCAGATAGACAGGAATCTGGTAGGTATCAAGCAGAGGTCTGGCAGGTAACTGGCAGGTATCTGGTAACGGAACCTGAGGGCTGAAGCAGAGTTGAAAGGCTTTGCAACAACATTGCTCGGGCACCTCCATTTTGGAGGAGGTGCCTTATATATGGTGAGGTCCTCCGGCCATTGGCCGGGGACTCCTTAGGACGGCGCGCGCGGCCCCTTTAAGAGAGGGGGAGGGCGCGCGCCCTAAGCACAGAGGCCGGGAAGCAGCGCGCGCTGCCAGCAGAGCGGGAGGGAGACGCCGGGCACGGAGCGGAGAGGTGAGGTGAACGGCGTCCCTGCCTAGCAGGAGGCAGGGACGCCGACGCTACAGTACCCCCCCCTTTAGGCCCCCCCTTTTTTAGGCCAGACAGAAATTTATCAAGGATGAGCGGGGCATGGATGTTCTCCCGGGGCTCCCATGTTCTCTCCTCAGGACCAAACCCCTTCCAATCCACTGGAAAAAAGGTCTTTCCTCTTACCCTTTTGGTGGCCAGAATGTTCTCTACCTCAAACTCGTTTTCAGCGGAAACCGGAGCAGGAGGCGTACCTGTACACTTGGAAAAAGAGTTAAGTATCACGGGTTTGAGTAGAGATACATGGAAGGAGTTAGGAATCCGCAAATTGGCCGGGAGTTTCAATTTATAGGCCACCGGGTTGATTTGTTTGATAACTTCCAGTGGACCGATGAACCAAGGCCCTAACTTGTAGGAAGGAATCTTGAGCCGGACATATTTGGACGAGAGCCAGATCTTATCTCCAGGACGGAATTGTGGTGGATCCAGACGTCTTTTGTCAGCCTGTTTTTTCATCCGCTCGGATGACTGAAGGAGTGCGGATCTGGTACTTTCCCAAATGGAGGAAAATTCGTTAACGAGAGATTCCGCAGCCGGATTGTCCACCGAGGTGGAGACGGGAAACGGGATCCGAGTATGCTGACCGTAGACTACAAAAAACGGGGATTTGGAGGAAGATTCGCTCTCGTGATTATTGTATGAAAATTCGACCCATGGTAAAAGATCCACCCAGTCGGAATGGTGAGCATTAACAAAGTGCCGGAGGAAACTGGTTAAAATTTGGTTGATCCGTTCCACTTGGCCATTGGACTGTGGGTGATAAGCAGAAGAGAAGTCCAAGGTGACCCCCAGCAGTTTACACATGGCTCGCCAAAAGCGAGAGGTGAACTGAACCCCTCGGTCGGATACGATGTGGAGAGGAAGACCATGAAGATGGAAGACATGTCTTTAGCTAACTCTGATGCAGACGGGAGACCCAGCAGGGGAATAAAGTGAGCCATCTTGGAAAAGCGGTCAGCGACCACCCAAATGACCGTACAACCGGCGGAGACAGGGAGATCCATTATAAAGTCCATAGCTATATGCTGCCACGGGGCAGCAGGTACAGGAAGAGGAAGGAGGCGGCCGGCTGGCAGATGTCTCGGGACTTTGTTGCGGGCGCAGGACACACAGGCTGAAACAAAAGTCTATTACGTCCTTGTGCAGGGTAGGCCACCAGTAATGCCGGGTAATAAGCTGGAGGGTCTTTTTCTGACCAGCGTGGCCAGCTAGCTTGGACAAGTGTCCCCAGTGTAGAACCTTCTCACGATCAGGTACAGTTACGAACGTCTTACCGGGTGGAAGACGATTTAGATTCACGGGGGCCACCTGCATTACTTTGGCGGGGTCGATGATGTGTTTAGGCTCCTCCTCAAGATCAGAGACCAAAAAGGATCGGGACAAGGCATCAGCTTTGATGTTTTTGTCAGCCGGGCGAAAATGAAGAATGAAATTAAAGCGGGCGAAGAACAAGGACCACCGGGCTTGGCGCGGGTTAAGTCTCTGGGCATTCTGGAGGTAAGCCAAGTTCTTGTGGTCCATGTAAATTATTACCGGGTGAAGAGCCCCCTCGAGCAGGTAACGCCACTCCTGCAGTGCCAGCTTAATGGCCAACAATTCTCGGTCTCCTATAGCAGAGGTCCCCAACCGCCGGTCCGCGGACCAGGACCGGGCCGTTGGGGTTTTTCAGCCGGTCCGCGGGGAGAGGGGGCCCCTCCAGCCTCCAGCAGGGCCACCATCAGGGCATGACTGCCCTGACTCCAGTATGGGGCCCGACCGGTAGGAGCCCCCTCGGAGCCCCCCTCTTGTGCGTCTCTCTCCTCATGGGGCCCCCGGCCGCATGCTAAGCGCCGGGTCCGGGACATCTTAGCGCTGCGCTGCTGCGGCAGCACCTTCATGATTCCCCTGACTTCCGGTCATGTGACGGCGCCGTCACATGGCCGGAAGTCAGGAGAACCTGGTGTCAGCGATTTGGACGAGCGCCAGGATTCTGCAGGGATCGCATGGGGGTAAGTATAACAAGTTTTATTTTTTTTTAAATACAATTAACTAGGAGTGGGGGGAATGGGAGATGCACATGGGGGGAGGGGAGAGATGAGAGATGCACATGGGGGAGGGGAGAGATGAGAGATCCACATGGGGGGGAGGGGAGAGATGAGAGATGCACATGGGGGAGGGGAGAGATGAGAGATCCACATGGGGGGGAGGGGAGAGATGAGAGATGCACATGGGGGAGGGGAGAGATGAGAGATCCACATGGGGGGAGGGGAGAGATGAGAGATGCACATGGGGGGAGGGGAGAGATGAGAGATGCACATGGGGGGAGGGGAGAGATGAGAGATGCACATGGGAGGGAGGGGAGAGATGAGAGATGCACGGGGGGGTGAGAGATGCACGGGGGGGTGAGAGATGCACGGGGGGGATGAGAGATGCACGGGGGTGGATGAGAGATGCACGGAGGGGGATGAGAGATGCACGGAGGGGGATGAGAGATGCACGGGGGTGAGCTGCACATGGGGGGGTGAGAGATGCACATGGGGGGGTTATGTTTACATAACTTTGTTGCCTTATGAAGGGCGGGGGGGGCCCCCAAAAATTTCTTGCACAGGGGCCCACTACAGTCTGTGTCCGCCCCTGGGATGAAGTAAATGCAGCTGAACAGCAGCTGTCAGGACAGCTGCCCTGTCCTGCTGCAGGGCGTGATGGGGCCTCAGTGATGCGGCTCCTGGCACAGCACATTATGTGGGGCTCCTGGCATAGCTCCTGGCGGGGACCTGGTCTACACTATATGATAAGTATGCACTAAACTCCAAATCCCTCCATTACCCCGCCCCCATATGACCAAAGCCCCGCCCACCCCACCCCCTCCTTGCTGGGCCATGGAAAAATGATCTTGCTTCAAGCCGGTCCCTGGTGCAAAAAAGGTTGGGGACCACTGTCCTATAGAATAATTGCGCTCAGAAGAGGAGAAGAGTTTGGAGAAGAAGCCGCAGGTTACCATTCTTCCGGAAGATGACTTTTGGGTAAGTACCGCTCCGGCTCTGGAGGAGGAAGCGTCGACTTCTAGGAAGAATTATTTGTTGCTGTCCGGACGATGCAGCACAGGGGCGGAGGAAAAAGCTTGTTTAAAGGAAAGGAAGGCCTCCTCTGCTTCGGGCGGCCATTCTCTGGGATTAGCGCCCTTACGGGTGAGCGCCGAGATAGGGGCAGTCCGGGAAGAGAAGTGCGGAATGAAGAGGCAGTAGTAGTTGGCGAAGCCCAGGAACCGCTGAATAGCCTTCAACCCCTCTGGTCGGGGCCACTTCTGGATGGCAGACAGTTTCTCAGGATCCATTTGTAGGCCGGTCTGAGAGATTATGTAGCCCAGAAACGGAAGCGAGGTCTGCTCAAAGAGGCACTTCTCATATTTAGCGTAGAGATGGTTCTGCCTGAGCCTGAGCAGGACCTGACGAACGTCTCTCCGGTGAGTGAGAAGATCCGGAGAGAAGACCAAGATGTCGTCCAGGTACACCACCACGCAGGAGTAGAGAAGGTCACGAAAGATGTCATTGACCAACTCTTGAAAGATGGCGGGAGCGTTACAGAGACCGAAGGGCATTACAAGGTATTCATAGTGGCCGTCCCGGGTGTTGAATGCCGTCTTCCATTCATCTCCCTGACGGATACGGACCAGATTATACGCCCCACGGAGGTCCAGCTTGGTGAAGATTCTAGCCCCCCTCAGACGGTCAAATAATTCAGGAATGAGCGGAAGGGGGTATTTATTCTTCACTGTGATCTGGTTAAGGCCTCTATAGTCTATACAGGGATGGAGTGAGCCGTCCTTCTTATTGACGAAGAAGAAGCCTGCTCCCGCCGGGGAGGTAGATTTCCGGATAAATTCCCGCGCCAGATTCTCCTCAATATATTCAGACATGGACCGGGTCTCAGCAGCGGACAAAGGGTAAATACGCCCACGGGGAGGAGTAGCGCCGGGCATCAGGTCGATTGGGCAGTCGTATGGTCTATGAGAGGGTAATGTCTCTGCCTCTCTTTTATTAAAGACGTCCGCAAAAGACCAAGGTAGATTGGCTGGGGTAGGAGAAGGACGAGCAGGGTGAACGGGAACTAAACAAGTCTTATGGCAGTCCTGTCCCCAGTGAAGAACTTCTCCCGTCTGCCAATCAAGCACGGGTGCATGTCTCTGGAGCCAAGGTAGGCCTAGCAAGAGGGCGTAAGAGAGTCCAGGCAGAACATGGAAGAAGATGCTCTCAGAGTGCAGCATTCCCACCTGCAGAGTTATGGATTCGGTGATGAGTTGGATGGGATGTGGTAAGAGGCCCCCATCCACGGCGGCGACAGATAAGGGTACAGCCTGAGGTTTGGTGGGAATGCGGTATTTCTCTACCAGGGCCTGAGAAATGAGATTTCCGGCAGCTCCAGAGTCAAGTTGAGCCAGTTCAAAATAACGGTTCTCCCCGCAGATGATAGAGACCGACAGCATTAGAGATGGAGAGGGTTTATTTCTGTCTAGGGCGACCTCTCTGAGCGACCCTAGACACAGGCGTTTCCCGACCTCTCCGGGCAGGAACGGATCCGGTGCTCCTTACTGCCACAGTAGAAGCAGCTCCCCTCGGCACGGCGTAATTCTTGACGGGTCTTGACCATCTTGGTCTGGTCGACCTGCATAGGCTCGGGTGAGTGCGCCGGGGGAGTAACGGAGGAAGTGACGGGTCTCTGGAAGGTAGGGGCAAGGCGTGGAAACCTCCTCTCACAGGTGGCCTCTTTGGTGCGCTCCTGGAACCGGATGTCAATCCGGGTGGCAAGTGAAATTAAGTCGTCGAGAGTGGTAGGAATGTCCCGACTGGCGAGTTCATCTTTAATACGGCCGGACAGACCCTCCCAGAAGACGGACACCAGGGCGTCGTTATCCCAGGCAAGCTCCGAAGCAAGGGTACGGAACCGTATGGCATATTGACCCACGGTGAGACTTCCTTGGCGGAGGCGTAGCAGAGATGAGGCGGATGAGGTCTTCCGTCCTGGTTCGTCGAAGACCTTCCGGAAAGCCGTGAGAAAGGCTGGCAGGTTGGACACCAGGGGGTCTCCTCTCTCCCATAGAGGATTTAGCCAAGCCAGCGCCTCCCCCGTGAGATGGGACATGATGAAGGCTACTTTGGCTCGGTCGGTGGCAAACTGGTGTGCCAACAGTTCGAAGTGCAGAGTGAACAGTTTAATGAAGCCCCGTACCTGACCGGGATCTCCGCCAAAATGAGGTGGGGCGGTAAGGCGAGGACCGGGAAGAGATGCCATGGACTTGATGGGCAGCGACGCTGCCGGGGTAGGAGTCGTGCGACTGGAAGCAGATCCCGAAGAGGTAGTCAGTGTGTCCAGGCGGGAGTTAACACTACGCAGGTGGCTCAGGATGGACTCCTGTTGGGACCTCTGACGGGAAAGTTCATGACATAGGTCCGAGAGCGAGGGAGCTTGGGTGCCACCAGGTTCCATGGCCCGAGCAAACTGTAACGGGTCTGGGAGGTGGAACCTCAGAGCAACTATACAAAGGGGCAGTCCTTGTAAGGAAGGGGGTGGCTCCAGGGAATGCAGGCAGGTAGTCACGGCAAGTGACAGGGACAGTCTCTGGGTAGAAGGGCCGGAGGTCACGGCAAGTGACAGGGACAGTCTCTTGACAGGCGGATGGTCACGGCAAGTGACAGCAGGGTAACAGTCTCTAGACAGGCAGGTGGTCACGGCAAGTGACAGCAGGGAAAGAGTCTCGAGATAGGATAGCGGGCAGGTAACAGGTGAGCGCTCCCAGGTGAGCGGGCAAGAGTCTCTGGACAGGCAGGTGGTCACGGCAAGTGATGGCAGAGCCTCCAGGTAGGCTAGCAGGCAGGTAGCAGGTGAGCGCTCCCAGGTGAGCGGGCAAGAGTCTCTGGACAGGCAGGTGGTCATGGCAAGTGACGGCAGAGCCTCCAGGTAGGCTAGCAGGCAGGTAGCAGGTGAGCGCTCCCAGGTGAGCGGGCGGGCAGATCCATAGACAGACTGACAGGTGTTGGAAGGCAGACTGTCGGACCACAGGAATGCAAGCAGATAGATAGGAATCTGGTAGGTATCAAGCAGAGGTCTGGCAGGTAACTGGCAGGTATCTGGTAACGGAACCTGAGGGCTGAAGCAGAGTTGAAAGGCTTTGCAACAACATTGCTCGGGCACCTCCATTTTGGAGGAGGTGCCTTATATATGGTGAGGTCCTCCGGCCATTGGCCGGGGACTCCTTAGGACGGCGCGCGCGGCCCCTTTAAGAGAGGGGGAGGGCGCGCGCCCTAAGCACAGAGGCCGGGAAGCAGCGCGCGCTGCCAGCAGAGCGGGAGGGAGGCGCCGGGCACGGAGCGGAGAGGTGAGGGGAACAGCGTCCCTGCCTAGCAGGAGGCAGGGATGCCGACGCTACAATCTATACACAGCAGGAGGGCGCACGTAGCCATCTATACACAGCAGGAGGCCACACGGCGCCATCTATACACAGCGGGAGGCCGCACGGCGCTATCTATACACAGCAGGGGGCCGCATGGCGCCATCTATACACAGCAGGGGGCCGCACTGCGCCATCTATACACAGCAGGAGGCCGAACTGCGCCATCTATACACAGCAGGAGGCCGCACTGCGCCATCTATACACAGCAGGAGGCCGCACTGCGCCATCTATACACAGCAGGAGGCCGCACTGCACCATCTATACACAGCAAGAGGCCGCACTGCGCCATCTATACACAGCAGGAGGCCGCACTGCGCCATCTATACACAGCAGGAGGCTGCACTGCGCCATCTATACACAGCAAGAGGCCGCACTGCGCCATCTATACACAGCAGGAGGCCGCACTGCGCCATCTATACACAGCAGGAGGCCGCACTGCGCCATCTATACACAGCAGGAGGCCGCACTGCGCCATCTATACACAGCAGGAGGCTGCACTGCGCCATCTATACACAGCAGGAGGCCGCACTGCGCCATCTATACACAGCAGGAGGCTGCACTGCGCCATCTATACACAGCAGGAGGCTGCACTGCGCCATCTATACACAGCAGGAAGCTGCACTTAGCCATCTATACACAGCGGGAGGCCGCATGTAGCCATCTATACACAGCGGGAGGCCGCACGTAGCCATCTATACACAGCGGGAGGCCTTACGTAGCCATCTATACACAGCAGGAGGCCACACGGAGCCATCTATACACAGCAGGAGGCCGCACGGTGCCATCTATACACAGCAGGACGCCGCACGGAGCCATCTATACACAGCAGGAGGCCGCACGGAGCCATCTATACACAGCAGGAGGCCGCGTGGAGCCATCTATACACAGCAGGAGGCCGCACGGCGCCATCTATACACAGCAGGAGGCCGCACGGTGCCATCTATACACATCAGGAGGCCGCACGTAGCCATCTATACACAGCAGGAGGCCACACGGCGCCATCTATACACAGCGGGAGGCCGCACGGTGCCATCTATACACAGCAGGGGGCCGCACGGCACCATCTATACACAGCAGGGGGCCGCACAGCGCCATCTATATGCAGTGGGAGGCCGCACGGCACCATCTATACACAGCAGGGAGCGGCACCGTGCCATCTATATACAGCAGGAGGCCGCACGGCGCCCCCCCCCAGAGATGGCAGGAGGCCGCACGGCACCATCTATACACAGCGGAAGGCCACACAGCGCCCACCCAGAGACAACAGGAGGCCGCATGGCACCATCTATAGTCAGCAGGAGGCCGCACGCAGTCACGCACGCAGTCACGCACACACACAAACATATACAGACATATACATACATACATGCATAAACACATTTGAGACACAAAAATACATTTAAACAGACATCACACAATGATATCTGCCTGCACACACACACACACACATTCACACACACACACATACACACACACACTCTCACACACTCACTCACACACACAGACACACACAGACTCACCATCCCCCGGCTCGGCTCCAGTCCTCCTGCTCTTCTCGGGTGTAGCACTGCAGGCCGGGTGCACACTGCATGACGTCACAGCTAGGAGACACGGCCGCGCACAGGGCCGTTCCTCCTAGAAGTGACGCGGCCGGGCCAGCAGAGGGAAGTTAACAGCTGCAGTGGTGGCCCAGCCGAAGAAGAAGCAGCGGCCAGGCGCCGCTGCTGGGGGAGCGGTCAGGGCGCCGCACATATAATGAGAGCAATCTGGCCATAGACACCCCGGAGCCCCGGGCCCCCTGGAGGTTCGGGGCCCCGGGCGGTAGCCCAGATTGCCCTCATTATAATCCGTCTATGGCACCAACATATTCCGCAGCACTTTACAATTAAGCGGGGACATGTACAGATAATAAATTCAATACAAGTTAAGACAGTTTAAACAGTTACATTAGGAGTGAGGTCACTGCTCGCAAACTTACATTCTACAAGGAAATGGGGGGGGACACAATAGGTGAAAAGTGCTTGTTATTTCAGGTCTGGCAATTATAATAAATAGGGATTTTCATATAAAGCTGTATGATCTGGTCATCAGCCAGAATGTTTAAGTGCAAAAATCAAGTATTGAGTGCAGTTATCGTGTGCATGGAGGGTATGGAAACAGATGAGTAGTAGGGAACAGATCTGAATAATATTTAGAAAGAGGGGACAGGGGAAAGTTAGTTTACTGAGTAATTGAGGTGGAAGGCTTGTTTAAAGAGATGGGTATTTAAAGCGCACTTGAAGACGTGGGGGCTAGGCATTAGTCGGATCGTCTGGGGTAGTGCATTCCAGAGAACTGGTGCAGCACGAGAGAAGTCTTGGAGACGGAGGTATGAGGTTCGGATTATGGGGGATGTTAGTCTTAGGTCATTTGTAGAACGGAGGGCACGTATAGGGCAATAGACAGAGATGAGAGAGGAGATATAAGGCGGTGCAGAACTGTGGAGAGCTTTGTGGGTGAGAGCGATGAGTTTATATTGGACCCTATAGCGAATGGGCAACCAGTGTAATGACTGGCACAAGATGGAGGCGTCTGTGAAGCGGATGGACAGAAATACGATACTGGCTGCCGCATTCAGGATGGATTGGAGAAGAGAAAGTTTGGTAAAAGGGAGACCGATCAGAAGAGAGTTGCAGTAGTCCAGACAAGAGTGAATTAGAGCGACAGTAAGAGTTTTAGCAGTTTCAAAGGTGAGAAAAGGTCGTATTCTGGAGATGTTTTTAAGATGCAGGTGACAGAAGTGAGTGAGTGATCGGATATAGGGAGTAAAGGAAAGGTTAGTATCGAATATTACCCCAAGGCAGCGGGTGTGCTGCTTGGAAGTTATGGTTGAACCCTCCAAGATAATTTCAATGTTCCGTAGAGTTAGGTTAGTAGAGGGGAGAAACACAAGAAGTTCAGTTTTGGAGAGATTCAGTTTAAGATAGAGGGAGGACATGATGATAGAGACAGCAGACAGACAATCCTTGGTATTTTGTATTAGGGTAGGGGTGATGTCAGGGGAAGAAGTGTATAATTGGGTGTCGTCATCATAGAGATGATACTGGAACCCAAATCTGCTGATTGTATGTCCAATAGGGGCAGTGTATAGAGGGAAGAGGAGGGGGCCTAGGACTGAGCCCTGCGGGACCCCGATAGTAAGGGGACGAGTAGAGGAAGAGGAGCTGGCAAAAGATACAGTGACTGAGCGGTCAGAGAGATAGGAGGAGAACCAGGAGAGAACAGTTTCCTTGAGGCCAATAGAGCGGAACATAGTGAGGAGGAGCTGGTGATCCACAGTGTCAAATGAGATCCAGGAGAATCAGCAGGGAGCAGTGACCTTTGGATTTAGCTGTTTGTTACACGCACACCGCTAGGTTCAGATAGGGGCGAGACAGGTTACATGAATTCTTTGGAGTTCTGGGGGAACCGTTACTCAGGGCACAGACCATAGACCATGTGCTGCAGCTTCTCTCAGGCACACAGGGGTATTGACCCTCAGGCACAGACACGTAGGTTGTCTCACTTGCTGACCAGACACACTTGACAAGAGTCCTCATAAACGGTAGAACAGCAGCATTTAATAAGAAGCCGCTCAGCCAGCGCAAGTTAAGTCTTATGAGCAACAGGCTCCAGTGACAAACAGTACAGTTTCCTTAGCAGCACAGCAGTTCACAATTTTCCCAGTAGTACAGGACAGCACAGTTCTAATGCAAAGGCACATTAATGAAAACAGCATTCTTTACAGCACAGTGATATGGAGGAGGGGGGAGGGTTTGCTGAGGGAGATGATCCCTGTGACACCATTTCTTCCAATCCTTATCTTTCTCTCTGACAATACTCTGCACTGCTAGTTCAGGAATTCTACCTGACCTGTGCTTAGCTTCACTCTTGACTTCAATCCTTTTCACTTGCAGGAGCGCTTCTGTGAGATACAGAACACACACACCACCTTTCTCTTCGGCTCCAGCCAGACAGCAAACAACTTCCCCACCATCCCCCTGGGGCTCTGCTAAAGCACTCCCCCTTCTCCTGTGACTGTGTTAACCCCACTAGTTGCTGGATGCTTCTGGAGCACAACACTTCCTGTCTCCTGTGTTGTGTTACTTCTAATGGTTGCTGAATTCTTTTACAACAACAGCACTAATTCTACATGTCACACTCTTCCCTCCTTTTTTAATGTCGTCCTCGACATTCGACTTAATTGGTCAATCTGACCAATTCCGAGACAGTGGTGAAAGTTGGATAACTTTATATACAAATTGGCATTGTGAAATTGGTATAACGTTCATAAACATTGATAACAACCTAATCTTACAACCTTTTTCTTCTAGGATGCCTGTAAGAAATAAACAGTTAACACAATTAAAACAATCAGCATCTCTTCAGCTGGAGCTTTTAGTACGTCTTCAACCAGCTCTCTCTCTGTATGCTTTAAAAGTTCTTTGTGTCTACAAAGTCTTTTAAGGAAAATCAAAGCATGAAAACAAGTCTTTCCACCAGGCAACATCTTCCATACTGCCTCTCGGTGTTGAATACCACAAAAGTGGTCCGCAGGCAGAGATACCTGTTTCCTGTCGACAGTCCTTGGCACTTGACTCGGTTCACCAAGTGTCTCATACGCCAGCATCATGGGCATCCTCACTTCTCGAGTCGACATCCTCCTGGTGGGTTGTTCCTCTGAGACTTGGGGTTCTTTGGTCACAGTAGTTTCTTCCACCACACTCATTTCCCGTGCTTCCTCAGATGCTCCTGGAGCTGCCTCTGTAAGTTCCTGTACTTCTCCTGAGTCGCTTGTTTCCGTATGGTCTGGTAATTCCGCTCCTCCTAAGTGTCGATCGGTCTCTTCAGGGACCAGTGTTTGATCATCAGATCTGAATTGGACTTCATCTGTACTCCTTGGTACGAACTCTGGAGCCTCAGGATTTAGTTCACTCTCCTGAGGATGGTACATCCCTCTCCTTGCCGGTCCAAGAAATACAACAGTGTGTTCTTCTCCATCGGAACTTTCAAGGTCACTATCCACCTCCGGAGCTTCAGTCTGTGGTGGTCTCTTAGTCGATCACGGACGATGTCGGTCTGATTCTGGGAAGTCTTGTTGTGGTGGGAGATAATCACAGGGTAGTAGTAAATTCCGGTGGACTATTCTGGTTTTCTCGTCTCCCGTTTCCAATCGGATTTCATACAGTAGGCTGCCATCAGGTTTCCTGCTTACGACCACATACACCTTGTCTTCCCAATACGAACAAATTTTTCCTGGACCTCCTTTCTCACGTACGTTCTTGACTAGCACCCGGCTTCCCGGAGCCAATTCTGCTCCATAACATTTTCGATCATAGTACTCCTTACTCTTGCTCTGTCCTTGCGAAACCACTATGGATGCTATGTTGTATGCCTCTGTCATCCGTTCCCTCCATTTACGAACGTACTCCGGATACGTTCTCTATGTCTCTGACACCGGAGTATCGAACATGATGTCGATTGGCAGTCTTGGCGATCGTCCATACAATAGGAAAAAGGGTGAGTAACTCATTGCATTGCTCTTTTTACAGTTATAGGCATGTACCACTTTTGACAAGGAACTCTTCCAGTCTTTCTTCTCATCAGCTATTAAAGTGCGCAACATCGACAATAATGTCCGGTTAAAACGTTCCACTTGTCCATTACCCTCTGGGTGATAGGGCATTGTATGGGATCTCTGAATTCTACAGTACTTTCCTAGCTTGGCAAAGAGTTGGTTCTCAAATTGTCTTCCTTGGTCGTGGTGTAACCTCGTAGGGAACCCAAACCTCAAAGCAAAATCATTGAAGATCTTCTCTGCCGCTGTTCGACCTGATTTATTGGTGGTGGCATATGCTTGAGCAAATCGAGTGAAATGTTCCATCACCACCAAGAAGTATTCGTCACTACCCTTGTACGTCTTGAGATGTAGAAAGTCTATTGAGACCATCTCAAACTGATACGTAGATTGGATTTTGCCCATAGGTTGATGTGTTGGGGCGTTTATCTTTCAGACACCCACACTCCCTGGTCACGTACCTCTCAATATCTCTCTGCATGTACGGCCAGAAGAAACGTTCACGGATCAAGGTTGTCCTTTCCACTCCCAGGTGTCCCATGTTTTCATGAAGTTTTTTGAAGACTGAACTACGGAATACTCTGGGAAGTACCAACTGCCGGTTTTGTCCTCCTTTATGAAACAGAATACCGTCTTCACTGAGGTAGAGCTTCATCTATTCTTTAATTAAAACAGATACTGCTGGTGACTCATTGACTCTCTCTCGTTTACTTGGAAATCGATTTTGGTCCACAAAAAGTAGTATTCTACCAATTACCTGATCTTCCCGTTGTGCTCTATGGATTTTCCCTTTTGGTAGTTGTTGAATAGACCAGGGGTGATCTTCTTCTCTCGCTTTTATGGTGGTTTCCACCGTCAACGGACACCACAATGGTGTGTTTTCCTTCTGATAAGCTTGTACTGTTTGGGTAGTGCTCTCAATTGCTTCCAGACTGACTTCCTCCGAGAATTATTGCATGAACTCCTCAGGCTCTAGTGGCATTCTCAACAATCCATCAGCATCCGCATTGCATTTTCCTGGCCTGTACTTGATGCTGAAATTGAAGTCAGCTAGTTCAGCAACCCATCTCTAAGCCGTTGCATTCAGTTTGGCTGTAGTAAGGACATAGGTCAAAGGTTTGTTGTCAGTGTATACCTTAAACTCTTTACTGTAATAGAGATAATCTCTAAATCGTTCACAGATAGCCCATTTCAATACCAGGAACTCCAATTTTCCGGAATATAGATGGTAATTCTTCTGGGCGTCTGTCAACGTTCTAGAACTGTAACTGATGACCCTCAATTTTCAATCTTGATGCTGATACAGGGCAGCTCCCAGTCCAACTTGAGAAGCGTCACAATGAAGAACAAATGGTAAATTGAAATCAGGATATCCCAAGATGGGTGGTTTTATCAGGTAGTCTACTAGTTCTTCCAATACCTCCTGGTGGTCTGCTGTGCAGAGAATGGGTAGTTGGACGAAACAGCATTGTTTCTTTTAAGCCCTGTCCTACCCGCATTCTTCTTTTTCTCTGTGGGTGTTGTTGTCTCTGTCATCCCCCCCAAAAGGAGGTATAGTGCGGCTGCAATCCTGGAGAAGTTCCGAACGTAAGTACGATAGTAGGAGAGGAATCCTAATATCTGCCTCAACTCCCCGATGGTAGAGGGCCACTTGTCTTTTAAGGCCAGTACCGGAGTGATTTCTGCTGGGTCCATGGTATATCCTTCTCCAGACACAATTTTCCCTAGAAATCGGACTTGTCTTTTGAACAGTTCACACTTCTTTGGGGTCAACTTAACTCTGTGTTGTTGATACCGTTGTAATACAGTCCTCACGTGTTCAGCATGCTCCCGGAAGGTTTTGCTGTATACCACATTGTCATCCAAGTACGGCTGGCAGATATCGTCCCTCAATCCTTCTAAACATGTCTCCATGCTCTTCTGGAATTCTGCTGGAGCTGAACTCAGCCCAAACGGTATGTGGATCCACTCATATAATCCCCACGGTGTGATGAATGCTGCCAAGGGTCTACTGGACTCTTCGACAAACCCTTGGTGGTATGCATTACCCTGATCGAGGACAGAGAACCAGGTACTTCCTGATAGACTATCCAGCATATCTTGGATCTTTGGTATCAAGTTTCGATCAGGTACTGACTTTCGGTTTAGTTCCCAGTAATCACAACAGAGTCTCAACGTACTGTTTTTCTTCCTAACACAGACAATAGGAGAGGAATAAGATGACTTCGACTTTTGGACTCAACCTCTGTTGATAAGATCTTGTAAATATTCTTTCACTTCACGATGTAATGTTTTGGCACAGACGTAACTTCTGGTTACTGGGGTTGTGTCTTTCAAATTGATTTTTAATTGCAACGATGGGATATAGCCTATATCAGAGTCATCTTTAGAGAATGTATGACACTCTTCTCACAGCATCTGCTTTGTTATTGCTATATCTTCAGCACACAAGTGTTCCAGGGATCCTGTGGGATCCCAGGACCAGGGGCGGACTGGCCCACCGGAGGATCGGGAAAACCCCCGGTGGGCCCCGGATCCCCATGGCCACGCCCCCAAGCCCCCCCTTACCCCCACCCCCCCGGGCCCTGTACAGAGAACAGAGGGCCCCCCCGGTTCACTAATCATATCGGCAGCACTGCCGATATGATTAGTGATGGGCCCTCTGCAGCGGCAAAGCAGGGAGAGCGATCTCCCTGCTCTGCCTGCTGCCGCAGTGCCCCTCTGCCTTCTCTGTGCAGCGCGACACTGCCGGCGCGTGCGCAGGAGGTCAGTCTCAGGGCGATGACATCATCGCCCTGGGACTGCTTCCTGTGCGCACTGTGGAGGACGGACCCGGTGTCGCCCCAGGCAGCGGCAGCAGAATCTATGGGCTCCTACCAGGTATATATTATTGGAGGCAGGAGAATGTATGGGCTCCTGTCAGGTAGATATTTTTGGAGGCAGGAGAATCTATGGGCTCCTACCAGGTATATATTGGAGGCAGCAGAATGTATGAGTCCTGTCAGGTATATATTATTGTAGGTAGGCGAATGTATGGGCCCCTGTCAGGTATATATTATTGGAGGCAGCAGAATGTATGGGCTCCTGTCAGGTATATATTATTGGAGGCAGCAGAATCTATGGGCTCCTGTCAGGTATATATTATTGGAGGCAGCAGAATGTATGGACTCCTGTCAGGTATATATTATTGGAGGCAGTAGAATCTATGGGCTCCTACCAGGTATATATTATTATAGGCAGCAGAATGTATGGGCTCCTGTCAGGTATATATTATTGGAGGCAGCAGAATCTATGGACTCCTGTCAGGTATATATTATTGGAGGCAGCAGAATCTGTGGGCTCCTGTCAGGTATATATTATTGGAGGCAGCAGAATGTATGGGCTCCTGTCAGGTAGATATTATTGGAGGCAGGAGAATCTATGGGCTCCTACCAGGTATATATTGGAGGCAGCAGAATGTATGAGTCCTGTCAGGAATATATTATTGGAGGCAGGAGAATGTATGGGCTCCTGTCAGGTAGATATTATTGGAGGCAGGAGAATCTATGGGCTCCTACCAGGTATATATTGGAGGCAGCAGAATGTATGAGTCCTGTCAGGTATATATTATTGTAGGTAGGCGAATGTATGGGCCCCTGTCAGGTATATATTATTGTAGGTAGGCAAATGTATGGGCCCCTGTCAGGTATATATTATTGGAGGCAGCAGAATGTATGGGCTCCTGTCAGGTATATATTATTGGAGGCAGCAGAATCTATGGGCTCCTGTCAGGTATATATTATTGGAGGCAGCAGAATGTATGGACTCCTGTCAGGTATATATTATTGGAGGCAGCAGAATCTATGGGCTCCTACCAGGTATATATTATTGGAGGCAGCAGAATGTATGGGCTCCTGTCAGGAATATATTATTGGAGGCAGCAAAATCTATGGGCTCCTGTCAGGTATATATTATTGGAGGCAGCAGAATCTATGGGCTCCTGTCAGGTATATATTATTGGAGGTAGCAGAATGTATGGGCTCCTGTCAGGTATATAGCATTGGAGGCAGGAGAATCTATGGGCTCCTGTCAGGCATATATTATTGGAGGCAGCAGAATCTATGGGCTCCTGTCAGGTATATATTATTGGAGGCAGCAGAATGTATGGGCTACTGTCAGGTATATATTATTGGAGGCAGCAGAATGTATGGGCTCCTGTCAGGTATATATTATTGGAGGCAGGAGAATCTATGGGTTCCTGTCAGGTATATAGTATTGGAGGCAGCAGAATGTATGGGCTCCTGTCAGGTATATATTATTGGAGGCAGCAGAATCTATGGGCTCCTGTCAGGTATATATTATTAGAGGCAGCAGAATGTATGGGCTCCTGTCAGATATATATTATTGGAGGTAGGAGAAAGTATGGGCTCCTGTCAGGTATATATTATTGGAGGCAGCAGAATGTATGGGCTCCTGTCAGGTATATAGTATTGGAGGCAGCAGAAAGTATGGGCTCCTGTCAGGTATATATTATTGGAGGCAGCAGAATGTATGGGCTCCTGTCAGGTATATAGTATTGGAGGCAGCAGAATGTATGGGCTCCTGTCAGGTATATATTATTGGAGGCAGCAGAATCTATGGGCTCATATCAGGTATATAGTATTGGAGGCAGCAGAATGTATGGGCTCCTGTCAGGTATATATTATTGGAGCCAGCAGAATGAATGGGCTCCTGTCAGGTATATATTATTGGAGGCAGCAGAATCTATGGGCTCCTGTCAGGTATATATTTTTGGAGGCAGCAGAATCTATGGGTCCTGTCAGGTATATATTATTGGAGGCAGCAGAATCTATGGGCTCCTGTCAGGTATATATTATTGGAGCCAGCAGAATGTATGGGCTCCAGTCAGGTATATATTATTGGAGGCAGGAGAATGTATGGGCTCCTGTCAGGTATATATTATTGGAGGCAGCAGAATCTATGGGCTCCTGTCAGGTATATATTATTGGAGGCAGCAGAATCTATGGGCTCCTGTCAGGTATATATTATTGGAGGCAGCAGAATCTATAGGCTTCTGTCAGGTATATATTATTGGAGGCAGCAGAATCTATGGGTCCTGTCAGGTATATATTATTGGAGGCACCAGAATCTATGGGCTCCTGTCAGGTATATATTATTGGAGGCAGCAGAATCTATGGGCTCCAGTCAGGTATATATTATTGGAGGTAGCAGAATCTATGGGCTCCTGTCAGATATATAGTATTGGAGGCAGCAGAATGTATGGGCTCCTGTCAGATATATAGTATTGGAGGCAGCAGAATGTATGGGCTCCTGTCAGGTATATATTATTGGAGGCAGCAGAATGTATGGGCTCCTGTAAGGTATATAGTATTGGAGGCAGCAGAATGTATGGGCTCCTGTCAGGTATATAGTATTGGAGCCAGCAGAATCTATGGGCTCCTGTCAGGTATATATTATTGGAGGCAGGAGAATGTATGGGCTCCTGTCAGGTATATATTATTGGAGGCAGCAGAATGTATGGGCTCCTGTCAGGTATATATTATTGGAGGCAGCAGAATCTATGGGCTCCTGTCAGGTATATATTATTATAGGCAGCAGAATGTATGGGCTCCTGTCAGGTATATATTATTGGATGCAGCAGAATGTATGGGCTCCTGTCAGGTATATAACATTGGAGGCAGCAGAATCTATGGGCTCCTGTCAGGTATATATTATTGGAGGCAGGAGAATCTATGGGCTCCTGTCAGGTTTATATTATTGGAGGCAGCAGAATCTATGGGCTCCTGTCAGGTATATATTATTGGAGGCAGCAGAATGTATGGGCTCCTGTCAGGTATATATTATTGAAGGCAGCAGAATGTATGGGCTCCTGTCAGGTATATAGCATTGGAGGCAGGAGAATCTATGGGCTCCTGTCAGGCATATATTATTGGAGGCAGCAGAATCTATGGGCTCCTGTCAGGTATATATTATTGGAGCCAGCAGAATCTATGGGCTCCTGTCAGGTATATATTATTGGAGGCAGCAGAATGTATGGGCTACTGTCAGGTATATATTATTGGAGCCAGCAGAATGTATGGACTCCTGTCATGTATATATTATTGGAGGCAGCAGAATGTATGGGCTCCTGTCAGGTATATATTATTGGAGCCAGCAGAATCTATGGGCTCCTGTCAGGTATATATTATTGGAGGCAGCAGAATGTATATGCTCCTGTCAGGTATATATTATTGGAGGCAGCAGAATCTATGGGCTCCTGTCAGGTATATATTATTGGAGGCAGCAGAATGTATGGGCTCCTGTCAGGTAGATATTATTGGAGGCAGGAGAATGTATGGGCTCCTGTCAGGTATATATTATTGGAGGCAGCAGAATCTATGGGCTCCTGTCAGGTATATATTATTGGAGGCAGCAGAATCTATGGGCTCCTGTCAGGTATATATTATTGGAGGTAGGAGAATGTATGGGCTCCTGTCAGGTATATATTATTGGAGGCAGCAGAATTTATGGGCTCCTGTCAGGTATATATTATTGCAGGCAGCAGAATCTATGGGCTCCTGTCAGGTATATATTATTGGAGGTAGCAGAATCTATGGGCTCCTCTCTGGTATATATTATTGGAGGCAGCAGAATCTATGGGCTCCTGTCAGGTATATATTATTAGAGGCAGCAGAATGTATGGGCTCCTGTCAGATATATATTATTGGAGGTAGGAGAATGTATGGGCTCCTGTCAGGTATATATTATTGGAGGCAGGAGAATGTATGGGCTCCTGTCAGGTATATATTATTGGAGGCAGCAGAATCTATGGGCTCCTGTCAGATATATATTATTGGAGGCAGCAGAATGTATGGGCTCCTACCAGGTAGATATTATTGGAGACAGCAGAATGTATGGGCTCCTGTCAGGTATATATTATTGGAGGCAGCAGAATCTATGGGCTCCTACCAGGTATATATTATTGGAGGCAGCAGAATGTATGGGCTCCTGTCAGGTATATATTATTGGAGGCAGCAAAATCTATGGGCTCCTGTCAGGTATATATTATTGGAGGCAGCAGAATCTATGGGCTCCTGTCAGGTATATATTATTGGAGGTAGCAGAATGTATGGGCTCCTGTCAGGTATATAGCATTGGAGGCAGGAGAATCTATGGGCTCCTGTCAGGCATATATTATTGGAGGCAGCAGAATCTATGGGCTCCTGTCAGGTATATATTATTGGAGCCAGCAGAATGTATGGGCTCCTGTCAGGTATATATTATTGGAGGCAGCAGAATGTATGGGCTCCTGTCAGGTATATATTATTGGAGGCAGGAGAATCTATGGGTTCCTGTCAGGTATATAGTATTGGAGGCAGCAGAATGTATGGGCTCCTGTCAGGTATATATTATTGGAGGCAGCAGAATGTATGGGCTCCTGTCAGGTATATATTATTAGAGGCAGCAGAATGTATGGGCTCCTGTCAGATATATATTATTGGAGGTAGGAGAAAGTATGGGCTTCTGTCAGGTATATATTATTGGAGGCAGCAGAAAGTATGGGCTCCTGTCAGGTATATATTATTGGAGGCAGCAGAATGTATGGGCTCCTGTGAGGTATATAGTATTGGAGGCAGCAGAATGTATGGGCTCCTGTCAGGTATATATTATTGGAGGCAGCAGAATCTATGGGCTCATATCAGGTATATAGTATTGGAGGCAGCAGAATGTATGGGCTCCTGTCAGGTATATATTATTGGAGCCAGCAGAATGAATGGGCTCCTGTCAGGTATATATTATTGGAGGCAGCAGAATCTATGGGCTCCTGTCAGGTATATATTATTGGAGGCAGGAGAATGTATGGGCTCCTGTCAGGTATATATTATTGGAGGCAGCAGAATGTATGGGCTCCTGTCAGGTATATATTATTGGAGGCAGCAGAATCTATGGGCTCCTGTCAGGTATATATTATTATAGGCAGCAGAATGTATGGGCTCCTGTCAGGTATATATTATTGGATGCAGCAGAATGTATGGGCTCCTGTCAGGTATATAACATTGGAGGCAGCAGAATCTATGGGCTCCTGTCAGGTATATATTATTGGAGGCAGGAGAATCTATGGGCTCCTGTCAGGTTTATATTATTGGAGGCAGCAGAATCTATGGGCTCCTGTCAGGTATATATTATTGGAGGCAGCAGAATGTATGGGCTCCTGTCAGGTATATATTATTGAAGGCAGCAGAATGTATGGGCTCCTGTCAGGTATATAGCATTGGAGGCAGGAGAATCTATGGGCTCCTGTCAGGCATATATTATTGGAGGCAGCAGAATCTATGGGCTCCTGTCAGGTATATATTATTGGAGCCAGCAGAATCTATGGGCTCCTGTCAGGTATATATTATTGGAGGCAGCAGAATGTATGGGCTACTGTCAGGTATATATTATTGGAGGCAGGAGAATGCATGGCTTCCTGTCTGGTATATATTATTGGAGGCAGCAGAATGTATGGGCTCCTGTCAGGTATATATTATTGGAGCCAGCAGAATCTATGGGCTCCTGTCAGGTATATATTATTGGAGGCAGCAGAATGTATATGCTCCTGTCAGGTATATATTATTGGAGGCAGCAGAATCTATGGGCTCCTGAAAGGTATATATTATTGGAGGCAGCAGAATGTATGGGCTCCTGTCAGGTAGATATTATTGGAGGCAGGAGAATGTATGGGCTCCTGTCAGGTATATATTATTGGAGGCAGCAGAATCTATGGGCTCCTGTCAGGTATATATTATTGGAGGCAGCAGAATCTATGGGCTCCTGTCAGGTATATATTATTGGAGGTAGGAGAATGTATGGGCTCCTGTCAGGTATATATTATTGGAGGCAGCAGAATCTATGGGCTCCTGTCAGGTATATATTATTGCAGGCAGCAGAATCTATGGGCTCCTGTCAGGTATATATTATTGGAGGTAGCAGAATCTATGGGCTCCTCTCTGGTATATATTATTGGAGGCAGCAGAATCTATGGGCTCCTGTCAGGTATATATTATTAGAGGCAGCAGAATGTATGGGCTCCTGTCAGATATATATTATTGGAGGTAGGAGAATGTATGGGCTCCTGTCAGGTATATATTATTGGAGGCAGCAGAATCTATGGGCTCCTGTCAGATATATATTATTGGAGGTAGCAGAATCTATGGGCTCCTCTCTGGTATATATTATTAGAGGCAGCAGAATGTATGGGCTCCTGTCAGATATATATTATTGGAGGTAGGAGAATGTATGGGCTCCTGTCAGGTATATATTATTGCAGGCAGCAGAATCTATGGGCTCCTGTCAGGTATATATTATTGGAGGTAGCAGAATCTATGGGCTCCTCTCTGGTATATATTATTGGAGGCAGCAGAATCTATGGGCTCCTGTCAGGTATATATTATTAGAGGCAGCAGAATGTATGGGCTCCTGTCAGATATATATTATTGGAGGTAGGAGAATGTATGGGCTCCTGTCAGGTATATATTATTGGAGGCAGGAGAATGTATGGGCTCCTGTCAGGTATATATTATTGGAGGCAGCAGAATCTATGGGCTCCTGTCAGATATATATTATTGGAGGCAGCAGAATGTATGGGCTCCTACCAGGTAGATATTATTGGAGACAGCAGAATGTATGGGCTCCTGTCAGGTATATATTATTGGAGGCAGCAGAATCTATGGGCTCCTACCAGGTATATATTATTGGAGGCAGCAGAATGTATGGGCTCCTGTCAGGTATATATTATTGGAGGCAGCAAAATCTATGGGCTCCTGTCAGGTATATATTATTGGAGGCAGCAGAATCTATGGGCTCCTGTCAGGTATATATTATTGGAGGTAGCAGAATGTATGGGCTCCTGTCAGGTATATAGCATTGGAGGCAGGAGAATCTATGGGCTCCTGTCAGGCATATATTATTGGAGGCAGCAGAATCTATGGGCTCCTGTCAGGTATATATTATTGGAGCCAGCAGAATGTATGGGCTCCTGTCAGGTATATATTATTGGAGGCAGCAGAATGTATGGGCTCCTGTCAGGTATATATTATTGGAGGCAGGAGAATCTATGGGTTCCTGTCAGGTATATAGTATTGGAGGCAGCAGAATGTATGGGCTCCTGTCAGGTATATATTATTGGAGGCAGCAGAATGTATGGGCTCCTGTCAGGTATATATTATTAGAGGCAGCAGAATGTATGGGCTCCTGTCAGATATATATTATTGGAGGTAGGAGAAAGTATGGGCTTCTGTCAGGTATATATTATTGGAGGCAGCAGAAAGTATGGGCTCCTGTCAGGTATATATTATTGGAGGCAGCAGAATGTATGGGCTCCTGTCAGGTATATAGTATTGGAGGCAGCAGAATGTATGGGCTCCTGTCAGGTATATATTATTGGAGGCAGCAGAATCTATGGGCTCATATCAGGTATATAGTATTGGAGGCAGCAGAATGTATGGGCTCCTGTCAGGTATATATTATTGGAGCCAGCAGAATGAATGGGCTCCTGTCAGGTATATATTATTGGAGGCAGCAGAATCTATGGGCTCCTGTCAGGTATATATTATTGGAGGCAGGAGAATGTATGGGCTCCTGTCAGGTATATATTATTGGAGGCAGCAGAATGTATGGGCTCCTGTCAGGTATATATTATTGGAGGCAGCAGAATCTATGGGCTCCTGTCAGGTATATATTATTATAGGCAGCAGAATGTATGGGCTCCTGTCAGGTATATATTATTGGATGCAGCAGAATGTATGGGCTCCTGTCAGGTATATAACATTGGAGGCAGCAGAATCTATGGGCTCCTGTCAGGTATATATTATTGGAGGCAGGAGAATCTATGGGCTCCTGTCAGGTTTATATTATTGGAGGCAGCAGAATCTATGGGCTCCTGTCAGGTATATATTATTGGAGGCAGCAGAATGTATGGGCTCCTGTCAGGTATATATTATTGAAGGCAGCAGAATGTATGGGCTCCTGTCAGGTATATAGCATTGGAGGCAGGAGAATCTATGGGCTCCTGTCAGGCATATATTATTGGAGGCAGCAGAATCTATGGGCTCCTGTCAGGTATATATTATTGGAGCCAGCAGAATCTATGGGCTCCTGTCAGGTATATATTATTGGAGGCAGCAGAATGTATGGGCTACTGTCAGGTATATATTATTGGAGGCAGGAGAATGCATGGCTTCCTGTCTGGTATATATTATTGGAGGCAGCAGAATGTATGGGCTCCTGTCAGGTATATATTATTGGAGCCAGCAGAATCTATGGGCTCCTGTCAGGTATATATTATTGGAGGCAGCAGAATGTATATGCTCCTGTCAGGTATATATTATTGGAGGCAGCAGAATCTATGGGCTCCTGAAAGGTATATATTATTGGAGGCAGCAGAATGTATGGGCTCCTGTCAGGTAGATATTATTGGAGGCAGGAGAATGTATGGGCTCCTGTCAGGTATATATTATTGGAGGCAGCAGAATCTATGGGCTCCTGTCAGGTATATATTATTGGAGGCAGCAGAATCTATGGGCTCCTGTCAGGTATATATTATTGGAGGTAGGAGAATGTATGGGCTCCTGTCAGGTATATATTATTGGAGGCAGCAGAATCTATGGGCTCCTGTCAGGTATATATTATTGCAGGCAGCAGAATCTATGGGCTCCTGTCAGGTATATATTATTGGAGGTAGCAGAATCTATGGGCTCCTCTCTGGTATATATTATTGGAGGCAGCAGAATCTATGGGCTCCTGTCAGGTATATATTATTAGAGGCAGCAGAATGTATGGGCTCCTGTCAGATATATATTATTGGAGGTAGGAGAATGTATGGGCTCCTGTCAGGTATATATTATTGGAGGCAGGAGAATGTATGGGCTCCTGTCAGGTATATATTATTGGAGGCAGCAGAATCTATGGGCTCCTGTCAGATATATATTATTGGAGGCAGCAGAATGTATGGGCTCCTACCAGGTATATATTATTGGAGACAGCAGAATGTATGGGCTCCTGTCAGGTATATATTATTGGAGGCAGCAGAATCTATGGGCTCCTACCAGGTATATATTATTGGAGGCAGCAGAATGTATGGGCTCCTGTCAGGTATATATTATTGGAGGCAGCAAAATCTATGGGCTCCTGTCAGGTATATATTATTGGAGGCAGCAGAATCTATGGGCTCCTGTCAGGTATATATTATTGGAGGTAGCAGAATGTATGGGCTCCTGTCAGGTATATAGCATTGGAGGCAGGAGAATCTATGGGCTCCTGTCAGGCATATATTATTGGAGGCAGCAGAATCTATGGGCTCCTGTCAGGTATATATTATTGGAGCCAGCAGAATGTATGGGCTCCTGTCAGGTATATATTATTGGAGGCAGCAGAATGTATGGGCTCCTGTCAGGTATATATTATTGGAGGCAGGAGAATCTATGGGTTCCTGTCAGGTATATAGTATTGGAGGCAGCAGAATGTATGGGCTCCTGTCAGGTATATATTATTGGAGGCAGCAGAATGTATGAGCTCCTGTCAGGTATATATTATTAGAGGCAGCAGAATGTATGGGCTCCTGTCAGATATATATTATTGGAGGTAGGAGAAAGTATGGGCTTCTGTCAGGTATATATTATTGGAGGCAGCAGAAAGTATGGGCTCCTGTCAGGTATATATTATTGGAGGCAGCAGAATGTATGGGCTCCTGTCAGGTATATAGTATTGGAGGCAGCAGAATGTATGGGCTCCTGTCAGGTATATATTATTGGAGGCAGCAGAATCTATGGGCTCATATCAGGTATATAGTATTGGAGGCAGCAGAATGTATGGGCTCCTGTCAGGTATATATTATTGGAGCCAGCAGAATGAATGGGCTCCTGTCAGGTATATATTATTGGAGGCAGCAGAATCTATGGGCTCCTGTCAGGTATATATTATTGGAGGCAGCAGAATCTATGGGTCCTGTCAGGTATATATTATTGGAGGCAGCAGAATCTATGGGCTCCTGTCAGGTATATATTATTGGAGGCAGCAGAATGTATGGGCTCCTGTCAGGTATATATTATTGGAGGCAGGAGAATGTATGGGCTCCTGTCAGGTATATATTATTGGAGGCAGCAGAATCTATGGGCTCCTGTCAGGTATATATTATTGGAGGCAGCAGAATCTATGGGTCCTGTCAGGTATATATTATTGGAGGCAGGAGAATGTATGGGCTCCTGTCAGGTATATATTATTGGAGGCAGCAGAATCTATGGGCTCCTGTCAGGTATATATTATTGGAGGCAGCAGAATCTATACGCTTCTGTCAGGTATATATTATTGGAGGCAGCAGAATCTATGGGTCCTGTCAGGTATATATTATTGGAGGCACCAGAATCTATGGGCTCCTGTCAGGTATATATTATTGGAGGCAGCAGAATCTATGGGCTCCTGTCAGGTATATATTATTGGAGGTAGCAGAATCTATGGGCTCCTGTCAGATATATAGTATTGGAGGCAGCAGAATGTATGGGCTCCTGTCAGATATATAGTATTGGAGGCAGCAGAATGTATGGGCTCCTGTCAGGTATATATTATTGGAGGCAGCAGAATGTATGGGCTCCTGTAAGGTATATAGTATTGGAGGCAGCAGAATGTATGGGCTCCTGTCAGGTATATATTATTGGAGGCAGGAGAATGTATGGGCTCCTGTCAGGTATATATTATTGGAGGCAGCAGAATGTATGGGCTCCTGTCAGGTATATATTATTGAAGGCAGCAGAATGTATGGGCTCCTGTCAGGTATATATTATTGGAGGCAGCAGAATGTATGGGCTCCTGTCAGGTATATATTATTGGTGGTAGGAGAATCTATGGGCTCCTGTCAGGTATATATTATTGGAGGCAGCAGAATCTATGGGCTCCTGTCAGGTATATATTATTATAGGCAGCAGAATGTATGGGCTCCTGTCAGGTATATATTATTGGATGCAGCAGAATGTATGGGCTCCTGTCAGGTATATAACATTGGAGGCAGCAGAATCTATGGGCTCCTGTCAGGTATATATTATTGGAGGCAGGAGAATCTATGGGCTCCTGTCAGGTTTATATTATTGGAGGCAGCAGAATCTATGGGCTCCTGTCAGGTATATATTATTGGAGGCAGCAGAATGTATGGGCTCCTGTCAGGTATATATTATTGAAGGCAGCAGAATGTATGGGCTCCTGTCAGGTACATAGCATTGGAGGCAGGAGAATCTATGGGCTCCTGTCAGGCATATATTATTGGAGGCAGCAGAATCTATGGGCTCCTGTCAGGTATATATTATTGGAGCCAGCAGAATCTATGGGCTCCTGTCAGGTATATATTATTGGAGGCAGCAGAATGTATGGGCTACTGTCAGGTATATATTATTGGAGGCAGGAGAATGTATGGCTTCCTGTCTGGTATATATTATTGGAGGCAGCAGAATGTATGGGCTCCTGTCAGGTATATATTATTGGAGCCAGCAGAATCTATGGGCTCCTGTCAGGTATATATTATTGGAGGCAGCAGAATGTATATGCTCCTGTCAGGTATATATTATTGGAGGCAGCAGAATCTATGGGCTCCTGTCAGGTATATATTATTGGAGGCAGCAGAATGTATGGGCTCCTGTCAGGTAGATATTATTGGAGGCAGGAGAATGTATGGGCTCCTGTCAGGTATATATTATTGGAGGCAGCAGAATCTATGGGCTCCTGTCAGGTATATATTATTGGAGGCAGCAGAATCTATGGGCTCCTGTCAGGTATATATTAATGGAGGTAGGAGAATGTATGGGCTCCTGTCAGGTATATATTATTGGAGGCAGCAGAATCTATGGGCTCCTGTCAGGTATATATTATTGCAGGCAGCAGAATCTATGGGCTCCTCTCAGGTATATATTATTGGAGGTAGCAGAATCTATGGGCTCCTGTCAGGTATATATTATTGGAGGCAGCAGAATCTATGGGCTCCTGTCAGGTATATATTATTAGAGGCAGCAGAATGTATGGGCTCCTGTCAGATATATATTATTGGAGGTAGGAGAATGTATGGGCTCCTGTCAGGTATATATTATTGGAGGCAGGAGAATGTATGGGCTCCTGTCAGGTATATATTATTGGAGGCAGCAGAATCTGTGGGCTCCTGTCAGGTATATATTATTGGAGGCAGCAGAATCTATGGGCTCCTGTCAGGTATATATTATTGGAGCCAGCAGAATCTATGGGCTCCTGTCAGGTATATATTATTGGAGGGGCAGCAGAATTTATGGGCTCCTGTCAGGTATGTATTATTGGAGGTTGCAGAATCTATGGGCTCCTGTCAGGTATATATTATTGGAGGCAGCAGAATGTATGAGCTTCTTTCAGGTATATATTACTGGAGCCAGCAGAATGTATGGGCTCCTGTCAGGTATATATTATTGGAGGCAGGAGAATCTATGGGCTCCTGTCAGGTAGATATTATTGGAGGCAGCAGAATGTATGGGCTCCTGTCAGGTATATATTATTGGTGGTAGGAGAATCTATGGGCTCCTGTCAGGTATATATTATTGGAGGCAGCAGAATCTATGGGCTTCTGTCAGGTATATATTATTGGAGCCAGCAGAATCTATGGGCTCCTGTCAGATATATAGTATTGGAGGCAGCAGAATGTATGGGCTCCTGTCAGGTATATATTATTAGAGGCAGCAGAATGTATGGGCTCCTGTCAGGTATATAGTATTGGAGGCAGCAGAATGTATGGGCTCCTGTCAGGTATATATTATTGGAGGCAGGGGAATGTATGGGCTCCTGTCAGGTATATATTATTGGAGGCAGCAGAATGTATGGGCTCCTGTCAGGTATATATTATTATAGGCAGCAGAATGTATGGGCTCCTGTCAGGTATATATTATTGGAGGCAGCAGAATCTATGGGCTCCTGTCAGGTATATATTATTGGAGGCAGCAAAATCTATGGGCTCCTGTCAGGTATACATTATTGGATGCAGCAGAATGTATGGGCTCCTGTCAGGTATACAACATTAGAGGCAGGAGAATCTATGGGCTCCTGCAGGCATATATTATTGGAGACAGCAGAATCTAAGGTCTCCTGTCAGGTATATATTATTGGAGGCAGCAGAATGTATGGGCTCCTGTCAGGTATATAGCATTGGAGGCAGGAGAATCTATGGGTCCTGTCAGGTATATATTATTGGAGCCAGCAGAATGTATGGGCTCCTGTCAGGTATATATTATTGGAGGCAGCAGAATACATGGGCTCCTGTCAGGTATGTATTATTGGAGGTTGCGGAATCTATGGGCTCCTACCAGGTATACTGTATATTATTGGAGGTTGCAGAATCTATGGGCTCCTGTCAGGTACATATTATTGGAGGCAGCAGAATCTATGGGCTCCTGTCAGGTACATATTATTGGAGGCAGCAGAATCTATGGGCTCCTGTCAGGTATATATTATTAGAAGCAGCAGAATCTATGGGCTCCTGTCAGGTATATATTATTGGAGGCAGCAGAATCTATGGGCTCCTACCAGGTATATATTATTGGAGGCAGGAGAATGTATGGGATCCTGTCAGGTAGATATTATTGGAGGCAGGAGAATGTATGGGCTCCTGTCAGGTATATATTACTGGAGGCAGCAGAATCTATGGGCTCCTGTCAGGTATATATTATTGGAGGCAGCAGAATCTATGGGCTCCTGTCAGGTATATATTATTGGAGGCAGCAGAATCTATGGGCTCCTGTCAGGTATATATTATTGGAGGTAGGAGAATGTATGGGCTCCTGTCAGGTATATATTATTGGAGGCAGCAGAATCTATGGGCTCCTGTCAGGTATATATATTGGAGGCAGGAGAATCTATGGGCTCCTACCAGGTATATATTATTGGAGGCAGCAGAATCTATGGGCTCCTGTCAGGTATATATTATTGGAGGCAGCAGAATGTATGGGCTCCTGTCAGGTATATAGCATTGGAGGCAGGAGAATCTATGGGTCCTGTCAGGTATATATTATTGGAGCCAGCAGAATGTATGGGCTCCTGTCAGGTATATATTATTGGAGGCAGCAGAATACATGGGCTCCTGTCAGGTATGTATTATTGGAGGTTGCGGAATCTATGGGCTCCTACCAGGTATACTGTATATTATTGGAGGTTGCAGAATCTATGGGCTCCTGTCAGGTATATATTATTGGAGGCAGGAGAATGTATGGGCTCCTGTCAGGTATATATTATTGGAGGCAGCAGAATCTATGGGCTCCTGTCAGGTAGATATTATTGGAGGCAGCAGAATGTATGGGCTCCTGTCAGGTATATATTATTGGAGGCAGCAGAATGTATGAGCTTCTTTCAGGTATATATTATTGGAGGCAGCAGAATGTATGGCTCCTGTCAGGTATATATTATTGGAGGCAGCAGAATCTATGGGCTCTTGTCAGGTATATATTATTGGAGGCAGCAGAATCTATGGGCTCCTCTCAGGTATATATTATTGGAGGCAGCAGAATCTATGGGCTCCTGTCAGGTATATATTATTGGAGGCAGCAGAATCTATGGGCTCCTGTCAGGTATATATTATTGGAGGCAGCAGAATGTATGGGCTCCTGTCAGGTATATATTATTGGAGGTAGCAGAATGTATGGGCTCCTGTCAGGTATATATTATTGGAGGCAGTAGAATCTATGGGCTCCTGTCAGGTATATATTATTGGAGGCAGCAGAATGTATGGGCTCCTGTCAGGTATATATTATTGGAGGCAGCAGAATCTATGGGCTCCTGTCAGGTACATATTATTGGAGGCAGCAGAATCTATGGGCTCCTGTCAGGTATATATTATTAGAAGCAGCAGAATCTATGGGCTCCTGTCAGGTATATATTATTGGAGGCAGCAGAATCTATGGGCTCCTACCAGGTATATATTATTGGAGGCAGCAGAATCTATGGGCTCCTGTCAGGTATATATTATTGGAGGCAGGAGAATCTATGTGCTCCTGTCAGGTATATATTATTGGAGGCAGGAGAATGTATGGGATCCTGTCAGGTAGATATTATTGGAGGCAGGAGAATGTATGGGCTCCTGTCAGGTATATATTACTGGAGGCAGCAGAATCTATGGGCTCCTGTCAGGTATATATTATTGGAGGCAGCAGAATCTATGGGCTCCTGTCAGGTATATATTATTGGAGGCAGCAGAATCTATGGGCTCCTGTCAGGTATATATTATTGGAGGTAGGAGAATGTATGGGCTCCTGTCAGGTATATATTATTGGAGGCAGCAGAATCCATGGGCTCCTGTCAGGTATATATATTGGAGGCAGGAGAATCTATGGGCTCCTACCAGGTATATATTATTGGAGGCAGCAGAATCTATGGGCTCCTGTCAGGTATATATTATTGGAGGCAGCAGAATGTATGGGCTCCTGTCAGGTATATATTATTGGAGGCAGCAGAATGTATGGGCTCCTGTCAGGTATATATTATTGGAGGTTGCAGAATGTATGGGCTCCTGTCAGGTATATATTATTGGAGGCAGCAGAATGTATGAGCTTCTTTCAGGTATATATTATTGGAGGCAGCAGAATGTATGGGCTCCTGTCAGGTATATATTATTGGAGGCAGCAGAATGTATGGGCTCCTGTCAGGTATATATTATTGGAGGTTGCAGAATGTATGGGCTCCTGTCAGGTATATATTATTGGAGGCAGCAGAATGTATGAGCTTCTTTCAGGTATATATTATTGGAGGCAGCAGAATGTATGGGCTCCTGTCAGGTATATATTATTGGAGGCAGGAGAATGTATGGGCTCCTGTCAGGTATATATTATTGGAGCCAGCAGAATGTATGGGCTCCTGTCAGGTATATATTATTGGAGGCAGCAGAATCTATGGGCTCCTGTCAGGTATATATTATTGGAAGCAGCAGAATCTATGGGCTCCTGTCAGGTATATATTATTGGAGGCAGCAGAATCTATGGGCTCCTGTCAGGTATATATTATTGGAGGCAGCAGAATCTATGGGCTCCTGTCAGGTATATATTATTGGAGGCAGCAGAATGTATGGGATCCTGTCAGGTATATATTATTGGAGGCAGTAGAATGTATGGGCTCCTGTCAGGTATATATTATTGGAGGCAGCAGAATCTATGGGCTCCTGTCAGGTATATATTATTGGAGGCAGCAGAATGTATGGGCTCCTGTCAGGTATATATTATTGGAGGCAGCAGAATGTATGGGCTCCTGTCAGGTATATATTATTGGAGGTTGCAGAATGTATGGGCTCCTGTCAGGTATATATTATTGGAGGCAGCAGAATGTATGAGCTTCTTTCAGGTATATATTATTGGAGGCAGCAGAATGTATGGGCTCCTGTCAGGTATATATTATTGGAGGCAGCAGAATGTATGGGCTCCTGTCAGGTATATATTATTGGAGGTTGCAGAATGTATGGGCTCCTGTCAGGTATATATTATTGGAGGCAGCAGAATGTATGAGCTTCTTTCAGGTATATATTATTGGAGGCAGCAGAATGTATGGGCTCCTGTCAGGTATATATTATTGGAGGCAGGAGAATGTATGGGCTCCTGTCAGGTATATATTATTGGAGCCAGCAGAATGTATGGGCTCCTGTCAGGTATATATTATTGGAGGCAGCAGAATCTATGGGCTCCTGTCAGGTATATATTATTGGAAGCAGCAGAATCTATGGGCTCCTGTCAGGTATATATTATTGGAGGCAGCAGAATCTATGGGCTCCTGTCAGGTATATATTATTGGAGGCAGCAGAATCTATGGGCTCCTGTCAGGTATATATTATTGGAGGCAGCAGAATGTATGGGATCCTGTCAGGTATATATTATTGGAGGCAGTAGAATGTATCGGCTCCTGTCAGGTATATATTATTGGAGGCAGCAGAATCTATGGGCTCCTGTCAGGTATATATTATTGGAGGCAGCAGAATGTATGGGCTCCTGTCAGGTATATAGTATTGGAGGCAGCAGAATCTATCGGCTCTTGTCAGTTATATATTATTGGAGGCAGCAGAATGTATGGGCTCCTGTCAGGTATATATTATTGGAGGCAGCAGAATCTATGGGCTCCTGTCAGGTATATATTACTGGAAGCAGCAGAATCTATGGGCTCCTGTCAGGTATATATTATTGGAGGCAGCAGAATATATGGGCTCCTGTCAGGTATATAGTATTGGAGGCAGCAGAATCTATGGGCTCTTGTCAGGTATATATTATTGGAGGCAGCAGAATCCATGGGCTCCTGTCAGGTATATAGTATTGGAGGCAGCAGAATCTATGGGCTCCTGTCATGTATATATTATTTGATACTCATGCCCATTGCCCAGCTCCCGTCATATGTTGATTGCCAGCCAGATAAAACAAGGCAGCTGGGGGCTGGGATTCACAGTATGGTAAGGCCCAAGCATTCTTGGCCCCCACGCTGAAAATCGCAGCCCGCAGCCACCCCTGAAAATGGCGTATTCATCATAGCATCATTTCCAGGTGCTTTACCCGTCTCTTCCAGCGGCCCTGGTGGTGAGTGGCACCCTGGGTAATAATAGGGTTAGTGACTCGCCCCCAGGGCCGTGGGGCACTCAGAACCGGGCTTCAGGGCAATGCTGGGAGTAGTAGTGGCGACCCGGTCCCGTGGCTCAGGGTGGTCAGACCAGTGGCAGTCTTTTATATGTTTTAGGTAATGTCCGACTACGCCACCCGTGGATTGCGGTCAGAGCGAACCGCCGCTGCAGGGCAGACCGCTGAGGCTGGTGTTGTGGGTGCAGCAGAGAATAGTATAACTCCCCACGGGAGTAGTGTAGCCTCAGGGCAGTGAGTAGGGAGGATGGAGGTTGTAGTGCAGGCGTCCCAGTACCGTTAGTGCTGGCGCGGTAAGAAACACAGAGTCAGTGATGCAGTCCAGGGTCTTTTACTCACAGTTGTTATCCGAGTCACTTCTGCAGGGAATGACTGCCCAAGCCGTGCTGCGTCCACCAGGTGAGGAGCTCGGTCAACCCCCAGGCAATTCAGGAGTATGGCACAGGACTCCCTTCTGTCCTTTCTCCGGCCTCTCATGCCCCACCAGTGACCACATTTCTGTCCAGCTGCCTCGGGCCTTCTCTTGGTGAAACCTATCGCCGGTTTCCCTGACCCTATGTGGTGCCTTCCTAGTGGGTTTAGCAGGGGGTCGCACCAATAGATGATCACGACCTCCGGTCTTTGGCTGAGGGATAATTTACCTCCACCAACTTGGGAATCCGGTACCCTTATTCTGCCCGACCCTTCACCCGTTATCTCGTGGGTTCTTAGGGTCCCTTCTGCCTTCTTGTTTCTGGAGCCTTTCTACTCCTCTTTCTGTCCTCTTTCCTTCCTTCTCCTTCTTTTCTCTTCCCTCAGGCTCCGGCCTCTGTGCTAGGCCTGCCCAGGGAGCAGAGCCCATGCAGCAGCTCTGCTCCCTGCCTTCTCCTCTCACAGAACACTGAATGAGCTCCTAAGATGGCCCCCACATTTTATCTGCTTCACTGTGTCTGAGCTCAGGTGACCTGCAACCAATGAGCTCCTTCCTATGCTCCAGAAACCGTCCCCTTCTGCTCCTACACCACTGGGTTCTCTCCCCCCTCCCCACTCCAGCCAGGGACATGGTCAGATGTGCCTGCATATATATATAAATAGGAGCACCGTAGAGCTGTCCCCTGGAAATGGGGTGTGTGTAGTGTATGCAGCTAACTGATCCCTGGTCCATACTCCATCCTTACCTGGGAGTGGAATACCACACCTCTGGTTGAGGTGCAATACCCCTGTAGCGGCCGAACGCTCGGGGCGCTACATTCCCCCCCGGTAAACCACAGCACGTCCTCGGGCTGGAAAAGAGCAAAAACATTTGATTTACAAGACATGCAAAACTTTTTCAATAACTTTTGACATTTAGAAAACGACCGACATTATTCAATTCCCTTTATGGGAAACATTTTTCTCTGTTTCTACACTTCTCTTTTACTAGACTTTATAAAATATTTTGAACACTACCGGAACTCTTTTATCAGACACTATATAAAACATTTTAGTAAATTCTCTTCTTCACTGGCCACTGTGCAACTTGCGACCAGGTGTCCATCTTCCTATTAAGTGCAAAACTTCAAACTTGCGGGACACTTCGTCCCGAGGTAGATGTTGCAGTTCTTTTATAAAACCAGTAGGGGCGCTTTAAGAAGCGCAACTATTTACAGGAACGGCCGCGCTCAGTCCTCGGCCGGTTGGAAAGGGGGGATGGCTGCTCTCAGTCCTCAGCCAGGTAGGGAAGAGGGATGGCTGCTCTCAGTCCTCAGCCAGGTAACAGTTCAATCAGGATCAACTTTGCATCAGACAAACAGTTCCTTTTACCCTGACAGGCAACTATGTACATTTGTGCGCTGCCACTTTTCAGTAGCGGTGTCTTCCTTGCGCACCTTCTTCCTCCTCGCCATATTCTTCAGACCCGTCCGGGTCCTCTGAAGTGTGACTCTCTGCGCCCACCCGGTGGATGTTGAGGGCATACCCGCCCCTTGCGCCGCGGTGCAGTAGGTGTTGCGGCGGGGCCTGGAGAGGGCCGCTGTTGATGATGCCCGGGATCGGCGGCTCCACCAGGGGGCCCGGGAGCAGGCTGACGCTGGCAGCGTCCGGGACAGGGAGACTCCTCTTACCTGCTCCCGCGACCGCTCCTGTGCCACGCGTCTTCTCCTCTCGCTGGTCGGGGCCCTTGACGGCTGGGGCACTGCCGATGCTGGGCAGCTTAGTCTGCTGTCGGTCCGACATCTTGCCCTCCATTCCTGATGTCTTCCTCCCCCCTGGTTAACCGTGGCCTACCTTCCAGTGATCCTCTTCTGTAGGCCGCGGCTCCGCTGGCGATGCTCTGGGCGAGGATCTTGCGTCACGTGTTGGTGACGTCGGCGCCTGCTGGAGCTCCTTCCAGGACCCTGCGTGGCGTCAGTGCGTAAGGCGGATCTTCGGCTCTCGCGCGCTTTCGCCGTCCACGCCCCTCTTCTTCCCACACGGCGTCCCAAAGATGGCGCCCGATGGTGGGAAAATGGCCGCAGATGGTGGGAAACGGCTGCAGATGGCGGGAAACTCCACAAGGTAAGTATTAAAGTCTTTCTTCAGGCACGCAATACCCGCTGGTGGCGGGTTGGTCATGATCCTGCCGACCACGCCAAAGCTGACTCGCCCCCTGGGCCGTGGGGCACTCGGAACCGGGCTTCAGGGCAATGCTGGGAGTAGTAGTGGCGACCCGGTCCCGTGGCTCAGGGTGGTCAGACCAGTGGCAGTCTTTTATATGTTTTAGGTAATGTCCGACTACGCCACCCGTGGATTGCGGTCAGAGCGAACCGCCACTGCAGGGCAGACCGCTGAGGCTGGTGTTGTGGGTGCAGCAGAGAATAGTATAACTCCCCACGGGAGGAGTGTAGCCTCAGGGCAGTGAGTAGGGAGGATGGGGGTTGTGGTGCAGGCGTCCCAGTACCGTTAGTGCTGGCGCGGTAAGAAACACAGAGTCAGTGATGCAGTCCAGGGTCTTTTACTCACAGTTGTTATCCGAGTCACTTCTGCAGGGAATGACTGCCCAAGCCGTGCTGCATCCACCAGGTGAGGAGCTCGGTCAACCCCCAGGCAATTCAGGAGTATGGCACAGGACTCCCTTCTGTCCTTTCTCCGGCCTCTCGTGCCCCACCAGTGACCACACTTCTGTCCAGCTGCCTCGGGCCTTCTCTTGGTGAAACCTATCGCCGGTTTCCCTGACCCTATGTGGTGCCTTCCTAGTGGGTTTAGCAGGGGGTCGCACCAATAGATGATCACGACCTCCGGTCTTTGGCTGAGGGATAATTTACCTCCACCAACTTGGGAATCCGGTACCCTTATTCTGCCCGACCCTTCACCCGTTATCTCGTGGGTTCTTAGGGTCCCTTCTGCCTTCTTGTTTCTGGAGCCTTTCTACTCCTCTTTCTGTCCTCTTTCCTTCCTTCTCCTTCTTCTCTCTTCCCTCAGGCTCCGGCCTCTGTGCTAGGCCTGCCCAGGGAGCAGAGCCCATGCAGCAGCTCTGCTCCCTGCCTTCTCCTCTCACAGAACACTGAACAAACTCCTAAGATGGCCCCCACCTTTTATCTGCTTCTCTGTGTCTGAGCTCAGGTGACCTGCAACCAATGAGCTCCTTCCTATGCTCCAGAAACCGTCCCCTTCTGCTCCTACACCACTGGGTTCTCTCCCCCCTCCCCACTCCAGCCAGGGACATGGTCAGATGTGCCTGCATATATATATAAATGGGAGCACCGTAGAGCTGTCCCCTGGAAATGGGGTGTGTGTGGTGTATGCAGCTAACTGAGCCCTGGTCCATACTCCATCCTTACCTGGGAGTGGAATACCACACCTCTGGTTGAGGTGCAATACCCCTGTAGCGGCCGAACCCTCGGGGTGGTACATTAGTACCAGGCCAGCTTTGCCTTATTAGCTGGTACTAAGCCCGATATTCATGGTGTCACTCCAAATTAGACATAGCCACCAAGAATTTCTAGTAAACAGAAAAAAAAAGACAGAAACATTTTTTTTTATTAAAAATAAAACACATTTAGGGACTCCATCTTTAATAAAGAAAAAACCTCACTCCAACGTAATCCATAGGTCTTCTGTCTTCAGCTCTGCTACATCTTTGCCATCAGACAAATATGTCTACTGACAGATGAGCAGGCACAGAATGACACTGGAGCACTGTTACTGTGTAGTGCGGCACTATGTTGCTTTTTTGTCATTTCATGCAGTGTAGAAATCTTGGGAAAAGTGTGGATTGTGCTCTGGAAGTGATCAGTTATAGCTAACTATGTTATTTTCTGCAGAGATAAGTCCTGCATAGAAGATGTGATATATCGGTCTGCAGATAAAGAACTTCACCTAGAGACATCACTGGTGAGTATGTGTATTACCTATACACACACACTGACACTATATACAGAGCTCCTGTGTGTAATGTCACTGGTGATCACTGTATTATCTGTACACTGACACTATATACAGAGCTCCTGTGCATAATGTCACTGGTGATCCCTGTATTACCTACACACACACTGACACTACATACAGAGCTCCTGTGTGTAATGTCACTGGTGATCACTGTATTACCTGTATACTATACAGTATATACAGAGCTCCTGTGTATAATGTCACTGGTGATCACTGTATTACCTATACACACACACTGACACTATATACAGAGCTCCTGTGCATAATGTCACTGGTGATCACTGTATTACCTCTACACTGACACTATACACAGAGCTCCTGTGTATAATGTCACTGATAATCTCTACATTATCTGTACACTGACTCTATATACAGAGCTTTTTTACATTTTCATTATCAGTCACTATCTGGTGCCATTATGTGCCATGGTCATGGCGTGGCGGTATTTGTCCCTTGTATGTGGTATTATTCAGACAGTCACTATGTGGTGGTAATATGTGGTCTTCTAATGGTATGGCAGTATATATACCATGTACTTGGTAGTATTTGATCACTATGTGGTGGTATGTGTTCTGGTCATGGTGTGGCAGTATTTCTCTCTTCTATATGGTATTATTAGTCTAGGTATAGTGGATTGTTGTCAGTCATTTGTTTTTTCGGATATTAAGAATGGGAACATTCTTTATTTGCAATACATATTAAATACTTGGATGTTTAACCTCTCCCTGTGTTTTGACTACTACACAGCAGCAGAGATGCACGTCAGCTCAAGACACAAAAAATAAGCCGTCACACAGCCCCAGATCCAAAAAAATGAGAACACTACGGTGCGCAGAACATGGCACGAAAAGTGAGATTTTTTTTTTCAAACCTGTGAATTTGTTTTCACCACTTAGATACCAGTAAAGGTATGAATGTTTGGTATCTACGAACTCGTACTGACCCGAGGCATCACACTGTCACATCGGTTTTACCATATAGTGAACATGGTGACTAAAAAACCCAATAAACAATCGTGCAATTGCACTTTTTTTTGCAATTTTACTGCACTTGGAATTTTTGTTGCCATTTCCCTGTACACTATATGGTAAAATAAATGATTGCATCTGAAAGTACAACTCGTCCCGCAAAAAAACTGTCTTTCCTGCTGCTACAGACTTTTATATGACTACAATTTACATTCTGCTGCTTACACAAACATTTTTGCAGTTTGCAAGACACTTGCTTGCACCCAGGTTTCATGTGAAAGAGTGTTCTCAAAGCTGAAAATTGTAAAAAATCGTCTGAGCTCTTCGATTGGACAGGAGCTTTTAGAGTCACTCCTTCTGTTGAACATCGAGTATGACATTTCAAGGAACTTAGACTATGATGACATTATTAATACGTATGCAATGTCATCTTCTGTTCTGAAAAAAAAACTTTTGTAATTTTGCTGCTGAATGACTGTTAGTGTGTGTTTATTTGTTGTTTTGGGCCTTTCACTAACAATTGAATGGTATTGTATTATAGAGGAGAGGAAAACGTGTAATACAAACTTCCAAAATGCTTACAGAATCCTTTAAGTTTTCCCAGTGGGCCGAGTTTGGTGCTGCTACAATGATGCTGGCTGCTGGGATGCTAGATAGATGCAGGTTCAATTTGTGGCACATACAGTGCTGTGCAAATTAATTGGGACAAAGCATTTTTAAGTAAAATCGTAAGTTGGTTACCAGTCAGTGATTCAAACCAGTTTTAACTGCTTTGAACAGGTGTGAGTGTACAACCGTGAGTAACAAAATGTGGTTTGACTGGTTTTAGGCAGAAAATAACAGCTAGCTGCCCCCTCAGCTTCAGTTGAGAGCTTGTTTCTGTGAGGAGTGGTTTAGTGTACTTTTTCTCCATGCCACAATTCCAAGTGTGTGAAGAAATTCCTGGAAGAAAATAAAGTAAAAGTGCTGGACTGGCCTGTCAATTCACCAGACTTAAATCCTATAGAAAATTTGTGAAGCATTGTGAAGAGACGTCTTGGCAAAATGGACTGTACAACCAAAGAAAGCATGATAAACAGTGCCATACAAGTGTGGTTCCATGATGAAGAATTGAAGAATTTATGCAAAAACTTGGTAGAATCAATGCCAAAACGCATTGAAAATCTCATATCTGCTAAAGGGGGACATATTTCTTACTAAAATTAGTATGTAACAGTGCATTATAACATTTTATTATTAAATATTCAAAAATATGTTTTTTTTGGCTTTGTCCCAATTAATTTGCACAGCACTGTACTTTAAGAGAATGTACCTTGGAAGTATTTATTGTTATTGTTCTGTTATGGCACTTTATCACACACTGGTGTGAATGAAATAACAGTGTTCCTCTTTTGCCAGGAGTGTTTCTTTAGTTTGTTATTTATTCATTATATTAGTTATTTATGGGTTAATTAAGTTGATTAATTTTGAAAGAGTTTGTGGGCTTATGTTATTCCTATATATGGTTACTGCATGGTGCTGGTGGGCCCCAAGATTGATTTTTTCCTGGTGGGCCCCAGGTACTCCAGTTCGGCGCTGCCCAGGACCCTGAGGTGGGTCGTGCAATTTCCTCCACTGGGCAACTCCTGTTACTTGGTGGGGAGACTGAATTCACGGTAGACCCCTGGGCGGGTCTCACACTGGCTGGATACACCATTTTAACGGTTTCAAAGTGACCTAACACAGTCTATGGATCCAGTCTAATTTTGTGTTTCATAGTATTCATCACCGGTACTGTCACTCAAGCAAACCCACCAGTAGGAATCACAAGCACAGTCTCACCTTGAACTAGGCCTTCCAGAAGTTCTGAGGAGTCTTTTGGCATGAACAGTCTTTTCTGGACTTTTATTCCCGGTTCTACCCAGACTCTACACCTCACACCCACCATTTGGTTTGCATGGATGATGGTTGGGCGCCAGCTTACCTTGACTTATTTTAGGTCCATTGTATTCTGGTGCTTTCTTTACTCTATGAATCACATTTTCCACCACAGTGTTGGGTATGGCAAGCGATGTGGCAATTGCATCCACCAGCAGCGTCCCTGACTTGTGTTTCGTGATGACCTCACTGATTACATTATAACCCAGGATAGGATCCTCTGCCTCGTTCTGATCACTGGTCACGAGAAAAGGTACCAAAAGCTCAATGAGCTTGTTTCTGTGAGGAGTGGTTTAGTGTACTTTTTCTCCATGCCACAATTCCAAGTGTGTGAAGAAATTCCTGGAAGAAAATAAAGTAAAAGTGCTGGACTGGCCTGTCAATTCACCAGACTTAAATCCTATAGAAAATTTGTGAAGCATTGTGAAGAGACGTCTTGGCAAAATGGACTGTACAACCAAAGAAAGCATGATAAACAGTGCCATACAAGTGTGGTTCCATGATGAAGAATTGAAGAATTTATGCAAAAACTTGGTAGAATCAATGCCAAAACGCATTGAAAATCTCATATCTGCTAAAGGGGGACATATTTCTTACTAAAATTAGTATGTAACAGTGCATTATAACATTTTATTATTAAATATTCAAAAATATGTTTTTTTTGGCTTTGTCCCAATTAATTTGCACAGCACTGTACTTTAAGAGAATGTACCTTGGAAGTATTTATTGTTATTGTTCTGTTATGGCACTTTATCACACACTGGTGTGAATGAAATAACAGTGTTCCTCTTTTGCCAGGAGTGTTTCTTTAGTTTGTTATTTATTCATTATATTAGTTATTTATGGGTTAATTAAGTTGATTAATTTTGAAAGAGTTTGTGGGCTTATGTTATTCCTATATATGGTTACTGCATGGTGCTGGTGGGCCCCAAGATTGATTTTTTCCTGGTGGGCCCCAGGTACTCCAGTTCGGCGCTGCCCAGGACCCTGAGGTGGGTCGTGCAATTTCCTCCACTGGGCAACTCCTGTTACTTGGTGGGGAGACTGAATTCACGGTAGACCCCTGGGCGGGTCTCACACTGGCTGGATACACCATTTTAACGGTTTCAAAGTGACCTAACACAGTCTATGGATCCAGTCTAATTTTGTGTTTCATAGTATTCATCACCGGTACTGTCACTCAAGCAAACCCACCAGTAGGAATCACAAGCACAGTCTCACCTTGAACTAGGCCTTCCAGAAGTTCTGAGGAGTCTTTTGGCATGAACAGTCTTTTCTGGACTTTTATTCCCGGTTCTACCCAGACTCTACACCTCACACCCACCATTTGGTTTGCATGGATGATGGTTGGGCGCCAGCTTACCTTGACTTATTTTAGGTCCATTGTATTCTGGTGCTTTCTTTACTCTATGAATCACATTTTCCACCACAGTGTTGGGTATGGCAAGCGATGTGGCAATTGCATCCACCAGCAGCGTCCCTGACTTGTGTTTCGTGATGACCTCACTGATTACATTATAACCCAGGATAGGATCCTCTGCCTCGTTCTGATCACTGGTCACGAGAAAAGGTACCAAAAGCTCAATGGTGTTGCTGTGTTCGTGGCCCTCAGTTGGAAAGTCACTTCCACCCAGCCTATGAAAGGGATTTCGGTCTGGTTGACGGCTTTGCCGTGGAGTTCCACTGGTCCCAAGAGTTCTTTTAGTGACCGAAGGCAAGTGTATGGCAGGTAGCGCCTTCTCCATTCTTCATTTAAAAGGCTTGCTTGGGCTCCTGTGTCCCACAGTGCTTTTACCAGGAGTCCATCTAGCTGGCACTGTATAAAGCACCTTTCACCGATTAGGCTGATGAGGCTATCTTTACTGACCGAGGAATCCTCCTCCCAGGAGTACATCGTTTGACCTCCGCACTGGGCACTAAGTAACTGATGTCCATGTCTCTCTTGTAGCTGTTGTAGATGGAAACACACTTGGGGATAGTACTGAAGCAGCCGTTTTACCTCATGCGCCATTCTGGGGTGTGGTGAGATTTGGATTTGCTTCTGGGACCTCCTCCGTGTCCCGGTTACCAGTCACCCCGCTCTGGCAACCTATTGTGTTTTAACCCAAACGACCGTGACCATTGGCACTCCTTGGCATAATGTCCTTCCTCTCCACATCTTAGACAGTGGACACATACCGTACTCTAATTTGATGAGCGGCACGCTTCACAAGCCGGGTATCTTCTGTTTTGGAACCCACTCCTGGGTCTGAGGGATACAGGTTCTGGCCTGGAACGAATCAACTTTTTCACCTTAATGAACTCGGCTCGCAGTTCTCCTATTACTTCCTCCCAGTCAGCGCTGACGGTCCTCTCTTTTGTTGGTGCTTTAAGGTTCCCTCTAGGAGGTGGCACTGGAGGGTCTCCATGATGATCTTTGGACTGGCCACCGTGGGTCTTCAACTTCAGCTGACTAATTTTGGTGATTTTAGGAGCAGAGCCTTTCTTTAACATCTGTTCGCTCTCTGACTCCAAACTAGCTGCCTCATTCATTTTTTCAATTAGGACTTCGTCCAGAATGCCAGGATCTTCTAGATATTTCTTCAGCTGCAACTTGATGTCTTTTAAGATTAACCCCATTCCCAATGATCTCAAGAACTTCTTCTAGACTAGTCCAGAATCAAACTTCTCCTCTGCTTCTACATCTCTGGATGCAAACAACAGTCTATCCTTAAGTTCAATTGCTCTGAACAAGAAACTTTGGGGTGATTCATTATTTTTCTGTGAGATGTTAATGAGTCGGTGGAACAATTCTTAAGTACTCTCTTCTTTATAGTGCCCTTTTAAAATCATATTCAGCTGTGGCAAGGTCAATTGACTCTTCATTTCTAGCATATTACGGAGGTTCAGTCCTGGGCTGATCACTTTCACCACCCCGGCAACAATCTCATCTGGCTGGTAGCCTTTCTGTAAGCCTGCATCGATCTGGTACAACAAGTTCATATAAGACAGTCTCTCGTTCTGTTCACACTCTCCAATCTGTCCCTTGAGTTTTTTCCTTATGGTGATTTGTGGTGTTAGAGAGGACTGTCTTCCTGATTTATCTAACCCAAGCAGGTTAAAGGTTCTGTCTGAGTCTGTCACCCACTCAGAGGTTTTGGTCGATTCCTGCAGGGCTGTTTTTAGGGCTTTGAGTTGTTCTTTCAATACCTGTAGTTCTGTCTGCAGACGGAGATTCCCGCCTTTAGTAATTTGTGCCACCCCTCCATCCTCCAACTTCAACCTGGTTAGAAACTGTGTTAGCTCCTGGAGGACCATTCCCATGACGTCTTCAGCTTCTTTCTCCCCCAGTTAATCCATTTTTGCATTAATGGCAGCTAACAGTTGCCTGCTGGTTGTGTGCTTTAGAAATCTGTTCTTCTGACATCTTGATATGTTCTGCTCCTGTTCTCAATTCTTCACAGGTTAACTGAAGAAGCAGCTCACTAATTCTGTCCATTTGTATTTCCACATCCATTGCTGCCAGTGAGTTTTCTTTAGGGCTGGTTCCCTTTTAACTGGTGTAGCAGAGTTCAGTTGAGGTGTGGTGCTGCTGTGTTTTTCTAGACATTTTTCCTCTTCTCCCTCTACACGCTAATTCCCGCTCAGGATTCCCCGTACGGGCCACCAATGTTACATGCACGCCGCTAGGTTCAGATAGGGGTGGGACAGGTCTCATGAATTCTTTGGAATCCTGGGGGAACCATTACTCAGGGCAACCATAGACCATGTGCTGCAGCTTCTCTCAGGCACACTGAGGTATTGACCCTCAGGCACAGAAACGTAGGTTGTTTCCCTTGCTGACTAGACACACTTGACAAGAGTCCTCATAAACGGTAGAACAGCAACATTCAATAAAAAGCCGCACCTCCAGTGCAAGTTAAGTCTTATGAGCAACAGGCTTCAGTGACAAACAGTACAGTTTCCTTAGCAGCACAGCAGTTCACAGTCTTCCCAGTAGTACAGGACAGCACAGTTCTAATGCAAAGGCACATTAATGAACACAGCATTCTTTACAGCACAGTGAGATGGAGGTGGGGGGGGTTTGTGAGGAAGATGATCCCTGTGACAGCATTTCTTCTAGTCCTTATCTTTCTGCCTGACAATGCTGCTAGTTCAGGAATTCTACCTGACCTATGCTTAGCTTCACTTCTGACTTCAATCCTTTTCACTAGCAGGGGCGCTTCTGTGAGATACAGAACACACACACCACCTTTCTCTTTGGCTCCAGCCAGACAGCCAACAACTTCCCCACCATCCCCCTGGGACTCTGCTAAAGCACTCCCCCTTCTCCTGTAACTGTGTTAACCTCTCTAGTTGCTGGATGCTTCTGGAGCACAACACTTCCTGTCTCATGTACTTGTGTTACTTCTAATATTACTAATGTTATTCTAATGTTACTTATAATATTTGCTGAATATTTGCTGAATGTTTTTAAAGCAACAACACTACTTCTACGTGTCATATGTTAGTAGATCATTAGAGACTTTAGTGAGGGCAGTTTCAGTCGAGTGTAAAAAGCGGAAACCAAGTTGTAAAGGGTCGAGAAGAGAGCTATCTGAGAGATAGCGGATCAGACGGGAGTGGACCAAGCGTTCCAGAAGTTTAGAGATGAAAGGAAGGTTAGAGACAGGTCTGTAGTTAGCAGTGCAGTTCTGGTCCAGGGATGGCTTTTTAAGTAAAGGGGTTATGATGGCATGTTTAAATGAGGAGGGAAAGATACTTGAAAAAAGAGAAAGGTTAAATATTTTAGTCAGGTGAGTGGTGACGACCCGATGTCGTCATGACAACATCCGGGTCACCAGACAACAGGAAGATTGTTTGGACATGCGCAGTGCATCTCCAAACTATCTTCTCCCTGTCCAGCGCTGACAGCCTGCACGGCACAGAGATGGTGCTCCATCCCTATGCTGTGCAGGCGATCAGAATAAAAAAAGTGAAAGTCCCAGAGTGGGACAGAGTAAAAAAGTTTAAAAACTATCAGAAAGTGAAAAAAAAAAAAATTGTAAAAATATAAAAAAAAAAAAAAAAAAATAATAATCCACCAAAAATAAAAATATAATGTACCCATCAATAAATATTCTTATAAAAAAAAACAAAAAGAACCAATAAAAGTACACATATTTGGTATCGCCGCGTCCGGAACAACCTGACCTATAAAACTGTCCCACTAGTTAACCCCTTCAGTGAATACGGTAAAAAAAAAAAAAAAAAAACAATGCTTTATCATCATACCGCCAAACGAAAAATGGAATAACACGCGATCAAAAAGACGAATATAAATAAAAATGGTACGGCTGAAAACGTCATCTCGTCCCGCAAAAAACAAGCTGCCATACAGCTCCATCAGCCGAAAAATAAAAAAGTTATAGCTCTCAGAATAAAGCTATGCTAAAAAATATTTTTTTCTATAAAATTGCTTTTATTATGTAAAAGTGCAAAACATATAAAAACGATATAAATGTGGTACCGCTGTAAACGTACTGACCCGAAGAATAAAGCTGCCTTATCAATTTTACCACACGCGGAACAGAATAAAAAAAAAAAAAAAATTCCTGAATTGTTGTTTTTTGTTTATTCTGCCTCCCAAAAATCGGAATAGAAAGCGATCAAAAAATGTCACGTGCCTGAAAATGGCACCAATAACAACGTCAACTCATCCCGCAAAAAACAAGCCGTCACATAACTGTCTGCCAAAATCTGGAAAAATTATAGCTCTCAAAATATGGCGATGCAAAAACTAGATTTTACAAAAAATGCGTCTTTTAGTGTGTGACAGCTGTCAATCATAAAAACCCCATATGATTCTGGTATCACTGTAATCGCACCGACCCGAAGAATAAAGTCGTCTAATCACTTATACCGCACGAGGAACGGCATAAAAAATAAAATCTCAGGTTAGGGTTGGGCTAGGGTTAGGGCTAGGGTTAGGGCTGGGTTTGGGGTTAGGGTTGTGATGGGGTTGGGATTTTTTTCAAAAGTAAGAAAAAAAGATGACGATATGGCGACTAGTGTTGAGCGCAAGTGCTCGCTACTTGAGTTTGCATTGGGTGCTCGGGTATGCATTGAGTATCGTGGGTATTTGAGTGACATGCTCGAGTCTCCGCCCCATATGCTTCGCGGCCAAAAAAACTTTGCGGGGATTGCCTGCCATGCACGAGCGATCACCGCATGTTTTTTTTAGGGTGTCTAATAACCGTGAAACATGCGGGGCAGGGACTCGAGCATGTCACTCGAGCACACGCAGTACATGGTGCATACCTGAGTACCCGATGCAAACTCAAGTAGCGAGCACTTGCGCTCAAGACTAATGACAACTTATTCAATATGATGACCTAATGTTATCAAATTCTGTGTCGTACCTCTGGGTTCAAAATGTTCACTATACACCTTAATAAAATCCTTTGAGGAGTATAGTTTCCAAAATGGGGTCACTTGTGGTGGAGCTCCACTGTTTAGGCACATCAGGGGCTCTCCAAACGCGACATGGTGTCCGCTAACAAATTGAATGGAAAATCGGCTCAAATTGTTAGCGGACGCCATGTTGCATTTGGAGAGTCCCTGTGTGCCCAAACATTGGAGCTCCCCCACAAGTGACCCCATTTTGGAAACTAGACCCCCCAAGGCACCTATCTAGATGCATAGTGAGCACTTGGAACCCCCAGGTGCTTCACAAATTGATTCGTAAAAATGAAAAAGTGTTTTTTTTTTTACTTTTTCATTTTTACAAATCAATTTGTGAAGCACCTGGGGGTTCCAAGTGCTCACTATGCATCTAGATAGGTGCCTTGGGGGGTCTAGTTTCCAAAATGGGGTCACTTGTGGGGGAGCTCCAATGTTTGGGCACACAGGGGCTCTCCAAACGCAACATGGTGTCCGCTAACAATTTGAGCCGATTTTCCATTCAGTTTGTTAGTGGACACCATGTTGCATTTGGAGAGTCCCTGTGTGCCCAAACATTTGAGCTCCCCCACAAGTGACCCCATTTTGGAAACTAGACCCCCCAAGGCACCTATCTAGATGCATAGTGAGCACTTGGAACCCCTAGGTGCTTAACAAATTGATTCGTAAAAATGAAAAAGTGAAAAAAAAAACACATTTTCATTTTTACGAATCAATTTGTGAAGCACCTGGGGGGTTCCAAGTGCTCACTATGCATCTATATAGGTGCCTTGGGGGGTCTAGTTTCCAAAATGGGGTCACTTGTGGGGGAGCTCCAATGTTTAGGCACATCAGGGGCTCTCCAAACGCAACATGGCGTCCGCTAATTATTCAAGCAAATTTTACAATCAAAAAGTCAAATGGCGCTCCTTCCCTTCCGAGCCCTGCCATGCGCCCAAACAGTGTTTTTTCCCCACATATGGGGTATCTGCGTGCCCAGGGGAAATTGCACAACAAATTTTGGGGTCCATTTTTTCTTGTTACCCCTGTGAAAATAAAAAAAATTGAGTCTAAAGTAACATTTTTGTGAAAAAAGTTAAATGTTCATTTTTTTCTTCCACATTCCAAAAATTCCTGTGAAGCACCTGAGGGTTAATAAAGTTCTTGAATGTGGTTTTGAGCACCTTGAGGGGTGCAGTTTTTAGAATGGTGTCACTTTTGGGTATTTTCTGTCATAAAGACCTCTCAAAGTGACTTCAAATGTGATGTGGTCCCTAAAAAAATGGTTTTGTAAATTTTGTTGGAAAAATGAGAAATCGCTGGTCAACTTTTAACCCTTTTAGCTCCCTAACAAAAAAAAATTTTGGTTCCAAAATTGTGCTGATGCAAAGTAGACATGTGGGAAATGTTATTTATTAACTATTTTGTGTGACATATCTCTCTCTGATTTAAGGGCATAAAAATTCAAAGTTTGAAAATTGCTAAATTTTCAAAATTTTTGCCAAATTTCCGTTTTTTTCACAAATAAACGCAAGTGATATCGAAGAAATTTTACCACAATCATGAAGTACAATATGTCATGAAAAAACAATCTCAGAATCAGGGGGATCCGTTGAAGCGTTCCAGAGTAATTACCACCATAAAATGACAGTGGTCAGAATTGTAAAAATTGGCCTGGTCATTAACGTGCAAACCACCCTCGGGGGTTAATAGATCTTAAAATAAAATATTCAAATAATATGTTATGTAAGAGTAGTAAAAAGCATATTGGCCAATGGTCTAATTTAAATATGTAATAACAAAGGATAAAATACCTAGAATAATACAGATAATAAAGAATGATACAAACAAAAGGGCCCCAAACACAGTATTATACCTCCACAGTGAATTCCTCCATAGTACCCTCCACATGCACAGTATGATGACCCTACTGTACCCCCCTCAATCCCCCAACAAAGAATGGTGACCCCATCACAGAATTATTCTCCATCTGTAATCCCCACACAGCCCTCCATACATAATGGCCCCCACATTTTCCTCCATACAGTATAATGGCCCCACATAGTCCTCCACACAGTGTAATGGGCCCACAAAGTCCTCCATACAGTATAATGACCCCACATAGTCCTCCATACAGTATAATGGGCCCCGCATAGTCCTCCATACAGTATAATGGGCCCTACATAGCCCTCCATACAGAATAATGGGCCCCACATAGTCCTCCGTACAGTATGATGGCCCTACTTAGTCCTCCATACAGAATAATGACCTCACATAGTGCTCAATACAGTATAAATGGCCCGCATAGTGCTCCATACAGAATAATGGCCCCACATAGTCCTCCATACAGTACAATGGGCCCCACATAGTCCTCCATACAGTATAATGGACCCCACATAGTCCTCCATACAGTATAATGACCTCACATAATTCTTCATTCAGTTTAAAGGGCCCCACATAGTGCTCCATACAGAATAATGGCCCCACATAGTGCTCCATAAGGTATAATGACCTCACATAAATCTTGATACAGTATAAAGGGCCCCGTATAGTACTCCATACAGTATAAAGGGCCCCACATAGTACTCCATGCAGTATAAAGGGCCCTACATAGTCCTCCATACAGTATAATGGGCCCCATATAGTCCTCCATACAGTATAATGGGCCCCACATAGTGCTGTATGGTGATACAGCATAATGGCCTTACATAGTGCTCCATAATAGGCTCCACATAAAAATAAATAAATACTCACCTCTTCCGGTTCTCCCGCTGCTCCAGTCTTTTCATGATGTCTTCAGATCCTCTACACATCTCAGCAAAGCGGGTGCGTTGTAATGACATCATCGCGCCCGCTGCACTCAGACGTCAGACGCATAGGGGGAATGATGGGAGAAGGAGCATCAATTGCCGCTCCCTCCTCCATCATTGCTTTCAATTGTATCGACATTTAGGATGCCAATATAGTTGACAGTATGATGCCGAGTAAAAATGCGATGCTGGGCAGGAGACCCACCTGGTTTCGCGGGCCAATTATACTAGTGGGATCCGCTCAGCGTCACGGGCCAAAGTTAATAGGGGGACCCGTCGTTGAGGGACAAATATTCTCACCCTGCTGGTCAGATTTGGCCTGTAGGCCACAAGTTTGACATGTGTGCCTTAGAGTGTGGTAAATCTCAGAACAACACTGAAACAAAGAACTGATGAAGGGTGTGAATAACCTGGTCTACACAGGAAGTGAATTTTTCTAATTATGTAACTATAAATTCTGATATTGGCTACCAAGTATGAACCAGTTAAATTTATCTATGGAACGCCTATATTCATGAAGCCTATAAATATAGGAAAACTCCAGAATCTCATTGGAGATTATTAGAAAGCATATGAAGGTGTATTTCTTCTATTATCACTGGTTGTAATCTGAATCCCAGAAATTGCTGAGTTGGGGTGGTTTTCACTCTAAACAAGCCTAACATATATATCCTGGCAGACAGTTTGGAATAACGAGGCATGGTGACTTATTTTATAAATTCCTGAAATACAAAGTTATCCAGAACAACGTTTTAGCCCCAATGAACTTGGTCAAAAGCCTTTTCTGCATCCAGGTATGATTTTCCCAAGGACCCTGACTACTGAATTTGGTTGATGGAAGCACAGGGTGCTGTTTGAAGTCTTTTGGACCAAAATGAGACATGTTAAAAGTCAGCTACATTGTAGAGGCAAGAATGTAGACTAGGCAAACTAAGCTCCAAAACTAGAATATGCCCAAAACACCACTAAAACAGAGATTTCCAGGATTAAAACTCTATAACATAACTCTGCAAACAAGTAATCATTCCAATCAATGGTGATTTGTCCATGATGATGTGTCAGGGGTTTCCTGCATCTGATATAAATCAGCATTGTTAAAAAGTTTCTAAATTCTGGATAGCACTAGAAATTCATGTATAGTGACACATACCTATTAGTGTTGAGCCACCCCCGTAGTGTTCGAGTTCGGTTCGGTTCGTCGAACACCCGTGTGTTCGCCGAACTGTTCGTCGAACTGTTCGTCGAACACCTTCGAACACCGTTAAAACCAATGGCAGGCAAACAAAAACACATAGAAACACATAGAAAACACCTTCAAAGGTGTCCAAAAGCTGACAAACTGCTCAGAAGACACAACTAACACATGGAAAAGTGACAAGTACATATAGTCATGCGAAAAGAAAAGAGGTGGAGGAGTAAAAGGAGGGGGAGACACAGATATAGGCATGTCATGCCCTTCTAAAATCCAAAAAGTGAGAAGCCGAGACGGCCAGTCCGCTCCTGCCCGTGCCACCTCCGTGTCGCCGGGTTTGTGCCAGAGCCGCGGTGAACCCTGACGGCCAGCCCCCCTCTCCCAATACTGGTGCCTGTCCGCTGGTGGGTCGAGAGAGCCCCCCTGTGGTGGAGGCAGCTCTAAGCTTTTTAATTTAAATTGTCCCTCTAATTTGAATGAATACACTTTAAATCCATTTACAAGGATCTATTGGAGGGCAAGTCTCATGCCAGCAGCCGCGTAATTCCAGCTCCAGTAGCGTCCACTAAAGCTGCTGCAGTTAAAAAGCTTTTATAAGGATCGAGCTCGGCTGTCCACCGCAAGGCATCCTAGTGCCAGTCCCAGCCCCTATGCCTTGGGGTGCCTCCTGATGCTCTTCACTGAGTATCCCGTGGTCCCGAAGCATTTCCTTTGAAAAAATTAAGTGTCCAAACTACAGGTGGTGTAGCTTGCTTAACAGCCGGGATAATCCGCTGACTAGCAGACACTGCTACTAGGCACAAAGTATTTCCTGGGCTAGATGCAGTTAAAAATTTGTAAGTAGATACTCTCGTTGGATGCTGAGAAAGCATTCCATAGAGTCTCCTGGCACGCCATATATGATTCTCTTAAAAAGCTTGGGGTAGGGGTCTAGGGGACCCTTTTATAGCCAAAATCACGGCCCTGTATCACAATACGTCACCTAGGCTGAAGATAAATGGAACTGTAGCACCGAGGGCTCGGTTGCTACAGACGTATTGCACCTCACCCAGAGGTGTGATATCTCACTCTCAGATAAGGATGGAGTGTGGATCAGGACCCGACACCTGCATGCATTACACCACATTGCCGTGGGGCAGGGCGACCAATATGCCCCTGAGATGGGCACGACAGTCCCTGTCCCTGGCTGGAGTGGGGGGAGGGAACACTGAGGAAGGGGAACCCTGCAGTGCAGGAGCAGGGAGGAAGCAGTTCCTGGGTGCATTGAGAAGGGAGTATAAAAGGTGGGCACCATCTTAGTTCAGTGCAGAGAAGTCTGAGCAGAAGTGGCAGGGAGCAGGGGCTCTGCATGAGCTCTGCTCCGGAGGCGGGCCTAGTAACAGAGGCCCAGGCCTGCAAGAGGGAGAAGGAAGGAAGAGGAGCGGAGAAGGCTCCAGGAACGAGGAATGAAGGGATCCCAGGGGTGCGGACGGGCGAGTCGCCACCGCACGCCCGAATCCACCTGCGTGGAGGGGTCAGGCCAAAGGGGGAGACCGGTCCCCGAACTAGTGGAGGCAGGAAAGGACCCTCAGCTAGAAACCGGAGGCTCTGACATTTTATGTGGCGCAGCCCCTTGCTCCACCCGCTAGGAAGGCACCACATAGGGTCAGGGAAACTGGCGCCAAGTTTACCAAGAGGAGGCCCGAGGCAGCCGGACAGAAGTGTTGGTAAGAAAGGCCAGACAAAGGACACACAAAGGGGGTCCTGTGAAGCGCTCCAAAGTTATCTGGGAGTTGTCTGAGCCCCTCACCTGGTGAGCACAGTACGACGTGGGCAGCCGTTACCTGCAGACGTGGTCTGGATAATAAGAACTGTGAGTAAAGGCCCTGAACTGCATCACTGACTCCGTGTCGTTACTGCTGCTGCCCTGCACCATCACCCCCATCCTCCGCATACACTGCCCTGAGGCTATACTCCTCCCGTGGGGAGTTATGCTACGCTCTGCTGCACCCACAACACCAGCCTTAGCGGTCTGCCCTGTAGCGGCGGTTCACTCTGACCGCAATCCACGGGTGGCGTAGTCGGACATTTAAACATCAAAACCACATAAATAGTTCCGCCACTGGTTTGACCGCCCTGAGCCACGGAACCGGATCGCCGCCACGAAGACTACAACCACCAGCATCCACCAAAAAGGGTCCGGCTCCGGGTGTCCCAAGGCCCAGGGGGTGCGTCAGAACATTTTCATCACCTTTCACAATCACCAATGGGACAAGGCAGGGATGTCCTCTGTCCCCTCTCTTATACATCCTAGTGACGGAGCACCTGCTCTCATCAATTCGCCATAACCCCAATATTAGGTGGATTGAGGTGGGAGGCACCGAGTACAAGTGCTCTCTATTTGCTGATGATGTCCTAGTATATATCACTCAATCACATATATCCATCCCTGCTGTTATGGCTGAAATAGATCACTTTGTTACATGGTAAAATTTTAAAATCAATGCAGCGAAGTCTGAGGCCCTCGATGTCTCCCTCCCTAAATCCATATAGGATTCCATCCAGTCCAACTTTCCCTTTGCCTGGCCCTCACAGGGTATCAAATACTTAGGAATTCCTATTCATAGAGACCTCTCCCATCTATGTTATCTTAATTTTGGGCCCTTTATTGAACAATTCCATACAGACCACGGTTGGCAAGTTAGAACTGTAAGATTCACTACGTGAACCACTGGTGTTTTGTGGAAAAGCACATGTACACCGCGTTCCAAATTATTATGCAAAAAGTGTTTAGGAGTGATAAGGGAAGAATTTGTTTGTTTGTCAGTTAAACTCATTGATGGTGATGTGTGTCAGGGTTCTTTATATCACTGTAAGCAATTGCAGACACCTGTGCTAATTAGTTTGGCAGGTGTGTCCAATGAAAGGCAAGACTACTTAAGAAGGCTCTCTCACATTATTAAGCAGCCTACATTTTCTGCCAAAATGGGAAAGAAAAAGGATGTGTCGGCTGCTGAGAAGCAACAAATTGTGGAGTGTTTAGGTCAAGGCATGACTACAATCAACATTGTGCGATGATCAGGATGAAGTGTCTTGGCAATCAAGAAGTATGTAGCTGATTCACAGTACACACGTGTGCGTGCTGATAAGGGCAAATTGAGGACTCTTTCCTACAGGCAATTACGTCAGGTTGAAAGAGCAGCGTCAAAAAAGCCTTGTCATAGCAGCAGACAAGTTTTTGAAGCTGCTTGTGCCTCCAACGTCCCCCGAACAACAAGATGCAGGGTCCTTCAGAGGTTTGCAGCTGTGCATACGCCATCCTGTCGACCTCCTCTATCCACTTCACACAAGCAGAAACGGCTCCAGTGGGCCAAACATTACATGAAGACTGATTTCAAAACTGTTTTGTTCACGGATGAGTGCCGTGCAGCGCTCGATGGTCCAGATGAATGGAGTGGAGGATGGCTGGTTGATGGACACCCCACGCAAACACGGCTACAGCGCCAACAAGGAGGAGGTGGAGTAATGTTTTGGGCTGAAATCATGGGGAGAGAGATTGTCGGCCCCTTTAGAATCCCTGAAGGCGCTAAAGATGAACTCCATAATGTATGTGGATTTTCTCAAACAGCACTTCCTGCCATGGTTCAAGAAGAAGAACCGTGTATTTCACAGCAAGATCATTTTTCTGCATGATAATGCACCATCTCATGCTGCACATAAAACATCTGCATCTCTGGCTGATATGGGCATAAAAGGGGACAAACTTATGGTGTGACCCCCATGCTCCCCTGACCTGTACCCCATTCAGAACCTTTGGAGCATCATTAAAAGGAGTGTCTATGATGGCGGGAGGCAGTTCACATCTAAGCAACAGCTCTGGTAGGGTATTCTGTCCTCATGCAAAACAATTGAAGCAGAAACCATCCAAAACCTGACAAATTCAATGGACGAGAGAGTTCAGAAGCTCCTTTCGAACAAGGGGTCCTATGTGAAAATGTAACATCACCTAGAATAAAGTTTTGAGTTGAAAACTGTTTCATTTCAGTTTCTAACAACCTGCTAATGCTTATAATTTCAAAAATGACCATTTTTTTGGTTTTTATTAAAATGAAAAGGTTGATCGAAAAGTTTGGGGGATCTAAGAGTGTGGCAACCCAGTAGTCATGATTACTTCGAATTCTGACAATATGAGGGTCATGCTGCAGGTAGTGCAGCAAGAAGGCACTTATGTGTCTTGCGCATCTCGGAGCCCCAAAATTATTTTCCGGGCTAGATGCAGCTAAAAATTATTTTTAATTTTAAATCTGGTGAAGCTTATTATAGATGGCCTAATAGGATCAGTGCTGCACACTGCTACAAAGCCCAAATTATTTTCCAGTCAAGATACAGATAAACATGATTAGTAATTTGAAAGCTTAAAACGGTTGGTAGGGTGATTTTAACCAATCATCAAGCTTTTACTCTCCCCAGGATGACACAGGGGTAGAAAAGTCGTTTCGGATCCATGATTTGTTCATCTTTATGAACGTGAGTCTGTCTACATTATCAGTGGAGAGCCGCGTGCGCTTATCTGTCAGCACACCACCAGCAGCGCTGAACAAACGTTCAGACAGAACGCTGGCTGCGGGGCATGACAAGATCTCCAAGGCGTAAGTGGCTAGCTCCGGCCATTTATCCGGATTGGAAGCCCAAAAAGAGCAAGGGTCCAGTGACACAGTCGTGGCTTCAATGTTTACTTGGAGATACTCCTGTACCATCGTCTCTAGGCGTTGACTATGTGTCAGACTTCTTGTCTCCTGTGGCCTTGCAAAGGATGGGCTAAAAAAGTGGTGAAATGATTCCGCAAAATTGATGTTACCAGCAGATACTGTGGTTCTGTTACGGTTTGAGTGCTGAACACTTGACGGTCCCACGGTTGGCAAGTTGGAACTGTGAGATTCACTACGTGCACCACTGGTATTTTGTGGAAAAGCACATGTAAGATTCTGCAACAGTCTCTGCTGATACTCCTGCATGCGTGCATCCCTTTCTATGGCAGGAATAATTTCTGCAAATTTACTTTTGTACCGGGGATCTAACAGTGTGGCAACCCAGTAGTCAGGATTATTTCTAATTCTCACAATTCGAGGGTCATGTTGCAGGTAGTGCAGCAAGAAGGCACTCATGTGTGTTGCGCATCCAGGAGCACCAAGTCCCTGTTGTGTTGGTGGCGAGGTAACAATCATGCTTCCTTCCTCTGTCCTCTCCCCCCAACCTCGCACAACAGAAATGTGATCAAGGTCTCCCTCATCTGATGAGTCTTCCATCAGTTCGTCCTCCACTTCTTCCTGGGCTCCTGCACCTTCCTCACTAGTTTGGCTGCTACCATGCGCCCTGGTAAAATCATCTCCCCCACCCTCACATGCCTGCCGCCTTGGTGCTGCCGACCGTCTGGACCTTGCAGATGTTAGCCCTTCCGCATACAACTCCTCCTCCTCTACTTCCTCCACCTCCTCTTGTGCCACCACCTGACTCCGAACTCTGTTTAACATGTGCTCCAGCATGTAAATCACCGGAATAGTCATGCTGATAATGGCATCGTCAGCACTAAACATCTTCGTCGCCATTTCAAAACTGTGCAGAAGGGTGCATAGGTCCCTGATCTGAGACCACTCCTCCAGCGTGATTTGCCCCACCTCTGAATCTCGTTGGCCCAGGCTATACGTCAGAACGTATTGCACCAGGGCTTGTCGGTGCTGCCACAGTCGCTGCAACATGTGCAGAGTTGAATTCCACCGGGTAGGCACATCGCATTTTAGCCGGTGAAGTGGCAGGCCCAACGACTTCTGTAGAGATGTAAGTCGCTGAGCTGCGGGACGCGAACGGCGGAAGTGAGCACACAGCGACCGTGCCCTCTGCAGAAGGCCATCTAGTCTGGGATAGTGGGCTAAAAATTGCTGGACAACCAGGTTCAACACGTGAGCCATACAAGGCACGTGTGTGACATTGCCCCGGCGAAGGGCCGCACCCAGGTTTGCAGCATTGTCGCACACGGCCTTCCCTGGTTTCAGGTCCAGTGGAGACAACCATTCATGAAATTGGTTCTCCAGAGCTGACCACAACTCCTCAGCTGTGTGACTCACATTTCCCAGACATTTCAATGTAAAAACCGCCTGATGACGTTGAGCCCTACTGCCAGCATAGTAAGGAGGTGTGCAGGATCCCTTCTGCGCAGTTAGAAAGCTTGTGGCATGACCAGACAGGCTTTGGGTGCAGGTGGAAGACCGAGAGGAGGTTGAGGAGGCAGAAGCAGTGGAGGAACTTTGACATAAAGAGGATTGACGCACAACTCGTGGGGACGGCAAGACTTGGACAGCAGCCCCTTGTCCTGCTGTCACCATAGTTACCCAGTGCCCAGTCAGCGACATGTAACGCCCCTGTCCATGCCTACTCGTCCAAGTGTCTGTGGTGAAATGCACCCTGTCACACACAGAGTTTCTCAAAGAAGCGGTGATGTTGTGTGCGACATGCTGGTGGAGCGCAGGCACACCTTTCTTTGAGAAGTAGTGCCGACTGGGCATCTGGTACTGGGGCACTGCGACGGACATAAGGTCTCGAAAATCCTCTGTGTCCACCAGGCGGAAAGGCAGCATTTCTGTAGCCAAGAGCTTGCAGATGGTGAAATTCAACCTCTTAGCTTTCTCATGGCTAGGAGGAAATGGTCTTTTACTTGTCCACATCTGAGGGACCGAGGGCTGGCTATTTTGCTTAGACGGGGTTGATAAGGGTGTCCCCGGCAAACTGCCGGTCTGTGAGGAAGATGCAGGCGGACATGTTAGGTTGCCTTGATCCAAAGGTGGTGCTATCGATGTCGGACAGCGCTCAAGACCAGCTGGTGTTACCACCTCCAAAGAAAATGATGACCTGCCAATCACGCTGGCTGTTGCGGGTAAAGAGGTGGCAGGTCTGCCCCCCAAAACAGGTGTGACTGCTGTCCCCCCCAGTCACAGAGGATGAAGAGGCCGCGGATGCACAAGATATGGCAGACGGTGGTTGGCCCGGCCGGCTAGGCCGCATTGTAGCACACTGAGCTTCCCACTGCAACTTATGCTTCATGTCCATGTGCCGGTTCATGCATGAAGTACTCAAACTATGTATTTTTTGGCCTCTACTTAGCTTTTGCTGACAAATGTTACAGATAACACGAGTTGGGTCATCTTTATCGATCTGAAAAAATGCCCAGGCTATGCAAGGCTTAGCACCCATGCGACCTGAAGAGCCACCACGACTTGTGGTGAGAGGCAGAGTTGTGTTTGAGGATGCAGTTGTTGACGTGCTTCCAGTACTACGTCTCTGTCCAGGAAGGCGCAACCTGACCTCGTCGTCACTAGCATCTTCCTCCACCTCCTCTGCTGACCTCATCTCTTGGCTGACTGTGGGTTGACAGTAAGTGGGATCTCCGACCTCATCATCATCACCCTGTGCGTTATCACACCCGTCGTCCTCAGAGCCAACCTGTTCCTGCCCTGACAAAAAACTAAAGTTGTCGCTCCAATCAGGTATTTGAGTCTTATCATCGTCTTCCTCATTGTCTCCACCAACAGGAGTTACAGTTTGGGAATGAGGGTCTACATTATGGTAGTTGATGTGGAGGAGAGCCCACTTAAAGGAGCACTTGATATCCGTTGAAGCACCTGCTGTTTTTGTGCCTCATCTGGAATTTGTAGCGATTGGCGTGGCCGTAAGAAAGGGATCTTATCACATTGTCCGCTAAAAGAAGTAGACATTTTAGTTTGGCTGGAAGATGGTCTTTCTTCTGCACCTACCCCACGGACACAACCTTTTTTCCCCTTCCCAACACGCCTATTCCCCTTTCCACCAGCAGCAGGCCTTTTTCCACTCATTTTGGTGGTTAACTAATTCACAACTCTGGAGTTGTTTGCACAAAAAAACAATGGATGGTAACCGAGCAGAGCTGAGTGGCCAAACTGTGGTATTAGGCCAAAACTATTGGCTGGGTTAGATGCAGAAAAAAATTATTTTTAATTTGCAACCTGATGAAGGTCAGTATAGATGGACTAATAGACCAAGTCCCACACACCGCTAGAAGCCCAAATATTTTTTCAGAGCTAGATGCAGAAATTTTTTTTATTCAATTTGCAACCTGATGGAGGTCAGTATAGATGGACTAATAGACCAAGTCCCACACACTGCTAGAAGCCCAAATATTTTTTCAGAGCTAGATGCAGAAAAAAATTATTTTTAATTTGCAACCTGATGGAGGTCAGTATAGATGGACTAATAGACCAAGTCCCACACACCGCTAGAAGCCCAAATATTTTTTCAGAGCTAGATGCAGAAAAAAATTATATTCAATTTGCAACCTGCTGGAGGTCAGTATAGAAGGACTAATAGAACAAGTCCCACACACTGCTAGAAGCCCAAATATTTTTTCAGAGCTAAATGAAGAAAAAAATTATTTTTAATTTGCAACCTGATGGAGGTCAGTATAGATGGACTAATAGACCAAGTCCCACACACTGCTAGAAGCCCAAATATTTTTTCAGAGCTAGATGCAGAAAAAAATTATTTTTAATTTGCAACCTGATGGAGGTCAGTATAGATGGACTAATAGAACAAGTCCCACACGCTGCTAGAAGCCCAAATATTTTTTTCAGAGATAAATGAAGAAAAAAATTATTTTTAATTTGCAACCTGATGGAGGTCAGTATAGATGGACTAATAGACCAAGTCCCACACACTGCTAGAAGCCCAAATATTTTTTCAGAGCTAGATGCAGAAAAAAATTATTTTTAATTTGCAACCTGATGGAGGTCAGTATAGATGGACTAATAGACCAAGTCCCACACACCGCTAGAAGCCCAAATATTTTTTCAGAGCTAGATGCAGAAAAAAATTATATTCAATTTGCAACCTGCTGGAGGTCAGTATAGAAGGACTAATAGAACAAGTCCCACACACTGCTAGAAGCCCAAATATTTTTTCAGAGCTAAATGAAGAAAAAAATTATTTTTAATTTGCAACCTGATGGAGGTCAGTATAGATGGACTAATAGACCAAGTCCCACACACTGCTAGAAGCCCAAATATTTTTTCAGAGCTAGATGCAGAAAAAAATTATTTTTAATTTGCAACCTGATGGAGGTCAGTATAGATGGACTAATAGACCAAGTCCCACACACTGCTAGAAGCCCAAATATTTTTTCAGAGCTAGATGCAGAAAAAAATTATTTTTAATTTGCAACCTGATGGAGGTCAGTATAGATGGACTAATAGAACAAGTCCCACACGCTGCTAGAAGCCCAAATATTTTTTCAGAGATAAATGAAGAAAAAAATTATTTTTAATTTGCAACCTGATGGAGGTCAGTATAGATGGACTAATAGACCAAGTCCCACACACTGCTAGAAGCCCAAATATTTTTTCAGAGCTAGATGCAGAAAAAAATTATTTTTAATTTGCAACCTGATGGAGGTCAGTATAGATGGACTAATAGAATGATGCTATGCCCAAAAGATTTTACTTCACTAGGTGCAGTAAAAAAATTGGTATTCTATACACAGGTGGTATATCTTGCAACACAGATAGGCTACTCCACTGACTAACACACTCTGCAATAGGCCAAAAAGGATTAGCTTTGCTAGATTCAGCCAAATGCTGTGAAAAAAACTTGCACAGCACTGGCACAGACCTGCCTGGCAAAAACTGATAGGAACTGATGTAACCTAGTCCTGAAAAGGACTCCAATTACAATTAGTCTTTACTCCCACAATCTATCTATTTAAGAGCACAGACCTGCTTGATAAAAGTCGTAGGAAATGCTGTAACCTAGTCCTTAAAAGGACTGCAATCACAACTATTCCCTACTCCCAAGCTATCTGTAGATTTGTGCGAAAATTGGCTTGAAATTAACAAGGTATAGCGCACACAGCAACAGCGGTGCCGTCTAACACGCAGCTGCAGCAGTGAGAAAATGGTGGCGACGGGGAAAATGGCTTGGTCTTATAGGGCAAGGACATGTGACATACACTGCCAATCGCACATGCCCTTGCTTGTGTGAAAAAAAGCACTTCGCTCCGTGTGTGCGCTGCTGATAGGCTGACAGATTGCACCTCCCCACTGCAAATGCGGGAAAGAGAAAAAAAAATGGAGATCTTCATTGTTCCTGCAGAGATCCATCCCCTGCCCCTCCCCCCACCCCGCTATACACTCAAACTGCGTATTAACATTAATTTTCATCATTACTGAGAAAAAATCCAGTTATGATTTTGGTGCACGAACAGTTATCGAACATAACCTCGAACAGCCGAATTTTTCTCAAATTGTTCGTGTTCGCCGACCGGCTCGAACACCGCCCAAAACAGCTCGAATTTGAGATTGGCGAACAGTTCGAGTAGAACAACGCTCATCTCTAATACCTATGACATGTCAGAGAATCAGGTTTCATGGAATTTTCCATGCAAGTTCAATGCAACAATAGTATTGAAAGTAGGATGACTATGTGTGTGTGGGGGGGGGCTGTGGGGGCTTTATACTATGTGGGGGGCTACTGTGGGGGCTTTATACTTTGTGGTGAGGCTATGAGCCCATCATACTTTTTTTGGGGGGATTGAGGGCATTATACTGTGTTGGGTGGGCAAAGTGGGGGCATCATACTATGGAACGGACTGGGGGTACCATAATGTGTGGGGGGCACTTAGACATCATACTGTGTGTTGAGGGGCAACGTGAGGTCTTCATACTATTGGTCTAGGCTGTGGGCGCAGCATACCATGGGGAGACTGTGGGGGCATTGTACTGTGTGAGATACAGTGGGGGCATCATAATGTGCATCATACTGTGTGGAAAGGACTGTGGGCATCATACTGTGCGTGGTGGGATTTTCGGGGGAATCATACTGTCTAGGGGTCACTACGTTGTGTGGTTGGTGCTGTGGGGGACATCATGATGTGAGCAGTGGACATTGTGGGAGCACCATAGTGTGTATGTGTGTGGTGGGCACTGTGTGGGCATCATAGTGTGTAAAGTGGGCACCGTACTGTCTGTGGGTGGCACTGTGGGGGCATGGAAGGGGTATCGTATTCTGTGGGAACGCTAATGGGGTTCAATAGGAGCAATGTTTCTGTGCAAACTCATAAAGTACACGGCAAGTTTAGGGAAATGGTTTAGCTTAAAATAAAAATTACAGCAGCGCACCCTTGCACTGTGCTCCTCTTTTCTAACTTTCAAAGTTGCAAGGTATGTAACAGTCATAGACATGAATCAGGAAAGCTGTGCATGCCCGGCCATCACTCCATTCTTGGTTGCACAATATGGGACCTGCTGTGATGGTGTCTCATGCTAGACTCATCTGAGAGTTCTTCCTGGGAAGATGAGTGGGGTCACCATCACCATTTCTGCTGGGAGGAGCAGGACGGAGAGGATGAAAGGGTTGTTTGGCTTCGATAGGGGAGAGCTTATATGGTCTGATTGCGGTTTTGCACAATCTTGACTGATGTTTAGCAGCGTCATCACCACTTGGTTGCTGCATATGGATTAAAATCAGTTCATCATTTTAGATCATGCAGTCAAAAAATGCTCCAGCATGATTTTTATGAAAAAAAAACCCACAGAGGCACTCAGCCCCATGCGTTTTTGTTACGGCATGAAAACTGTGTCACGGTTGCACTGTCTACTCTTATTCTTTATGCAACTTTCAAAAACAAGAGAGCTGCACATGCCTGACCCATGAAGTGCCGCACCACCAGGGACTTCTGCTCAGGTGCAGTCCAGATGGGCTGGTGTTTTTTGTGCTAGTGATGTCATTGTTTGTTTTTTTTGCTGGTTATGAAGATAATAAAGCATTGTTAGTGAATGTTCTCCTGATGCCAACCATCTATTGCAATCCAAGGAGCTAACCTGTCCCGAGTGCACAGACACGACCAGCGACCAGAGAGTGAAGACTTATACTGGTATAAAGAGTGGGGCCATAGATGTGGCAGCCTATTAAATTGGTTGCTCTGTACTTTTTTTTATATTACTGTCATGCCCGCACGTGGCGCACATGGTTCGTGGACCCACTGTGACATAGGACCGGGCCTGTATAGAAAGGGATGTAGCTAAGCGAATATCAGGTGTTCACTGGAGCTCCTGATGGTGGAGACAGGCTGGGCTGCAGGTAACCGCCAGGTACCACTCCTAAGCAGTCCCGGGTACTGTAGCTGCTGACCCCAGGGCTAGGGCTACGTTCAGACTGGACTGATTCGGAGACTAGTTTTATCAGTCTGGATACACAGAATACTCGGATAGGTATGATTTCAGACCCACAGGTCTCAGATACTGAATTAGGGACTGGCCGCACGAGGACCGGGGAGAACGTACAGGAACTGACCACACACGGATCAGGGACATCGGGTTCAGGACTAGACACACCAGGACCAGGGGCTTCAGATTCAAGACTGACCGCACCAGGACCAGGGGCTTCAAATTCAGGACCGGCCGCACCAGGACCAGGGACTTCGGATTCAGGACTGGCCTCACCGGGACCAGGGATTCGGGTTCAGGACACTGGCCACTAAGGAACCAGGGGACCTCACAACTTCACTGGTAGAGCACCACACTATCTTATATGTTGCTTGGCACCTCCCTATTGGGGAGGTGCCTTTTAAATAAGATGACTCCCAACTATTGGCTGAGAGCCATCTTGCAGGTGTACTCTAACACTAAATGCCTCATAGCTATAGGCTGAGGGCATTTTACTATATGTGCACACTGTCTCTCTAAGAGCAGGGGAGAGCGCGCAGCACTAAGCGTGCCGCCGGGAACTGCCGGAGCATACTACAGTAGAGGACAGGGAGCGCGCCAGGGACCATGCCGTGCGGCCGGAGCAGTGAGTATGTCGACCTCCCTGCATGGAGGGGGAAGGGGAGCCATGCAGAGAAGCCATTCCCCGCACCACTGCCTGTGTCCACTGTTGTTCTTCTGGATTCTTTTTCCGGTGGGGACATTATGTGACCACTGCAGCCAATGAGCAGCAAGAAACAATGTGTCTTCCAGTTCCGATAGAATGTGAGTGTTGCAGACACTTAGTGGACCCTAATTGTCTGCAGCGGTCCCAAGATGTCCCACGTCGTGAGAAGAAGCCGGGAGGACACCGGCAGCCGTGCAGTAGGTGAATATATCTAAATTATTATTCTTTTACACCCCATGGGCACCTTTGTAATATGAAAAATAATTACTGGACTACTTTTTAAAGTTGGAAAAAAATGTAACGGTGGTGGAATAAAAGGAAAAACTAATTTCTGCGATAATAGAAAACTGCAACTATGAGATATCGGAGTTTTTTATGAGTTCAAGTTGTGGAATGTTCCAAAGATAGATGAACCCCCAGAATCCACAGACAAGGGGACTATTGTTGGTTTAGAGATTAATGCTGGTCCAATAGGAAGATGCAGGTGAGAAAGTCATGGCGAGTTTGTAGGAGGGCAGATTTCTTTGATTTCTTGAACAGTCTGAACTTGACATTTCTCCTATCTTCTAACAAGAGAACTATTTTTTTAAAAAACCTACAGTGATCTGTGGAAAGTTACTACCTTATCCTTTCATCTACTACATCCACCCTTTGGGACCTTTTGTACTCTAGGTGAGAAATACATGATCAAACACGACACCACAGTGCTGAATCACACATGTGCCAATACCAGGTAAGAAAGGTTATGCAGTTTACTTTGCCTAATACTAGCAAATAATAAAATATATATATCCGGACACAAAGGAGACTAATTACAGACTGAACAGAATGACGTGTTCATTGTTCTTAAATATCAGGAAAACCACATAAAATGGAAAACGGCATTTCATCGTGTTAAAACTTGTAAAACCAAATATAAAAAGGGGGAAGATGAAACCATTAAATTTTAAAGAATTGAGATTGTAATACAATTCTTTGGACTTGCATCATGTATGTATCACCGTTCTTAGATAATGGAGTGGCTTTACCAGCAGTTCAGGGGAAAACCACAGCTAACACATTGACCACGTGTTAACCCCGTCTCCGAGTTCAGTTTTTCCTCTCTAAAAGGAAATTATCATTTATCTCTTTTAATTATTAGAACTAGTGTTTATTCTAGAGAATGAATGAATCTGGCCAAATTGTATTTGCCAAATATGCTCTAAATGTATTTGACGCAAATTAGATGAGTAGTAAAAGCCGGTTATTGTGCTCTTCTCTCCAAACTTCAGAGTGTAATAAACATAGAGGTTAAAAAATAAAAATGTTATACTCATCTCATCCTTCACCTTTGCTTCTCCTCCAGCTCCAGTGTCTTCTGTCTTCAGTTTTCTTCAATTTTTGGCACCTCTGGTGCTCACTAGGCCTCAAGTAACACCATGGTCTAGTCAGTGTTATGCCCGCCTAAAAGCTGAGGGCATTTACTATATGCACGCTGCCCCTTTAAGAGAAGGAGTGATGCGCCCCCTGGGCCGTGGGGTACTCGGTAGCCAGGCCTCTGTGGATACCGGTGGGGGATATCACGGTGGCTGGCCCGGTCCATGACCCAGGGCGGTCAGTAAAAGGGGGAATAGTTTATAGGGGATTTGGCAAAGTGTTCGTGACGCCACCTGTGGAATGCGGCAAAAGGGTGCCGCCGCTGCTGAGCAGTCTTCTGGAGCTGGTGTTACGGCAGCAGGGATAGTGCGGCTCTCCACAGGTAGAGCGAGCCCCAGGGCAGCGTGGGGTGTAATGGACGGTGGTGCAAGGGAGAGACGGCAGGACGGTCCCGGAGGAAAGACGGACACTCACACGGGGGTAAGCTTCAGTACCTTTACTGGTGATGTTGCGAGCACGGTCCAGGGTACTCCGGACGAATGGCGCACTTTTGGACTCTCCCCAATGAGCAGGTATAGAGCCTCCTGATCAGTGGCTTTACTTGTTAAGCTTCTGACCTGCCTAGAGCTAGGCCTAGCTTGGTTACTGTCTCTCTTTGCACCTGCTGACCTGGTGGTAGGGCTTTCCCTTGGAGATCACTCTCCCTGGACGCTGGGGCCTCTGTGACTCCTAGCCCTGGTACTGCAATCAGCATTTGGTGAACCTGGGACCTGTAGTCCTCCAGGGGTTCCAGTGGTTCCTACTGGGTGTAAAGGGGTCCCTGTAGGCGCGGACCTGGTGTCCGGTATATATCTCGGGGTGAGCCTGGTATGCTCCTCTGCCCCCTCGCTACTTCTTCCTTCTACTCTCGCCTTCGGCCCACTCAGGGCCCTCACTAGGCCTTCACTTGTGCTGTAGGCCTTGGCTCACATAAGCACGGCAGCCAGCTTGCTGCCTCTTCGCTGCTCTCTGAGCGTCAGCACACTCTCTGCTCAACTCTGAGCTGTGTTCCTCTCTGTCTCTGAACACTAATCTGAATTGAGCTGCCTGGCTCCACCCACCCTATATATATCCCTAACGGGCTCCCTCTGCTGGTCTGAGGTGGTAGGGTGGAGGTGTGTGAATGTGTGAGGGCCTCTTGTGGAGAAGTCCATCCATGCACCCTTCTGGGTTCTGTGGCACCAGTGCGCAGCAGGGCGCCACATTCCCCCCTAGTAAAACTCAGTACTCCTGGACTGAAGCATTTTTCTCAAAACAGGTTAAACAATAGCAATAGCAATTCTTCCCTTTATGGGAGGCACTTTTCTTGAACGTTACAGGTAACATTATAATACAATAATTACAATTATAAATAACAATAAAGTTACAGCAAGTTCCTTAACTTGGTGTCCATTTCACCGAAGAAAGAACATGAGGGACCCGCCTGAAAACCCTCAACATAGGCCCTGGGCGTGGCTACAGGGCATAGGTGATCCAGGTGCTGGACCACGTCTTCCGCCACGCCAAACGGGTTTTTGTTCCGTGGTCACTTACAAGGCACTCCAGGGAGTGCAACCACGTACATGAACAGTTTTTGAGCTGCTCACAGTCCTCAGCCTACAAGTCCTTGTACCCTTACGGGTAGCTAAATAAACACATATTTCAGTTTATACAATAAACATTATGCAATACCCTACTGGGTAACTATTTATATTGCAGGTATTTCTCTATTTACTCTCTATACCTGACAGGGGTCTGGCCTTTTGTGCTACGTGATGACCTACAGTACAGACCAAAAGTTTGGACACACCTTCTCATTTAAAGATTTTTCTGTATTTTCATGACTATGAAAATTGTACATTCACACTGAAGGCATCAAAACTATGAATTACCACATGTGGAATTATATACTTAACAAAAAAAGTGTGAAACAACTGAAAATATGTCTTATATTCTAGGTTCTTCAAAGTAGCCACCTTTTGCTTTGATGACTGCTTTGCACACTCTTGGCATTCTCTTGATGAGCTTCAAGAGGTAGTCACCGGAAATGGTTTTCACTTCACAGGTGTGCCCTGTCAGGTTTAATAAGTGGGAGTTCTTGCCTTATAAATGGGGTTCGGATCATCAGCTGTGTTGTGCAGAAGTCTGGTGGATACACAGCTGATAGTCCTACTAAATAGACTGTTAGAATTTGTATTATGGCAAGAAAAAAGCAGCTAAGTAAAGAAAAATGAGTGGCCATCATTACTTTAAGAAATGAAGGTCAGTCAATGCAAAAAATTGGTAAAACTTTGAAAGTGTCCCCAAGTGCAGATGCAAAAACCATCAAGCGCTGCAAGAAACTGGCTCACATGAGGATTGCCCCAGGAAAGGAAGACCAAGAGTCACCTCTGCTTCTGAGGATAAGTTTATCCGAGTCACCAGCCTCAGAAATCGCAGGTTAACAGCAGCTCAGATTAGAGACCAGGTCAATGCCACACAGAGTTCTAGCAGCAGACACATCTCTTCAACAACTGTTAAGAGGAGACTTTGTGCAGCAGGCCTTCATGGTAAAATAGCTGCTAGGAAACCACTGCTAAGGACAGGCAACAAGCAGAAGAGACTTATTTGGGCTAAAGAACACAAGGAATGGACATTAGACCAGTGGAAATCTGTGCTTTGGTCTGATGAGTCTAAATTTGAGATCTTTGGTTCCAACCACCGTGTCTTTGTGCGATGCAGAAAAGGTGAACGGATGGACTCTACATGTCTGGTTCCCACCGAGAAGCATGGAGGAGGAGGTGTGATGGTGTGGGGGTGCTTTGCTGGTGACACTGTTGGGGATTTATTCAAAATTGAAGGCATACTGAACCAGCATGGCTACAACAGCATCTTGCAGCGGCATGCTATTCCATCCGGTTTGCGTTTAGTTGGACCATCATTTATTTTTCAACAGGACAATGACCCCAAACACACCTCCAGGCTGTGTAAGGGCTATTTGACCAAGAAGGAGAATGATGGGGTGCTACGCCAGATGACCTGGCCTCCACAGTCACCAGACCTGAACCCAATCGAGATGATTTGGGGTGAGCTGGACCGCAGAGTGAAGGCAAAAGGGCCAACAAGTGCTAAGCATCTCTGGGAACTCCTTCAAGATTGTTGGAAGACCATTTCCATTGACTACCTCTTGAAGCTCATCAAGAGAATGCCAAGAGTGTGCAAAGCAGTCATCAAAGCAAAAGGTGGCTACTTTGAACAACCTAGAATATAAGACATATTTTCAGTTGTTTCACACTTTTTTGTTAAGTATATAATTCCACATGTGTTAATTCATAGTTTTGATGCCTTCAGTGTGAATGTACAATTTTCATAGTCATGAAAATACAGAAAAATCTTGAAATGAGAAGGTGTGTCCAAACTTTTGGTCTGTACTGTACGTAGTACTGGGATGCATGTAGTGTGGATGCTTGTGCTATTTTCCGCTCTATGTGTTGGTGGACTGCAAGACTGCCTTAACCTCTCTACGGGACTGGCAAGTACACTGGTTCCTGGGCCTACTGGCTCTGCTTCTACCGGTGATCCTTCTTCCGGGGATTCTTCCTGAGCAGGCTCTTCCGGAGCAATTACAGGTTTTACTTGCAGTGGAGAGTCTTCTGGCTGTAGGTAGAAGTGTAGCACAGGTATTATTACCGCTCTATCCAGTTGAGGCCAATCTGCCGGGAAATCTCTTAAGACAGTATGGAGTACTTCTTCTTTAGGCTCCTCCTGTTATGTTCTGCTACCAGAGCTAAGGAAAGAGAGGAGATCTGTCCCTACGATAGAACTCAGCTTTATCCCTACGATGTAACAGGGGACCTGATCCTGCGATCAGACCTGCTAAAGTCCTAAGCTAGTCTGTACGGAGACCTATAGATGTGGGGAAGGAATCCCTACAAGTACTAAGGACTGGGAGGAAAATGGGACACCTCCTAACAGAAATAGTAGCAGACAGACAAACAAACAAAATATATAGAACACTGAGGTCCGTAGACCAAGGAAACTAACAGAGTTAGATACAGAGCACAGGCTAGCTAGAAAGTAGTTATACAATGAAGTCCAGCAAAGCCAGAAGGGCAGAGCAGGATTAAATAGGCCAACAAGGTCATGTGACCAGCAAAGGAAAAAACCTAAGAGCAAGGTTCTAACAGTACCCCCCCTTCTAAGAGGATCCTCCGGATCCCCTAGGACCAGGCTTATCAGGAAATCTCCTGTGAAACGCTCTGATAAGTCTGGACGCGGAAACATCATCTGACCTCACCCAAGAGTTATCCTCGGGTCCGAAACCTTTCCAGGCCACAAGATACTGCAACCTACCTCTATACTGTCTAGAGTTAAGGATGCGAGAAATTTCATATTCCCCGTCCTCCACCACCGGAGGAACAGAGGCAGAGGCGTCACCATCCGACACAACAGCTTTTTTTAACAGAGAGACATGAAATACCGGATTAATTCTCCAGGAGGTAGGAACCTCCAACCTAACAGCAGATTGGTTGACAACCTGAAGCACCTTAAAGGGCCCTACAAACTTGGGACCCAATTTCTTAGAAGGAATCCTCAACTGCAGATTCCTAGAGGACAACCAAACCATGTCACCAACAGCGAACAAAACCTCCTGTCGTTTCCTATCAAAGTAGTCTTTAGATTTTCTGTTGGCCTCCTGAAGATTACCACGCACATCCGTCCAAACTCTCTCCAAATCACCGGAAAAATTCTCCTCCTCAGGCACGGCAGATCCCAACTTGGAGAACGACCCAAACGACGGATGTCTCCCAGAACAACAAAAAAAAGGCGAACAACCAGCAGAAGAAGATGTATGATTGTTCAGAGCAAATTCAGCAAGTGGCAGAAACTCAGACCACCCCTCTTGATTGTCTGCCACAAAACAACGCAAGAACTGCTCAACATCCTGGTTTTTCCTTTCTGTCTGGCCATTAGATTCAGGATGATATCCGGACGAGAACGACAAATGAACTCCCAACCTATCACAAAAGGCACGCCAAAAACGAGCCACGAACTGAGGACCCCTATCAGAAACAATGTCAGTAGGAACGCCATGAAGTCTGACAATTTCCTTGACAAAGGCCTTAGCGAGAGTTTTAGCGCAGGGCAGTTTGACAAAGGGAACCAAGTGACACATCTTGCTAAAACGGTCCACGACCACCCAGATGACAGTAAAACCCTCAGAGGGGGGAAGGTCAGTTATAAAGTCCATAGCCAAATGTGTCCAAGGAGCACTGGGAACCTCCAAAGGACAAAGCAACCCCGCAGCAGGAGTATGTGAGGACTTAGATCTAGCACATATAGTACATTGACGCACCCACTTAATGACTTCCTTCTGCCATCCAGGCCACCAAAATCTGCGACCCACCAGTCTCTTGGTCTCAGAGATTCCGGGATGACCTGCCAACCGAGATTCGTGACACTCAACAAACAAATCTTTCCTAAAGGTCCCAGGCACAAACAACCTCCCATGAGGAGTGTTAGATGGGGCATTCTCCTGTGCTTTAAGAATCTCATCTTCCAAAACGGAGTCCAAAGCAGCTATCACAACACCTTCTTGTAAAATGTTCTCCTCTTTCTCAGCACCGACTATGGGAGAAAAACTGCGAGACAAGGCATCCGCCTTAACATTCTTAGTACCAGGGATGTAAGTAACGGAGAAATTAAACCGCGAGAAAAACAGTGCCCACCTAGCCTGACGGGCATTCAGGCGCTTGGCAGCATCAAGATATATCAGATTTTTATGATCCGTAAGAACCTGAACGGGAAATTCCGCACCTTCCAAGAAGTGGCGCCAGTGTTCAAATGCGAGTTTAATAGCCAATAATTCCCGATTACCAATATCGTAATTCAGTTCAGTCTCCGAAAATTTTTTTGAAAAAAAGGCACAGGGATGTAATCCATCCCCATTATCCTGAGACAATACTGCGCCAACCCCCACAGAGGAAGCATCAACCTCAACCAAAAACGGCTTAGTCACATCAGGCTGCATAAGGATGGGAGCAGAGGTGAACCTCTCCTTGAGATACACAAAAGCTTCAATAGCCTCAGAAGACCACTGAACCGCATCAGCACCTTTCCTGGTGAGATCGGTCAGAGGTTTGACAATACTAGAAATTTTTTTTATGAATTTTCTGTAATAATTGGCGAAACCTAAAAACCTCTGTATCGATTTCAAACCAATAGGCCTAGGCCATTCCTGTACAGCTTGAACTTTAACCGGGTCCATCTCAAAACCTTCGCTGGAGATAATGTAACCCAAAAAACTAATTCTCTGTACAGCGAACTCACATTTCTCCAGCTTAGCAAAAAGCGAATTGTCCATTAACAACTGTAATACCTCACGTACGCTCCGCCAATGAGACTCCAGATCCGGCGAATAAATCAAAATGTCATCCAAATACACAACCACATTTTTGCCGATCAAAGGTCTAAGGATGTCATTAATAAGATTCTGAAAAAATGCAGGAGCATTAGTAAGACCAAAAGGCATAACCAGATTCTCAAAATGACCCACAGGAGTGTTAAAAGCAGTCTTCCATTCGTCACCCTCCTTCATGCGCAACAGATTGTATGCCCCCTTAAGGTCAATTTTAGAGAACCACTTGGCCCCCATTAACTGGTTAAACAGATCAGGAATCAATGGCAGTGGGTAAGGATTGCGTACAGTAATTTTGTTAATCTCACGAAAATCCAGACAAGGACGTAAACCGCCGTCCTTTTTTTTACAAAAAAAAATCCAACCGCCACAGGAGACTTAGAGGGCCTAATGTGACCGGCGGCCAAACTTGTCTGTATGTATTCCTCCAAAGCCTTTCTCTCAGGAATAGTAAGGTTAAATAAACGACTTTTAGGAAGAGTCGCTCCAGAGACAAATTCAATAGAACAATCATAGTCTCTATGGGGAGGCAAAACCTGCGATTCCTTCTCAGAAAAAACTCTCCAAAAATCCTGAATAGGAACAGGCAATTCTCCCCTATCCAAAGCTGCAATACGCCCGTTACAACACTTGTCATAACATTTATGGCTCCAGGATTTAATTTCACTGGTAGACCAATCCAGTACAGGATTGTGAAATTTTAACCAGGGCAATCCCAATATTACTGGAGAAGGCAAGTTATTCAAAACTACCAAATCCAATTTCTCATGGTGAACACCATTAATAGTGAGAGGAAATTCACAGACCTTGAGAGTAATATTCTTCAAAGGGGAACCATCCACAGAAACCACAGCAATGGGGGATGATAAAGGTTCGGGTTTTAAATTGAGTCTTTCCAAGAATCCCCCATCAATTACATTCAGAGTAGACCCACAATCAACAAACACCCGAAATTCCATTAATTTTTCCTGAGCAATCGTGGAAGCAGCTAAAAATACACCCTTGGAATTTAAACAGGCAATACGGGCATGACTGACCATTTTTTTTTCTTTCTTGATACGAAGCTCACAGTCTTTAATCAAATGACCAGATTTTCCGCAATAGAAACACAAGCCTTCAAAAAATCTGCGATCTTTTTCTTGAGAGCGAGGTGTCATCGCTCCAATCTCCATCGGTTCACCACTGTTAGTACACACATTCTCATAACCAGAAACTGACATAGCAGAGGATTTGCTCTCATTAACCCTTGCACGCAGTCTCCTATCCACCCGTATAGCTAATTGCATAGCCTGTTGCAAATCTTCAGGTGTAGGATAAGCAATTAGCAGGTCTTTAACCCTTTCATTGAGCCCAGCAAGAAATAGACTTTTCAGAGCAGAATCGTTCCACCCTGTTTGAGTAGACCATCGACGGAAATGAGTACAATATTTTTCCACATTACCTGATCCCTGTTTCAAACGTCTCAACTCAGTCTCAGCTGATGCGACACGGTCAGGATCATCATATAATAGTCCCAAAGCAGAAAAAAAACTATCCACTGATCTGAAGCATGTATCACTAGGTTGCAAAGAAAAGGCCCACTCCTGAGGCTCTTTGCGCAAAAGTGACATTATGAACCCTATGCGCTGGGATTCATCCCCAGAGGACTTGGGTCTCAAACGAAAATACAATAAGCAAGCATTTTTAAATGAAAAAAATTCACGGTGTTCACCAAAAAATAAATCCGGCAAACATACCTTAGGCTCCAAGAAATGTGCTCCAGGACAGTTACTCACGTGCTGACGGAGCTCGGCCACCTCCAGAGAGAGACCCTGCAGGCGATGAGCCAAATCCTGAACCGACACCATGATGGAACAGAAAAATCTTTCCTTAGAGAATTTGCAGGCTGGACTTACTGTTATGTTCTGCTACCAGAGCTAAGGAAAGAGAGGAGATCTGTCCCTACGATAGAACTCAGCTTTATCCCTACGATGTAACAGGGGACCTGATCCTGCGATCAGACCTGCTAAAGTCCTAAGCTAGTCTGTACGGAGACCTATAGATGTGGGGAAGGAATCCCTACAAGTACTAAGGACTGGGAGGAAAATGGGACACCTCCTAGCAGAAATAGTAGCAGACAGACAAACAAACAAAATATATAGAACACTGAGGTCCGTAGACCAAGGAAACTAACAGAGTTAGATACAGAGCACAGGCTAGCTAGAAAGTAGTTATACAATGAAGTCCAGCAAAGCCAGAAGGGCGGAGCAGGATTAAATAGGCCAACAAGGTCATGTGACCAGCAAAGGAAAAAACCTAAGAGCAAGGTTCTAACACCTCCGGTACGGTGAGAGGCACTTCTTCCTGGGGCTTCAGCGGACTTGGGCACAACTTCAGATGGTCTCTTGATACAGTTGCAGTTGTTCTTCCTCCGTCTTTGCTAATTAGACAGGTTTTCCTATTGTCAAATCTGGAATTCAACACAGTGTAAGGTTCCCTTTCCCACTGGTCGTTAGTTTGTGGCTTCTTCTCTTTCGTTTCAGCACGACTTCTCCAGGTGTCAAGGGTTCGGCTGGTGCACTCTTGTTGTACCGTGCTTCCTGTTTATCTCTCACCCTACTTAGACTGTCTTCGACACAGGCCTGTACTCTCTTGTACTGCTCCTGTCGAGTCGTATCCCAGTCTTCAGTGGACATATCTGCTTCTGGCTCTACCACTCCAAGCTCCAGGTCCATGGGCAACTTTCCGGGTCTTGCTCTCATGAGGTACGCTGGAGTACAATTGGTGGAACTCACAGGTATGTGATTATACAAATCTACCAGGTCAGGTAGTTTGTCCGGCCACTGGTTTCTTTCTTCTAAAGGTAAGGTCTTCAACAGGTCGATGACTATGTTATTCATCTTTTCACATAACCCATTGGTTTGGGGGTGGTACGGTGTAGTCCGGATCTTCTTACACCCATACAGATAGCAAAACTCCTTGAACAGCTCGGCTTCAAAGGCAGGGCCTTGATCCGTCAGCACCTTATCCGGGTATCCATGGGGCCTGTAGAAGTAGGCTTGAAACGTTCTTGCTGCAGTTTCTGCCGTCAGATCCTTGACGGGGGCTACCACCAGGAACCGGGAGTAGTGATCCACCATGGTCAGGGCATACGATCAGCCTGACCTGCTGGGTGACAGCTTGATGTGATCCAAGGCGACGATCTCCAGGCGCTGGGTTGTCTTGATGGCCTGCAGGGGTGCCTTCTGGCTGCTGTAGTCTTTTCTTCTGAGGCTACAGGGTCCACAATCCCGACACCACCTCTCTATGGAACTCCGCATTCCAACCCAATAAAACCGATTCTTCAGGAGGGTTTCCAGCTTCTTCCAGCCAAAGTGCCCTGCTTGATCGTGGTAGGCCTCAATACCATCCGGATGTCTGTCCTGGGCACTACGATCTGCCATACCATCTCATGGGTCCAAGGGTTGACATACCTTCGGCACAGCTTCTCTCTATAGATGAACAGCCGGCTTCTCTCATTCCACAGTTGCTTGGCTTGTGGAGAAGCGTCCTTCTCCAGGGAGGAACCTTCCTGGGTTATCAGTTCTTTGATACCGCTGACAACCGGGTCGCTGTCCTGGGTCTCCTTCCAACTGTGGTGAGGTAAAGGGTTTAGTGTCTTACCACGATACCTTCTGGAGGTGCGCTGCTCGTGGACCATCCCATTTCTATGGAAGGCAGGTAGCTCAATCTCCTCCAGGTCATCCATTTCTTCTTCAGTATCCGACTGGTGCGGCATTCTGGATAGGGCATCGGCGTTAGTGTTCTAGTGGCCTGCACGGTACTTGATGGTGAATTGATAGTTTGACAGCCGGGCCATCCAACGCTGTTCCATGGCTCCCAACTTGGCTGTCTCTAGATGTGTCAAGGGGTTGTTGTCAGTGTAAGCCGTGAACTTACTGGAGGCCAAGTAGTGCTTGAATCGTACAGTGATGGCCCAGACCAAGGCCAGGATCTCCAACTTGAAGGAGCTATAGTTTTCTGGGTTCCTCTCGGTCGGACGAAGCTTCCTGCTAGCATAGGCAATCACCTTCTCCTTGCCATACTGCTTCTGACTCAACACAGCTCCTAGTCCCTTGTTGCTGGCATCAGTGTACAGGAAAGGTTGGCTGTAGTCAGGGTAGGCCAGGATTTCTTCGACAGTCAGGATCTCTTTCATCACTGCAAAGGACTCAGCCTACTCTTTACCCCACTGGAAGGGGGGGTTCTTGCCTCTGTTGGACTGTCCTACCAGGAGATCTTGCAAAAGTGCTGCCTTCTTGGTGTAGTCCTTTACAAATCTCCGGTAGTACCCGACCAGTCCCAGGAACTGACGTACCTCCTTGAGATTCTTCGGCTCCGGACATTTCTGGAAGGCAGTGACCCTTTCCGGGTCTGGTGCTACTCCTTCTGGACTAACGATGTGCCCCAGGTACTGAACATTCCGTTTGAGCAGGTGGCACTTGGAAGGCTTCAATTTCGTCCCATACTGGGACAACGACTCAAATACCTCCACCAGGTGCTTCAAATGGTCCTCATACGTCTTGGAGTACACTATCACGTCATCCAGGTATAGCAGCACGGTCTCGAAGTTACGGTGTCCCAAACAGCACTCCATCAATCTCTAGAACGTTCCAGTGGCGTTGCAGAGTCCGAACGGCATACTGTTGAACTCGCAGAGTCCCATTGGAGTAGTGAAGGCCGTCTTCTCCCGGTCCTCCTCAGCAAGTGCTACTTGCCAGTACCCCCTAGTGAGGTCAAGGGTAGAGAAGTAATTTGCAGACTTTAATGCAGCCAGGGATTCCTCTATACGGGGCAAAGGGTATGCATCTTTATGTGTTATGCGATTTACCTGTCTGTAATCTACACACATTCTTATGCTTCCATCCTTTTTCCTGACCAGGACCAGGGGAGCTGCCCAGGGGCTACAGCTATCTCTTATTACCCCTGCCTTCTTCATGTCATGCAACATATCCTTCGCTTTCTAGTAGTGTGCTGGTGGTATGGGCCTGTAACGTTCTTTGATGGGTGGATGGTCACCTGTGGGTATATGGTGTTGTACCCCTTTAATCCTCCCAAAATCAAGTGGGTGTTTGCTGAATACCTGTTCGTATTCCTGGACCACCCTGTATACACCTTGTTTTTGATGGACAGGAGTGGCGTCAGTCCCAACATGGAGCTGTTGACACCAATCCTCCAACTGAGCTTCGGAGTCATTGTCCTCCACTGTATCTGGTGGGGTCAAGGATTCCACCGTGTGTATAGCATCATCATTCACGGTATACAACCTAGCAACAGTGGCGTATCTTGGTAATTTAACTTCATCCTCCCCACAATTTAGGAGACATACGGGTACCCTCCCATTGCCTACATCAACCACCCCTCTGGCAGTTAGGAGTGTAGGTCTGTGCTCTGAGCTAATAGGCTCCACTACCGCCTGATAGTTCTGTCCTTTGAGACCTATTGCTGCCCTACACCAAATCAGCATTTCACTCATCGGGGGAATCACAATGGGTATCGGGTCTGTCACCCGTACATTACCAATTTCACCACCTGTTATCTTTACCTGTTGCTGGTACAGGAGGACTCGTATCTCTCTCTGGAGCACCTTCCTCTGCCCTGATTTGGCGGTGTCAGCAATTTGTTGGAGCAAAAACAACACTTCTCCCAAACAGTTACCGACAATATTTGTACCGCGTATCATGTACAAGTCTGTATCACTAGGGTTAGTTTCCACTACAATCAGTCCCTGGTCCTTTAGCTCCGCTCTCCCCACCTTCACTGTCACATCCTTAACCCCTACTAGGTTAAGAGGAAGGCCATTAGAGGCATACACGGAGAGGTTCGGGGCTAGCGGCCGCAGTTCATCTATGGACCAGTACCTTTTGTAGAGGACATCAGGTATGATGGTTACCTGAGATCCAGTGTCCAGCAGGGCAGGTGTCGCGATGCCATCCAGCACAATGGACAGGAAAGGTGTTACGCTCGCGCCCGGACTGACTGGCGTGAGCGTGATTAGTGATCCCACTGTACCATGAACTGAGGAGTGCCTGGAGGGGCGTAACTAAGTATAAACCCGATCCGACCAAGGTCGCACGGCGGCTCAGTCGACTCCGTGAACCAAGGAGGAACCGAGCAGAGGGACCAGGTGCTACTCCAGGTCAGACCCCGGTCACAGCTGTTGACCCACACTGGAGAATGCAGGAACAGGCAGGTTAGACTGGCATACAGGCAGGTGGGTATTGGCAGGCACGGCTGGTATGCAGACAGGTGGGCACTGGCAAGCACGGCTGGAGTGCAGACAGGGAGATACTGGCAAGCACGGCTGGAGTGCAGACAGGGAGGTACTAGCAGGTTGGAGCGCAGGCTGGATAGGGTCCAGTACAGACTGAGAGACAGGAACAGAGCCGCAGTTGCGGTAGACAAGCAGAGTAAAGCGAAACCGCCGGAGCGGAGGACGAGGCAGAGCAGAGAGGAACCGCCGGTGCGGTGAGCAAGCAGAGCGGTGCGAAAACCGCAGGTGCGATGGGCAAGGCAGAGCAGAGCGGAACCGCCGGAGCGGTGGACAAGGCAGATCAGGGCGAAACCACAGGTGCGGTGGACAAGGCGGAGCAGAGCGAAACCGCCGAAGCGGTGGGCAAGGCAGAGCAGAGAGAAGCCGCCGGAGCAGTGGGCAAGTCAGAGCAGAGGGAAACCGCTGGCGCGGTGAGCAAGCAGAGCCAAACAGGGCTGAGGATGCAGGCAGAGAGGACAGGACTCTGTTCACATGGAACAGACTGGAAAAAACAGGAAGATGGATAGAACACAGGATGTAGATATGAAGGAAGGGAAAAGGGACAAGCAGAACCAGATACACACAAGGTACTTACTATGAAGTAGCGAGTGGACACAAAACTCACAAACAGAAGTACAGAGACAATGAGTTGGAGTTAGGTGCAGGTTCAGACACTCAAGAAAAGGGAAGGTATGGACATAGAAACAAACAGGTAGCAGGCTAGGAGACAGTTCAGACAGGAACTGATACTGCAACGAGATAAAAGAACGAGCCTGAGTATACAGCCCCCAGGGTGGCGGAAACAGACTAGAAGTCAGAGATAACAGGCCTGGGTATACAGCCCCCAGAGTGGCGGAACAGACTTGAAGTCAGAGATAACAGGTCTGGGTATGCAGCCCCCAGAGAGGCGAAAACAGACTAGAAGTCAGAGATAACAGGTCTGGGTATGCAGCCCCCAGAATGGCGGAAACAGACTAGAAGTCAGAGATAACATGCCTGGGTATGCAGCCCCCAGGGTGGCAGAAACAGACAAGATACAGGACAGGACCTGGCAATTTAGTTGCAAAGATTAACTGAGTGAAGGTGTTGCTCAGGCACCTGCTTCTGGGTGGAGGGGGTTTAAATATCCAGTGACTCACAGCAATAGGCTGGGGACGCATTAGGAGTGTGCCCACAGCAGCTATAAGAATCAGGACGTAACCGGGCCGCCGCCCAAAGCAATCAGACAAGAGACATGCACACAGCATGAACTGAAGCAAGGTTTGTAGGCTGGACTGACAGGTAAGATTGCGGTCTTGCATAGTGGGAGGTGGTGCACTATGCAAGCACACCGCCAGGGATGTTACAAAAGGTCTTCCTCCCACGAACCGATGGTACCAGCTTGATGGGCCTGCTTGATTTACTCCTGGGTGTCGGCCCTCGGCCCCAGGGTTTGCTCGTTCAAAGGACAGTTCCACGCTGTGTGGCCTGCCTTCTGGCAGCGGTAGCAGATGAATTCTCCTGGAGGGAGACGTTGGTTGTTGGTCCTCCCACGGGGTGGCGTTGTCCTCCTCCGGGGTGGCGTTGCCCTCCTACGGGGCGGCATTGTCCTCCTACGGGGCGGCGTTGTCCTCCTTCTTCTCCTCATCCAGGGGACATCCTCAGGGCTGTCGGCGAGTAGGATCCTTCCTTCCGGCTCGGCTCCTCCTGTAGCTGCAAGGTGCTCAGGACAGTGGCCAGGGTTTTACTTAGCTGACGAACTTCAGAGCGCAGGCTGTCCAGCTCACTAGGGGGCACTGTTTGCATCTTTGTTTCAGCCGTTAATGAAGGAGCAGTGGGTGCTGCGGGCACTGGGGTGGCCCCACCCTGGTAACATTGGATAGCAGTATCTGATGTTTCCAGGGGCTGCAGACCCTTTATAGCCATGTCCTTAAGGGTGTCAAATATAGCATCTGGATGATCTAAGGCCCACCACTGTACAGTTCTGCTCTCCTCCTGGGACCTCAACCCCCGGATGAACTGTTCCTTCAGCATTTTATTTTCATCTTGTATGCTGGCTGGACTAACCTGTTTCAGGGCCCGCAGGGCTTCCTGTAAGCGCCAGGCATAGTCCCGGATATTGTCCTCAGGTTTCTGGACACAGTGATAGAACCTCATCCGGAGATCTGTCTCAGTGCGGTTTTCAAACACAGTTTGCAGTCTCTTAAAGATGATGGATACTGATTCCTGGTCTGCGGCTGACCAGTTTTCAACTTCCCGCTCTGCGGCACCAGTCAATTGTCCCAGCAAAACAGCAGCTCTCTGTTTACCGGTCATAGAATACATGTCTAGTACACCCCATATTTTTCTCTTGAATCCGGACAGGGTGTCCGGTTTGCCATTATACTGGGGGAGCCACTTCGCTCCAGGGATATACGGCAGGGCCATGGGTATCAACGGGGTCACGACCCCTGTAGGTGGAGAGGCCGCTCTGGCCTGTGCAGCGCCGGGTGCAGGTTGGGCATCAGGAGCATTAACTGGTGCTCCGGCGGCTTGCTGGTCATCGGCCATGGTTGCGCCCCCCTAGTGAACCGGAGCCTACCTTCTTTACTTTCTTTATCAGGTAGGCCGCAGCTCCACGGGCGACGGTCTTCTTCCAGGACATTGCGTCGCTCATGTCTGACGTCGGAGCATCCTCTGGGCTCCTTCCAGGACCTGAAGCTTCCTGGTTAGACGTCAGGGGCGGGGCGTGTCCTGGGCTTCGCGCGCTTCGAGCGGTTACGCCTCTCCGATTCCCGCGGTTACTCCCTCTTCTTCCCGCGCAGCGACAGGAAGATGGCGGACAATGGCGGGAAATCTCGGGAATGGCCGGAAACCTTCACCACAGTGAGTATCACAGTCTTTTAAGGCGCACAGTACCCGGTGGCAACGGGCACGCAATCCTGTTCGTGACGCCAAGGCTGATGCGCCCCCTGGGCCGTGGGGTACTCGGCAGCCGGGCCTCTGTGGATGCCGGTGGGGGATATCACGGTGGCTGGCCCGGTCCGTGACCCAGGGCGGTCAGTAAAAGGGGGAATAGTTTATAGGGGATTTGGGAAAGTGTTCGTGACGCCACCTGTGGAATGCAGCAAGAGCAATAATCTGGAGCTGGTGTTACGGCAGCAGGGATAGTGCGGCTCTCCACAGGTAGAGCTAGCCCCAGGGCAGCATGGGGTGTAATGGATGGTGGTGCAGGGGAGAGACGGCAGGACGGTCCCGGAGGAAAGACGGACACTCACACAGGGGTAAGCTTCAGTACCTTTACTGGTGATGTTGCAGGCACGGTCCAGGGTACTCCGGACGAAGGGCGCACTTTTGGACTCTCCCCAATGACCGGGTATAGGGCCCCCTGTTCCGTGGCTTTACTTGTTAAGCTTCTGACCTGCCTGGAGCTAGGCCTAGCTTGGTTATTGTCTCTCCTTGCACCTGCTGACCTGGTGGTAGGGCTTTCCCTTGGAGATCACTCTCCCTGGACGCTGGGGCCTCTGTGACTCCTAGCCCTGGTACTGCAATCAGCATTTGGTGAACCTGGGACCTGTAGTCCTCCAGGGGTTCCGGTGGTTCCTACTGGGTGTAAAGGGGTCCTTGTAGGCGTGGACCCGGTGTCCAGTATATATCTCGGGGTGAGCCTGGTATGCTCCTCTGCCCCCTCGCTACTTCTTCCTTCTCCTCTCGCCTTCGGCCCACTCAGGGCCCTCACTAGGCCTTCACTTGTGCTGTAGGCCTTGGCTCGCCTAAGCACGGCAGCCAGCTTGCTGCCTCTTCGCTGCTCTCTGAGTGTCAGCACGCTCTCTGCTCAACTCTGAGCTGTGTTCCTCTCTGTCTCTGAACACTAATCTGAACTGAGCTGCCTGGCTCCACCCTCCCTATATATATCCCTAACGGGCTCCCTCTGCTGGTCTGAGGTGGTAGGGTGGAGGTGTGTGAATGTGTGAGGGCCTCTTGTGGAGAAGTCCATCCATGCACCCTTCTGGGTTCTGTGGCACCAGTGCACAGCAGGGCGCCACAGGAGCATGTGCACGTACTAGGAGCGCAGCCAGGAACTGCGGCGCACACTACACCATCGGATAGGAAGCACGCCGGGAACTACGTCGAGACCCGTGCGGTGAATATGCCGGTGTCCCTGCATGAAGTCGGAAAGGGATACCATGCAGGGGCCCCAGCCATAGCGTTTCAGTCTGTACTAGAAGAGCCAAAGAGTGAAGAAGACTGAAGACAGAAGATAACACCAGAGCCGGAGAGATGAAGCTAGCCTGCAGAGGGATGGTGGGGGGGCTTCTTTGCTAAGTTAGTTGAGCGGTGTGGTGAGTATAATGGATTTTGTGGAGAAAGGTATTGTAAGAGTGATACTATTACTGGCTAACCAGAAAAAAATGTATTTGCAAGCTTTCAGAGGACAGAGACTCCTTTATCAGGTAATTTTACAATTTGACAGCCTGATAAGGAGCCTCTCAACTCTGTTAGCCAATGATGGTATTGTAGTAGAGGCAAGAGAGCCTTTAAGAGAATTCTTACAGGACGCTTCAAAGATGGAGAGAGATTGCCATCTGCTGGTCAGACACAGTCAAACGGAACCTTGTGCAAGGGATGTTGAAGGTGGAGCAGATTTGGACGCTGGAAAAAGGTGACTTCCAGGAAGGAGTTCTTGGGTATAAGAGGCCAGCGCGCCAAGCCTGAGGTCGTTTTGGCACTAAGCAGTAGAGAGGAGCTCCCTACGTGCTGTGCCTACTGAGGAGAGTCGGAACCTGCTTGCGGTGCTGAGTGAGTTGGCGGAACCCGACGTCGCCCTCCGACAGACAAGGTCTGGACCCCCCTATCCACGGCTTGAGACTGCCTCCAACAGCCAGGAAGAGAGGAGTTGGGAGACAGCTGCGCCAGGAAAGTCACGTCAGTGAAAGCAGAGAAGCTGCATACGTGAACAGGGCCGTCACTTCTACTGTTCACTCATGGTACCGGGGCCAGTTGGGTTTAGGTACTCAGGTTGGGAGGGGAACCGTTGGGGCGGAAGAAGCTAAATGTGATTTGATTGACTTTGTCCGGAAAAGACTTTCGACCTAGCGGGAATAACCGGTGACCCCCGCTAGGGCCATATACAGAGTTAAAGAACTGACGTGGTGACTCCCATGATTGAGTGCACCGCACTACCTTGAGAGACTTCGCATTTTATTAATATTTCAAATTACCGTCCATTACCCCTGTTGCCATTCCCTTGTTCAGAATACCTGTTATATCTATATATAAACTGTTTATATTCATCTCTGACTGTCCTCACCTTGTGTCTCTGTGTGTTGCATTCCGGCACCTGCATTACAGTATCTCTTAAAATACTGTTGTCTTTTTGGCCATAAAAGTATTTACATAGATTTTCCGGGCTATTACGGTACGACAATATAAAAAAAATGATTGTACATCTTAATTGTGGAGACTCAGAGTAAAACTGCAAAATCTTTCCTTCCTCCATCCCCGTCTTTCCTTTCTTCATTCCTTCCTTCGCTTCCGTCCTTCCTTCCTTGCTTTCTCCTACCCATCCTCATTCCTTTCTTTCGTTCTCCTATCCTTTCTCCTCTTCCTTCCTTACTCCACCTCCTCCTTCCTTTTTTCTCCTCTTCCATTCTTTCTTTCTTCCCTCCTCCCTTCTTCTCCCCTCGCTACTCTCCTTCTTTCCTTCCTTTCATCCTCCTCTCTTTCCTCCTCTTCATTCGTCCTCCCCTTTATGCTCCCTTTCCTGCCTCCTCCTCTTCCTCCACAATTTTATTTAAAGGGAATCCGTCATCTGGTTTTTGCAATGTGATTTATTCAAATAAAAAAATTTCTGGAGGGCGCTTTCACTTTTCAGAAGGAATTTCCAAGATGAATCAACACGGTGTCCTTATCGATAGTGATGAATATTTTTTTCCTTATAAAATATTTTAAAAAGTTAACACACAACTAGTGATGAGCGCTATTTATAACAGAAAAAAACAACAACAACATTTTGTTAATAAAAAAATAAACAAAAACAAAAGAAAAATACTGTGAAATTTTCACCACTAATTCTAGAATCTTCTTTTTTTATAATTTTATTAAAGGGGCTCAAATAACTGATGCTCGCCGAGTATTTCCAGGTTGCTCGGGCGGGAACTCGGGTCCCCTCCCTGCAAGTTTGCCGCTCTTTAGAGAGCTAATGAACATGCAGGGATTGCCTGCCATGCACTGTAATGCCGTAGCCATGTTGGTTGTGGGCATTACAGTGATTGGCTGGCCGCAGAGCGTCATCAGGTGTATATCAGACCTGGCGCCGCCATGCTCGTCACAGTCACTCCGGAATTAGACAGTGTAGGGAGAGCTGCTGCTGCGTCAGGGAGAAATTTGCTTGTGTATTAGGTAGTGTAGGGAGAAAAACCGTACATTACACATATTCATCTTAACAAACAGTCCTTCTGAGGACTAATCCATCTGCAGAGATATCAGGCAGGCAGTGTATATAGGCAGGCAGAGTATATAGCAGACTGCAGTGCATATAGCACAAGAGGCTCCATTCCAATTCTGCCTTCTGCTGCTGTTAGATATTTCTATACAAAGGCCCAGGTCTCAGGGGCCAGGAATACTTTTCTTTGGATCTTAGTCCTCATTATTTGCTTAAAAAGCAATCCATTGAACACCGTTTTTTCTGCGCCATTTGCTTGTTGGCACTGCAGAATACAGCCAGGTCCTTTCCATATTAGATCGCTAGAAATCCATCTATTTAAAACTATGTTTTCTCCGTCAAACGGATCACATATACGTTGTCAGAAAATACTGCCATTTCTGGCCTCCATTAAAAATTTCCTTTAGGCTGTGTGCCCATGATGCATTTTTTAAGCGTTTCCGCAGCGGCAAAAATGCTGCAGAAATGCTTAAAAAACGCATGGTAGAAGGCCTGCCATGTTCCCCAATTATAATCCACATGTGCTTTGCACATGCTGCGGAAATTTCCGCTGCGGATTATCATTGCGGAAAAATCCGCAGCACTACCAATTATTTTGCGGAAGCGCTGCGTTTTCGCCGCCATTGACTTGCATTGAATCGCTTGGATTCCGAATCACCGTATATGTACACCGCGTGCAGAATTATTAGGCAAATGTCTATTTTGATCACTTCGATACTTTTTATACATGTTGTCCTACTCCAAGCTGCATAGGCTTGAGAGCCAACTACCAATTAAGTAAATCTGGTGATGTGCATCTCTGTAATGAGCAGGGGTGTTGTCTAATGACATTAACACCCTATATAAGGTGTGCTTAATTATTAGGCAACTTCCTTTCCTTTGGCAAAATGGGTCAGAAGAGAGATTTGACTGGCTCAGAAAAGTCCAAAATTGTGAGATGTCTTGCAGAGGGATGCAGCAGTCTTGAAATTTCCAAACTTTTGAAGCGTGATCACCGAACAATCAAACGTTTCATGGCAAATACCCAACAGGGTCGCAAGAAGCGTGTTGGCCAAAAAAGGCGCAAAATAACTGCCCGTGAATTGAGGAAAATCAAACGTGAAGCTGCCAAGATGCCATTCGTCACTAGTTTTGCCATATTTCAGAGCTGCAACGTTACTAGAGTATCAAAAAACACAAAGTGTGCGATACTCAGGGACATGGCCAAGGTAAGGAAGGCTGAAAAACAACCACCTTTGGACAAGAAACATAAGATAAAACATCAAGCATGGGCTAAGAAATATCTTAAGACTCATTTTTCAAAGGTTTTATGGACTGATGAAATGAGAGTGACTCTTGATGGGCCAGATGGATGGGCCAGAGGCTGGATCAGTAAAGGGCAGAGAGCTCCACTCCGACTCAAACGCCAGCAAGGTGGAGGTGGGGTACTGGTATGGACTGGGATCATCAAAGATGAACTTGTGGGACCTTTTTGGGTTGAGGATGGAGTGAAGCTCAACTTCCAGACCTACTGCCAGTTTCTGGAAGACAACTTCTTCAAGCAGTCGTACAGGAAGAAGTCGGTATCGTTCAAGAAAAAGATGATTTTCATGCAGGACAATGCTCCATCACATGCATCCAACTACTCCACAGCGTGGCTGGCCAGTAAAGGTCTAAAAGAAGAAAAAATGATGACATGGCCCCCTTGTTCACCTGATCTGAACCCCATACAGAACCTGTGGTCCATCATAAAATGTGAGATCTACAGGGAGGGAAAACAGTACACCTCTCGGAACAGTGTCTGGGAGGCTATGGTGGCTGCTGCACGCAATGTTGATGGAAAACAGATCAAGCAACTGACAGAATCTATGGATGGAAGGCTGCTGAGTGTCATCATAACGAAAGGTGGCTATATTGATCACTAATTTTTTGGGTTTTTGTTTTTGCATGTCAGAAATGTTTATTTCTAAATTTTGTGCACTGATATTGGTTTACCTGGTGAAAATAAACAAGTGAGATGGGATTATATTTGGTTTTTATTAAGTTGCCTAATAATTCTGCACAGTAATAGTTACCTGCACAAACAGATATCCTCCTAAAATAGCCAAATCTAAAAAAACCCACTCCAACTTCCAAAAATATTAAGCTTGGATATTTATGAGTCTTTTGGGTTGATTGAGAACATAGTTGTTGATCAATAATAAAAATAATCCTCTAAAATACAACTTGCCTAATAATTCTGCACACAGTGTAGAAGCGGAATCCAAGCGTTTCAATGTGCGGATGGTACCCAGGTCTAGAGGACAGGAGACTCTCCTCCGGACCCAGGTACCATGCAAACTGTAAAAAAAAAAAGAATAAAATAAAAAATAAATATTATACTTATCTTCTGATTGCCCGCGGTGCGCTCCTCCTCGCATGCCAGCAGATCGCGATGGACTGAAGGACCTCCGCTGACGTCCTAGTCATGTGACGGGTCATGCGACGCTGACGTCGGCAGGTCCTTCAGTGTACCGCGATGTGCCGACAGCCAAGACGGTGAAGCAAGACTCCGGGGGCCATCGGAAAGTAAGTATAGATTTATTTTTTTATTTTTAACCATTCTTTGGGGTCACAGTATATAAATCCATGCCTTTTGCATGGATTTATATAGTGTGACCAAGTTGACAAGCACTTTCCAAGTTATCCTAAAATTGCTTGGAAAGCACTTGTCAACCCGCATGTGGAAATGCATGTGAAGAACGCTTCACATCCGCATGTCCCTGGCAGGAAAAACGCATGTACAATCCGCATGCGTTTTTTCTGCCAGGGGAGATGCAGAAACGCTCAGGAAAAATCCAGAACATTTCTGCATCGTGGGCACATAGCCTTAGTGTGTCATTGAAGCAATTCACCGCAGTTTGCTGTTCAAACTACTTACCTACAGGCCAGGTATATAAAACTCTGATTTCTCCGTCAAACGGATCACATATACATTGTCAGAAAATACTGCCATTTCTGGCCTCCATTAAAAATTTGTTTCAGTGTGTCAGTGAAGCAATTCACAGCAGTTTGCTGGTCAAACTACTTACCTACAGGCCAGGTATTTAAAACTCTGTTTTCTCCGTCACACGGATCACATACAGTATAAGTTCGCTCCAAACTCAGTCATTTGTAGTGAGCGTGGAAGATACTGTCCTCCATTTAAAATGGGCAAGGCACGTGGCAAGGGACGGAGAACTGGACGTGATGGTAATGGTGCATGCAGAGGCTGAGGACAAGGCCGTGGGCAAGCCGAAATTGTGCCACAACAAACACCCACATCTTCTCGCCTGACCTTCCTGTCCCAATTTCTAGGGGACTGCAGCACACCACTATTGAACCCAGAGCAGTGTCAAAAGGTTGTTGGTTGGATAGCGGATAATGCTTCCAGTCACTTAGCCACCACCACCACCACCCTGTCTTCCACACGGTCAAGTTACAGTAGCCGTGAGTCTAGACCGCATATTCCTGACCCTGATCCTCCTTCCTCCCACCATGCCGAGTACCCAGAGACAACTGATCCCACACTTGGACACTCTGAAGAGCTATTCACTTTTCCATTTATAGATTCGGGCTTCTCGCCCGGTCCACTTGAAGCGGGGCAAGAGGAGATCGCGTGTAGCGATGCCCAAATATTTGAGCAGCCTCGGTCACACGAAGGCGACGGTGGGAAAGTGTCACAAGAGGTGGACAATGATGAGACACAATTGCAGAAAGTCAGGAGGAGGACCAGGGTGCGGAAGTGGAAGACGAGGTGGTGGATGATATAGTAACTGACCCAACCTGGCAGGAGGACATGCAGAGCGAGGACAGCAGCACACAGGGGGAGGGAGGCAGAGCACCCCAACAGGCAGGAAGAAGCAGTGTGGTGGCCACAGACAGAAGGCAGGCAACCGTTCCCCGTAACACCAACACGAAGGAAGTTGCCAGTACAACTGTTAGGTCTTCCCGAGTCTGGTGGTTTTTGAAAGACTCTGCCGATAACCCCAAAAACGCCATTTGCACCACCTGCCAGGCCAGTGTGGAGCCCCTGCGGGTTCAGTCGCCACAGAGGTACTGCATCTCACCCAGAGGTGTGGTATCTCACTCTCAGGTAAGGATAGAGTGCTGCCCGGGACCCTATCACCTGCATCCAACACATCCACTTCAGTAGGGCGGGGCGAGATTGCTCCTAAGGGAGAGCACAGTCCCTGGTCCCTGGCTGGAGTGGAGGGGAACCAAGTGAGGGGGAACCATGTAGTGGGTGTGGGTGGAGGACGTAGATTAGGGGAGCACTTGTGAGGGAGTGATATAAAAAGAGGGAACCATCTTGGGAGTGGAGTTCAGTCTGAGAGAGAGAGAGGTGTTGGAAGAGGAAAGTGAGGGGAGCAGAGGCTCTGCCTGAGCTCTGCTCCAGAGCGGGCCTAAGGAGAGGCCCAGGACTGAAGGAAGAGGAGAGGGAGCAGGAGAAAGGCTCCAGGAACAGAAGGGATCCCAGGGGTACGGGAAGTGTTGGAGGCCACCCGTACGCCCGAATCTGCCTGGCGGTGGAGGGATCGAGCCGCTAAGGGGACCGGCCCCTAAACTAGTGGAGAACTACAAGGCTCAGCTAGGAACCGGAGGCAGCTGTACTTGCAAGGTGCAGTGGCCACAACCGCAATTATATTGCCGAGAAGGTGGCCACAGAGGGTCAAGGGGACTGCAGGTCGTCCGACAAGACCCGATGCTACCGGATTGGGACACTGATTGCGAGGCGCAGGGCAGGAGGGCAAGAGCCAGCGCAGGAAGACGACTGAAGAAGGAACATAGAAAGGGGTCCTGTCAGGCACTCTTGAACTACCTGAGGGATTGCTGAACCCCTGCCTGGTGAACGCAGCTCGACGTGGGAGGTTGTAGTCCGGAACCTGTAACCTGAGGAACTTAAGAACTGTGAGTAAACTCAGAAGACTGCACCCCACTGTCTCTGCGTCATCACCCCAGCACTACAACGCCCAGCATCACCTATAACATCTACACTGCCCTGGAGCTAAGCTCTACCTGTGGAGAGCCACACCAGCTTTGCTGCACTAACATCAGCTCCAGAGCACCTGCTCCGCAGCGGCGGCTCCCTTTAGCCGCATACCACAGGTGGCACCACAAACTTTATACAATCACTATAAATCCCCAATCAATAACCTTTTTTTATTGACTGCCCTGGGTCACGGACCAGGTCACCGCCACTGTGACATCCCCCAGCATCTACCGGCCCCGCAACGGGTACCCCACGGCCCAGGGGGCGCGTCACCAGCATCAGCAGGGGTGGCAAAACGACCAGCTTGACCACCACCAGTATGATCAGGCACATGGCAGCAAAGCACCCGACTTTGTGGGTCGAACCCCAGGGTCCAGGAACAGTATCTGCGGGTGGCACCATTGCTTCTTCCGCTGTTGTGCAAGCAAGCCAATCCCCTGTCCATGGTGCATGCGAAGACGCCTCCTGCCTGCACCTGTTGTTACACACTCTCAAGTAGCAGCATCAGGAAGCACGTCCATGTCCTTGTCCCAGCGCAGCGTTCAGTTGTCCATACCCCAGTCCTTGGAACGCAAGCGCAAATATGCAGCCAATGCCACCACAGGCCACACTACTAAATTCTCACATTTCACGACTGCTTGCACTTGAAATGTTGCCTTTTAGGCTCGTGGAGACGGAAGCATTCCGCAACCCGATGGCGGCGGCCGTCCCTCGGTACTCGGTCCCCAGCCGCCACTATTTCTCCTGGTGTGCCGTCACCGCATTACACAAGCACATGTCCCAAAACATTAGCCGTGCTCTCAACAATGCAGTTACCGGTAAAGTCCACCTAACCACGGACACGTGGACAAGTGCTTGTGGGCAGGGACGGTACATCTCGCTGACGGCACACTGGTTTAACAGAGTGGAAGCCGGGACCCAGTTGGACCTTGGGACGGAACACGTCCTCCCGACGTCAAGGATTGCGGGCCCTAGATCAATCAGGTTTGCCCCCACAGTCTACAACTCCTGCACCTCATCCTCTTCAGCCTCCTCCTCCTCTTCAGCCTCCATCTCCGAAATGACCATATCAGTCACAAGCTGGAAGCACTGCAGCACTGCCTCGGCCAAGCGACAACAGGCTGTGCTGAAGCTAATATGCTTAGCTGAAAAACCGCACAATTCTGAAGAGTTGTGGACAGCTCTGAAAGAGCAGGCAGATCTGTGGCTCACACCGCTGAACCTACAGCCAGGCATGGTCGTGTGTGACAATGGCCGGAACCTGGTGGCGGCTCTGAGGCAAGGCGAGCTCACACACGTACCATGCCTGGCCTATGTGCTTAACATCACGGTTCAGCGGTTTCTCCTACCCGGAGCTGCCGGATCTGCTTGTTAAAGTGCGTTGCCTGTGTGCCCATTTTAGAAAGTCAGCTACAGCTTCCGCCTCACAGACTGGTGTGTGATGTCTCCACGTGTTGGAACTCTACACTGCAGATGTTGGGAAGGATTTGTGAGCAGAAGAGGGCAGTTGTTGAGTACCAGCATCAACAAGGCCGTCGGCATTCAGTTCAGACTCCACACATAAGACCTCAGGAGTGGACATGGATGTCAGACATATGTACCATCCTCCAAAACTTTGAGGACTCCACCAAGATGGTGAGCGGCGATGACGCCATAATTAGCGTCACCATCCCGCTTCTCTGTCTTCTGAAATGCTCTCTGCTCACAATCAAAGAGGATGCATTGCAGGCGGAGTACGATGAGATGGAGCAAGGAACCATACAGGGTGATTACACACAGCCAAGCCTCATCTCATTCCAACGTGGATTGGGTGACAATGAGGACGAGGAGGAGGAGGAGGAAGGACAGGAGCTAGTTTCATGCACTATAGACGGTACTACCTGCACAGCTGTCATACCGTTTGTTCAGTGTGGATGGCCAGAGGACAGTGAGGAGGAGGAGAAGAGCAAGGAGAACTTTCTATCTCTTATTCCTGAGGTGGACTGGTCAACAAAAATGGGGCTGTAAGAAACCAAAAACAAGAAAAATACCCAAATAACTGAAAGTAAATGTATAGATCGCATAGTGAAAAAATAATAATAAAGGGTATTCAGTTAACATAATTTTGATCAAAATAATGTAAAAGCCATCCCGCCACTTTACGCCAACCCTTATGGGACAGTCCTAACTCTAATATTAAAAACCTTACCATTTGTCAAGTGACATACATATGGACAAGGGCAGAGAGACTGGATCCCTATTGTAAGCATAAAACCGAGGAAGAATGAGCGTCTCAGCCCAGACAAAGGGCGGCCACACCCTTTTATATGCACTAAAGCATACTGACTGCAAAGAAAAAACCTGAAGGTCGGAACTGAAACGTAAGTTGATGTGCATGCAAAATGTAATTGCATGTTCACACAAGGCCATTAAACAGAGAGAAACCAAAGACAAGAAAAATACCCAAATAACTGAAAGTAAATGTATAGATCGCACAGTGCAAAAATAATAATTAATAATAAAGGGTATTTAGTTAACATAATTTTGATCAAAATAATGTTAAAGCCATCCCGTCACTTCACGGCAACCCTTATGGGACAGTCCTAACTCTAATATTAAAAACCTTACCATTTGTCAAAAATGGGGCTGTACCAGAAGGCCCTTGTTGCGGAACTGTTGGAGAAATTCTGAAAACGCTGGCGGCAGATGGCACACTTCGTTGGACAACCAAGGAGTACAGGCGAGAGAGACACAACTTCAATCCAGCAGAGGCAGGGGAACACTGTCAAAGTTCTGGGAGAGTTTTCTCAGATCCTCCCATCGCACAGGCCCTGAGGCGTGGGGTACTCTCACAAGGAGTGCAAAGTTTGGGAAGATGCTGAGGGAGTACCTTGCCGACCGTACCAACGTCCTCCGTGATTCCTCTGTGCCTTGTAATTATTGGGTATCCAAGCTGGACACATGGAATAAACTTGCTCTCTATGCCTTGGAGGTCCTGGCCTGCCCTGCCGCCAGCGTTTTATCAGAGTGTGTTTTTTGTGCCGCTGGTGGAATTATAACTGATAAGCGCATCCGCCTGTCAACTGAAAATGCTGACAGGCTGACTCTTATAAAAATGAACAAGGGCTGGATTGGGTCAGACTTCTCAACACCACCGAATGATAGCAGCGTAACATAAACACAAATCCAGTGTCTTTTCTTGGGAGGTGTATTCCCATGCACCTTTTCACACCCACACATGGGTATACGCTTCCTGATTTTGGCTATTTGCTCTTGTCCTCCTCCTTCTCCTCATCCTCCACCACCATATCACCAGGGTTACCGTGGTCCATGATGCAACACCAACATAATTTTTTTAAAGGGTGTTTATGATGCCCGTATAAAAAATTTTTATACAGTATGTTTATGTATACCCCCAGGGGTAAATGTTTGTCAGCCCATACACTTAGTGCATAGGCATTACAAGTATAGGAGGCCCGCTCCTTTCTAATGGGAACATTTTTTTATGAGGCCCTCCTCCACGTCTCTTCCAAGGGTCATTGAAGTGCCTCCAAATTTTTGGCAGCCCTTGCATTCACTGCATAGGCCAACACTATGGGAGACTCTCTCCTTTCTAATGGGAATTTGTCGTTACTGTGGCCCTGCTCTATGTGTCTTTAAATTGTTAGTGAGGTTTTTCCTAAAATTGGTCAGTCATTGGACTCACTGCATACCCTATAACTGCATAGCAGACCCTCTCCTTTCTAATGGGAATTTGTCGTTACTGTGGCCCTGCTCTATGTGTCTTTAAATTCTTAGTGGGATTTTTCCTAAAATTGGTCAGCCGTTGGACTCACTGCATACCCTATAACTGCATAGCAGACCCTCTCCTTTCTAATGGGAACATGTCGTACCTTGTTACTGTGGCCCTGCTCTATGTGTCTTTAAATTCTTAGTGGGGTTTTTACTAAAATTGCTAAGCCGTTGGACTCACTGCATACCCTATAACGGTATAGCAGACCCTCTCCTTTCTAATGGGAATTTGTCGTTAATGTGGCCCTGCTCTATATGTCTTTAAATTCTTAGTGGGGTTTTTCACTAATTTTGGCAGCCCTTGCAGTCACAGCATGGGCATTACTGATGCGCCCCCTGAGCTGTGGGGTACCCGGTGCCGGGCTGGTAGATGCTGGGGGTTGTAGTCACTGTGGCGGTGACCCGGTCCGTGACCCAGGGTGGTCAATCCAAGGGGAATTTATATGTGGGTTTTATTAAAGAGTCTGACTACGCCACCTGTGGAGTGCGGCTAAAAGGGGCCGCCGCTGCGGTACAGTCCTCTAAAGCTGGTGGTTTTGCAGCAATGATGGTATAACTCCCCACAGGAAGAGTTAGCTTCAGGGCAGTGGGTGGATGATGGTGGTTGTGCAGGTTGTGCTGGGCGTTGTAGTGCAGTGAGGGATGGCGCAGCAAGGAACACAGAGACAAGATAGTGCAGTCCCAGGGTCTTTACTCACGGTTATTGCAGTTCAAGTTACAGGTACCAGTGCAACTTCCCTCGGCGTGCTGTGTTTACTCAGTGAGGGGCTCAGTCCACCCCCAGATAGCTCCGGAGTACTTATCAGGACCCCCTTCTGTGTACTTTCTCTGGCCTCTTCTCTGCACCTCACACCTAGGGACTCCAATCTGGTACCCGCGGGCCTTGGTGGGCAATGTATGTTCCGTCCCCTGGGTCCTATGTGGCTACCTTCTCAGTGAAACCAGTGTGGACTTGTGGCTACAGGACATAAAGTTCTGCAGCCTCCGGTTTCTAGCTGAGACTTGGAATCTTTTACTAGTTGAGGGATCCGGTTCCCTGTATGTGGCCTGACCTTCCACCTCCCGGTAGATTCGGGCGTACGGGTGGCCTCCAGCACTGCCCGTACCCCTGGGATCCCTTCTTCTCCTGGAGACTTCCTGCTCCCTCTCCTCTCTTCTTCTCCTCTCAGACTTGGGCCTCACTGGCTAGGCCCGCCTCTGGAGCAGAGCTCATACAGAGCCTCTGCTCCTGCCACTTCTCCTCCTCTGACTGAACACTGATCTAAGATGGTTCCCTCTTTTACACAGCTTCCTTTCAAGTGCTCCCCTGATCTACATCCTACACCTACACCCACTACATAGTTCCCCCTTACTGTGGTTCCCCCCCACTCCAGCCAGGGATCAGGGCTGTGCTCTCCCATAGGAGCAATCTCGCCCTGCCCTCTGTAATGTGGTGTAGTGAATGCAGATGTTAGGGTCCTGAGCTGTACTCCTTCGTTACCTGAGAGTGAGGTACCACACCTCTGGATGAGATGCAATAGCTCTGTGGCGACCGAACCCTCAGGGGCGCCACACCCCCCCCCCTGGTAAAACACAGCACGTCCGCGGGCTGGAACAGAGTAAAAGACAGGGTAAATTAAAGACATGCAAAATTTTAGATGCATCTCATAGAAGATTACAAACATAACATTTCTTCCCTTTACGGGAGGCTCTTTTTCTTTAACGTTACTGGTTACGTTTTCTCTTTCAAAAATATTATAAAACTTTCTTCACATATATAAACACATCTTTTGCATATAAAACATTTTTCTTTATAAACATTCTTCATTTCAAACATTTTTCTTGGCAACACATTTTTCATATAAAACTTTTGTCAACCGGTCACAGTGCAATTTGCAACCAGGTGTCCATTTTCTTTAATAAAGTGCTAACTGGTAAACACGAACATGAGGGACCCGTCCGAAAACCCTCAACGTAGGCCCTGGGCGTGGCTGCAGGGCGTAGGTGATCCGGCGTTGGACCACGTCTTCGGCCACGCCAAGCGGGTTTTTGTTCTGAGGTCATTTGTTGTACAGTTATAAAACCAATAGGGGGCACTTTAAGAAGTGCAACTATTTACAAGGGAAAGTTCTTTGGTTATTCACCGTCCATAAACTGACAGTTCTTGGTACCCTTACAGGGTAAGTATGCACACACAACTTTTTTAACTTTTTCTTTTTAAACTTGCAGTGTCTCTGCTGCACCCTGACGGGTAACTATGTACATGTACAAAAGTTCTGACTACTGTGCTCAGTAGTGGTGCTCCCTCCAGGGAAGCTCTTGTCCACTGTAGGCTGGCCCAGCCGGGTCTTCAGCGCTGTAGGATGAGGAAGGGCTCTTTTTCCCCACCCGGTGGACATTTAAGGCATACCAGTCTCGTTCACCTCGGTGTCTGGTATAACTTACATAGTCACCCGGGAATAGGTCTCAGTTCGGATGACTTTCTTTAAGGTGGGACTCCATGTCCCTCCGATTGACGAAGAGGTCGGTGTCGGAATGCGGGTCCCGGATGAACCCCCAACCTCCTTCCAGATTAAATTTTACTATGATCCCTTCCGTACGGGGACCGGATGCTGCTTTGCTGGTTCTGCGGGCCCGGGACTTCTCTTCCATGTTGCGGGCCTCTAGTTTCTCCCACCGCACCCGCCAGATGTGCCGCTCTTTCTCAAGATGCGCCAACTCCCTCTGACAGTGCTCCTTCCTGCTGGCCGCCGCGGCCCTGGTTTCTTGGGAAAACCCCATGAGGTCTTCCCCGAGGTTGTCCCACTCGTACTCCTCTTCCTCACTGCGGAAGTCAGCAGGGGGCTGGGAAGCTGGCAGGAGTGCGGGCCGCTGGTCCTCCACCTCCGCAGACCAATTCCATGGACGGCGTAGGCATACCCACTCGAGTGTGGGAGGGGGCGGTTCCTGCAGGGGTCCCAGGAGCGGGCCGGTGTCACTGGTGCCCAGAGGTAACGGTTCCGGGGCCTGGAGGACCTTTGGGGCGGGCTTGCCCGGGGACAGGTGTCTTGGGAGGAGGGTCCAGAACGGGTCCTCGCTTGCCGCAGCCGGGGACAGAGGGTCTTGCTGGGGTGTCAGGAGCGGGCCGGCGCCGCCTGGGGTCGGCGGCTCCACCAGGGGGCCCAGGGGCAGGTCAGCGGTGCTAGCGCTCGGGACAGGGAGACTCTCCTTACCTGCTCCCGCTGCTGCTCTTGCGCTGCACGCTGCCTCCTGGCGCTGGTCCGGATCCGTCAAGGCTGGGGCGTTGCTGGTGCTTGGCAGCAGTGCTTGCTGCCGGCACGCCAACCGTTCCACCATCTCCTTCTTCCAGCTGGTAATAGTCTCTTGCTGGGCCCGCTCCATCCTCTGGCTCAGGTCTTCCATCCCGGTGCGGAGGAACTCGGAATCCTCCCGGGAAAGCCTGGCAATTAACTCCTCCAGGGTTAGGGGTGCTTCCGGTGGTGACAGGCCACTAGCAGGGACTCCGGTTTCACTGGACTCCATCTTCCCTGCCGGGTATGGTCCGTCTGGAAGGATCCAGACCACACCCCGTCTTCCAGTTTTATTCTTCCCTCTCCCCTTTTTGTGGCGGTCCCATGTCTGCCTGCTGTCGGTCACACCTGGGGGTGTCTCTTCCAGACTGATGGACAGGTCCAAGGTTATGGCCACAGTTGCAGTGGGTGGGCCGCGCTTTTGGCGCCATTCTGGGACCTGGCCCATGATGGGAGGTGATCTCTGGTTGTTGTTTGGCTGGCACATAATGGCGCCCGTTCTTCAGGGGCGGGCGCCACATTCAGTAGGAAACACAGTCATTTAGGCACACAATACCCAATGATAATGGGTGGGTTACAAATCCTGCCGACTATGCCAAAGTTGACGCGCCCCCTGAGCCGTGGGGTACCCGGTGCCGGGCCGGTAGATGTTGGGGGTTGTAGTCACTGTGGCAGTGACCCGGTCCGTGACCCAGGGTGGTCAATCCAAGGGGAATTTATATGTGAGTTTTATTAAAGAGTCAGACTATGCCACCTGTGGAGTGCGGCAAAAGGGGCCCGCCGCTGCGGAACAGTCCTCTGAAGCTGGTGGTTTTGCAGCAATGATGGTATAACTCCCCACAGGAAGAGTTAGCTTCAGGGCAGTGGGTGGATGATGGTGGTTGTGCAGGTTGTGCTGGGCATTGTAGTGCAGTGAGGGATGGCGCAGCAAGGAACACAGAGACAAGATAGTGCAGTCCCAGGGTCTTTACTCACAGTTATTGCAGTTCAAGTTATAGGTACCAGTGCAACTTCCCTCGGCGTGCTGTGCTTACTCAGTGAGGGGCTCAGTCCACCCCCAGATAGCTCCGGAGTACTTATCAGGACCCCCTTCTGTGTCCTTTCTCTGGCCTCTTCTCTGCACCTCACACCTAGTGACTCCGGGCCTTGGCGGGCGACGTATGTTCCGTCCCCTGGGTCCTATGTGGCTACCTTCTCGGTGAGACTGGTGTGGACTTGTGGCTACAGGACATAAAGTTCTGCAGCCTCCGGTTTCTAGCTGAGACTTGCAATCTTCTACTAGTTGAGGGATCCGGTTCCCTGTATGTGGCCTGACCCCTCCACCTCCCGGTAGATTCGGGCGTACGGGTGGCCTCCAGCACTGCCCGTACCCCTGGGATCCCTTCTTCTCCTGGAGCCTTCCTGCTCCCTCTCCTCTCTTCTTCTCCTCTCAGACTTGGGCCTCACTGGCTAGGCCCGCCTCTGGAGCAGAGCTCATACAGAGCCTCTGCTCCTGTCACTTCTCCTCCTCTGACTGATCTAAGATGGTTCCCTCTTTTATACAGCTTCCTTTCAAGTGCTCCCCTGATCTACGTCCTACACCTACACCCACTACATGGTTCCCCCTTACTGTGGTCCCTCCCACTCCAGCCAGGGATCAGGGACTGTGCTCTCCCGTAGGAGTAATCTCGCCCTGCCCTCTGAAATGTGGTGTAGTGAATGCAGATGTTAGGGTCCTGAGCTGTATTCCTTCCTTACCTGAGAGTGAGGTACCACACCTCTGGATGAGATGCAATAGCTCTGTGGCGACCGAACCCTCAGGGGCTCCACATTACCACCCGCTCCTTTATAATGGGAACATTTTCTTTACTGAGACTCTCCTCTATGTCTCTTCAAAGGCATATTGAGTTGCGTCCAAATTTTTGCCAGCCCTTGCAGTCACTAGATACATAATAACAGTATAGGAGACCCACTTGTTAATAATGAGAACAACAAAGCATAGCCGGCTGATGGCTCTCTAACAATAGCGAGGGCCGACTGCTGACCTTTTAAGAATAGTAAGGGCCGTCTGATGGCCCTATAAAAATAGGCTTTATGACTTTCAGAGTCCCTCCATCATAAATAAAACAGGATGTGTCTGATGATGTGTCACACACCACATTGCCAGATAAGGTTGTAAAATGTTAAAATGACATTTCCTGGTGAATGCATTTGTCTTAAAAAATAACGTAAAAAAAAACAAAACAATAGGATCTTTCTTTAGTATAAAAAACAGCGTCACCAATTTAACCTCAATGTAATCACATTGTTCAGCTCATGCACCTCCTCCTCCATCTCCGAAATGTCCACATCAGTCACAAGCTGACAGCACTGCAGCACTGCCTTGGCCAAGCGGCAACAGGCTGTGCTGAAGATAACATGCTTAATGCTTAATTAACAAACCGGGGTAGACACGGTTTCCCTCTATGCCAGTCTTTTCACCGAGCTAAGGAATATGGCTGTGGGGAAATACAACTCCCACTGAGAAGCTGTTTCAGGTTGAAAAACATTGTGCTCACCAGAGGATTTGATTCTGAGGGCTAACCTTTCTCTCCCGCTCAAGAGCCCCATAGCAGCTACAAAGTTAGCGCTATCATGAACTCTCCTGAGGTAGAAGCCAAGGCACACCAGAGGATTCTCTGGTGGGACCGTTCAACCCAGCCGAGAAGCAGTCCTTGCTAAGAAAAGTGTATGGGAAGGTTCCCGGACACTCTATTTTACGCAAACATGGGGAGAACATACAAAGTCCTTGCAGATGTTGTCCTTGCTGGGATTTGAACCCAGGATCCCAGCGCTGCAAGGCTTCAGTGCTAACCACTGATCCAATGTGCTGCCGTTCACCGTCTGATATCTAACAGGCTGGAGAAACTTGCACCTACTGCCACTCTATCTTCAGCTCCTTTGTGAGAAAATGTATTTGGGCAGCCACTCAGTCTACCAAATAAAATTCCTGAGAAGGAAATTGGGGAAGGCTTCGCTATTGGTACTGGGGGCAGTGCTAATACCATGGCGTTGTACCATAGTTTGCTGGAAATATTCCAGGCTGGTAGGATGCAAGCAAATTCCCACAGAAAAGTACCAGCAGTAATGTTCAGGCCACATTTCACATGCAAGCAGCTTTAGAGGACTTCCTGGGAGAAATTACACGCAGGGTAGATACGGTTTCCCTCTATGCCAGTCCTTTCACCGAGCTAAATACAACTCCCAGCAAAAAAAGTTGTGGACCGGCTCCGTACTGTCCCTGGCCACGTTCACCTGTCCACGTGTTTGTGGTTAGGCGGTCCTTCCCAGTAAGTGCACTGGGGAGGGCACGGGTAATGTTGTGGGACCCGTGCTTGTGGAAGGCGGAGGCGATACCGGGAAATATAGTGGCGGCTGTGGACCGAGTATGGACACCCGGCCGCCGCCGGCATGAGGCTGTGAAAAGCTTCCGCCTCCACGAGCTTAAAATGCCACATTTTAAGTGCAAGCAGCTGTCAAAAATTTGGCAGTATAGTATTGCTGCCTGTGGGTTAGTGGGTGGCTGGCTGCATACTTGCGCTTGCATTCCAAGGAATGAGGTAGGGACAACTGAACGCTGCACTGGGACAAGGACGTGGACGGTGATTGTTGCAAGTCTGCAACGACAGGTGCATGTCGGGAGGCATCTTCACATGCGCCAAGGATCACTTATGATGGGCACACTTTTAGGCAGTGACCTGGGAGTCAGAGATGCTTCCAGAGGTCTTCCCCATGCTGTTCCCATGTCTTTTCAGCACTGTATGCATGTGTCTGATGATGTGTCACACACTACATGGCCAGATAAGGTTGTAAAATGTTAAAATGACATTTCCTGGTGAATGCATTTGTCTTGGTTGAAAGCAATTCAAAAGTGCAAAAACGCATCAAAAACGCTACGTGTGAACATAGCCCAACTTGTGGAGAAGTATTTTTGCTTATTTATTTTGCCTTATATACAAGTCATTACCCTGGAAAGGATGTTCCTTAACATATTTCCCAGGAAAATCCATTTTGGTTTCGTTTTTGTATGCTTTATTGTGAGTCCGTAAAAGTGGCGTAATACTCTGACCACATTGATAACAGCAGTGATCTGGGAGTCAGAGATGCTTCCGGGGGTCTTCCCCATGCTGTTCCCATGTCATTTGAGCACTGTTCCCATCGATTTGGGCAATTTTTAGGCCCTCTGCAGACCGCCGGGGGGAGCCGCCTGAAAAATGCTCGAGTTTCCCATAGACTTACATTTCCCATAGACTTACATTGGGCTCGTTCCCCTAAGAGATATTTGTAACTTTCCCTATTTCCATGGGCGGAGTTCCCCAAATGGAAGACTCTATATTTTAAAAAAAAAACTCCCATATGTGTCTCTTATACACCGCTCAAAAAAATAAAGGGAACACTCAAATAACACATCCTAGATCTGAATGAATGAAATATTCTCATTGAATACTTTGTTCTGTACAAAGTTGAATGTGCTGACAACAAAATCACACAAAAATCATCAATGGAAATCAAATTTATTAACCAATGGAGGCCTGGATTTGGAGTCACCCCCAAAATTAAAGTGGAAAAACACACTACAGGCTGATCCAACTTTGATGTAATGTCCTTAAAGCAAGTCAAAATGAGGCTCAGTATTGTGTGTGGCCTTCACGTGCCTGTATGACCTCCCTGCAATGCCTGGGCATGCTCCTGATGAGGTTGCGAATGGTCTCCTATGGGATCTCCTCCCAGACCTGGACTAAGGCATCCGCCAACTCCTGGACAGTCTGTGGTGCAACGTGACGCTAGTGGATGGAGCGAGACATGGTGTCCCAGATGTGCTCAATCGGATTCAGGTCTGGGGAACAGGCGGGCCAGTCCATAGCTTCAATGCCTTCATGTTGCAGGAACTGCTGACACACTCCAGCCACATGAGGTCTGGCATTGTCCTGCATTAGGAGGAACCCAGGGCCAACAGCACCAGCATATGGTCTCACAAGGGGTCTGAGGATTTCATCTCGGTACCTAATGGCAGTCAGGCTACCTCTGGCGAGCACATGGAGGGCTGTACGGCCCTCCAAAGAAATGCCACTCCACACGATTACTGACCCACTACCAAACCGGTCATGCTGAAAGATGTTGCAGGCAGCAGATCGCTCTCCACAGCGTCTCCAGACTCTGTCACGTCGGTCACATGTGCTCAGTGTGAACTTGCTTTCATCTGTGAAGAGCACAGGGTGCCAGTGGCGACTTTGCCAATCCTGGTGTTCTGTGGCACATGCCAAGTGTCCTGCACGGTGTTGGGCTGTGAGCACAACCCCCATCTGTGGACGTCAGGCCCTCATACCACCCTCATGGAGTCGGTTTCTAACCGTTTGTGCAGACACATGCACATTTGTGGCTTGCTGGAGGTCATTTTGCAGGGCTCTGGCAGTGCTCCTCCTGTTCCTCCTTGCACAAAGGCGGAGGTAGTGGTCCTGCTGCTGTGTTGTTGCCCTCTTACGGCCCCTCCATGTCTCCTGGTGTACTGGCCTGTCTCCTGGTAGCGCCTCCAGCCTCTAGACACTACGCTGGCAGACACAGCAAACCTTCTTGCCACAGCTCGCATTGATGTTCCATCCTGGATGAGCTGCACTACCTGAGCAACTTCTGTGGGTTGTAGAGTCCGTCTCATGCTACCACGAGTGTGAAAGCACAACCAACATTCAAAAGTGACCAAAACATCAGCCAGAAAGCATTGGTACTGAGATGTGGTCTGTGGTCCCCACCTGCAGAACCACTCCTTTATTGAGGGTGTCTTGATAATTGCCAATAATTTCCATCTATTGTCTATTCCATTTGCACAACAGCATGTGAAATTGATAGTCAATCACTGTTGCCTCCTAAGTGGACAGTTTGATTTCACAGAAGTTTGATTTACTTGGAGTCATATTCTGTTGTTTAAGTGTTCCCTTTATTTTTTTTGAGCAGTGTATATCAAAGTTTCTTTTAAAAACTCACTCAGACGCAACCCGAGAGTGAAGTCCAGGGGTTATATAAGGTGAAAACCAAGGAGATCCTTAGATTCTTCCAACCAGAGTGGCCGTCACCAAGTCTGACTGTGGAAGCGCATTTTTGAGCTGACAATAACCGTTACATTTACATAAATGTAAATGTTAATTGAATGCTATATTATAGAGTTACTACTTTGTGCCAAGTACTGTTCATATAAGAGGGTGGTGTCTCAGTCTTGCACAGGGGCCCACCGATGGATTTCCCTGTTCTCCTGTGGGCCATTCCAAACTTGGTCCCACCCATTGTTGTATCCCACTGCTTAAACATTTACCCATAGCATATCTCATCTTAGTTCCAGTATTTTTTTTTTTTAAATCATATTTTAAAAGACAGAAGTGTGTGCAATTGTGGTAAGGAAATTTAAGAATTTCCGCACAATAAAAATCTGTATGACAAGGACGTTAGGAAGATGGCAAGCAATTCATAATGTAAGCACTTCTCATATTGCACAGTATTATAATGAAAAAAAACAGGAAGACGGCAGTGACATTATCTGAAAAGGGAAATGAAACCGGAGTTTCGTTTATTGCAAAAATTAGAACGAAAGTTAATTTTTGTTGGCAGCAGTTAACGAAAGTAACAGAACGTAATGAGTGTGTAGACAGTATTTGGAGGTCACTACATCTTGGCTGACGGTGTCCATAATTAGACTTATACTACACAGGCTGCAATTTTCATCCAAGCAGAAATAATAGCATTTCTTTCAGCTCAGATGATATGTGAAATGTGAATGCTGCAGCCAATTAGTATTTCTTTTCCATCTTTCTGGGCCACATAATATGGGGTTGTCCCATAGTGGACAACACCTTTAAGCTTTTTGCCCACCAAGAGCTTCATGCAATGCACAGCGCTGCAATGGCACAGGCACTGGAGTTGTATATTACAGCTGATGGGATCATAGAGAACTCATATTCAGGCGGTTTAACCCCCTTTAAAAGTCCAATATATGGTAATAAAGTAATGAAGTGCCCAGATGGCACGTATTTGCCTACTATATGTTGCCATTTTTTTTTCTTAACAGTACTGAAAATGCAAAAAAAAAAAAAAATATTGCAATTACTTTTTTTTTCTTTTTATAATGATGGGAATACAGTTATATATGTAGTGCAGACTTATGGCAGAACACATTAGATGTGCATGCCGCATATATGCATTGCAAATAATGTGAATGGAGAATTGCTGTCACAAAAAATGGATGGAAAGTATAGTCTCTCAATGACAGTACAGGACAGTACTCTGCATGGAGTCGGGGTTTCCCACCATCACTCCCCCAAGGTGATGGTTCTCTGGTTATTGCCTGATTACTCAACGCCCGGTCTGTCTCTGTCCATCACATGATTCCAGCTCATTTGATCCGTTCTCACAGACTAGCATTGCGATTTTGTACTATTGCTGGTTAACCAGTGGATGTTCACTTCTACTTTTTACAATGAGTGTGCAGGAGCAGTTTTTAGTAAGGACTTTACATAAAAGAGAAGGTAGCAATGCATTCGCTCATCTAGTCTCCATTTTCCTTTTATGCACTTGCTCCTAGACTTCGCTGTCCTGGAATTGAGAGTAATGGTAACCAGACATGGGACCATGTGCGTGCATTGAACCGCTGACGGTAAAGGGAGGTGCCAGCTCCAGGTCCATGGACTTCAGCTGTCTGCAGTGAAAAGGACACAAGCATTAATAATAATAAAATGATAACATTTGTAAATGCAGAATAAATGTTATTTACTTATTTTACTCAGCTCACATCAATGCAAAAAATTTGTCAAGTCCCACAAGCCTCCGAAACCGCATCCATAATCCAGCATTACAACCATGTCCTTGTCCCATACATACTTTATTGCTGTCGCCAAGCATATTATGCTTTTTCAGACTTGTCTGGCCTCAGACTCTCTAGTCATGCCCTCCTCGAGCAGGATTGACATTCTCTAATTGGGTAGGATATGGAGTCACTCAGGGGCAGACACATCATTGGTGCAACCTGTGCTGCCGAACAGGGGCCCAAGAGGTAAGAGGTCTCATCTCCACCTCCGAAGCTGGTGGAATTGTGCATTATGATAAGCAATTGGGCTGGAAAGGGCCCATCTACTGTTCTTGTGCAGTGGCCTCTTCGGGTTGTGTCCGCCAATGGGCCTAAGAACTAACAAACAGATAATCGTTACCTTACTGCCTGTCGTGCCCAGCGCCGATGTCTGCCGCCACAAAGTGATTATGTGGCGCCCCTGCAGGTTCAGTCACCACAGAGGTACTGCATTTCACCCAGAGGTGTGGTACCCCACTCTCAGGTAAGGAGCGAGTACTACCCGGGACCCACACACTTGCATCCAATACACTCCTCTTCAGTAGGGAAGGGCAAGATTGCTCCTAAGGGAGAGCACAGTCCCTGGTCCCTAGCTGGAGGGTGGAACCATGTAGCGGCTGTGGGTGGAGGAAGTAGTTCAGGGGAGCACCATCAGAAGGAGTATAAGAGGGAATGGAACCATTTAGAAGGGTCGAGTCCTGCTCAGGAAAGCAGTGAAGGAGGTCCAGGATCCTGGCTCCAGTGCTTGGAGCAGGAGTTGAGAGAGGAGAGAGAGAGGAGTCGGGCCTAGTCTGAGAGGCCCAGGAGGAGAGTGAGAAAGGACGGGAGCAGAGGGAAGGCTCCAGAGAGAGGGGACCCCAGGGGCACAGCGAGTGCGGAAGCCACCCGTGCGCCCGAATCTACACGGACGTGGAGTGATCAGGCCGCATAGGGGAACAGCCCCTAAACTAGTGGAGAATAATCAGGCTCAGCTAGATAACCGGAGGCTACTGTACTTGCAAGGTGCAGCTGCCGACTTACCACAATTACATTGCCGAAAAGGTGGCCGCATAGGGTCCAGGGGACTGCAGGTCGCCCGATAAGACCCGAGGCTACAGGCTTGGGACACTGATTGTGAGGCGCAGGGCAGGAGGGAGAGAGCCAGCGCAGGAAGACGACTGAGGAAGGAACATAGAACGGGGTCCCGTTTAAGTACTCCTGAAATACTTGAGCTGCTGAACCCCTTTCTTGGTGAACACTAAATGACATGGGAGGTTATAATCCGGCAGTTGTAACCAGGAGCAGCGTGATAACTGTGAGTAAAACCTTAAAGACTGCACCCCACTGTGTCCTGGAATTATTGCTGCTCCATCACCAGCCCTGCACTACACAGCACCAGCAACATCTACCTCACAACAACATCATACACTGCCCTGGTGTTATGATCTGCAACATGCACTAAGGAAAGATAGGGGAAAGCTGTCCCTACAGTAAGACTAAGCTGAATCCCTACGATGTAGCGGGCTGCCTGTTCCTAATGAACAGACCCGCCTTAGTCCTCGGCTAGTCTGAACGAAGACCTATAGCATTAAGGGAGGGGTCCCTAAATGAACTAAGGACTGGGACAAAAAATGGGACACCTCCTAAACAGAGAAGTTGTTGCAGAACACAAAAAGTCAAACTGATAAAAGGTACTAGAGGTCCCAGAAGGACCAAGCGAACTGACTTAGAAAGGCACCGAAGCACCAGGCTAGAGAAACAGTCAAACACTGAAGTCCAGCACAGCCAGGAGGGCGGAGCTGTAATATAAAGGCAGATGGTCACGTGACCCGCAAAACACAAGATGGAAAAAACAAACAGGAGGGTTCTAACACCTGGGATAAGCTCTGCCTGTGGAGAGCTGAATGAACTCTGCTGCGTCACCACCAGCTCCAGAGGACCTGCACCGCAGCAGCGGCTCCATATAGCCGCATACCACAGGTGGCGTCAAGAACATTATCTTTATAAAAACTTCATTCCCCTTTTACTTTTCCCCTTTTATTGACCGCCCTGGGTCACGGACCGGGTCACTACCACTGTGACATCCCCAGCACCGACCAGCCTGGCTGCCAAGTACCCCACGGCCCAGGGGGCGAGTCAATTACAGACTAGAGCAGCGATTCAGTGGCTTCCACTGGTGTCACGTCAACGGAGCAGCTGCTTCTCTTCCACTGGACGTGACTGCCGATGTCATGCCAATTGCCTAATTGCGGGTAGCCGGCTGTCAATGAGAATGACGTCGACAGTCAAGCCCTGTCCACTGAGCAGCCCCAAAGAGGAAGAGTTACTCAGTTGACATTGAGCAATTGAATCACATGCCGGAGAGGTCGGTGGTGGTTCTGTGCTGACACCAGGTAGAACAAGCAGATCCTGGAGGCTGGATAAACCTTTTAAATAGACCACATCCAGGAAGACTTAAATGGAGCACTGGTTGAGAATGCATCTTGCAACAACATTCAAAGTTTGTGGCACTGAGTGACGTAGATAACCACCTCCAAATATTCTTCTTGACACTGGGACCTGGAGTCACAGCCAAAAATATGCTGGAGGAACTTTTTTTCCAGGAGGTTTCTGCAGGTTTTCTCTGGCGTTTCCAAGTCTTCTAGGAGTCAGGGAACTTTCCAGATAATAGAGCTTGCCCTACTGGACTCTCCTTTTTTTTCTTATTTCTTCTCATAAAGGGAGCAACATTGATATGTATCATCCAGGTGCTGATATTCGTATCACCGAATACAAGGATAACTGAAAGCTTGTTAATTGCTGGTCATACCACTGATCCCGAATGCTCTTGACTGGGATATGCAGCTTTACCATTTTTGTTTTCTAAACCTTTAGGGTATGTGCACACCAGACATATTATCATTATGGATTTCCCTTAGCAGAAAAGCCACAGCGATCGCCACAGTGGTGAATACAGCTGCAGATTTCCTTTTGGACACGGTGTGGTTAACCCTAGCATGCGTGACGTCACAAATCTACACTTTTACGCAAATCATATGGTGAAACTCACATAAATAACTTTTACAAGTTTATTTCAAAATTTCAAAATAAGATAAGAATAATGCACAGCATTTTAATTATATTTTTTTGTAGAAAACACCAAAAAACATTTTTTTTCCCAAATTTCAAACAAAGATATGAAAAACACACAAAGGTATATAGATCTAGAGTAAACTAGCTGCAGCTACATTTCTTTTCTAACTTTTTCTTTGCAATTTTATTGGTCTTACAAACTATTTTCACATGTTATTTTTTCTGAAGAATGTTCTTTACAGACATTTCCCCCACAAGTGGTACAATATCGCTCAGTTTTCCTCTCTAAGTTTCTTGGACAAGTGAAACAACGCTTTCGTTTTCTTTCTCCTGACCCTGGAATATCCTGAAACTGTACGCCACACCGTTTCATTGCTTCTTTAATTTGCTTTGGCAAGCGTGGGGCCCCTGCGGGTTCAGTCGCCACAGAGGTACTGCATCTCACCCAGAGGTGTGGTATCTCACTCTCAGGTAAGGAAGGAGTACTGCCCGGGACCCTAACACCTGCATCCAACACTACACTACTCCAGACCAGCAGGAGGGGCAAGTCACTCTCCTGCTGAGCCCTGTCCCTGGTTGGAGTGGGGGGAACCAAAGTAGGGGGAACCATGTAGTGGGTGTGGGTGGAGGAAGGAGTTCAGGGGAGCTCAATAAGAAGTGATATAAAAGAGAGGGTGGAACATTCTAGAGGAGTTCTGAGGAGATTGAGTCAGAAGAAGAGTTGGGAGCAGAAGCTCTGCACGAGCTCTGCTCAGGGAAGCGCGGGCCTGAGTGAGGAGGCCCAGGAGAAGGCGAGAAGGAAGGAACGGGAGTAGAGAGAAGGCTCCAGGAGTGAAGAAAGGATCCCAGGGGTACGGGCAGTGCTGGAGGCCACCTGTACGCCCGAATCTACCAGGTGGTGGAGGGATCAGGCCGCAGAGGGGACCGGTCCCTAACTAGTGAGAATTGCAATATTCAACTAGATAACCGGAGGATGCAGCATTTCAGGTGCTGCATCCCAAAAACCACATCTATCTCACCGAGAAGGTGGCCATAGAAGACCCAGGGGACAGAGAAGATGTCGCCTGACAAGGTCCGCGGTCACTGGATTGGGACATGGGGTGTGAGGTGCAGGAAGACGGCCAGAAAGAACACACAGAAGGGGGTCCCGTTATGTACTCTGGAGGTACCTGAGGGTTGGCTGAGCCCCTGCCCGGTGATCGCAGCACGATGTGGGAAGTTATGATCTGCAGTTGTAACCAGGAGCAAAGTGAGAACTGTGAGTAAATCCGGAGGACTGCACCCCACTGTCTCTGTGAATTATTCCTGCTGCGCCATCACCCCCTGCACTACACTGCACAGCACATCTTTAACATCATCATTTACTGCCCTGGAGCTAAGCTCTTCCTGTGGAGAGCTGAACCAACTCTGCTGCATCATCATCAGCTCCAGAGGATCTGCACCGCAGCGGCGGCTCCATATAGCCGCATACCACAGGTGGCGTCACGAACTCTATAAAAGAACTTTAAATCCCCTGTAAATATCTCCTTTTATTGACCACCCTGGGTCACGGACCGGGTCACCGCCACTGTGACATCTCCCCTAGCAACGACCGGCCCGGCACCGAGTGCCCCACGGCCCAGGGGGCGCGTCACAAGAATTTCATGTTGCTTCGCTCCATCATGTGAGGCATTACAAGTTCATGGCAAAGGTCCTTCAAGAATAGGCGTCACCTGTCTTTCCTCCTTGGCTCCTTGCATGGAATTCTGGATGAGTTTCTGTATAAATAATGAATGAATTCAGGGTTGCTACATCAAGTATATTTGAAAACATTACTACAGGCCAACGTCTTGTTTGCCTCTTTTATGAATATTCTCCCACCATTTCATTCATTTTGTCTACACCTCCTTTAGTTTTATTGTAATACAGGATGATTTCTGGTTTAAATTTCCTGTCACTGCTGTCAATACTGGAATCATGATGCATGGTACTGAGTAATATAAAGGATTTCTCCTTCTTCGCTTTGTCAGATACCAGTGTCGCTTTGTTGTTGAAACAAAGACACTCTCATAAAGTGCTCGCTGTGGATTGTGTTTCATTGCTTGAGGACTTTCTTGTCGGTTTGGCTTCATAGCACCAACAAGTGTAACAGTTTTTTCAAGCAGAAAATTGCCCAGTGCAACATTGGTAAAATAGTTGTCCATGGTAATGTTTCTACCTGAATTGTATATTGGTACAGCAAGTGTTTTCACAATCTCAGACCTAGATCTTTCTGTACTGGTGCATCAACTTCTTTGCCACAGTAGATAAACCCATTTATGCCATAATAATTTGCAGAATCACACATCCAGAAGATTTTTATTCCATACTTGGCTGGTTTACTGGGCATGTATTGTATGTGACTCGCCCCCAGGGCCGTGGGTTACTCGGCAGCCGGGCCTTATGGCTGCTTTTGGGGGAGATCACGTTGGCTGGCCCGGTCCGTGACCCAGGGCGGTCAAGTGCAAAAAGGGGATATTTATAGGGGATTTGTCGTGACGCCACCTGTGGTGTATGGTGAGGATCACCAGCGCTGCGACAGTCCTCCGAGGCAGATGATAGGGCAGCTTGAGATGGAATGGCTCCCCACAGGTGGAGCAGGCCTCAGGGCAGTGAAAATGGTGCAGGTTGTGCTGGGCGTTGTGGTGCAGGGGGAGCGATGGCGCAGCAGAAGTAACGGACAGAGACAGGGGATTTGCTTCATTACCTTTACTGGTGCTGTTGTTAGGTACGGTCCAGGGTACTCCAGGTGAAGGGCGCACTTTTGGACTTCACCCCAGTGAGCGGGTATAGGGCCTCCTGATCCGGGTATGTTCCTGGCCAGCCTGCAACTGAGCCTAGACTATGTGTCCTGCTTTTACTTCACCTGTTGCTCAGAAGTAGGACCTCTGGCTGGTAACCACTTTCCCTGGACATCGGGGCCTTCGTGGTTCCTGGTCCTGTAGGTGTCTAGCTTCAGGTTTGCCAGGGACTTGTAGTCCTCCTGGGATTCCGGTTATCCCTACTGAGTGTAAAGGGTCCCTGTAGGCTCGGACCTCGTGTCCGGTTTGTATAACGGGGTGAGCTCACTATGCTCCTCTGCCCCCTTAGCTCCACTCTTCTTTTCTCCTCGCCGTCGACTACACTCGGGGCCCTCACTACTCGGCAGCTGGCGTGCTGCGTCTTCACCGCTCTGAGCGTCGGCACGCTCTCTGCTCAACTCTGAGCTCTGGACTGGAACTGAATTTCTCACAGACTCTAAACTCTAAGACTGAGCTGCCTGGCTCCACCCTCCCTTTATATATCCCCAACGGGCTCCCTCTGCTGGTCTGAGGTGGTAGGGTGGAGGTGTATGAATGTAGTGAGGGCGTCTTGTGGAGAAGTCCATCCATGCACCCTTCTCGGTCTGTGGCACCAGTGCGTAGCAGGGCGCCACATACAGTACAGACCAAAAGTTTGGACACACCTTCTCATTTAAAGATTTTTCTGTATTTTCATGACTATGAAAATTGTACATTCACGCTGAAGGCATCAAAACTATGAATTAACACATGTGGAATTATATAGTTAACAAAAAAGTGTGAAACAACTGAAAATATGCCTTATATATTCTAGGTTCTTCAAAGTAGCCACCTTTTGCTTTGATGACTGCTTGGCACACTCTTAGCATTCTCTTGATGAGCTTCAAGAGGTAGTCACCGGAAATGGTTTTCACTTCACAGGTGTGCCCTGTCAGGTTTAATAAGTGGGATTTCTTGCCTTATAAATGGGGTTGGGACCATCAGTTGTGTTGTGCAGAAGTCAGGTGGATACACAGCTGATATAGCTGAATAGACTGTTAGAATTTGTATTATGGCAAGAAAAAAGCAGCTAAGTAAAGAAAAACGAGTGGCCATCATTACTTTAAGAAATGAAGGTCAGTCAATCCGAAAAATTGGGAAAACTTTGAAAGTGTCCCCAAGTGCAGTTGCAAAAACCATCAAGTGCTACAAAGAAACTGGCTCACATGAGGAGCGCCCCAGGAAAGGAAGACCAAGAGTCACGTCTGCTTCTGAGGATAAGTTTATCCGAGTCACCAGCCTCAGAAATCGCAGGTTAACACAGCTCAGATTAGAGACCAGGTCAATGCCACACAGAGTTCTAGCACCAGACACATCTCTTCAACAACTGTTAAGAGGAGACGTTGTGCAGCAGGCCTTCATGGTAAAATAGCTGCTAGGAAACCACTGCTAAGGACAGCCAACAAGCAGAAGAGACTTGTTTGGGCTAAAGAACACAAGGAATGGACATTAGACCAGTGGAAATCTGTGCTTTGGCCTGATAAGTCCAAATTTGAGATCTTTGGTTCCAACCACCGTGTCTTTGTGCGACGCAGAAAAGGTGAACGGATGGACTCTACATGCCTGATACCCACCGTAAAGCATGGAGGAGGAGGAGGTGTGATGGTGTGGGGGTGCTTTTCTGGTGACACTGTTGGGGATTTATTCAAAATTGAAGGCATACTGAACCTGCATGGCTACCACAGCATCTTGCAGCGGCATGCTATTCCATCCGGTTTGCGTTTAGTTGGACCATCATTTATTTTTCAACAGGACAATGACCCCAAACACACCTCCAGGCTGTGTAAGGGCTATTTGACTAAGTATGAGAGTGATGGGGTGCTACGCCAGATGACCTGGCCTCCACAGTCACCAGACCTGAACCCAATCGAGATGGTTTGGGGTGAGCTGGACCGCAGAGTGAAGGCAAAAGGGCCAACAAGTGCTAAGCATCTCTGGGAACTCCTTCAAGATTGTTGGAAGACCATTTCCGGTGACTACCTCTTGAAGCTCATCAAGAGAATGCCAAGAGTGTGCAAAGCAGTCATCAAAGCAAAAGGTGGCTACTTTGAAGAACCTAGAATATAAGACATATTTTCAGTTGTTTCACACTTTTTTGTTAACTATATAATTCCACATGTGTTAATTCATAGTTTTGATGCCTTCAGTGTGAATGTACAATTTTCATATTCAAGAAAATACAGAAAAATCTTTAAATGAGAAGGTGTGTCCAAACTTTTGGTCTGTACTCTATGAAATTGCAATGTCCCCTGAAGAGTACAAGTTGCTCATCTACTGTAATATTAGTACTAGGATTGTAAAGTTTGGTGCAATTTTTGATAAATATGTTCCAGATATAACTGATAGGGGCTAATTTGTCTGTTTGGAACCTCGCTGCACGAGTTCGCTTATCATCAAATCGAATGTTTCTTCTAATTTCCTCATATCTGTCCACTGCCATTGTTGCTTTATAGTGTGGATCAGTAAGTGAGTCCAGAAATAATTCTCCGATTGGAACATCATACGATTTTTGATTCCCTGCCAGCAGTAAAAGTTCAATATATGCATAAAGTTCCTCTTTTGAGATATTTTTCCAGGACTTATTTTTTGCAGAAGCGATACGTCTTCCTTCTATGCCTTATCACTCCCTCCCAAAATCACATGACATCCTCACATGGCATGATCCATCCCCTGGCCCCTCCACCAGCAACCCTGACAACAAATAAAGTAACTTGAGACACAAATAGTGATGAGCGAGCACTAAAATGATCGGGTACTTGTTGCTCAGGTCAAGCAAATTGGAATACTTGGGTGCTTGACCCGAGCAACAAGCCCAATGTAAGTCTATGGGAAACTCGAGCATTTTTCAGGCGGCTCCCCCCGGCGGTCTGCAGAGGGCCTAAATATTGCCCAAATCGATGGGAACAGTGCTCAAATGACATCGGAACAGCATGGGGAAGACCCCTGGAAGCATCTCTGACTCCCAGATCACTGCTGTCAACAACGTTGTCAGAGTATTACGCCACTTTTACGGACTCACAATAAAACATACAAAAACAAAACCAAAATGCATTTTCCTGGGAAATATGTTAAGGAACATCCTTTCCAGGGTAATGACTTGTATATAAGGCAAAAGAAATAAACAAAAACAAAAATACTCCTCCACACCTTGGGCTATGTTCACACGTAGCGTTTTTGATGCGTTTTTGCACTTTTGCATTGCTTTCAACCAAGACAAATGCATTCACCAGGAAATGTCATTTTAACATTTTACAACCTTATCTGGCCATGTGGTGTGTGACACATCATCAGACACATGCATACAGTGCTGAAAAGACATGGGAACAGCATGGGGAAGACCTCTGGAAGCATCTCTGACTCCCAGGTCACTGCCTAAAAGTGTGCCCATCATAAGTGATCCTTGGTGCATGCGAAGATGCCTCCCGCCATGCACCTGTCATTGTAGAATTGCAACAATCACCGTCCATGTCCTTGTCCCAGTGCAGCGTTCAGTTGTCCCTACCTCATTCCTTGGAATGCAAGCGCAAGTATGCAGCCAGCCACCCACCCACCCACAGGCTGCAATACTATACTGCCAAATTTTTGACAGCTGATTGCACTAGAAATGTGGCCTTTTAGGCTCGTGGAGGAGGAAGCTTTTCATAACCTCATGCCGGCGGCGGCCGGGTATTCATACTCGGTCCCCAGCCGCCATGGTTTCTCCCGGTGTCGTCTCCGCCTTCCACAAGCACAGGTCCCACAACATTACCCGTGCCCTTCACAGTGCATTTACTGGGAAGGACCGCCTAACCACAAACACGTGGACAGTAGTGTTGAGCGAGTATGTTCTGTCCGAGTATGCTCAGGCCGAGCTCCGAGTATTTATAGCTGCTCAGTGATAAGGTTTAATCGCTCCCATGTGTATGACTTGCAACTGTTTGACAGTTTTATTACATGTGAGGAATGTGTAAGAAATAGACATTCCTCACATGTAATAAAACTGTCAAACAGTTGCAAATCATGCACACGGGAGCGATTCAACCATATCACCGAGCAGCTATAAATACTCGGAGCTCGGCCCAAGCATACTCGGCGAAAGGGTTAATAGAACATACTCGCTCAACAGTAGTGGACAGGTGAATGTGGCCAGGGACGGTACGGAGCCAGTCCACAGCTTTTTTTGCAGAGTTGTATTTCACCACAGCCATATTCTTTAGCTTGGTGAAAGGACTTGGGAAACCATATCTACCCAACTGTTATTTCTCCCAGGAATTCATCTAAAGCTGCTTTCACTTGAAATGTGGCCTTTTAGGCTCGTGGAGGCGGAAGCTTTTCACAACCTCATGCCAACAACGGCCAGGTGTCCATACTTGGTCCCCAGCCGCCACTGTTTTTCCAGGTGTCGTCTCCACCTTCCACATGCATGGGTCCCACAACATTACCCGTGCCCTCCCCAGTGCACTTACTGGGAAGGACCGCCTAACCACAAACACGTGGACAGGTGAATGTGGCCAGGGACGGTACGGAGCCAGTCCACAGATTTTTTTGCTGAGTTGTATTTCACCACAGCCATATTCTTTAGCTCAGTGAAAGGACTGGCATAGAGGGAAGCCGTATCTACTCTGGGTGTCATTTCTCTCAGGAAGTCCTCTAAATCAGCTTTTGCAGAAGCAATGGCAGCCCATCCAACATCAACTCGCACTTCTCGGTGTGCTTTGACACACAAACATCTTTCTTTGCGCATTTAATTTCATGACTACAGAGTTGGGCAATTGCCTGATCTGCAATCCGGTTTGAGAAATAACACGCATAAGCACGTCCGATCCACATTGAAAAAACAGCCATAGAGTGTCCGGGAACCTTCCCCCACACTTTTCTTAGCCAGGGCTGCTTCTCGGCAGGGTTGGACGGACCCACCATAAAACCGGAGACTCCTCCGGTGAGCCCTGGCTTCTCCTTCAGGAGAGTTCATAGTGCCGAGGTGAGGCCATGATGATGATAGATGCCAACATCTGCTTAGTTTTCTGTTACTTGGAATGCAAGCGCAAGTATGCAGCCAGCCACCCACCCACCCACAGGCTGCAATACTAAACTGCCAGATTTCTGGGCAGGTACTAACACTTGAAATGGGGCCTTTTAGGCTCGTGGAGGCGGAAGCTTTTCACAGCCTCATGCCGGCGGTGGCCAGGTGTCAATACTCGGTCCCCAGCCGCCACTATTTCTCCCGGTATCGTCTCCGCCTTCCACAAGCACGGGTCCCACAACATTACCCGTGCCCTCCACAGTGCACTTACTGGGAAGGACCGCCTAACCACAAACACGTGGACAGGTGAACGTGGCCAGGGACGGTACGGAGCCAGTCCACAGCTTTTTTTGCTGAGTTGTATTTCACCACAGCCATATTCTTTAGCTTGGTGAAAGGACTTGGGAAACCATATCTACTCCAGCTGTCATTTCTCCCAGGAAGTCCTCTAAAGCTCCTTTCACTTGAAATGTGGCCTTTTAGGCTCGTGGAGGTGGAAGCTTTTCACAACCTCATGCCTCGTGTCCATACTCAGTCCCCAGCCGCCACTATTTCTCCCGGTGTTGTCTCCACCTTCTACAAGCGCGGGTCCCTCAACATTACTGCTGGTACTTTTCTGTAGGAATCTGCTTGCCTCCTACCAGCCTGGAATATTTCCAGTAAACTATGGTACAACGCCATGGTATTAGCACTGCCCCCAGTACCAATAGAAAAGCCTTCCCCAATTTCCTTCTCAGGAATTTTATTTGGTAGACTGAGTGGCTGCCCAAATACATTAGTTTATCCCAAAGGAGCGGAAGATATAGTGGCAGTAGGTGCAAGTTTCTCCAGCCTGTTAGATATCAGAAGGTGAACGGCAGCACATTGGATCAGTGGTTAGCACTGAAGCCTTGCAGCGCTGGGATCCTGGGTTAAAATCCTAGCAAGGACAACATCTGCAAGGATTTTGTATGTTCTCCCCATGTTTGCGTGGGTTTCCACCTCAGTAAAAATGCAGCGATAGAGTGTCAGGGAACCTTCCCACACACTTTTCTCTAGCCAGTACTGCTTCTCTGCAGGGTTGGACGGTCCCACCAGAGAATCCTCTGGTGTGCCCTGGCTTCTACATCAGGAGAGTTCATGATAGCGCTAACTTTTCAGCTGCTATGGGGCTCTTGAGCGGGGGAGAAAAGTGAGCCCTCAGAATCAAATACTCGGGTGGGCCCAATGTTTTTCAATCTGAAACAGCTTCTCAGTGGGAGTTGTATTTCACCACAGCCATATTCTTTAGCTCGGTGAAAGGACTGGCATAGAGGGAAACCGTATCTACTCCGGCTGTCATTTCTCCGTCACCAGGTTCCGCCCATTGTCACACACGACCATGCCTGGCTGTATGTTCAGAGGTGAGAGCCACAGATCAAGCTGCTGTGTTACAGCTTTCAACAACTCTGCAGCGCTGGGCAGTTTGTCACCTAAGCATTATCTTCAGCACAGCCTGTTGCCACTTGGCCAAGGCAGTGCTGCAGTGCTTTCAGCTTGTGACTGATGTGGTCATTTCGGAGATGGAGGAGGAGGTGCAGGAGCTGAACAATGATTACATTGAGGTTACATTGGCGACTGTTTTTATACTAAAGAAAGATCCTACTGTTTTTGGGGTTTTTTTACGCTATTTTTTAAGGCAAATGCATTCACCGGGAAATGTCATTTTAACATTTTACAACCTTATCTGGCAATGTGGTATGTGACACATCATCAGACACATCCTGTTTCATTGATGATGGAGGGACTCTGAAAGACACATAGAGCAGGGCCACAGTAACGAGTACGACATGTTCCCATTAGAAAGGAGAGAGTCTGCTATACAGTTATAGGGTATGCAGTGAGTCTAACGGCTGACCAAATTTAGGAAAAACCCCACTAAGAAATTAAAGACACATAGAGCAGGGCCACAGTAATGACAAATTCCCATTAGAAAGGAGAGAGTCGGCTATACAGTTATAGAGTATGCAGTGAGTCCAACGGCTAACCAATTTTAGGAAAAACCCCACTAAGAATTTAAAGACACAGAGCAGGGCCACAGTAACTACAAATTCCCATTAGAAAGGAGAGGGTCTCCCATAGTGTTGGCCTATGCAGTGAATGCAAGGGCTGCCAAAAATTTGGAGGCACTTCAATAACCCTTGGAAGAGATGTGGAGGAGGGCCTCATAAAAAAATGTTCCCATTAGAAAGGAACGGGCCTCCTATATTTGTAATGCCCATGCACTAAGTGTATGGGCTGACAAACATTTACCCCTGGGGGTATACATGAACATACTGTATAAAAAATTTTTTACGGGCATCATAAACACCCTTTAAAGAAATTATGTGGGTGTTGCATCACGGACCACGGTCACCCTGGTGATATGGTGGTGGAGGATGAGAAGGAGGAAGACAAGAGCAAATAGCCAAAATCAGAAAGCGTATACCCATGTGTGGGTGTGTAAAGGTGCATGGGAATACACCTCCCAAGAAAAGACACTGGATTTGAGTTTATGTTACGCTGCTATCACTCTGTGGTGTTGAGAAGTCTGGCCCAATCCAGCCCTTGTTCATTTTTATAAGAGTCAGCCTGTCAGCATTTTCAGTTGACAGGCGGATGCGCTTATCAGTTATAATTCCACCAGCGGCACTAAAAACCCGCTTTGATAAAACGCTGGCGGCAGGGCAGGCCAGGACCTCCAAGGCATAGAGAGCCAGTTCATTCCACGTATCCAGCTTGGATACCCAATAATTATAAGGCACAGCGGAATCACGGAGGACGTTGGTATGGTCGGCAAGGTACTCCCTCAGCATCTTCCCAAACTTTGCACTCCTTGTGAGAGTACCCCGCGCCTCAGGGCCTGTGCGATGGGAGGGTCTGAGAAAACTCTCCCAGAACTTTGACAGTGTTCCCCAGCCTCTGCTGGATTGATGTTGTGTCTCTCTTGCCTGTACTCCTTGGTTGTCCAACGAAGTGTGCCCTCTGCTGCCAGCGTTTTCAGATGGGAATTTTTTTAATAATTCCGCAACAAGGGCCTTCTGGTACAGCCCCATTTTTGTAGACCTGTCCGCCTCAGGAATAAAAGCTATAAAGTTCTCCTTGTAGCGTGGGTCTAGACAGTAATGACTGTCACCCAAAATTTTGAGAACGCGAGGGTCATGGGAAAGGCAGCGTAACAAACTCAGCCATGCATGCCAGATGACTAACAGGCAAGACTTCCGTGTCCTCTCCAAGAGAATGACTGACCATGCTCTCCTCCTCCTCCTCATCTCTGTCCTCTGGCCATCCACACTGAACAGACGGTATGACAGCTGTGCAGGTAGTACTGTCTATAGTGCATGAAACTAGCTTCTGTCCTTCCTCCTCCTCCTTCTGTTCCTCATTGTCACCCAATCCACGTTGGGATAAGATGAGGCTTGGCTGTGTGTAACCACCCTGTATGGTTCCTTGCTCCATCTCATCGTGCTCCACCTGCAATGCATCCTCTTTGATTGTGAGCAGAGAGCGTGTCAGAAGACAGAGAAGCGGGATGGTGACGCTAATTATGACGTCATCGCCGCTCACCATTTTGGTGGAGTCCTCAAAGTTTTGGAGGATGGTACATATGTCTGACATACATGTCCACTCCTGAGGTCTTATGTGTGGAGTCTGAACTGAATATCAACGGCCTTGTTGATGCTGGTACGCAACAACTGCCCTCTTCTGCTCACAAATCCTTCCCAACATCTGCAGTGTAGAGTTCCAACGCGTGGGGACATCACACACCAGTCTGTGAGCCGGAAGCTGCAAACGTTGCTGAAACACGGCAAGGGCGGCGGAAGCTGTAGCTGACTTTCTAAAATGGGCACACAGGTGACGTACTTTAACAAGCAGATCCGGCAGCTCCGGGTAGGATTTGAGAAACCACTGAACCATGATGTTAAGCACATGGGCCAGGCTAGGTACGTGTGTGAGCTCGCCTCGCCTCAGAGCCGCCACCAGGTTCCGGCCATTGTCTCACATGACCATGCCTGGCTGTAGGTTCAGCGGTGTGAGCCATAGATCTGCCTTCTCTTTCAGAGCTGTCCACAACTCTTCAGCATTGTGCGGTTTTTCAGCTTAGCATATTAGCTTCAGCACAGCCTGTTGCCGCTTGGCGGAGGCATTGCTGCAGTGCTTCCAGCTTGTGACTGATGTGGTCATTTCGGAGATGGAGGCTGAAGAGGAGGAGGAGGCTGAGGAGGATGAGGTGCAGGAGCTGTAGACCATGGGGCAACCCCGATTGACCTAGGGCCCGTAATCCTTGGCGTCGGGAGGATGTGTTCCGTCCCAAGGTCCGACTGGGTCCCAGCTTCCACTATGTACCATCCCTGCCCACAAGCACTTGTCCACGTGTCCGTGGTTAGGTGGACTTTACCGGTAACTGCGTTGTTGAGGGCACAGCTAATGTTTTGGGACACGTGCTTGTGTAATGCGGGGACGGCACACCGGGAGAAATAGTGGCGGCTGGGGACCGAGTACCGAGGGACGGCCGCCACCATCGGGTTGCGGAATGCTTCCGTCTCCACGAGCCTAAAAGGCAACATTTCGAGCGCAAGCAGTCGTGAAATGTGAGAATTTAGTAGTGTGGCCTGTGGGGCGTTGGCAGCATATTTGCGCTTGCGTTCCAAGGACTGGGGTATGGACAACTGAACGCTGCACTGGGACAAGGACATGGGCGTGCTTCCTGATGCTGCTACTTGAGAGTGTGCAACGACAGGTGCAGGGCAGGAGGCATCTTCGCATGCACCATGGACAGGGGATTGGCTTGCATGCACAACAGCGGAAGAAGCAATGGTGCCACCCGCAGACACTGTTCCTGGACCCTGGGGTTCGACCCACAAAGTCGGGTGCTTTGCTGCCATGTGCCTGATCATGCTGGTGGTGGTCAGGCTGGTCGCTTTGCCACCCAAGCTGAGGCTGGCCTGGCCGGTGGTGCAAATGGCCTTTTTGGGGTTATCGGCAGATTCTTTAAAAAACAAACAGACTCGGGAAGACCTAACAGTTGTACTGGCAACTTCCTTCGTGTTGGTGTTACGGGGAACGGTGGCCTGCCTTCTGTCTGCGGCCACCACACTGCTCCTTCCTGCCTGTTGGGGGGCTCTGCCCCCTTCCCCGTGTGCTGCTGCTCTCGCTCTGCGTGTCCTCCTGCCATGTTGGGTCAGTTACTATATCATCCACCACCTCGTCTTCCACTTCTGCACCCTGGTCCTCCTCCTGACTTTCTGACAATTGTGTCTCATCATCGTCCACCTCTTGTGACACTTTCCCACCGTCGCCTTTGTGTGACCGTGGCTGCTCAAATATTTGGGCATTGCTACACGCGATCTCCTCTTGCCCCGCTTCAAGTGGACTGGGTGAGAGGCCCGAATCTATAAATGGAAAAGTGAACAGCTCTTGAGAGTGTCCAAGTGTGGGATCAGTTGTTTCTGGGTACTCGGCATGGTGGGAGGAAGGAGGATCAGAGTCAGGAATATGCTGTCCAGACTCACGGCTACTGAGACTTGACCATGTGGAAGACAGAGTGGTGGTGGTGGTGTTGGCTAAGTGACTGGAAGCAGTATCCGCTATCCAACCAACAACCTTTTGACACTGCTCTGGGTTCAATAGTGGTGTGCTGCGGTCCCCTAGAAATTGGGACAGGAAGGTCAGGCGAGAAGATGTGGGTGTTTGTTGTGGCACAATTTCAGCTTGCCCACGGCCTTGTCCTCGGCAACTGCATGCACCATTACCATCACGTCCAGTTCCCCGTCCCTTGCCACGTGCCTTGCCCATTTTAAATGGAGGACAGTATCTTCCACGCTCACTACAAATGACTGAGTTTGGAGCGAACTTATATGTGATCCGTGTGATAGAGAAATCAGAGTTTTAAATACCTGGCCTGTAGGTAACTAGTTTGAACAGCAAACTGCGGTGAATTGCTTCACTGACAAACTAAAGGAAATTTTTAATGGAGGCCAGAAATGGCAGTATTTTCTGACAACGTATATGTGACCCGTTTGATGGAGAAAACACAGTTTTATATAGCTGGATTTCTAGCGCTGTAATATGGAAAGGACCTGGCTGTATTCTGCAGTGCGAACAAGCAAATGGTGAAGAAAAACGGTGTTCTCTGGATTGCTTTTTACGCAAATAATGAGGATTAAGATCCAAAGAAAAGTATTCCTGGCCCCTGAGACCTGGGCCTTTGTATAGAAATATCTAACAGCAGCAGAAGGCAGAATTGGAATGGAGCCTCTTGTGCTATATGTACTGCAGTCTGCTATATACACTGCCTGCCTATACACCCTGCCTGCCTGATATCTCTGCAGATGGATTAGTCCTCAGAAGGACTGTTTGTTAAGATGGATATGTGTAATGTACGGTTTTTCTCCCTACACTACCTAATACACAAGCAAATCACTCCCTGACGCAGCAGCAGCTCTCCCTACACTGTCTGATTCCGGAGTGACTGTGACGAGCATGGCGGCGCCAGGTCTGATATAGACCCGATGACGCTATGCGGCCAGCCAATCATTGTAATGCCACAACCAACATGGCTACGGCATTACAGTGAGTGGCAGGCAATCCCTGCATGTTCATTGGCTCTGTAAAGAGCGCCAAACATGCAGGGAGGAAACCCGAGCTCCCGCCGAGCAACCGCGGAAATACTGGGCGAGCGCCGAGCATCTCGAGCAGTGAGATGTTCGGGCGAGCACCGAGCAGTAGCGAGCATGCGCGCTCATCACTAGACACAAACACTGCTGAGTACATGATAAAAATAGCAGGGTCCTAAAAGGCCCCGTTCCGTACAAATGTAGTTTTCCCCAAAAAAGCATTGTTACACCATAATGCCTATCAAAAACATTATAAGAACAACTGGATGTTACAACGACATACTTGAGGAATACCTAGAGTTTCAAAATTCTAACTAAAATAATTTTGTAGATAATAGCAAAAAAGTAAGCACCAGGGCCTAAAAGCCCCCCCCCCCCCCCATACGCATTGTAGGGTTAATTAGCAAATTTCACCATTGTAAACTGTGAAAATCCGCAGTGTAAATTGACATGCTGCAGATTTATAAATCTTTACACTGCTGATATTCCTTAATTGTGCACAAGAGGGCTGTTATTGTAATGTGCAGCAGATTTAACCAATGTGAACATGACCAGATGGTATAACTATGCTGGTCTGATCTTTGAATATCTTTGCAGAAATGCTGCAGATTTGATGCGTTGCAAAATGTGAAATCATCCGCTGTGAAAATCCGCAGCATAAATTGACGTGTTGCTGTTTGCAAATTCACACCTCAGGTCCATTTCCATTGTGGATTTTTTTCCCCGCAGCACATGGATGAGATTTTATAAAATCTTATCTGCAATGCGGGTTCTCTAATCAGCAGCGTATTTTCAGTGCACAGTTCCAGCATAATCATACCCGTTATATCCTAAGTAGCTGTCATAATCAAGTTTTATTTTATGGAAATCAGACCCTAGAAAGTTTGAGCCGTTGCCTCACTTACCGAATGTTGTAAAGATTGAAGACAAAACTTGTTTCTAGAAATGAAAGCAGAAATGAAATCATTATTTATGTTGTTTAACCTTTATCATATACAGCAAGGAGGGGGGTATCAGCGCCATGTGAGTGAAATATCTCGCACACCACAAAACATTTTGACAAGAAGCGCGTTCTTGCAGTTTCTTTTTTACTGCATTGGCTGGTGTGATTTTGCGATCAGACACAGAACATCATTGTGCAGTGTTTGCTATAATTTCTTATAATGGTTGTCCTGCGCTGCTCACTTCTGCATCGGGAGGTGGGTGGCACTGATGACAACGCGTCTGCACCTACCTACCAGGACACGTACACAATCGCAGTCTCGTAACTTGAATCTCATGGGCCCCAAATTATTGCAAATCTTTAATAATATTGGTCTTTTCATAAGGGCCAGAGGGACCTTTTGGGCCCCTTATGCTCCAGGGACCGGGTGCGATTGCAACCCCTGTATCTATTGTAGGTACGCCGCTGCGCAATCGGCAGGTATCATGCACCTGGTCTATAATGAAGGGGCGGACATATCATTGGTGCAACCTGTGCGGCCGCTCAGGGGCCCATATCTACCTCAAAAGCAGGTGCAATTTTACATTTTTAGGAGCTCTTGGTCTGCAAAGGGCCCATATACTGTTCTTGCACAGAGGCCATTTTCTGTCTGTGTCCGCCAGTACTATAATGACATGTGCACGTGTTCTGGCAGGTATATGCAGATCTGACATCATGAACGCCAATCACTGCAAGGACACCCCCTTTAAAAAGGACCCAACTTGTTTTTATTACCAGTATCCACACATTTTACCTTAATATCCCCAATCGAATACATAAAGTGGCGGAATTGCTGCAGATTTGCCCAGTTAATATCTGCAATGGATCACAGAAAGGGCAAACGGATATGATTTATCAATTTTTGTCCAAATTCTGCAATGTAGGTTTTAATTAAGAAAAAAATCTATAGCATGTCAGGTTGTTTTTTTTGCAGATTTTCACTGCATCTTTCAACTTTTTCAACCTAGTAGCAGGTGTTATGTGAGCTGTGAATCTGCCACAAAATCAGCAGCAAAATCATATGCAGGTTTTTCTGCTGTTTGCACATTTACGGTGGAAACATTGGTCAAATATGTAACTACCCTGAATGTTTCCACCATTAAAGGGGTTTTACAGGTTACATTTGTTTTTTTAAGGCATTGTTTTATTGAAAATAACAAAGTGGTCCCTATTTATCCCCTGCCGCCCTTGCGCTGCCTCTGTTTTTTGTTGACATAGCATAAACCGAAGCTCCCGTTGACATGGCTTAAACTAGGATGTCACTAGTAAAGCATTTGACTGATGCATCACTGAGCTTGGCATGACCACTGAACCTGGTGATTGGCTGCAGCGGTCACATGCAGTAGTCGAAGGAAAAGCATCAGTGGAGGGTGGGTATGACTCATTCTGTGTTTCTTTTACTAAGAAAATGCCTATAAAATAAAAAACTAACCTGGAAACCCCCTTTAAGAACCTATGCATTATTTGAGCAGAAAAAAAGGGATAATTCTACAATGTTGACTGCAGTGCAAAAGGTGCGATTGGCGGTCATTTAACGCAAGTGTCAGCATGTCTAAATGTGCCCTTAAACTCCCCTGTAAGAGTGATACTTGTTGCCATGATTCAGGTCCTTGTTGCCCGTAGCAAGCAATCACAGTGCAGCTTTAATTTTCCCCAAGCTGTTTAAAAAATGAAAGCTGAGCTCTGATTGGTTGCTATGGGCAACACAGTTGTGATAAATGAGGCCTGCTGAAACATTTATACTCACCGTACTCACCATAGCAACAACGTCCGCTCTGATACCAGCGAATCAGGATGTACAGGGCCGTGGCGCCAAGCATCACTGTCAGACTACTGCCCAACACGACACCTAGAGCATCCACCATGACTATGGGAGAGAATGGAGATGACATTACTATATGGCCATGCCGAACTACCACACAGGCAGAAGCTCCTGCGCCTCAATAAAATCTTATCATAAGGCCCACATCTATGTGTGCATCTATGAGGGTACCTTTAGTCCCCCTAAGAAGCTCCAGTCTTGGTTCCCCTACTATCATTGCATCCCTACAGCCAGGGCTGGCTCCAAGTTTATGAGAGGCCCCTGAGGCCACAGAACTCCAACGGGCACCAATTCGCTTTCCATATTGCCTCCTTTTTAAGTTTTTGGTCATTACTGTTTTGAGGTCCATACAACTTTCTGATCTCTTTTTATTCAATTTTTTAGATTTTTTTTCATTTTGGCGATCAAAATATTATAATATTTTATTAGTTCAGATAATTATAGCAAAAATGATTTTTTATCTTTTTTTTTTTTTTTTTTTTAAAGTTCAAGAAAAAGGGAGTTGATATGAACTTATATATGCACAGTAAAAAAAAGTTTTAGGCAGGTGTGGAAAAAATGCTGCAATATAAGAATGCTTTCCAAAATAGAAGTGTTAATAGTTTATTTTTATCAATGAACAACAGGAAAAGTGAGTGAACAAAAGAGAAATTGAAATCATCAATATTTGGTGATCGCCTGTCACCTTCATTAATTTTTCTAGGTACTTGCACACAGTTTTTGAAAGAGCTCAGCAAGGACTTTGTTCCAAACATCTTGGAGAACTGACCGCAGATCTTCTGTGTATGAGACTTGTGCGGATCCTTCTCTCTCTTCATTTGATCCTGGACAGACTGGTCGATGGGAGATCAGGGCTCTGTTGGCATGGATCATCACTTCCAGGACTACTCGTTCTTAATGACATTATCTGGATGTTCGGGGTTATTGCCCGGCTGCAGAATAAATTTGAAGCCAATCAGATGCCTCCCTGATGGTATTACATGATGGATAAGTATCTGCCTGGATTTCACAGCATTGAGGACACCATTAATCCTGACCAAATGCCCAACTCCATTTGGTGAAATTCAGCTCCAATCTTGCAGGACCCTCCATCATGCTTCACTGTTCTTGCAGATCCTCATTATTGCGCCGCTCTCCAGCCCTTCAGTGAACAACCTGCAGATCATCACTTCAAGGACTCCTTGTTCTTTCTTCTTTGCGCTGAAGATCGTTTAGAGCCAATCTCTGATGTATTACATGATGGATAAGTATCTGTTTGTATTTCTTAACATTGAGGACTCCATTAATCCTGACCAAATCCCCAACTCCATTTGCTGAAATGCAATCTCAAATTGCAGGACCTTCCACCATGCTTCACTGTTCCTGTAGACCCTCATTATTGTGCCGCTCTCCAGCCCATCGGCAAACAAACTGCCTTCTGTTACAGCCAAATATTTCACATTTTAATCATCAGTCCAGAGTGCATGCTGCCATCCATTTTCCTGCATCCTTACGAAGACCACCCACAAGCTGGGCGGACACAGGGGCTTCAGTAGACCATGACAATGCCATCGTTACCCCATTTCTAACCTCTTTAATGCCACTGTCAGAATTTATAGCTGCATCTAAGGGCTTAAACTGCTGCAAAGAGGGCCCCAGCACTTGCCTGGGTTTGCCGAGTGCCAGCCATGCCTATCGATACCCTGATAAATTACTACATACAGACATGCTACTGTGAATAATCTAACATACAACATGCAGTGGTCATTTGGACACAGCCATGCAGATGCACAGCTTAGTCATGGACTATGACTTATTGTCATACTATAAAGCCATCATACGTTGTAGATATTTTGCAGATTCCTGAGGACAAGCCTTTACAGCTGCAGGAAGAAGTTAAATAGAGTCATTTCCATCTCTATTAAGCTGTCATTGCCATCAGGAAGCACTTTGTGATATTATCGGAGTTAAAATTCTGCTCCCATGGGCCGATCTCGGGAACTAATTAATATAAAGAGTGCCGTACGGTCTCAGGACATGGCTACAGCTCTGAGGATCTATCTATGCAGCAGCCAGATGTTTTATATCAGCTACACGACTCTTTATTACAATTTGGCTCAGAGAAGAGTACGGAAAATCTATATTCTGTAGGTCCATTTTTGACATTTATGTGACATACATTTTTCACATCAATCTCTGACAGTGGCATGTAGGCATTTCATTCTGCCACTTATCATTACGGCACCCATCACTTTCCCCACGTCTATGTTGTTGGGTTGCCTTGATAGCTGGAGGCCCATGTGGCAGCTATCTTGGTTCTTCTATGAAGCCAAATCCCAACAATGCAATATTTATATCTTAGGCGAGAAAACAGATATGGAATTTTTTTATTTTTTTTTGCCATCATGCTTAAAATGCAAAAGATGATTCCCTATCAAACACAATCTCTGTTAAGCTGGTTAAGTTTTTATTTTGTTTTGATTTTTTAGGAGACTGATCTTGGTGATTGAAGTGATCTAACGCTTTTATCACTTCATGTAAATTTCCAGAAACTATGGATGTAAATACTTTTATGTCCAAAAAGGACAAAAGTATTCTAGGAGTGATACCTTTATTGGCTAACCAGAAAAAATATATATGTAAGCTTTCAGAGCACAGAAGCTCCTTCTTCAGGCAATATTACAAATTAATTCATAAGACTTGTAATATTGCCTGAAGAAGCAGCCTCTGTGCTCTGAAAGCTTGCATATATATTTTTTCTAGTTAGCCAATAAAAGGTATCACTCCTAGAATACTTTTGTCCTTTTTGGACATAAAAGTATTTACATCGATTTTTCTAGCTAACACGGTACCACAATATAACTTTGTGTACATCAAAAACTATGGAAGATGACTTGACAAAATATTGCTGTATTGTCCTAGTAAGGAATCCCTTAATTTTTGCCTAGGACTGTTGTTGCTATAAGCTTAGGGACTGTAGACGATCTGGTCCTGAGGCACGATCTGGTCAGTGGCGTAACTTTAGTCTGATGGGCCCCGATGCAAGATTTGCACTGGGGGCCCCCCATCCTGATATACAGTACAGACCAAAAGTTTGGACACACCTTCTCATTTAAAGATTTTTCTGCATTTTCATGCCTATGAAAATTGTACATTCACACTGAAGGCATCAAAACTATGAATTAACACATGAGGAATTGTATACGTAACAAAAAAGTGTGAAACAACTGAAAATATGTCTTATATTCTAGATTCTTCAAAGTAGCCACCTTTTGCTTTGATGACTGCTTTGCACACTCTTGGCATTCTCTTGATGAGCTTCAAGAGGTAGTCACCGGAAATGGTTTTCACTTCACAGGTGTGCCCTGTGAGGTTTAATAAGTGGGATTTCTTGCCTTATAAATGGGGTTGGGACCATCAGTTGTGTTGTGCAGAAGTCAGGTGGATACACAGCTGATAGTACTACTGAATAGACTGTTAGAATTTGTATTATGGCAAGAAAAACGCAGCTAAGTAAAGAAAAATGAGTGGCCATCATTACTTTAAGAAATGAAGGTCAGTCAGTCCGAAAAATTGGGCAAACTTTGAATGTGTCCCCAAGTACAGTTGCAAAAACCATCAAGCGCTACAAAGAAACTGGCTCACATGAGGACCGTCCCAGGAAAGGAAGACCAAGAGTCACCTCTGCTTCTGAGGATAAGTTTATCCGAGTCACCAGCCTCAGAAATCGCAGGTTAACAGCAGCTCAGATTAGAGACCAGGTCAATGCCACACAGAGTTCTAGCAACAGACACATCTCTTCAACAACTGTTAAGAGGAGACTTTGTGCAGCAGGTCTTCATGGTAAAATAGCTGCTAGGAAACCACTGCTAAGGACAGGCAACAAGCAGAAGAGACTTGTTTGGGCTAAAGAACACAAGGAATGGACATTAGACCAGTGGAAATCTGTGCTTTGGTCTGATGAGTCCAAATTTGATATCTTTGGTTACAGCCACCGTGTCTTTGTGCGACGCAGAAAAGGTGAACGGATGGATTCTACATGCCTGATTCCCACCGTGAAGCATGGAGGAGGAGGTGTGATGGTGTGGGGGTGCTTTGCTGGTGACACTGTTGGGGATTTATTCAAAATTGAAGGCATACTGAACCAGCATGGCTACCACAGCATCTTACAGCAGCATGCTATTCCATCCGGTTTGCGTTTAGTTGGACCATCATTTATTTTTCAACAGGACAATGACCCCAAACACACCTCCAGGCTGTGTAAGGGCTATTTGACCAAGAAGGAGAGTGATGGGGTGCTACGCCAGATGACCTGGCCTCCACAGTCACCAGACCTGAACCCAATCGAGATGGTTTGGGGTCAGCTGGACCTCAGAGTGAAGGCAAAAGGGCCAACAAGTGCTAAGCATCTCTGGGAACTCCTTCAAGATTGTTGGAAGATCATTTCCAGTGACTATCACTTGAAGCTCATCAAGAGAATGCCAAGAGTGTGCAAAGCAGTCATCAAAGCAAAAGGTGGCTACTTTGAAGAACCTAGAATATAAGACATATTTTCAGTTGTTTCACACTTTTTTGTTAAGTATATAATTCCTCATGTGTTAATTCATAGTTTTGATGCCTTCAGTGTGAATGTACAATTTTCATAGTCTTGAAAATACAGAAAAATCTTTAAATGAGAAGGTGTGTCCAAACTTTTGGTCTGTACTGTATATATATATATATATATATATATATATATACGTATATGCCCTCCATCCTGGTGTTTATGTCCTTCATCCTGGTATACGTCTCTTATCCTGGGCCCCATCCTGGTATATATATCCCCCATCCTAGTATATGTCCCCCGTTCTGCTGCTGTTCTTTATGTATAGAAAATGTATAGAAAAAAATAAACCACTATACTCACCAGGTGTGTACATAGAAGTCATGGGGCTCCATAGCAGAAGTATTATGTATTCCCAATAGGAGTAATAATATATATATATTGCACAGCCAATAGTCCTCCTTATAGTATAATGCACCCCCCATAGTCCTCCATATAGTATAATGCACAGCACCATATACTTCCTATAGTATAATGCACCCCCATAGTCCTCCATATAGTATAATGCACCCTCATACTCCCCCCTATATTACAATGCACCCCCATAGTCCTTCATATAGTATAAAGCACCTCATAGTCCTCCATATAGTATAATACATTCCCCATAGTCCTCCATATAGTATAATGCATCCCCATAGTCCTCCATATAGTATAATGCATCCACCATAGTACTCCATATAGTATAATGCACACCCATAGTCCTCCATATAGTATAATGCACCCCCCATAGTCCTTCATATAGTATAATGCACCCCCATAGTCCTCTTTATGGTATAATGCACCCCCATAGTCCTTCATATGGTATAATGCAACCCCATAGTTCTCCATATGGTATAATGCACCTCCATAGTCCCCCCTATAGTATAATGCACCCCCCATAGTCCTCCATATAGTATAATGTACCCCCATAGTCCTCCATACAGTATAATGCACCCCCAAAGTCCTCCATACAGTATAATGCACCCCCCATAGTCCTTCATATAGTATAATGTGTAGTGCCGGCGTCCCTGCCCTCTGCTAGGCAGGGACGCTGTTCCCCTCACCGCTCTGCTCCGTGCCCGGCGTCCCTCTCCCGCTCTGCTGGCAGCGCGCGCTCCTTCCCGGCCACTGTGCTTAGGGCGCGCGCGCGCGCGCCCTCCCTCCCTCTTAAAGGGGCCGCGCGCGCCGTCCTAAGGAGTCCCCGGCCAATGGCCGGAGGACTTTACCATATATAAGGCACCTCCTCCAAAATGGAGGTGCCCGAGCAATGTTGTTGCACCGTTCTACTCTGCTTCAGCCCTCAGGTCCCGTTGCCAGTTACCTGCCAGATTCCTGCCAGCTTGCTGTCCTAATCCTGCCTGATTTCCTGTTACCTGCCTGCCTGCCTGAGGTCCGACGGTCTGCCTTACAACTCCGGTCAGTCTGTCTAAGGACCAACTTGCCCGCTCACCTGGGAGCGCACATCAGCTACCTGCCTGCTTGCCTGAGGTCCGACGGTCTGCCTTACAACTCCGGTCAGTCTGTCTATGGACCAGCTTGCCCGCTCACCTGGGAGCGCTTCTCCGCTACCTGCCTGCTTGCCTGCCCGGAGGCTCCGCTGTCACGTGCTGTGACCACCAGCTATTCCAGACTCTTGCCCGCTCACCTGGGAGCGCTTCTCCGCTACCTGCCTGCTTGCCTACCTGGAGGCTCCGCCGTCACGTGCTGTGACCACCTGCTATTCCAGAGACTCTCGCTTGCTCACCTGGGAGCACACATCCTCCATCTGCCTTGCTAGCCTACCTGGAGGTTCAGCCATCACAGGTCGTACCTACCCCTTACCTAGAGACTGCCCCGGTCACTTGCCGTGACCTCCAGCCCGTTCTTCCAGAGACTGCCCCGGTCACTTGCCGTGACCTCCAGCCCGTTCTTCCAGAGACTGCCCTGATCACTTGCCGTGACCTCCTGCCCATACACCCAGAGACTGTCCCGGTCACCTGCTGTGACTGCCTGCCTGGTCGCCACCCGCTCCCTTACAAGGACCGCTCCCTTGTATAGTAGCCCAGAGGTTCCGCCTCCCAGACCCGTTACAGTTTGCTCGGGCCATGGAACCCGGTGGCACCCAAGCTCCCTCGCTCTCGGACCTGTGTCATGAACTGTCCCGTCAAAGGTCCCAACAGGAGTCCATCCTGGGTCACCTGCGGAATGTCAATACTCGCCTGAACACTCTGACTGTTCCACCAACAACCTCCGCCAGTGCCATGTCTCGCAATCCGGCAGCTCCACTGTCCACTAACACCATGATATCCTACCCCGGACCTCGGCTTTCTGCACCTCCTCGCTTCGGAGGCGACTCAGTCCAGGCTCGGGGCTTCATAAATCAGTGCACCCTGCACTTTGAACTATTGTCCCATCAGTTTAACTCCAACCGAGCCAAAATTGCATTCATCATGTCCCATCTCACCGGGGAGGCCCTGGCCTGGCTAAATCCTCTATGGGAGAGAGGAGACCCCCTGGTGTCCAACTTGCCTGCTTTTCTCACGGCTTTCCGGAAAGTCTTCGACGAACCCGGACGGAAGACCTCATCCGCATCATCGTTGCTACGCCTCCGTCAGGAAAGTCTCACCGTGGGCCAATATGCCATACGGTTCCGTACCCTTGCCTCGGAGCTGGCCTGGGAAAACGACGCTCTGGTTTCCGTCTTCTGGGAGGGTCTGTCCGGCCGTATTAAAGATGAACTTGCCGGTCGGGACATTCCTACCACTCTCGATGACTTAATAACTCTTGCCACCCGGATTGACCTACGGTTCCAGGAGCGTGCCAGAGAGGTCACCCGCGAGAGAAGGTTACCACGTCTAGCTCCTACTTTTCAGAAACCCGTCACTCCTTCTGTCTCTAACCAGGTACACCCTCCTGAGCCTATGCAGGTCGACCAGACCAAGATGGTCAAGACCCGTCAGGACTTACGCCGTGCCGAGGGGACCTGCTTCTACTGTGGCAGTAAGGAGCACCGGATCCGTGCCTGCCCGGAGAGGTCGGGAAACGCCTGTGTCTAGGTTCGCTCAGAGAGGTCCACCTAGACAAGAATAAATCCTCTCCATCCCTGCTGTTGTCAGTTTCAATCGTCTACGGGGAGAACCGTTATTTCGAACTAGCCCAACTGGACTCTGGAGCAGCCGGGAATCTTATTTCACAGTCCCTGGTAGAGAAATACCGCATCCCCACCAAACCTCTGGCTGTACCCTTGTCTGTTGCTGCCGTGGATGGGGGGCTCTTACCACGCCCCATCCAACTCATCACCGAATCCATTACTCTGCAGGTGGGAATGCTGCATTCTGAAAGTATCTCCTTCCATGTTCTGCCTGGACTCTCTCACGCCCTCTTGCTAGGCCTACCTTGGCTCCAGAAACATGCACCCGTTCTTGACTGGCAGACCGGAGAAGTCCTTCGCTGGGGACAGGGCTGCCATAAGACCTGTCTGGTTCCCGTTCATCCCGTCCGTCCTTCTCCTACCCCAGCTAATCTACCTGGACTTCCGATTCCTTATTGGTCTTATGCTGATGTCTTTAATAAAAAGGAGGCAGAGACACTATCCCCTCATAGACCATACGACTGCCCTATCGACCTGTTACCTGGTACTTCTCCTCCCCGTGGGCGTATTTATCCATTATCCGCTGCTGAGACCCGGTCGATGTCTGAATATATTGAGGAGAATCTGGCCAGGGGATTCATCCGGAAATCTACCTCCCCGGCGGGAGCAGGCTTCTTTTTCGTCAAAAAGAAGAACGGCTCTCTCCGTCCCTGTATAGACTATAGAGGCCTTAACCAGATCACGGTGAAGAATAAGTACCCCCTTCCGCTCATTCCGGAGTTATTTGATCGTCTGAGGGGGGCTAGAATCTTCACCAAACTGGACCTCCGTGGGGCGTACAACCTGGTTCGTATCCGTCAGGGGGATGAATGGAAGACGGCATTCAACACCCGGGACGGCCACTATGAATATCTGGTAATGCCCTTTGGCCTCTGTAACGCTCCTGCCGTCTTTCAAGAGTTGGTCAATGACATCTTCCGGGACCTTCTCTACTCCTGCGTAGTGGTGTACCTGGACGACATCTTGGTCTTCTCTCCGGATCTCCAGACTCACCGGAGGGATGTTCGTCAGGTCCTGCTCAGGCTCAGGCAGAACCATCTCTACGCTAAATATGAGAAGTGCCTCTTTGAGCAGACCTCGCTTCCGTTTCTGGGCTACATTATCTCTCAGACCGGCCTACAAATGGATCCTGAGAAACTGTCTGCCATCGAGAAATGGCCCCGACCAGAGGGGTTGAAGGCTATTCAACGGTTCCTGGGCTTCGCCAACTATTACCGCCTCTTCATCCCGCACTTCTCTTCCCGGACTGCCCCAATTTCCGCGCTCACCCGTAAGGGTACTAATCCCAAAGAGTGGCCGCCCGAAGCAGAGGAGGCCTTTCTTTCCCTAAAACAGGCCTTCTCTTCCGCCCCGGTGCTGCATCGCCCGGACGGCAACAAGCAGTTCTTCCTGGAAGTTGACGCCTCCTCCTCTGGAGCCGGAGCGGTACTTACTCAAAAATCATCTTCCAGGAGAATGGTAACTTGTGGCTTCTTCTCCAAACTCTTCTCCTCTTCTGAGCGCAACTATTCCATAGGAGACCGAGAGTTATTGGCCATCAAGCTGGCGTTGGAGGAGTGGCGTTACCTACTCGAGGGGGCTCTTCATCCGGTAATAATTTACACTGACCACAAGAACTTGGCTTACCTCCAGCATGCCCAGAGACTTAACCCGCGCCAAGCCCGGTGGTCCTTGTTTTTTGTTCGCTTTGATTTTGTTCTTCATTTTCGCCCGGCTGACAAAAACGTCAAAGCAGACGCCTTGTCCCGATCCTTTCTGGTGTCCGATCTCGAGGAAGAACCTAAACATATCATCGATCCCGCCAGAGTAATGCAGGTGGCTCCCGTGAGTCTAAATCGTCTCCCTCCCGGTAAGACGTTTGTTTCAGTACCTGATCGGGAGAAGATTCTACACTGGGGCCATTCGTCTAAACTAGCTGGCCACGCCGGTCAGAAAAAGACCCTCCAGCTTATTGCCCGGCACTATTGGTGGCCTACCCTGCACAAGGACATAATAGACTTTGCTTCTGCCTGTGTGTCCTGCGCCCGCAACAAAGTCCCGAGACATCTGCCAGCCGGACGCCTCCTTCCGCTTCCTGTACCTGCTGCCCCCTGGCAGCATATAGCAATGGACTTTATAACTGATCTCCCCGTCTCTGCCGGTTGTACGGTCATTTGGGTGGTCGCTGACCGCTTTTCCAAGATGGCTCACTTTATTCCCCTGCCAGGCCTTCCGTCTGCACCCGAGCTGGCTAAAGACTTTATCCGCCACATCTTCCGTCTTCATGGCCTGCCCCTCCACATCGTGTCGGATCGTGGGGTACAGTTCACCTCACGTTTCTGGAGAGCCACTTGTAAACTACTAGACGTCACCCTGGACTTCTCTTCCGCTTACCACCCACAGTCCAATGGTCAAGTGGAGCGGATCAATCAGAACCTGACCAGTTACCTCCGGCACTTCGTTAATGCCCACCATTCTGACTGGGTGGATCTCCTACCATGGGCCGAGTTCTCTTATAATAATCACGAGAGCGAATCCTCCTCCAAATCCCCGTTTTTTGTAGTCTTTGGTCAGCATCCTCGGATTCCTTTTCCTGTCTCCACCTCTGTGGACAACCCGGCTGCGGAATCTCTCGTTAGCAAATTTTCCTCCATATGGGAGAGTACCCGGTCCGCACTCCTTCTGTCATCCGAGCGTATGAAAAGACACGCTGACAAAAAACGCCTGGATCCTCCACAATTTCGTCCAGGAGATAAAGTTTGGCTCTCATCTAAATATGTTCGACTCAAGATACCTTCTTACAAGTTAGGGCCTCGGTTCATCGGTCCTCTGGAGGTCATCAGTCAGATCAACCCGGTGGCCTATAAATTGAAACTCCCGGCCAACTTACGGATCCCTAACTCCTTCCATGTATCTCTCCTCAAACCCGTGGTGCTTAACTCTTTTTCCAAGTCTACAGGTACGCCTCCTGCTCCGGTTTCTGCTGAGGACGAGTTTGAGGTAGAGAACATTCTTGCCACCAAAAGGGTAAGAGGAAAGACCTTTTTTCTGGTAGATTGGAAGGGGTTTGGTCCTGAGGAGAGAACGTGGGAGCCCCGGGAGAACATCCATGCCCCTCTCATCCTAGCTAAATTTCTATCTGGCCTAAAAAAGGGGGGGCCTAAAGGGGGGGGTACTGTAGTGCCGGCGTCCCTGCCCTCTGCTAGGCAGGGACGCTGTTCCCCTCACCGCTCTGCTCCGTGCCCGGCGTCCCTCTCCCGCTCTGCTGGCAGCGCGCGCTCCTTCCCGGCCACTGTGCTTAGGGCGCGCGCGCGCGCGCCCTCCCTCCCTCTTAAAGGGGCCGCGCGCGCCGTCCTAAGGAGTCCCCGGCCAATGGCCGGAGGACTTTACCATATATAAGGCACCTCCTCCAAAATGGAGGTGCCCGAGCAATGTTGTTGCACCGTTCTACTCTGCTTCAGCCCTCAGGTCCCGTTGCCAGTTACCTGCCAGATTCCTGCCAGCTTGCTGTCCTAATCCTGCCTGATTTCCTGTTACCTGCCTGCCTGCCTGAGGTCCGACGGTCTGCCTTACAACTCCGGTCAGTCTGTCTAAGGACCAACTTGCCCGCTCACCTGGGAGCGCACATCAGCTACCTGCCTGCTTGCCTGAGGTCCGACGGTCTGCCTTACAACTCCGGTCAGTCTGTCTATGGACCAGCTTGCCCGCTCACCTGGGAGCGCTTCTCCGCTACCTGCCTGCTTGCCTGCCCGGAGGCTCCGCTGTCACGTGCTGTGACCACCAGCTATTCCAGACTCTTGCCCGCTCACCTGGGAGCGCTTCTCCGCTACCTGCCTGCTTGCCTACCTGGAGGCTCCGCCGTCACGTGCTGTGACCACCTGCTATTCCAGAGACTCTCGCTTGCTCACCTGGGAGCACACATCCTCCATCTGCCTTGCTAGCCTACCTGGAGGTTCAGCCATCACAGGTCGTACCTACCCCTTACCTAGAGACTGCCCCGGTCACTTGCCGTGACCTCCAGCCCGTTCTTCCAGAGACTGCCCCGGTCACTTGCCGTGACCTCCAGCCCGTTCTTCCAGAGACTGCCCTGATCACTTGCCGTGACCTCCTGCCCATACACCCAGAGACTGTCCCGGTCACCTGCTGTGACTGCCTGCCTGGTCGCCACCCGCTCCCTTACAAGGACCGCTCCCTTGTATAGTAGCCCAGAGGTTCCGCCTCCCAGACCCGTTACATAATGCACCCCTCATAGTCCTCCATATAGCATAATGTGCCCCCCATAGTCCTCCATATGCTATAGTGCATCCCATAATCCTCCATATAATATAATGCACCCTCCATAGTTCTCCATATATAATGCACAGCCCATAGTCCTCCATACAGTATAATAGACAGCCAATGCAGTAGTATGGCCACCGTGTACTTACTGATTAAAAAAAAAATATTATCAAATACTCACCTTCCCTCCGCTCCCCCGCCACATGGCATCCTCTTCTGAAGCCGGCAGCTGACTTCAGAGTGCAAGCGACGGGAGGGCATGATGTCACTGCCATGCGCCCCCAGTCACGTGCATGCCAACGTCAGCTGCTGGCCTCTGATTGGCCGACAGAGTGTATTGCCGCGCACTGACAGCGGTGGTTATGCACCTGAGTAAAATACTGTACATAAAGGGGATGTCCAGCTTTGAGGTGCAAGTCTGAAGTTACTCTATGTGACTTCAGACTCGTGATTCATCAGAGCAAGTGTTGTGCGTGCTGTCAGGATTCTCCGATGCTGGGATAGACACTGTCATGACAGAAAGAATTTAGCTCCAGTGCAAATGATTCTTATTCAAACCAGCTTCATTTTCTTTTCATGCAAAGAAACCACAGTAATTTCACCTTACTACACCTAAAATCCTAGTCCATCTGGCCACTATCTTCTCTGCTATGCCGCCAGGTACCTGGTCCCTTTCTATGTTTTTACACAGCAAAACGATTCTTTATCCCAATTATAACTTTTTTTTTAAGCATAAATTCCCTCCTAGTGGCAGAATGTATGATGTTTGTTGATCACCATCATTTACATGATTCAATTAATTAGTTGTACATTTCTGATGGTTATTCCATCCTTGAATACAGCTTCTCTATGCGCACTCGCTTCTCCTTTTCCTGCCACTAGAGGACGCCCAATACAGTAAAATAAATCCACCGTAACTGTATTGACATTAAGTATATATCAATGTCAGTCGGATGTTACTTTGAAGACAGTATGGAAATATGAAATGCACAATAAACTATACGGGTTTTTTGCCGCATTTGTGCCGTTTTTTTCTAAGTGTTACATGGATTTTTTATTCTTTTTCCTATATTTTATGCTTTTTCTTATTTGAAAAAGCTTCATGTAAAAAAAGAATGTTTTGTAAAAAACATATAAAATTCATGATGTTTTTACAGGTGATTATTAGTTATTAGTATATTATTATATTTCATATTAATAACTGTTAATATTAGGAGGTTATGTAGGATCTCTTGCCAAGACCAAAACTGTATCTCATTAGAGTAAAATAGTTTATTGTGGTTGTTTTTTGTTCTACACTATTTTGGACTTCGCACAGACCAAATACATGGCAGTGTCAATAGTGGCCATCACAGAGGTTGTCCACCTTTCAGGACAATTTTTTTTATAACTTAGATGCATATATTGGAGTTAAAAATCATTTTTGCAACTGGATTTTTTCTTTGCACAGACCACATCAAAGTTGACACATGGATGGTAAAAACAGAAACACGGATGACACACTGATGCTAAAAACGGACGCACGGATGACACACTGATGGTAAAAACGGACACACGGATGACACACTGATGGTAAAAATGGACACACTGGTGAAAACAGACACACGGATGACACACTGATGGTAAAAACGGACACACGGATAACACACTGATGGTAAAAACGGACACACGGATGACACACTGATGGTAAAAATGGACACAATGATGACACCCTGATGGTAAAGAATGTACGCACGGATGACACACTGATGGTAAAAACGGACGCATGGATGACACACTGATGCTAAAAACAGACACACAGATGACACACTGATGGTAAAAACGGACACACGGATAACACACTGATGGTAAAAACGGACACACGGATAACACACTGATGGTAAAAACGGACACACGGATGACACACTGATGGTAAAAATGGACACATTGGTGAAAACAGACACACGGATGACACACTGATGGTAAAAACGGACACACGGATAACACACTGATGGTAAAAACGGACACACGGATGACACACTGATGGTAAAAATGGACACACTGATGACACACTGATGGTAAAAACGGACACACGGATGACACACTGATGGTAAAAATGGACACAATGATGACACCCTGATGGTAAAGAATGTACGCACGGATGACACACTGATGGTAAAAACGGACACACGGATGACACACTGATGGTAAAAATGGACACAATGATGACACCCTGATGGTAAAGAATGTACGCACGGATGACACACTGATGGTAAAAACGGACGCATGGATGACACACTGATGCTAAAAACAGACACACAGATGACACACTGATGGTAAAAACGGACACACGGATAACACACTGATGGTAAAAACGGACACACGGATAACACACTGATGGTAAAAACGGACACACGGATGACACACTGATGGTAAAAATGGACACATTGGTGAAAACAGACACACGGATGACACACTGATGGTAAAAACGGACACACGGATAACACACTGATGGTAAAAACGGACACACGGATGACACACTGATGGTAAAAATGGACACATTGGTGAAAACAGACACACGGATGACACACTGATGGTAAAAACGGACACACTGATGACACACTGATGGTAAAAACGGACACACGGATGACACACTGATGGTAAAAATGGACACAATGATGACACCCTGATGGTAAAGAATGTACGCACGGATGACACACTGATGGTAAAAACGGACGCATGGATGACACACTGATGCTAAAAACAGACACACAGATGACACACTGATGGTAAAACGGACGCACCAATGACACACTGATGGTAAAAACGGACACACAGATGACACACTGATGGTAAAAATGGACACACTGATGGTAAAAACGGACACACTGATGACACACTGATGGTAAAACGGACACACTGATGGTAAAAACGGACACACAGATGACACACTGATGGTAAAAACGGACACATGGATGACACACTGATGGTAAAAACGGACACACGGATGACAGTGATGGTAAAAACGGACACACGGATGACAGTGATGGTAAAAACGGACACACGGATGACACACTGATAGCAAAAACGGACACACTGATGGTAAAAACGGACACACGGATGACACACTGATGGTAAAATGGACACACTGATGGTAAAAACGGACACACTGATGACACACTGATGGTAAAAACGGACACACGGATGACACACTGATGGTAAAAACTGACACACTGATGGTAAAAACGGACACACTGATGACACACTGATGGTAAAAACGGACACACTGATGGTAAAAACAGACACACGGATGACGCACTGATGGTAAAAACAGGTACACAAATGACACACTGATGGTAAAAACAGACACACGGATGACACACTGATGGTAAAATCCGACACACTGATGGTAAAATCGGACACACGGATGACACACTGATGGTAAAAACGGACACACAGATGACACACTGATGGTAAAAACGGACACATGGATGACACACTGATGGTAAAAACGGACACACGGATGACAGTGATGGTAAAAACGGACACACGGATGACAGTGATGGTAAAAACGGACACACGGATGACACACTGATAGCAAAAACGGACACACTGATGGTAAAAATGGACACACGGATGACACACTGATGTTAAAAACGGACACATGTATGACACACTGATGGTAAAACGGACACACGGATGGTAAAAACGAACACATGGATGACACACTAATGGTAAAAATGGACACACTGATGACACACTGATGGTAAAAACGGACACACTGATGACACACTGATGGTAAAAACGGACACACTGATGACACACTGATGGTAAAAACGGACACACGGATGACACACTGATGGTAAAATGGACACACTGATGGTAAAAACGGACACATGGATGACACACTAATGGTAAAAATGGACACACTGATGACACACTGATGGTAAAAACGGACACACTGATGACACACTGATGGTAAAAACGGACACACTGATGGTAAAAACGGACACACTGATGACACACTGATGGTAAAAACGGACACACTGATGGTAAAAACAGACACACGGATGACGCACTGATGGTAAAAACAGGTACACAAATGACACACTGATGGTAAAATCCGACACACTGATGGTAAAATCGGACACACGGATGACACACTGATGGTAAAAACGGACACACTGATGACACACTGATGGTAAAAACGGACACAGATGACACACTGATGCACAACACTCATGACATCAGTACCATTTTTTACATACATGTTTTAACACAGACGTGTGAATGAGGAGGACTAAAAGAGGATCTGTAATGGCTGGAGACCTCATGGAGAGCGGACATAACCTCCTTCTATACAAAAGTACCAAATCTACAAGCTTAGATCCCGTCTGTGGAAGAGATCATAGCAAAAGAGACATCTCATCTCTCTCCAAAAAAAAAAAAGATCCTTTCTCGCTCCAACACTTTTCAGTCCCCGTCTTCCAGGGACTTCAGAATCGCAATAGAGGAAGCGCACAAAGTGATTTGGCTTCCAGAATCTCTAATTAGTTTATCTCATTTGTAAATTCCAGAGATTAGTGATGGAGTAATGCTCGATCTACGGAGACTGCTGAAATCCACGGGGTAACCGACTCCTTATCTCCTTATCTGCCCCGGAGAAATATACAGTTTCATTTTGCTCTCAAGTTAAACTGCAAGTGATGGGATCTCACATCGATGATTTTTTATGCCTCTTGTGCTTATGACATTTTATGTAAATATTTTGTCAAGTTGTAAAACTTTAATACAAAGTAAATAAAAAAATGTAATTAAAAAGGATGTCCCCTTTCAGAAAACCTTTGCCTGCTGGCTCAGTTCATTATAAAAAATAAAAAAAACACACATTACTTACCCCCCCTGATGACTGTGTATGGCCTGCAGCAGTGACGTCACTGCGACGGCGCTGCAGCCAGTGATTGGCTGCAGTGCTGTGGATGTGACATCATCGCTGCAGCTGAGCAACAGAAACTGGGGCAACGCCGGGGAGGATACGTAAAGCGCAGTTTGTTTTTTTACAGCAAACTCAGCTAATAGGAAAAAGTTTTCTGAAAGGGGACAACCTCTTTAATTAATTGGGACAGGGAATACTTTCATTCAGGTTTCATCATGGTTTTTTTTACTTCTCAGGATTCCTAAGCATTTCATATACTGGTAATCTCTTCTGTAATGATTCAACCCGTCTTTTATAATTAGTGCCAGGGTATCGCCCTGCCTTGCCCAGGTCTGAGGTCATAGTATAATACACCGATAAATACTTTTTTATGAGATTCTTTGCTACTGCACCCCAAAAATACTCCTTAAAGGGGTTACCTGCTTCATTTTTCTTTTTTATCAGATGTGCTGGGGACACTATTTTGTGGGTATTACAGGTTCTCCTCCTGCACTTGTTAGTAGTGATTTCATCACAGACTGCAAGGTTCTCTTGTCCTCACTATGGCTACTGATGGAGGAGCGCGGGTCCAGACCTGTCAATCACCCTTCTCCAATAGAAAATCAGATTTTCCATGTGCAGTGCTTTCCAAGTAGAGGAAGATGGTGGACAAGCAAATATAGTGTCCAACATTGTCTTCAAAGAGTATCCACGAGGAATACTGTGCTCATAAAGAGCCCTCTTCTGCCCACAAAGTATCATTCTCTGCCCACTTGGGTGCCAAACAATGCCAACAAAGTATCACAGAGATACATTTCCTGCAATTTGCTATACTTTGCCCACAAAGTGCTATTCTGTGCTAAATTAGTGCTAAACATTGCCCACATAGTGCCATACAGAGTGCAGAGTTGGGTACCATGGAGAATTGGATATGTGCGACTCCAAACAGCTCAGGGAGTCCAGCGATGGTGAATCAGATACTGGAAGATTCCCGAGTCCAGGAATTTATTGTTCTAATTTGCATATTAACTATGCGGATAAGTAGAATTTACATGATCTCACCAACTAATTGTATCAGCTGCACATTTTAGATTTACCACTGCCTTAATGAGGTCATGTAGGAAGAATGCTGCCGAGTCTGACACATACAGTGTGCCCTCTACAGCACATGCCAAATTCATTAATGAATGTAATAATGAGTAATCTGTGCTAATTGTACTGATGAACATGTAATACTAATTAAAAGATACAGCATATGGAGAAAAGTATAGGACACATGTCTTATTCATGGAATTCAGGTTTCTCTTTCGGTCCCATTTTCCCCCAGTGTATAACATCCAGTCCCTCACCCCCCGGTGTATCACCTCCAGGCCGTCACTCCCCTTGTGTATTACATCCACTTTGCCCACCCTAGTGTATAACTCTGGGCAGCAGTACAGTATATAACTTCCAACCCCCTGGTGTATAACCTCCGGCCCCCCCGGTGTATAACTGCCTTTACTAACACGTGACAGATTGGCCAGTGGTGCAGAGCTCACTGATACCAGCGTGGTCCTGTAATAGGAGACATCGGTGGAGGAACAAGTCCGTCCATGACATTTCTTCCTCCGGAGTCTTCCCCCATCACCTATGAGTGATATTACTGAGAAGTGGAAGGAACTGTAGCAACTCAGCCATGAAGTGGAGACCCCATGATGTTACAGAGCGGGGGGCCAAGTGCTGAGGAGCAGAGGTCAGAAAAGTCACCACTGCTCTGCTGACCCCATAACTGCAGAGTCCAGACCTCCTCTGGTATCGGCACAAACACTGCACCCCCGCCGGGAGCTTCATGGCCGAGCAGCTGCATGCAGCCGTACATCACCAAGCACAATGCAGAGCGTCGGATGGAGTGGTGTAAAGCCGCCACCACTGGACTCTGGAGGAAACATGTTCTGTGCAGTGACTGATCGCACTTCTCTATCTGCGTCTGATGGAGGAGTCTGGGTTTGGAGGACGTTACCCCCTGACTGCATTGTACTCGCTGTACAGATGGTGGAGGAGGATAATGCTATGGGCTGTTATCAAGGGGCGGCCTCGGATCTGCACAAGACATGGTGGACAATTATGCAATCTGTCAGATGTTTGAGGATCTGTGTTCAGTGATTTTAAAACGTATAGAATAAAGTTACAATAAACACGAAGTTTCTAAAGAAGGACGGAGTGCTGGCTTTTCTCTAACTGGATTACAGAGGCAAAAAGTACAATAAACAAATATTTTCAAAGTTTATTTAAACATATTACATATTCCCATACTTACTTTGGCCATTAAAAAAAGGAAAAATATTTTTTATGCATTTCCCCATTCTACAAAATGCTACTATATATATTTATCTAAAAATTATTCCTAATATATATGCGATCTGTCCTGCAAAAAATATGGCCTTAAATGCATGCATAAAGACTAAAAATAAAAAATGATCACATAGTATGAACTGAGGCTGAAACAAAAAATAATTCTCCATTCGTAAATTTGTTTTTCTTCCAGGACTAATTAGATCGGTCATCAATATCAAGATCAGAGGGGGTCCAACACCCGGCACCCCCAACCAATCAGCTGATGCCAGGAGCCAAGGCCACAGGAATCACACAATGTATGAAGACAGAACAGCTCCCTGCACTGTTTAGTGGTCATTTTTAGGTACTGCAGCTCCGTTCTCATTGAAGTCAATGTGAACTGAGCTGCAGTACCTGAGAACGACCACTACGCAGTGTAGGGTGCTGTGCTGTTCCAGCTCTGTACGCTGAGAATAACTGGCAGCCATGGCTCTAGGTATCGGTTGAGATGTCAGGTGTTGAACCAACATCTATCTAAGGTTGCATCAAAAGTATCTTAGTCCCTTTAAGGTTGAAAATAATGCTGTCCTTAAGTGAAACCTTACCAGGTGAAGTGAATTCACTAAGCCACAGGTCTGGGTGGGCACACTGACCCCAGGCGTTGATGTAGCAAGCAAGAAGGCATGTGGGCAGGAAGGACTTGACAACACAGGAATCTCAGGAGCAGCAGGACGAATGAAGTGGAACCCCGCAGGGATGAATGCAAGCAGAAACATAAAAGCACAGATGGTTGACCAAACATAGGATGAGAGTCTCAATCCCAAGACACAGGTGTGTGCATTAATGGGCCTTAAATAGGTCTAGGGAGATGAAGTCAACTGATCCACTTGGCCAACCTGCAAAACCCGATGTGGAGCACAACAGGGGGCAGCAAAACCAGGGGAAGGAAACGGAGCCTGGGATACCCGGGATAGGTGTGTACCAGTAAATTGTAAAGCTTATATTTTGGGTACTCAGACCACTTATAGCCCTCCATGATACAATTCTGTACACGTTAGCCTACATAGTATGCAGAACGTACTCCATGGCACACTGCTGTAATTCTTCAGCTATCCAGAGTGCAGGACTTATTCACACCTGAAAAAGTCCTCAAGTTGGCAAATCTGGTGCAAGCGGATTGTTAACAGCGTATAAATACTTCGAATTGTTGCGCTATTGACAATCGTCACCTCCTTGGGTGTCATCACCTGTGACCTATTTCCACACTGAGAATAATGAAGACACGTGAGGGGCCCTAGATCTGCCAAAGAAACTCGGGTGATGCATCACTCACCAAACTTGTCCTACGAGAGCTCCGGTACAATCACTCACGATACATGTCACCTGCATTTCTCGCATCCTGACGTATAATCTGGATATTTCACACACAAACACAGAGTAACACAGTGACAAACATTTACACAGAGGATCCCAGTGATCCGTCCCCGCTGTGTACAGTAGCTACTACAACTTTAAGGTTATATGAGGACTCAATGTTATTTTATGGTGCAGAAATGACAAGTCCCTATTATAAAGTGTGACTAATGCTGGACTGTCACTATGGGAATGTAAATAAATGATCGGCCAGGGTTCGGCATGATGGTAGTATCACTGGTGGCACCCAAACAGCTCTCGGATGTCACCACAGTGTCCAGATCTGCACCCCTAGCATCCTCTCCTCCAGCTGTGGCACTTATTCCAGACCCTCTACCCATCGCTCAGCTCGTTATTTAGAGAATAGGTGCATAGGACAAGGCATATGCTGACATTATCCTGGGGCCAACTTACACACCTTAGCTAGCCATCTCGTGGTACCAGGCAATGAGCCTCTCTCACACATGCTAGACCTCCCTTCTCTATTTAGCATCGTCTCAAGTTTCCAGATTGTCACTCATTTGTAGGCTACCACTCTCTGCATATTGATGTGTTAGGCTTGTTTTAATATTAATGTTGGGGCATAACAACCTTATGGAAAGATATGAAGAAGGGTGTGGCCCTTTAAATATTTTAGGATGTAGTGGACTTTGGTGGTCAAGTGACTCCCCACTTAGAGGTGGCAGAAGGATGCAGTCACACACAGATTTCATTTCAATTATTTTTCTCACAAGAAAGCAACAAACTTAATGATAAGCAGCTTTATACGAGGCAACAAGCTTGATGGTTAAACAGTCTTAAAGAGGCAATGTGCTTGATGGTTACACAGTCTTGAAGGTGTAATGTGCTTGATGGTTACACAGTCTTGAAGGTGTAATGTGCTTGATGGTTACACAGTCTTGAAGGTGTAATGTGCTTGATGGTTACACAGTCTTAAAGAGGTAATGTGCTTGACAGTTACACAGTCTTGAAGGTGTAATGTGCTTGATGGTTATACAGTCTTAAAGAGGTAATGTGCTTGATGGTTACACAGTCTTAAAGAGGTAATGTTCTTGATGGTTACACAGTCTTAAAGAGGTAATGTGCTTGATAGTTACGCAGTCTTAAAGAGGTAATGTGCTTGATGGTTACACAGTCTTAAAAAGGTAATGTGCTTGATGGTTACACAGTCTTAAAGAGGTAATGTGCTTGATGGTTACACAATCTTAAAGAGGTAATGTGCTTGATGGTTACACAGTCTTAAAGAGGTAATGTGCTTAATGGTTACACAGTCTTAAAGAGGTAATGTGCTTGATAGTTACACAGTCTTACATAAGGTAATGTGTTAGATGTTGCAAAGCCTTACATGAGGCAAGAAGCTTGATGGTTTTAAAGTCTCACGAGAGGCAACATGATAACTTGTACAGAGTGTAACAATGCTATTCACTTGGGAGCGATATGAGGTATCACCGGAACCGTTTTTATTTAAAATTCCGGCTGGTTTATTGCAGTCCTCATAAACCACATCACTGGAAACTCAAATACAGTCCTTGTCTGGCTCAAAGTACAACATAAAGAAAAAAGTCCATATAATAGTGCTGGTTAGCCTGCGTGGCTTAGAGTCCAGCTTCTTAGTCCTTTATCGAAGGCACTCAATCCAGGAGCTCTGCACACTTCCATACACACAGACATGTGTGAGACAAACAGGTCTCAATTTACAAAGTGAACCACACCCAGGGGTGAAGACATGGTGAGCAGCCATCTTTCCCAACTATTCAGCTGCTCACAACCAAACTGTCATGGCCGATTAACCCCTTTTAGTCTTATATGTCCTAAAACATTTCTCCAAGTTTATCTCCCATCCACTTGACTCGCCCAGGGGGATGGGGACGACTCGGTACCCGGGCCTTTGCCTGGCCTTTGGGGATGTTGCGGTGGTCGGCTCCCGGGTCCGTACCCTGGGGTCAGCTTTTAATAGGGGATTGTTTGTTAATTTTATGAAAGTTCGTGATGCCACCTGTGGTTTCTGGTGAGAATCACCAGCGCTGCGGCAGTCCACTGAGGCCGGTGATAAGGCAGCTCGATGGTATAGCTCCCCACAGGTGGAGCTAGGCCTCAGGGCAGCGTACGGAGAGGGGGATGCAGGACAGGCGAGACTCAGCCGGGTCAGAGCAAGAACGGGGACGGACACAATAGTCACTTCAGTACCTTTTACTGGTGGTAATTCAGGCGCATCCCGGAGCACTGTAGGGTGAAGGGTGCATATCAGGATCCTCCCCAATGAGCGGGCGTAGGGCCTCCTGTTTCTTGCCTCTGTGTAGTAAGTTTCTGACCTGCCTGAAGCTAGGCCTAACTTTATCTCTGTCCTGCACCGGCTGACGTTGTGGTAGGGCCTTCTCTTGGAGTGCACGCTCCCAACTTACGGGGCCTATGTGTCTCCTGGCTCTGTTACGTATCAGCTCTCTGGTGAACCTGGGACCTGTAGTTCTCCAGGGATTCCGGTTATGCCTTACTGGGTCGTAGAGATCCCGGTAAGCTCGGACCCGGTGTCCGGTATATGTTTCGGGGTGAGCTGGGTAAGCTCCTCTGCCCCCACTGCTACTCACTTTCCACTCGCCTTCGGCCACGCTCGGGCCCTCCCTAGGCTACTCACACTAACGGCAGTTTGCCGCTCTTCACCGCTCTTACAGGCGTCGGCACACCTTGGGCTCACTTACTTGAGCTCCTGAGTCTAGCTTGGCCTACCTCTGCAGACAGACTTCTGCAGGAACCAAACTGAGAACTTTGTCCCTCTCTGGCTGTGAGCTGGAACTCAGTTCTGGCTAGACTGAACTGCCTAGCTCCACCTTCCCTATTTATATCCCTAACTGGCTCCCTCTGCTGGCCTGAGGTGGAAGGTGGAGATGTGTGAATGTTTATGGGGGCCTCTTGTGGAGGATTCCATCAATGCACTCTTCTAGGATCTGTGGTACCAAGCGCAGCTGGGTGCCACACACTAGGTGTCCAACAATCTCTTGAGAGGTAGACAATTAGTCCCTATAACAGTGGATTCAATTTGTGATAATTTGCTGACACTTGCATTGGTATGCTTGCAAACTCCTCAGCAACACATCCATTACTCTGCAACATTTTTTAAATCACTTTCTCAGCATCTCAGCATATATTCACAGTGCTGGTCTCAACCTACTTCATGGTCAATTGGTTTTACACATGTAACACTAGGGGTTACATAGTCTTACATGATGTTACAAGCTTGATGATTACATGGTCTAACATTAGGCAATTAGCTTGTTGGTTACATGGTCTTACATGAGGTAATGTGCTTGATGATGCAAAACCTTACATGAATCAAGATGCTTGATGGTCTTAAAGTCTCACAAGAGGCAACAATATAACATGTACGGAGGTAAACAATTAGTCCCTATAACAGTGGGTTACATTTGGGTCAATTTGCTGACACTTGCATTGGTATGCTTGCAAACTTCTCAGCAGCACATCCACTACTCTGCAACAATCTTGTGTCACTTTCTCAGCATCTCAGCATATACTCACAGTGTTGGTCAAAAGCTACTTTATGGTCAATTGGTTTACACTTGTAACACTTGGCTGAATGGTTACACAGTCTTACAAAAGGTTACAAGCTTGATGGCTATAAGGTCTAACATTGGGCAACTAGCTTGATGGTTATATGGTCTTACATGAGGTAATGTGCTTGATGGTGCAAAGCCTTACATGAATCAAGAAGCTTGATGGTCTTAAAGTCTCACAAGAGGCAACAAGATAACATGTACGTGGGTAGACAATTAGTTGCTTAAATTTGTGTCCATTTGCTGATACTTGCATTGGTATGCTGGCAAACTCCTCAGCAGCACATCCATTACTCTGCAACAGTTTTTGTGTCACTTTCTCAGCATCTTAGTATATATTTACAGTGCTGGTTCCAACCTCTTTCATGGTCAATTGCTTTTACACTTGTAACACTTGGCTGACACTTATAACTCTTGGCTTTCCACCATTTACTGACACATGCAACAGTCTTCTGCCAGTCTCCTCAGCAGAACCTCAGTCACACTCAGGTTGTTATGAATGTAGACCAAATGTTGCAAGTGTCAATTTTTTATCTCTCCAATCTGTTGACTCATGTTGCCTTCTTGTAACCAAAGGTTTTCAACTGACAACTGTAAAGGGTACATCCTTATGCCATCTCTGAGTGCGGAACCACCCTACTACAAAGTGTCACTACATCTAAATACTTTTAAACTGGCACTCCATCTGATTTCTCTTCTTTAAAGGGGATTCGCCACCTCATCAGCATCCAACAGCAGCAACACCAATATCCCATCATGAACCAAGTATGGAGGAAATCTTCTGTGTGTTCCAAAGAACTTACTGTCATTTGGAGATTTCCTTGCATCCATTCTCCCTTATCCCAGTTGACGGGAGTGTTGTTTCGTCTTCACGGTGCCGAACTTACCAGAAAACTCATCAGCAAATGGATCATCCGGATTCAGGTACAGATGTAGCTAGATGCTTGAATGCCTTTAGATAAGCATCAAGGTAATTTTTAATGCACTTGATAACCCTAATGTGAACCCAGCCTTTAAAAAAGCACTCCCATCAAAGCTTTGATGCTCTTAATATATTGCAATCATCATATTATACATCACTGTGTACTTACAATTGCTCATATTGCCCTTCTACCAGATAATTCTTCTCTTTTCTCTGCTAAATGTAGAAACAGGAAGTTTCTCGTCCATGCATTTATCATTCCCCTCTTCAACTCCTGACCCAGCTGCTCCCTCCCCTTGCCATGACTTTTGCAGTGACCTATGAGTCATACAGGAAAAATTGATCTCTTGTTTCTACACAGAGCTTAGAAGGATTCAGCTAGTCTGTTTTTAATCACGTGATGTCATAGACCTAATGGAAAAGAGAAGAATTAGCCAGGTAGAAAGGCAAAATGAGCAATTGTAAGTATACAGTGCTATATAATATGATGACTGCAATATATTAAGAGGATAAAAACATTGATGGGAGCGCTTCTTTAAGATGTAAACATGACCCATATTTCATATGTTTCATATGCCAGTCTTAAACCATATCTTGCTCTTTGAAAACTCACATACATCTTAATAAATTTAGTGCATCAAATTTCTGCCAATCTTGGAGCCTCCGCCTATCCTGCCAATCTTCTCCCACTTTTCAAATCACTTTTGAAAAGTGACAGGAGAAAGCAAAACAGCAGAAAGTCGCTGAATTTTGCACAAAAATGACATTCACAAAAAAAATTCAATTTTTGTGAAGTACAGTCGTTGAGAAATTACCCCCGGCACTGTATGATAAATTGTCATGAATTGTGATGAAAGTGATTTCATATTTAAGAAAAAAGCAAAAAATAACTTGACCTTGTAAAGTTTTTGCTGTCTACATCTAAGTACAGTTTCCTCAGCCAATATGCATCTATTAAAACCCGGGAACTGGACTTGTACCTTGAAAATCGCTTGGCAATCAGTGACTTAAAGGGGTTGTCGCAACTTCTTAAAATGGATAAAAGTTTCAAAGTGGTTGTTTAAACATGCAACTTAGCAAATTAGCTCTTATTAAAAATCCTCTCAATTCTCAAGAACAGAGAGATTTTTAATGCTATTGTATACTGCACGTTGCCTTAACCCCTTTAAGTACAAGTAGAAAAAAAATGTATGCAATCCATAAAGAAACATTGTAGTCTATAATTAACCCTCCTTTGCGCTACTGATGCTGCCGTGCTCCACATTTTACAGGTCATGCATGTGTTATAGATTTGTGTTGTCCACAATATGGCGCTCATAAACTGCTCCTGCTCATACTGAACCTTTGTCTCCTGCTCGTACTGAATCTTTGTCTCCTGTTCATACTGAACCTTTTGTCTCCTTCTCGTACTGAACATTTGTCACCTGCTCGTACTGAACCTTTGTCACCTGCTCCTACTGAACCTTTTGTCTCCTTCTAGTACTGAACATTTGTTACCTGCTCATACTGAACCTTTGTCACCTGCTCGTACTGAACCTTTGTCTACTGCTCTTACTGAACCTTTGTCTACTGCTTGTACTGAACCTTTGTCTCCTGCTCATATTGAACCTTTGTCTCCTGCTCGTACTTAACCTTTGTCTCCTGCTCGTACTTAACCTTTGTCTCCTGCTCGTACTGAACCTTTGTCTCCTGCTCATACTGAACCTTTGTCTCCTGCTCATACTGAACCTTTGTCTACTGCTCTTACTGAACCTTTGTCTCCTGCTCGTACTGAACCTTTGTCTCCTACTCGTACTGAACTTTCGTCTCCTGCTTGTACTGAACCTTTGTCTCCTGGTCGTACTGAACCTTTGTCTCCTGCTCATACTGAACCTTTGTCTCCTGGTCGTACTGAACCTTTGTCTCCTGCTCGTACTGAACCTTTGTCTCCTGCTCATACTGAACCTTAGTCTCCTGCTCATACTGAACCTTTCTCTACTGCTCTTACTGAACCTTTGTCTCTTGCTCTTACTGAACTTTTGTCTCCTGCTAGTACTGAACCTTTGTCTCCTGCTCATACTGAACCTTTGTCTCCTGCTCGTACTGAACCTTTGTCTCCTGCTCCTACTGACCCTTTTTCTTCTGCTTTTACTGAACCTTTGTCTCCTGCTCGTACTGAACCTTTGTCTCCTGCTCGTACTGAACCTTTGTCTCCTGCTCGTACTGAACCTTTGTCTCCTGCTCGTACTGAACCTTTGTCTCCTGCTCGTACTGAACCTTTGTCTCCTGCTCGTACTGAACCTTTGTCTCCTGCTCATACTGAACCTTAGTCTCCTGCTCATACTGAACCTTTCTCTACTGCTCTTACTGAACCTTTGTCTCTTGCTCGTACTGAACCTTTGTCTCCTCATTTAAAAAAATATTTTTTTTCCTAATCTTGCAAATTTTATTGCAGTCAATCTCACAGAGTCAGTTTTCGCCATGGCTTTATTAAATCCAGTCTTATTTCTACACAGTTTTCAGAATGTCTACATTCAAGTAAAGTTTCTTCAGCCAATATGCATCTCCTAAAATCCAACAACTGGACTTGTACCTTGAAAAGCGCAACCCATTTTTTTGGAATGTGTCTTCGAAAATGTTGCATTGTTTTGCAGATCTTCTACAAATAGTACAAGATAAAAGGTCTTCTGGTTTTCAGCACAGTATTTAGCCACATGGCACAAAGATGGTACCAATGGAACAAGCGTTCAAAAATAGGGTTGGAGGAACCACGATGTTTAAGACGCAATCCCACTTCTGCACGGGTATCTCTCCTACAACCTCTGACTTTTTGGCAGGGCTTATATGGTCCAAAAAATCTAAAAAAAAAATAGGGACTTTCCCAGCAGATTTAGGACTGTTGGTAGCCATTCATTTGACCTGGGAAAGCACCTTTGGGAAATCAAATTAAATGTTGCAACAATGAACAGTGCAATGGGTTACAACAAACCCTATTTATTTACAGCGTAAAATATCCTCTGCTGTTTCTCGTCAGTCTTCAAATTTTCTGATCCACAGCATGCAACATCGGTAATTTCGTGGACTTCATTCATTGAAATGTAATATGAGAAATCCGCTGCTAAACCTGGCACCAAATCCAAGAACAGAATCTGCATGTAACACATGAGAATTTGAGGCAGATTGTTAAGCCATTTTCATGGCAAAACTCCACAAGCATATGGTGCACACTGCCTGCATTCATGCACTTAGGGTATGTGCCCACGATGCAGAAATGAAGCAGAAAATTTCTGCAGCGTTTCTGCATGTTCTTGCCAGTCAAAAATGCTTGCGGATTTTACAAGCGTTTTTGACGCGTTTTTACATGCGGATTTGACTTGCGTTTTTCAAGTGCATTGGGACCTCAAATCCGCATGCGGAAACGCACAAATAATGGACATGCTGCAGATTTTTCTGCAAGGAAAATCCGCTGCGGAAAATTCCGCAGCATGGGCACAGAAGATGCAGATTTTCATTGGGGACCATGGGGCACGAATTACCAAGTGTTTTGCAAGCGTTTACGCTGCAGACATTCCGCATCAAAAACGCTTGAAAAACGCATAGTGGGCACACAGCCTTAGCGGTATATTGTAATATTTCCATAGGCCGCCATTCAGCAGACGAGGGCAAAAACTCTATTTTTTGGCCTCTTTCTGGCTCATGAGTGTATACGTCAGACTTTAGGCTCCGACGATATGTGTATTTAACCCTACAACCGCCAATGCAAAGAAAAATGCTACAGATCACTGTGTGTGTCTCTAGCCTGATTTACTCTATTATTTAGGGATAAGATCAAAAAAAGTTTGCCCAGGACCCTCCTATTTCAGTAGAGGTGCTTTTTTATTAGGGCAGCAGATAGACTTATTTGCAAAAACTCCTAGACCTAAACCCAAGAGGAGGTAAGTCTCCTGCTGGTTTATAGACGCCATCCAAATGTGATCGTAGGAAATTCACCTCTCGGGGTCATAGTCCCAAACTTGACATCTGATAGGTTTATTATTTGGGGGAAATCTTCTAATTGTAACTTGAGCTTGTTTCTATCACATTATGGAGCATTGTGTGGCATGAGGTTTTCTGACAGATTTATGATTTTTTAAAAAAGCAAGCAAAATAATTACTCTTCATTTCCCAGTTAGGGAATATTCACACACACCCTTTTTTTAATACTACACCAATTTGATCATATATTTTCTGGAAGGTAAAATGTATGTGGTGCAGGATACACTTTTTTATTATCTTTTCTTGGGTGGGGTTTTTTTCCAAAAAAAAACTACTCTTTTTTTTTTAAATTATCATTGCAAAACTCTTGAACTCTTGGTCTGGCTTTTTTTTTCCCCCCCTTATTCCAAAATGTACATCCGGGAAAAAAAAAGGGCCATGAGCACAAAATAAAAAAGTTTCCACCACCTGCATTTTTCATCACCGAAATACGGAATAGCAATCTGCTCTGATTTATTGCGGAGGATTTTATATATTTTTTCCTTTTTTTTATGCAAATTTGAATCAGATTTTTTTTTTCCATGTGCAGAAATTCTACTCTTAAAAACACAACTCCATTTATTACACCTATTTTTTTTTCAGATTCCACATGGAGGCCTAAAGGGGAAAAAAAATGCATAGAAAACTCAGAGTTCAGTAATTTTATATGCACAGCGGACAGGAGTTTTCATGAAATCACATCCTTCTTGCTTGAACTGTTAAATGAAGTGGATTTAGTGCACACAAAAAAAAAATTCTGAGTTTATGCTGAGTGTGAACATGACCTAAAACGTTACCATTGTCTAGAATGGGGCCTTCTTTGCCCACGCTTCGTTAAGTAGGGGATGACATTAAATAGTTCTCCGCCTTCCTATAATAAATATACTGTAGGTTTGAAATAATTAGTTTTACCCGGATGTGCGTATTTTTTATTTTGCCGGTAAACCTCCATTTTTCCGGTTAGTTGTCATTACAAGGGATATTTTGTAAGAATCCAGGTAAACATACAAGTGATCTAATTCTGGATTTACTTCCTTATTCCTAACAATGGAGAGAGCTGAAGGAAGGAGCCTGACAGCCATTGACGGAGCTTGAAGACCTGTCAGGAGCCTCTGCAGTCTTCACATGTCCAGGTGAGTCAGGGCGGAAGGAGCGGTGTAGTCAAAGGTGTGCGAGGCAGGGCTAAACCAGTTTGACAACTTTCAATGCTCTTATGCTCCTTTTTTCTAAAATAGACATGCAGATAAGGAAGAGAAAGAAGGAAACCGTCATGCTGAGATAGTTAAAGCCAAGTCTGGGCTTTGGAGCAACCGCCAGATCTAGTGTCCTATAAGTGGTCTGAGAAGTGGAAGGATTGACGTTCCAAGATCATCATGGTAAGTGTCTGTGGACTAACCTAGTCATGGTGTCATTCTAGGAAGTTTGTGTCTTATGTTCTTTTAGGGAGTAGGAATCAATCCTGGTGCATTGCTGAAAACCGTCGTGATCATATGGGATTGAGGACACCGATACGGCGAGCAGTTATGGAGATGATCATGACCCGAGCAGATGGTCCATAATTGTCGTTGGTTTCGCAGACATGGCTTGATACATTTTGCCTGGCATGGCGTTTGTTGGCCAAGAACGCCAGATGTTGTGCTAAAGTCAGTAGTATAATATCTAACGTCCTTCATAGAAAGTGTTTTGCTTTGTTACGTTTTTGCGTTTGTTTGTTTTTATTATTAAACACACCGTATTCTAAGTTAGTTTTTTTGGAGTTTTCCCCTTATACGTTTCTGTAGAACCTTTGAAAATCAGCAAGGGCGAAAAAAAACACATGTACATACTAATGAAAAATCAATGTTAATGTAAAGTAATTTTACTTTTACATGAACTTTTTTGGGTTGATTGGGAACTTTTGGAACACAGGATACATGTTGCAGTTACTTTTTTCCAGGTTGGTTTTGATAACTGTTTTGTGGCTTATATTTTAAATTTTCAAAATCGTAACATACACCTTTTTTTTTTTTTTTCTACCAAGACCATACATGCGTTAATATGTCACTTTGTGCTTATATGATACCATGAGAAATTAAAAAAAAAAAATTCACATGACTTGTGATGTTTAAGGCTGTGTGCCCACGATAAGTTGTTGATGCTGCATATAGAAATCCCATGCCTGGGCTTTTTTAATACCTAGCATAACCTGAATTGGTGGGATAGATTGATAAATAATGACTGTCATTTAATTGTGATCTTATTCTCTCGCATGTGAGAATCGGATTATAGGTGCGGAGAAGATGGAGAACTTAATTTTTCCATTGTGTGAGTTGGCATATGTCGGACTGCACTCGGATGACATCAGAGTGCAGTGCAATGTTTTGCGCGCGCCGCCCAATACACGTCCAATTTCACTTTGTATCTGCTTTTTTTTTAAACAACTGAACCCCCGAAGATAAAAACAAATCAATTCTGCAAATATAAACTCTGCAAACACACAACAAACATTTTTAAAATTCAACCTATTGCTTTTCATAGGCTAAAAATGGTCCAAAAACGGAATCCATTGGGACGTACTGAAAAAAAAACAAATGCAATGTGCATTAAAAAACACATAACCAAAATGTAAAAATGCATAAAACCATTTAACAATACTAGAAATATTCATTTTTTTTGTTTTTTTTAGAAAATGTTTTATCTGATTTGTCAGAGTCCTAAGGGTATGTTCACACAGAGGTTTTTCTATGAATTTTTAAAGCGGATCAGCTTCAAAATCCACACCTAAAACGGCTTCAAATACTCTTCAATATGCATCGCGAAGTGGATCTGCTTACAAAAACACCCTTCTATTATAGAGGAGTATTATAAAGCTCTAAAAGTGACATAAATCAGAGGATGAATGTAGCGAATGCTCCACGCAGCAGGTTTATAGTCAGACTTTCACCTTTATATCATGTGAGATATATTTTATGCGTCTTAAGTAGTAACCTAATGCATTTTGCTTTTTGTTTTCTAATGTTTGATCTTTGTGCTGTTCAATGGTTTTGCGACTTTTATTTTGTATTTTTCTGGAAAGCGGGTAGCACATGAGGCCGGTCTCATTCTGTGCTGGAAATTGGCAGCAGAAAATATAGCAAACTCTTGGGTCCCGATTCATCAAAATGAGCATTTTGCACACAAGTGTCAATCAATTTGGCGATTCTTTTAGCTTCCATGCCCCGCTGTGCAAACTGGAGCTTATTTCTGTTATAGTTTACACCACCTTTATGGCAAAAATGATTTTGCTTTTCATTAATCCCCTTCATACAATGCTACTCCCACTTTTCAAAAAGTTGGCGTTGCTGGCCAGAATTAATGTAAAAAAACTCCAAAAACTTTTTTTTTGCACCAATTTTAGCAAAAAAATCTTGCAACAGTTTTGCACCAGAATTCTACCAAAAACTGTTTGATGAATTGCAGCCTTGATGTCTACAGGTTATACCTTCAGAAGAGGGTGCATTTTTGACTACCATGCATTTTAGATGGAAATGGCCCAAGAAACGATCGTTTGTTGGTCAATGATCAAAAATAAATACTGCACCAGCCAAAATCAATTTTGAACAAATACAAATGTTTGTTGGACGGTCATCAGACGAAACTAACCGGCTTATAATTGCAAATTATGGTCAAAATTGGCCATTTCATCCAATTTTAAATAGTATTGCATCTGTAGGACCACAGGAGCAACAAAGGGAGCCCTCCAACTCTAACCCCCTAGATGCCGCAGTCGCTATTGACCACGGCATCCAGAGAGTGGATAGCCAGACTGGCGCTCTGATTCCTGCCATTTCAGATGCTGGAAAGTTGCAAATACTTGTAACTTTTTCTCCATAGAAGATGGTAAGAGATTGTGAAGCATGGAAATTTGCAAAGGATAGGTCTGAAGCATGTTGAGATATATATGTTTATATATAATATAAACAATTTTTTTTCTTTCTGCCTTTTTCATTTTTGTGCTGTTGTGTTCAACCATTTTTTTTTTGTGCCTTTTATACTACTGGATCAATAACGCAAATCTTTTAAGATGATATGAGTGGCGGCTATCATTTGGACTATTGCAAAATTTGAGAATTGCCATGTGTGGTGCAATGACATGAATGACACGTTGCCTATGGCAGTTTTGCAAACAGAGACTGGTTGCATCTAAAAAATTCCAGTTTTGCCCATGCAGGTTGGATGTGGATTACACCTGTCCCATACTTTCTAACTTTAGAGTGGGGTGACCTTTTCGGAAACGTCCCCAAAGCACTTGGGGGCTGCCAACTGTTAAGTCTAAGTTTACACGTATGACACCTCTTTTTCCAGGACAACTAAGTTCTTGCCAGGATTGTATCAGAAAGATCAGGAGACTTTTGCCAACCATGTTGGCACAGTGAGGAGTTGATATGAGATTTATCAGAATCTCCTAAAAACCCCTTTAAATGCATGTGTTAAGTATAAACTCTATACTCCTTAGTACAAAAAAATAAATAAATAGTGGAATCCACGGCATAAACTTGTCAAACATGTGTCAGGGGTTCCTACTCTCGATATACAGTACATCTGCACAAAGGTGACCGAATTACAAATGGCACGTGCTTGGACTTACAAATGGACGAATCCATTATCCAACTAACTTTAATATTTCTCGACAATGTTTTCTGTTCTAATTCGACTTGGATAAACATTGGCAAAGGTCTCATCTCCACATCACAATGACTTCATGTTGATGTTTCAGACCACAATGGTTTCGACAACTGTGGGAAACGCATTGAAATGACTCCTTGTATTTCTGGTTTTCTACCGTCTGACCACTGACTTTTTCTGTTTTACTTGGCAAAAAAAAAAAGACGCCCTAGTAAGATTTCAATGTTAATAGAAGGTAAACCAACCAGTCCTGTCAGGATGAGACCTATACTGAGACAGTAATAAAGGCTGGAACGACCGAAGTTCATCCGGTTCAATTTATTCTTCTGCAATGTTGATCCAGACGTAGGTAATCTCCCTCATGAGACAAAAGCCAATTTTACTAATCTTTGGGGTCGGTACTTTGGTAGCCCACCTTTGAACCCTCTCAAGCTCTACTATTCTTTTTTGGCAACGTTGGTGCCCAAAATTTTACCTAATTTTTGCAATTTGACATTTATATAATGGCACAACCATCTTCTTGTTTTTGGTGCCCACCACAATCTGCCTTGGAGAAGATGGATGCCACGGTTGACTTTTAATGTTGGCGATAATCCTTTATCACCTGTACAACAGGTGATCGGTGAGGATCTGACTGCTCAGACCCCTACTTTTCCCAAGAATGGACCCTAAAGTGCCGCACTGGAATGGAGCGGTGATAGTGCATGACGTCACCTCTCCATTTATTTTTTATAGGACTTCTGGAGACTGGACTGTTGTAATTGACTATCTCCAGCAGTCCTATAAGAATAGAGCAATGGCTCAGCTATTTCCAACAATCCTATAGAAAATGATTGGAACACTAAAGCGAATGCACGGCCATTGCTCCATTCTATTGGTGCCAAGTCCATTCAACATGTCACCCTTGTATTTTCTCATTTAGTGAGTAACCTTCCAAAGTGCATAATCCTACAATATTAAAGTGACCCTCAACCTTGGGGCTGAAAAGTACGACTTGGAGCAGGAGGTAAGGAACTTTGATCTGAGCAGTGGAGGCAAATATATAGTGACTTTTCAGTCCAAGGTGGAGGGTCATCAGAACATTCATAAATGTATGAAGAAAGGTATCCAGCAAGCAGGTTATCTAGTAAAAACAATCCACTATTTTATTGTGATCCAAGATAGAAATTCCCCCAAAAAACACAACCAAACCACCACCGCTAAAAAAATAGTTAAAATGCAAAGCAGACGCATTTTGGACGTCAGTCCTTAATCTTTGCAGTGATTAAGGACTATTGTCCAAAATGCGTTTGCTTTGTATTTTAATTGGTTATTTTTTTTAATTTTTCTTTTTCTATCTTGGATCACAATAAAATAGTGGCCTTTTTATGGATAATCCACTTGCTGGACACCTTCTTTGTTCTGTTTCCAAGCAAGGAATCTCCATGTGGGTGAGCTGACATCAGAGGTTTTCTCATTGTTCGTTAATAACTGTAGGGTTGTTAACTTGGGAAGGGAAAATCCATGAATGTTTATTCACTAAATGGGGAAAACACATGGTTAACACAGTGAAAGGGTTTGGCTGTTTTTGTTGACTTAGACCTTTTTAAAGAGCGTTCTCACCGGAAGTTATCACCTACGCAAAGGACTTGCTGTTCTTGGATGTCCCAGAGGTCCTGAGAATGGGGCTCTGAAACACGTATAGTCACTTTTCCGTCCCAGAGTGGGGGATCAGTGTTAGGGAAAAGTAAGCCGGACGTATAACTTGGACAAGGATCGCAATGCAATGCTTGGACTAACCATTGGTTCTCCCGATCCTAGCGTGACAGCATGTATTTCTATGCAGCTTTCACGCTTGGTTCAGGAGAACCACCAGCCAGTCCGTGCATTGCAATGTGATCCTCTTCTGAGTTGAGACTCTTCCCTAAGGCTCAGCTGTCACTTTTTTTGCTCAAGACTCAAATTTGTGTAGATCCATTAATCATAGACGACTATCCTCCTTACTAGTGAACGGAGAGGACTACGCATGCGTGACCACCTCTCCATTCCTGACGGCACACAGGCTCCCACTCTCCAGATAGATGTGGAGCCCGCGTCTATTGGATATTTATGGCATAATATCTTCTACATGTGGATGATATTGCTGAAAATCTGCTCCACGATTACAATACGAATACAACGCGTTATTCACATGCGTTCTGCTGCATATTCATCAGTGTGGACGTTCCCTGAGGACAGAGCTCTGTTTTTCTGACAACAAAAAGTTACATACAACTATCAAATCCCTCTTAGGTCAAGTTCACACGTTCAGTATTTGGTCAGTATTTTACATCAGTATTTGTAAACCCAAACCAGGAGTGGGTGATAAATACAGACGTGGTGACGTGTTTCTATTATACTTTTTCCTCTGATTGTTCCATTCCCGGTTCTGGATTACAAGTACTGATGTAAAATACTGAACGTGTGAACGTGGCCTTATTCTGTGACTGAGCTCCTCTGCCCTCAAAAATCAATGGCTTTTTGTATCTTTACTCGAAGAAAAACGTGGATAAATGGAACTGCGTTCATTACTCATCTTCCTCAGGAGACTTGGGACATAATTATTATTATTCTTACATCGAAATGATGTCTACACATTCCAACTACGAGGATTAACGGCCTCTTAAGCAATTTTGCATTCATTAGTAAGAATCTCATTTGATTTGCACTTTTATTACACTTTGATGTAATTTTTAAATCCATTTTAATCTCGGTTCCCAGAAGCTTTTGCTTTCTGGAAATGATCCCTGTAGAGAAGTATACGATTTAATCTAAACATACCCAAAAAGAAATTTCTTCCAAAACTGAGGAAGCAAGAATGTATTACCCTCTCTCCAACTTTCCTGGTACTGGCTATACAGTAGATTGGCAACAAAAGTTGAATTTTAAAGCATATCTGTACTTTCATACCTGTAGATAAACCTGGTCTCGCTGCCCTCATCAACAAGATAAATCTGCTTTTGGTGCATATACTAGTATGACAAGTCCAGAAACTGTCCTGTTTCCAAGATCTGTAACTTAACACAATTTGTTTTCCATCAGCACTTTGCCAGCATTACAGGTGTTGGAACTACCTTTCCCTCACTTCTAAGTAGAGATGAGCGAACCTGAACTTAAAAAGTTCGGGGTTCGTACCGGACAGTTGCTAAACGCCAAACACTGACTTCTCACGGAAGTCTGTTGCAATGTTCGGGGGAAGGAGAAAACGAGAGAGATTTCAAGCTCAAAAGTTCAGTGGGGACCCGAACTTTTGAGATTGAAATCTCTCTCTCTCTTTCTTTCTCCTTTCTTCTTTTCAATGGGGTTTTGGTTCAAGTTCGGGTACAGTCCTGGTACCTGTAACTTTGGAATAAAGTTTGGATTGGGTACCAGAACCTGAACTTCCACGGGTCTGCTCGCTCATCCCTACTTCTAGGTATGCATTACTGATGCCATCGTCCAATAGCTAGCCCAAACTGAAAGGCCACTTCTGTTATGCCTGAATGCAGCTTGTCAAAAGAACAGGTGCTACGAAAAAAGTTGATCACAGAGCTTGGCGGCTCCATGAGAAATGAATGGATTGGCGGTCAGGCATGGCTACTGCCGCGCCATGCTAGTGGGGATAAAAGTGCCCCATTGTGCCAATCGCTGTAGGTTTCCATGTTCAGAATCCCACAAACAATAAGTTATGGATAGACAATAACTTATCTTCTTCACTGGAGAACCACTACTTTTAAGGACAGTCCAAAATGACCTGCTGTAATATGCTGCAGATTTTTCTCCCCCGTAAACCTGGATAGAAAATCTGGAGCGAATCCACCACTTTAGTTGAGCAAAAAAGATTATCAGGACCCTGGTTGGTAGCCCGTGCCGCCAGATTAGATCTCTGCAGAAATCAGATTGTTGCACAGTTTCAGCGGAAGGGCTATAGATGTGGCAAAGAGCTTGAATTTCTAGTTCCATGCTGAATTGTCGGCCAAATGGTAGCAATGACATGCATAACAAATCATGTCTGTCATTACTGTCGGGTGACATACCGATCACTGTCACCTGCGAAAATGAAAAATTCCATGACCTGGCCATGAACCAGGGCTGGAAAGGCTCCTGGCCATAGAATATGTATTGTGAGAAGCCATTAATGGCGCCATCTAGTGCCAAAAGTCATACAACGTGAGACTGACCCCAGCCTTCCTGGATTCGCACTAACACAACTCACAATTTACTTCTTGGACAACAGATTAAGAAAATTGATATATTTCTTGGATATAATGTCTCTTAAAAGAAGAGTAAATCAGAAAAGTATTAAAGCAAAAATTAATTACATTTGATCAATGTGATGTTTATAGATTTAAGTCTTATTCATCTCCTTTTCTTTTCTATTTACTCTTCAAATGATAAATATTTACACCTTTTTATTTTTTTTATTAAACAAGTTTTTTCTTTGTTGCTACATTACATTTTTTTTATATTACATCCACTTTTTTTTTCTCCCAGTGTTTTTGGTGTCTTATTTTTATTTTTTTTTTTTTACTTGTGTTTTTACAGACTTTTTTTAAATTAAAAAAAAAATGAAGAGACCACTTGCAGTTTTTGAAGCAGAAACGTTCAAAAGAGATTTCCCCATTTGACTTTAATCGTGCCGTGAATGATGAAAGAAAAAAAACTGAATAAAAAGCAGAATTTACTTTTGTTTTGTTTTTTTTTCCCCCAATAAAATAACATATGTAAGGGATCAAAAAATGCAGCAACCTAATAATTCTGATTCCACATGGTTGTCTGAGAGGCCGCACTACATCTGCAGTTCGCATGCACATTACGTGGGCAGCACTCCGTTTATCCACCACATTGTTCTCCAGACTTATACCCTCGATATTTAAAGGGGTGTTCCCATTTCCAAGATCCTATACCAATATGGAGTATGTGTAATAATAACATCCGCAAATGCCTTCAATTAGAAATGTAGTATAGTTCTTCTGATTTGCTATGCTGCTTACCCCATGTGCAGGGCATTGCAGTAGCTTAGGTATCCATGGATACTACCACTCCTATAGTGACAGTTAGTTGTTAGTGGTCATAACCATAGATCTCTAAGCTTATGCAATGCCCTGAAGGTGGGGCGACATAGCTAATCAGAAGAACTGTACTACATTTCTTATTGGGGGTATTTGCTAATATTACTATTATTACACCTACTACATATTGGGATAGGATCTTGGAGATGGGAATACCCCTTTTAAGTATCATCAAAGCTATATGCATAGGTATTAGGGTGCTTAAATATATGATTGATTTGGAACACGTACCTGACTTCTGCCCCGTATATTCTTTTGCTTAATACAGAAACCCTCAGTGATTTTCGATGCGTGATATCAGGAGGTGCATCCTCATGGCAGACAGTCTTGCATTGTGTTTTCCTCCTTGATGTATTTTTTTCTATATTACCTTAGAATAAAAGAAATATGACGCCGCAATCTCAAGGATTGTGGGATTTGTTTCCATGGTCTCTTAGCACCCGGTCTGGTCTCCCTGGTCCCCACTCATGATGCTCTGGGCCTAAGAGACTGGCAGCATTCATGTTCTTTGCTTACTTACTTCTCTGAAGAGCATAAATTAACTCCTTAGCTCCTGCAGATGTTATATGTATGTTTTTAAGATTTTTCAGTCATGATCAAAAGTTTGGCAATTTTAGTTATCTGCTTTTAAAATTTTTGGAAAAATGAAAAAAAAAAAATGCTTACATTTATGTAAATTCTGATGTGGTTTTCAACTGAGAAATCCATGCGTGTTTTTTTTTTTTTGCCCACGGTTATTAATTCTGGTGCTGTTTTTTTGAAGATGGGTTTTTTTTTGCTATTTTTTGTTTTGTATTTTCTATAAAGAAAAAAAAAGTTTGCAGACTCCACAAGGAATACGTACTTTGGTTTTCAAAACATCATAAAAAAACTTGCTGTATGAACAGCAATGTCCATTTCACATTGAAGTCAATAAGAAGAGTATTGGATGAGTATTTTAAGATTTATTTGTTTATTTATTTTGCTATAGAATTCATTTGAAATCCACACCAAAAACTGTTCTGAATACTCTTACTGCTGATTGCAATGCAAAAGCCATATTCCTGTTCATGCAGTAAGTTTTTGTTTTACTGTTTTGTTTTTTTTTAGGAGGTGGGAGGGGGGGTTCCAACCAATATTTTTGAAAATTTTGCAACCAGAATAAAGAACATTGATGCGGACTCCTTGTGGAATCTGCTCCAAACTTAACACGATCAAGGCAACAATCAGTGAGAAAAAAAACTACATGAATCCCTGACATGGAAAACCGCATTCATCTGCCTCAAAAAGATACATTTTTTGTCTTTTATAAATGCCCTTTGAATAAATTAATGAACATAGAAATAGTTTTTCTTTTTTTCCATCTGGAAAAAGAAGCAACAGGTCAGTTCTTGGGGCATTTCTGCTGTAAAATAAAATTATCCAAATTTTATTATTGCATTGATTGAGGCAGGAAAAAAAGCCTTATACCAAAAAGTACATCAAAGACACACCAAACAAAAGCACCCCAAACCTTTTTTTTTTTTTTTTCTGTTTTGGATTTTTCATCCAGGCCAGAAAAAAATCCATATTAGAATTCAACCACGGAGAATGTACCTAAGAGTATGTTACCCTGGAAGGTTTTTTACCCAGTAGTTTTCAGAGCAAAAATTCTAAAAAGTACAGGAAGTTCAAAAACCACATGTTTCTGCTCCAAAAACTCTTGAAAACTCTTGTGTGCATATATCCTAAGGGTGCATACAGGTCTTAAAATTTCTGCAGTGAAATTGGCGTCTAAAGGGTAACGTTTCTCCTTGTGGAGAGTGATAGGCCAAGCCTGGCATGTCAGAGTGAGGAGACTTATAAGCCATGCATGCTCCTCTGGGAAATTAAATGTCTCTTCGCCACCTACTTTTAGGATCGCTGCTTCCAATAGGTGGCGCTAGAGTTCTAGTCCTCTTTTCTTAAGAGACAATTTGCCTATGCAGTGAAATTGGTCACGGTGCAAACTGTTGGGGATTTCTTTGCAGAACTGCTGCAGATATTGCACACATTTCGCTCTTTGCAATACTTGTAAACTATCCTGATTTTTGTGCGTACACTCCTAAAGGGGGCGTTCCTGGGTATTTTGGAGGAAGGCATTCCCTCAGGGGTTGGGCTTAAATATGTAGAATTTTGTGTAGCAAATATTGCAAATCCACAGCACCGGTCTGTTTGTGCTTCAAATTTTCTCTGCAGGGTGCGAATGAGATTTTATGAAATCCACTGTGAATGCCTCTTATGAGAACTTTCCCTAAAAAAAATTAAAATTAAAAAAAAAATCTAGATGGAAGGAATTTATTCTCTTTCTGCTTCTTTGTCTTGACGGTAACATTTCATGTGCAAAATATAAACCATAATAAGTTGGGACCATCCACGTATTGAAAAGCAAATGACCAGAATCTCCATTACATCCGATTTCAGCCTGTCTCACAATGATAATCTTCAAGCAGGAAATTCTGATGATCAAATGCTCCTTGAGAAACTGGACACATGATAATGTATCTTCTTCTGTTACCATAAGAGTCAGAAAAGCATCATATGGGAAAATACCTTAGAATTCCCACTGAGCATAATAATAAGCAATTTGTAAGGTGACCATAGTGCATGCAGTATTTTGGCAACTTCTGAAACCTTTTGGTTTTGTGGGGGGGGGGGGTTGTTTGTTTTTACATGACCGCTATAATGCTCCATATTTATTAGGAATCTAAAGTGTTAAACACTTTGCAAACACAACTAGAAATGTCAGGATCTCTCGATAGTTTTTATAATGCCAGAATTCACAAAACTGCATAAAGTGGGTACTTGAAGGTATTCAGACCCCTTTAAATTTTTCACTCTTTATTTCATTGCAGCCATTTGGTTAATGAGAAGAAAAAAATGAACTTTTTAGAATTTAAGTACACTCTGCACCCCATCTTGACTGAAAAAAAATAGAAATGTAGAAATTTTTGCAAATGTATTAAAAAAGAAAAACTGAAATATCACATGGTCATAAGTATTCAGACCCTTTGCTCAGTATTGAGTAGAAGCACCTTTTGAGCTAGTACAGCCATGAGTCTTCTTGGGAATGATGCAACAAGTTTTTCACACCTGGATTTGGGGATCCTCTGCCATTCTTCCTTGCAGATCCTCTCCAGTTCCATCAGGTTGGATGGTGAACGTTGGTGGACAGCCATTTTCAGGTTTCTCCAGAGATGCTCAATTGGGTTTAGGTCAGATCTCTGGCTCGGCCAGTCAAGAATGGTCACAGAGTTGTTCTGAAGCCACGCCTTTGTTATTTTAGCTGTGTGCTTAGGGTCATTGTCTTGTTGGAAGGTGAACCTTAGGCCAAGTCTGAGGTCCAGAGCACTCTGGAAGAGGTTTTCATCCAGGATATCTTTGTACTTGGCTGCATTCATGTTTCCTTCAATTCCAACCAGTCGTCCTGTCCCTGTAGCTGAAAAACACCCCCATAGCATGATGTTGCCACCACCATGTTTCACTGTTGGGATTGTATTGGGTAGGTGATGAGCAGTGCCTGGTTTTCTCCACACATACCGCTTAGAATTATCACCAAAAAGTTCCTTCTTCGTCTCAATAGACCAGAAAATCTTATTTCTCATAGTCTGGGAGTCCTTCATGTGTTTTTGAGCACACTCTATGCGGGCTTTCATATATCTTGCACCAGGGGCGGACACAGACTGTAGTGGGCCCCTGTGCAAGAAATTTTTGGGGGCCCCCCCTGCGCTTCATAAGGCAACAAAGTTATGTAAACATAACCCCCCCATGTGCAGCTCACCCCCCCGATGCATCTCTCATCCTCCCCCCATGTGCATCTCTCATCCCCCCCGTGCATCTCTCCCCCCCATGTGCATCTCTCCCCCCCCATGTGCATCTCTCATCTCCCCCCCCCATGTGCATCTCTCATCTCCCCCCCCATGTGCATCTCTCATCTCCCCCCCCATGTGCATCTCTCATCTCCCCCCCCATGTGCATCTCTCATCTCCCCCCCCCCATGTGCATCTCTCATCTCCCCCCCCATGTGCATCTCTCATTTCCCCCCCATGTGCATCTCTCATCTCCCCCCCCCATGTGCATCTCTCATCTCCCCCCCCCATGTGCATCTCTCATCTCCCCCCCATGTGCATCTCTCATCTCCCCCCCCATGTGCATCTCTCATCTCCCCCCCCCATGTGCATCTCTCATCTCCCCCCCATGTGCATCTCTCATCTCCCCCCCCATGTGCATCTCTCATCTCCCCCCCCATGTGCATCTCTCATCTCCCCCCCCATGTGCATCTCTCATCTCCCCCCCCATGTGCATCTCTCATCTCCCCCCCCCATGTGCATCTCTCATCCCCCCCCATGTGCATCTCTCATCCCCCCCACTCCTAGTTAATTAATTGTATTTAAGAAAAATAAAACTTGTTATACTTACCCCCATGCGATCCCTGCAGAATCTTGGCGCTCGTCCACGTCGCTGCCACCAGGCTCTCCTGACGTTCGGCCATGTGACGGTGCCACATACATAGCCAACAGCTTTTGTTTTGGCCAAAAGATTTTTAAAGCCGCCACCACGATAAGGTAGACTCTTCTGGCCGGGCCCTACTCTAACCTATTAAAATTTTCTTAAAATATCCAATACTCTTTTTAGAAATATTTTTATTTAGTTTTCTTTAAGGGAATGTGTCATATAAATTTTTTTTTAAAATGACCAATAATACCACATACAGGGAATACCGCCACACCATGACCAGACCACATATTACCACAACATAGTGACCGAATAATACCACACAGAAGGGAGAAAAACTGCGACACCATGACCAGACCACATATTACCACCACATTACTAATATTACCACCACATTACTAATATTACCATAAGTGTCATTATACACGGGAGCTCTATACATGGTATGTATAATGTAAGTGTCCAGGTAATCTAGTGATCACCAGTGACATTATACACAGGAGCTCTGTATATAGTGTCAGTGTACAGGTAATACAGTGATCACCAGTGACATTATACACAGGAGCTCTGTATATAGTGTACAGGTAATACAGGGATCACCAGTGACATTATACACAGGAGCTCTGTATATAGTGTACAGGTAATACAGGGATCACCAGTGACATTATACACAGGAGCTCTGTATATATTGTCAGTGTACAGGTAATACAGTGATCACCAGTGACATTATACACAGGAGCTCTGTATATATTGTCAGTGTACAGGTAATACAGTGATCACCAGTGACATTATACACAGGAGCTCTGTATATAGTGTACAGGTAATACAGTGATCACCAGTGACATTATACACAGGAGCCCGGTACATAGTATATAGTGTAAGTGTACATGTAATGCACTGACTCACTGGTGACGTCTCTAGGTGAAGTCCTTCAGCTACGCTTTTCTCCTTCATCCAGCACAGACCGCCATCACGTCTTCCAGCCAGGACTCGTCTCTGCATAAAATAACACAGTTATCTAGAGCACATTCCCCAACTTCTACATTACGCAGCTGAATACAGACGTGCATCCACCATCAATATATGGTTAGTTATTATGCAACCTACCATTCCAAATATAAATTGTAATCCACCACGGTGCCCCCATTAACTGTAAATAGGCACTTAATATATAATTTAATTAGAACCTCTACTCTATACTTCCTGCTCCCCGCATTCATTATTTACATGCACCCCCTGCCCCAATTCATTATATCATGTCCGTGCTCTCCCCACCCCATCGTCATTTATCATTTACTCTCCCCCACCCCACATTCATTATGTGCAGCTCATTATCCCCCTACTCCTAATTCCCCCATGTGCAGCTCATTTTCTCCCAATTCCCCCATGAGCAGCTCTCACCACCCCCCATGTGCCCCTCTCTCATCCCCCTCCCCCACATGTGCAGCTCTCACCACCCCCCATGTGCCCCTCTCTCATCCCCCTCCCCCCCATGTGCCCCTCTCTCATCCCCCTCCCCCCCATGTGCCCCTCTCTCATCCCCCTCCCCCCCATGTGCCCCTCTCTCATCCCCCCCATGGGCATCTCTCATCCCCCCCACATGTGCACATCTCTCATCCCCCTCCCCCACATGTGCACCTCTCTCATCCCCCCCATGTGCATCTCTTATCCCCCTCCCCCATGTGCATCTCTTATCCCCCTCCCCCATGTGCATCTCTTATCCCCCCCCATGTGCATCTCTTATCTCCCCCCCATGTGCATCTCTTATCCCCCCCCACCCCATGTGCATCTTTTATCATCCCCCTCCCCCCACGTGCACCTCTCTCATCCCCCTCCCCCCACATGTGCACCTCTCTCATCCCCCCCCACCCCATGTGCATCTTTTATCATCTCCCCCCACCCCATGTGCATCTCTTATCTCACACACACACACACACACACACCCCTCCCATTTCCCCCACTCCTAGTAAATTGTATTTTGAAAAAAACAAAACTTGTTATACTTACCCCCATGCGATCCCTGCAGAATCCTGGCGCTCGTCCAAATCGTTGACACTAGGTTCTCCTGACTTCCGGCCATGTGACGGCGCCGTCACATGACCGGAAATCAGGGGAATCATGAAGGCGCTGCCGCAGGAGCGCAGCGCAGCGCTGAGATGTCCCGGACCCGGCGCTTGGCATGGGGCCGGGGGCCCCATGAGGAGAGAGACTCACAAGAGGGGGCCCCCAACGGGGCTCCAAGGGGGCCCCTACCGGCTGGGCCCCACACTGGAGTCAGGGCAGACATGCCCTGATGGCGGCCCTGCTGGAGGGGCCCCCTCTCCCTCGGGGCCCCCGTTCAATGAACCGGCTGCACGGGCGGTAGTTCCGCCCCTGTCTTGCACTGAGGAGAGACTTCCGTCAGGCCACTCTGCCATAAAGGCCCGACTGGTGGAGGGCTGCAGTGATAGTTGACTTTGTGGAACTTTCTCCCATCTCCCTACTGCATCTCTGGAGCTCAACCACAGTGATCTTGGGGTTCTTCTTTACCTCTCTCACCAAGGCTCTTCTCCCACGATTGCTCAGTTTGGCTGGTTGGCCAGGTCTAGGAAGACTTCTGGTGGTCCCAAACTTCTTCCATTTAAGGATTATGGAGGCCACTGTGCTCTTAGGAACCTTGAGTACTGCAGAAATACTTTTGCAACCTTGGCTAGATCTGTGCTTTGCCACAATTCTGTCTCTGAGCTCCTTGGGCAGTTCCTTTTGAGCTCATGATTCTCATTTGGTCTGACATGCACTGTGAGCTGTGAGGTCTTATATAGACAGGTGTGTGCCTTTCCAAATCAAGTCCTATCAGTTTTATTAAACACAGCTGGACTTCAATGAAGGGGTAGAACCATCTCTAGGAGGATCACAAGGAAATGAACAGCATGTGACTTAAATATGAGTGTCTGAGCAAAGGGTCTGAATACTTATGACCATGTGTTATTTCAGTTTTTCTTTTTTAATACATTTGCAAAAATTTCTACATGAAACAAAGAGTGAAAAATGTAAAGGGGTCTGAATACTTTCCGTACCACCTGTACATTTATCAAATAGATTGCTTGGACCTGATGAGGCTGTTGCACTTACTTTGAAAATCCATAATCTTGATATTCTCTTTAAAGCATTTTATGATTTTCACATTGTACTGAGCAATGTGAAATCTCTGCAGCAGCACAGAGGAGTTACACTGAGGAGCTGTCAATCAGGCTAGGTGAGAGGAGATGGAATTTAAAACTTCAAGAAGGGTAAATAGCTATTTAGAGAAGTATTTTCATAATAAGTTCACGAGTCCCATCAGGTCTAACATCTATTTTAATTTGATTTGTATTATTTCTTATGGGTTTACCTTTTAATTTTTTTCTTTTCTTGTACCACTTATCAAAAATATTCCTCTTTGTCTTTACCTTGTGACTGTTCAAGAGCAGTAGACGAGATCACCCACTATTACTTTCGACTCTTTCCATATCTATCGTTTATCATATTTGTCATCAACCAGTATTCAGCATTTTTTGGCACATGAAGTGTGATAAAGAATGTGTATTGCAATTGCACAATGGCATTACAACAAGGTGCAGCACAGACATTTTTCATGATTTTTTTTCCCTATGGGAAATGTTCCCACATCGTAAGGATCTGCGTAAAAAAAACTAAGTTGAGCATACTGTTACAAGTTTTATATTTTTTTTTTGGTTTTGGTGTTACTTTCTGGGGGACACTATGGAGGAAATTATAGAACAATGGAGGACATTATTGGTGCCATTATGGGACAATGGGGGATATTATAGGGCAATTTGAGCTATTAGGGGGGATTGTGAAAGGGGGCATAGTATAATTTATAGTGGGGGGGACTTTATGCAGAGAGGTCTTGTGGGGGAGATATTATGGAGATGGGCAGTGAGTGGGAACATTATGGAGAAGGGCTGTGTGTGGGGGATATTATGGAGAGGGGTTGTCAACTCCCAGCATCTCCTTACTTTTATGGACATACTGGGAATTGTAAGTTCAAGCAGTACAATTTATATATGGGGCTGACTTGACATTACAATTGATTGCTGTACTAAGCTTGGTGCTGTATACGTGTGCTGACGGTGTTTCTGGTGCTGCATTCATGTGCTGACGATGGTTCTCATCTTGTACACATATAGCAATCCAAAACGTGGTTCATGACTACAAGATTCTGCTTCAAAAACTTTGTATGTTCACATCTCTTTTTTTGGAGCAGAAACTGAGCAGAACCTCTGCAAATCCTCAAATGCTCAAAACTTGATTTTGGTGATATCTTAATGTACTGATGATGGTTTTGGTGAAGTATTCTTGTAAATATCTCTTTAAATTATCTGTAGCCCTTGGTTCAGTACGGCACTGCAAAGTAGTTCAGTATGGCATTGCTCTAAACTCTGATTATATATTTATTTACATATACAGTACAGACCAAAAGTTTGGATACACCTTCTCATTTAAAGATTTTTCTGTATTTTCATGACTATGAAAATTGTACATTCACACTGAAGGCATCAAAACTAGGAATTAACACATGTGGAATTATATACTTAACCTACCTACCTCTTGAAGCTCATCAAGAGAATGCCAAGAGTGTGCAAAGCAGTCATCAAAGCAAAAGGTGGCTACTTTGAAGAACCTAGAATATAAGACATATTTTCAGTTGTTTCACACTTTTTTGTTAAGTATATAATTCCACATGTGTTAATTCATAGTTTTGATGCCTTCAGTGTGAATGTACAATTTTCATAGTCATGAAAATACAGAAAAATCTTTAAATGAGGTGTGTCCAAACTTTTGGTCCATACTGTGTATATATATATATATATATATATATATATATATATATTTGTCATGAACATTTTTAAAACAGATCTTGTAAGTTGTGATTTTTTTTTCTATACCTAAAGTAGAGCGTTTCCTAAATTCTCACCATTTGTGTATTAAAAAAAAAAAAGTGCCCCCATGTTTATACTTTGACCGGAGTGATCCTCGGTTATGTATGGGGGGAGGTTGGCCCGGAGGGTCACAGTAGGAAGGGGGTGTTCCTATCCCTCTGCCATTATGGGGATAAGTTTTGTACCCCTCTGATATAAAGTTACCCCCATAAACTTGTCGTGTGCCTCTGTTCACAACCTGAAATGGCCGCAGGTTAACCCCCGATAATCCAGTTGAACCTTTCAAGACAATCGCGTGAAACAACATTTCAGCGCACGCTGGTTTCAGGCATGATTAATCAATAACAAAATATTTTCTATACCCGTCGGGTGTTACGTGGTGAATCACTGCTGATAACTACTTCGTAAATCTCCTTACCAGAAGATAAGCCGGAAAGTTTCAAAACAGAATTTCCGACACCTGTTTGTTGGCTTTTGTCATTTTAAAGCATGTGTGACGTCTTCTGCTTCTAAGGTCACGTTCTTTTGTACTGTAATCAAGAACGAAGAACATTGAGAAAAACCTGTAAAATAATCGGCCTCTTGACTTATAAGGTAATATGATAGTGTCTCTAGACTGCCAGTTTTACTTTACCCATTCTGAAAAGTTTAGACACTCTCATTATAATGGTTGCTACATTCATTTGACAGTTTTAGTATTCCCTATCGAGTCCCGATTCCTTTTTACTTTCCCATAGAATTGTGTTGCTCTGTTCTTCTGGTATTCCTAGTATTCTCCTGGAAATCTATGAATAAGTTGACAACTTCAAGCATTCTCCTTGTGAATGAGCACTTTGTTTTTCAATCTGACAATGCCCAAACAGGAATGATGAGTTTTACATTTTGATGTATTTAGTGTTTTATATAGGACAAAAGTTGTGGGTTGTTTTTTAGTTGTTTTTTTTTTTTACCTCATGTAAAACTTTTATTAGACCCTGCCTCCTCAGAATTTAAAAGGTGATTCCCATAGGGTATGGGGTTAACTTACTAATCACTGAGGATCTAATTGCTAAGATCCCCAGGCTATGGACCTGGGGACAACTTAGCATTTTGGGTATAACTGTTTAGTACTGATGTGACATGCAGAAGTAGTGCTGTTGCTTCAAAAGCATCCAGCATCTGTTACAAATAACACAAGCACAGGAGACAGGAAGTGTTGTGCTTCAGAAGCATCCAGCAACTAGAGGGGTTAACACAGTCACAGGAGACAGGGAGTGTTTTAGCAGAGCCTCAGGGGATTGTGGGCAACTTGTTATTGTAGTCTGGCTGAAGCTGAAGAGAAAGGTGGTGTGTTATCTGGATCTGCCAGAAGGCAACTGAACAGGATTCAGATCAGGAGAGAAACTAAACACAGGTCAGATAAACTCCCTGAACTAACAGTGCAGAGTATTATCAGGCAGAAAGATAAGGACTGGAAGGAATCGTGTCACAGGGATCATCTCCATCATCAAACCCCACTCCCATCCATCTCCATGCAGGATAAAGAATGCTGTGTACTATTGTGTCCTTGTGAAGGAAAAGCCTGAGGTGGATGTATATGCATAGAAGTGTGCTGCTAAGAGATCTAATCTGTGCTGAATTATGCTACTGAAGAGATTGTAATACTGTGCCTTGTGAAGAATCTACTGTATTGTTATTGGAGCCGGTTGCTCAAGAAAGTCAGACTGTACTGTAATGAAGATTGTTGCTGTAATATCCCTGAATTGCTCTGGCTGTGCTTCCGATTGAATTCCACTGTTAAATTCTTGAAAGACTCTTGTCAGATGTGTCTGGTCAGCAACTGAATCTATCGTGTGCCTGAGAGAAGCTGCAGCCCATGGTCGCCCTGAGTAACGGTTCCCCCAGGATTCCAACAAATTCATGAAACCCGTCTCGGCCTATCTGAACCTAGCAGCGTGCATGTAACAGTGGTACCAAAAATTGGGAGCAATTGTTAAGCTCTTGGCTGCCATAGCGAGTGCACCCAACAATAACAATGGTGGTGGGCAATAGAGAGACCCCCTTCCATCTGTCTAACCAATTAAATGCTGCCTTTGCTATTGCCAGCAGCAGTTAAGAGGTTAAAACCCAAATGAGGAAGCTAAACCCATTCCTGCCATTTCTCTTGCAGCTATCCTGTCTGCACACGCTGGATTATTCTGATTAAAATGTATGTCATAATGCAGGAACTGGCACCTGACCATGATGTACAGTTTTATCAAGTTGGCAAGGGGTAATGTGTTTTTTTTTTTCCTATCAATCCTTTATGTGTGATCTGCGATATCCCCCTCTTCCTCACTGTCCTGTGTGGCTGTAAGACAACTCTCTTCTGCAGCAGGAGCCTCCCCCCACTGCTCTGTCTGAAGTAGTACAAAAGATTGCTAAGACTTACCTATTAAATAAAGAGCAGGAACATAGGTAAAAAATAGAGGGTACATAACAATCTTAATTCTAAAATGAGAGAGTACTGACGGTGAGACCCATAATCTCCCGAAACGCACTGATCTGACTGATAATTTCTGCTCCCCTAGGTATTACATAGCTGGAAAAACATGTCTGTGTGTAGGACTAAAAGTTCAGCCTAAGGCAAAAACAACAGCTAAACGGCATGAAACTAGGTGTGACCTCACAAGAGATATGACTTCTACCAATATAGACCTTACATTAGTTTCTGGGTTGTTTCTTCTCTATGACTTTTGCATTTATTATTTATCATTGTTTTGTTATACTTTGAATGTTACTTGTATTACTGAAGGATGGTTTGTTTGTTTGTTTGTTTGTTTGTTTGTTACTCTTTAGCCCTCATGTCCAGCGCAGTTCCGGACTCTGAAGGACCAAGATTTGCCCATAGATTTCCGCTCAATTGAGCAATGACTGAGCTTCTCCATGTAACAGCAGTGAGGGGGGGTCTTGAGAAATAGGATGAGACCCCTTATGATCAGCTGCTTTGAGGGAGAACTACTGTAAGCAGGTACCGAATACAACGCACAGACAAAGCAACATAGCAACGACAAACAATGCTAAACAGGATAATTGCATCAACAAATATACAATGAAGCTTCAGGTTCTCTTGAACTTCTAGGACTCTTGTTAAAAGTTCTTAGAACCTTCGGCAAAGGGAATGATACCGGTACTAGGTTAAGTCACTATATTAGCTCTTCTTCTAACACAGTGGGATCTCCTGTTCTTCCCACTAAGCAGAAAGTCCTCCTGACAAAGTCTTACAAGTTTCGGTGGACCGTCAACCGGTCCCTACCAAACTGCGGCACTAGCCAAGACCAACCCCTGTACCGTACGTTGGTGGTGGAAGCAACGGCCTGGCTCCCTCGCGCATCACGTTCATCACCACGGGCATCCTCCCTCGAGTGGAGTCTTCCCACGGATCATCGGTGCTTGACTTACGGCAGATGTCTCTGGTACCCGGTGGGATGAGGGCTGGGCTTCAGCTCTTGACTGGCATAGTCTGGACTCCGAGTCTTGACCGGTGAAGGTCAAGTTCTCGGGTCTTGACCAGCATAGTCTTGACCGGTGCAGGTTGGGTTCTTGGGTCTTAACCGGTACAGGTCAGGTTCTCGGGTCTTGACCGGCATAGTCTTGACCGGTGCAGGTTGGGTTCTCGGGTCTTGACCGATGTAGTCTGGGTTTCCAAACTTGTTTGGCGTGGATGGTGTCTTCGGTTCTCGACCGGCGTTGTCTGGATTCAGGAACTCGCTTGGCGCTGCCCAGGTTCTGCTTGCAGGCGGGCCACAGCCCATTGCCTCGGGCCTTCTGCCACGGCATGTCACCTTAGCGTCTACCTTGATGCACATCCTACCCCTTTCTTTACTTGGCACCAAATCCCCTCCTGCTTAGGCACGCTGGCCTTTTATTTCGGAGAACTGTATCATCAAGGTCACCTGACCCGATACGCCATTCAAACTTTTGCTCCTTTAAAGCTCTACCTCCTTTGGTTGGTTCCACAGAGTCTCGTTTGGACAGTAGATGGCAGTCTTCTTGCACAAATGTCGCACAGCTCTGGGAATCCTTGTCTCTTATGTCGCGCCTTCTTATATCACAGTAATGGATATCATGTAGCTGCGGGAGCAGGGATTTGGCTGTCACACAGCCAGAGTCTCCATAGAGGAGGCAGAGCTGGTTTATTACCGTCAGTGCCTGCTCCATCACAGTATACACAACGCTAAACAAACGCTTCCTCCTCCTTTATAAAGTGGTTATGTGTTTGCTGTGTATACGGAACGAGCAGCAGCTGTTGGGTCACAGGAGACTCGGACAGCTCTGCTGTGAAGCCAGGAGACTGCATTTCCCCTGTAACCTGGGCTAGTATATTAGCCCCAGTTACAAGGTATATTAATATGAAAATTACAAATATTTCAATATATAAATGGCTTCCCCCACCCCATCTCTCAAGTCTTTTATGGCCTTATGGCAGACACAATGTGTAAAGTAAATGAATAAAAAAAAATTGGTTAAAAAGTGAAAAATGACACTGTCAATCCACAGTTTTTTTTGTTACTAGGCCCACCCCCATTAAAAAAAAATAAAAAAATGTGTTTGATATATTAAATATTTGATACAGAATGGGGACCAAATTTTTACACTTATTTTGGTAATTCTTTCTGGTCATAAAAAAGTAATGGGGAAAAACAGACACTTATTTCCTTTTCTTTTCCACAAATATCGCCCGATATTGGAAAAAAAGAGAGAATGACTGACAAAAATGGAAACCATGTATCATGAAAAAAACATGCAGAATATTACTTTAATATCTGAAAGAGAATTTATTTTTTAATTTTTATTTTATTTTATTTTTTTTACAGCTTTTTAAACCCATGTACGAAAAAAAAAACGAAAATTATATGCCTGGTCAGGAACGGGGGTAAATGGCCCACCCAGTCTTGAACTGGTTAATCTGTTTATTTTCTGATTTTTAGAATTCTTTACATAACTGAGGGAAGCCATCTTACCTGCGCTTCTGGTTACAGCATTTAGAGAGATTCTTTACAGCCGCTCCACAGATCACGGGAAGCGATTAAACTGAAGATGTCCATTGGCTCCTACTGGAGAATGTTGTGGGCATGCTCTGTGACTTGAGCATAGGCCATTATGCAGGGAGGAGGAGGAGGTGAGCTGTGACATCACCTATTGTGAAAGGTGGATCCTGTTATTTACAACATCTGACACTTATTTTATTATCCTACCTGTTGTGATGTGATGACTGCTGAGAAGTGATATCTGCAGAACAGGACGTGTCCGTCCTAATTATGAGACTCTAGAGTAAAAATTGCAAGAATTCATCTGTGTTTTGTTTTTTTATCGTGATGAAAAAATTTTGCAGTAGCTTCTTTTTTTTATGGCATGTTCTTTTTAATTCTATTCTTTTTGTTTTACAGAGTAGAGGTGAGGAGGACATTGCATCTCCTCTGAACAGTACAGGTAAGAATGGCCCATTGTTACTGTGGATGGCCCAGGCGCAGAGATCTCGTAGGGTGTGCGCTCCATTTCACAGCTGTAATTATCCTATAGTTAAACACAATAGGTCTATTCAGGATAAAATCCTGCACTACTAGACCTGAGTGATGTATAACAATTATTGATGAGAGATCCTCACTGGAGAACATGCTGTTTACTAGCTACAAGTGCAGTCATGCAAGCGCCATTTTATGAAGCCTGTGCGAACAGATGTCCTACAATTGTGTACATATATATGGTTTATATGGTATTTTTATATGGACATGTGCCACATGATATCTCAAAAGTTCCGCAGCTGTGGCAAAAACTTGGTTTTTCACTTGCCTACCTGTCACGCAAGGTATGGGAAAGACTTGGTGCAACACAGAGGGAAGAAGGAAAGGGAACCCAAACACTAGGGAAAGGGGGGGGGGGGTGGAGACCTCCTAGTCTGGTCTAGTGTCACCCTGTCTCAACTACCGTCACTATATTGGCTCTTCACCAATTGCCGCATGCGTGCCTCGCCCTGACTTTCCCTGGCGTATGGCTAAGGATAGGGATGGGAGGAGATGAGCTCTAGTCGATCTCCACTAAACTCTATAGACAACAAGGGTAGACAAACAGGGGGAGATTGCTTAGCTTTAGATAGACAAATGCGAACTCAGCCTCAAGCTCCAGAGAGGACAAAGTACTGCTCTTGCTAAAGCTTCACAAGGAGTAATGAATATAGCCGGCACCTCCCTCTGGAACACAGCAGGTATTTATACACCCAGGCCAGGGAGCCAATTAGCCAGAGGGAGGTAGCCTCTGGGTCCTAGAGACAGCCAGCTTCTAGGAAGATGTCTGTAATGCCAAATGTAGAGATCTCCTGCAACCAACTGCAGGGCGACTGTCTGTCACCTCTGACACACCCGTGACACTACCATCACCACCCTTGATCACTCCTTGTAAATCTCATGGATCAAACATCACAAAGAACCTGTAAATTGTCTATGGGATTGAATGTGGCTCAGTGGACCTTTCAGACTTTCCAATAGTAACTTTTTGGTTTGGCCATTACAGGTGGAAATGAAAGAGCAAGCAACACCGCGCAGCCGGCTGTATCATCACAGCCAGAGCCTGTTATCCCAAGGACTAACGCTCAACCCTCAGGATCTAATAGTACCCCATCAGGACCAACTCGTGTTACCCCAGGACCTGCTCGTAATCCAGCTCCTGCCTCCAGACCATCAGGACCTGCCCAACCTACTGCCTCTAGGCCGGCGGGTCCAACTAGAACACCAGGTCCTGTCCGAGGTACCCCAAGGCCTAATACAAGACCTGGAGCCAATCCTTTAGTCTACAAGATCAGAAGAGTTTCCGCACTGAGAAGATACTGTGTCCCAGTCACAACTGTGGTGCTCATATTGGCTTCCCTTGCAGTTATAGGCATACTGAGTAAGTACGAAAGAAGGTATTTTTTTCATTACCATATATTATAATATATATTTTATATATATACAGTACAGACCAAAAGTTTGGACACACCTTCTCATTTAAAGATTTTTCTGTATTTTCATGAATATGAAAATTGTACATTCACACTGAAGGCATCAAAACTATGAATTAACACATGTGGAATTATATACTTAACAAAAAAGTGTGAAACAACTGAAAATATGTCTTATATTCTAGGTTCTTCAGAGTAGCCACCTTTTGCTTTGATGACTGCTTTGCACACTCTTGGCTTTCTCTTGATGAGCTTCAAGAGGTAGTCACCGGAAATGGTCTTCCAACAATCTTGAAGGAATTCCCAGAGATGCTTAGCACTTGTTGTCCCTTTTGCCTTCACTCTGTGGTCCAGCTCACCCCAAACCATCTCGATTGGGTTCAGGTCTGGTGACTGTGGAGGCCAGGTCATCTGACGTAGCACCCCATAACTCTCCTTCTTGGTCAAATAGCCCTTACACAGCCTGGAGGTGTGTTTGGGGTCATTGTCCTGTTGAAAAATAAATTATGGTCCAACTAAACGCAAACCGGATGGAATAGCATGCCGCTGCAAGATGCTGTGGTAGCCATGCTGGTCCAGTATGCCTTCAATTTTGAATAAATCCCCAACAGTGTCACCAGCAAAGCACCCCCACACCATCACACCTCCTCCTCCATGCTTCATGGTGGGAACCAGGCATGTAGAGTCCATCCGTTCACCTTTTCTGCGTTGCACAAAGACACGGTGGTTGGAACCAAAGATCTCAAATTTGGACTTATCAGACCAAAGCACAGATTTCCACTGGTCTAATGTCCATTCTTGTGTTCTTTAGCCCAAACAAGTCTCTTCTGCTTGTTGCCTGTCCTTAACAGTGGCTTCCTAGCAGCTATTTTACCATGAAGGCCTGCTGCACAAAGTCTCCTCTTAACAGTTGTTGTAGAGATGTGTCTGCTGCTAGAACTCTGTGTGGCATTGACCTGGTCTCTAATCTGAGCTGCTGTTAACCTGCGATTTCTGAGGCTGGTGACTCGGATAAACTTATCCTCAGAAGCAGAGGTGACTCTTGGTCTTCCTTTCCTGGGGGGGTCCTCATGTGAGCCAGTTTCTTTGTAGCGCTTGATGATTTTTGCAACTGCACTTGGGGACACATTCAAAGTTTTCCCAATTTTTCGGATTGACTGACCTTCATTTCTTAAAGTAATGATGGCCACTCGTTTTTCTTTACTTACCTGCTTTTTTCTTGCCATAATACAAATTCTAACAGTCTATTCAGTAGGACTATCAGCTGTGTATCCACCTGACTTCTGCACAACACAACTGATGGTCCCAACCCCATTTCTAAGGCAAGAAATCCCACTTATTAACCCTGACAGGACACACCTGTGAAGTGAAAACCATTTCCGGTGATTACCTCTTGAAGCTCATCAAGAGAATGCCAAGAGTGTGCAAAGCAGTCATCAAAGCAAAAGGTGGCTACTTTGAAGAACCTAGAATATAAGACATATTTTCAGTTGTTTCGCACTTTTTTGTTAAGTATATAATTCCACATGTGTTAATTCATAGTTTTGATGTCTTCAGTGTGAATGTACAATTTTCATATTCATGAAAATACAGAAAAATCTTTAAATGAGAAGGTGTGTCCAAACGTTTGGTCTGTACTGTGTGTATATATATATATATATATATATATATATATATATATATATATATATATATATATACCCCATGCACACTATTTGAGCACTTTTTTCTAATTACTTTACACAGATGGGGAAAAAAAAACTTTTACAGTAATTCATTTTTCCTTTTTTTTCTTCTTACAGTTAAGGTGGTCCTAGATAATTACTACTTCTTCTGCACAAAATCCTTTAAGTTCATTCCACTGGATAAATGGTGCGATGGGACGCAGGACTGTAGCGGCAATGAAGATGAATTGCGTTGTGTTCAGAGAGTAGATTATAGCAATAACTCCATTGGTGAGTATTACACAGAAATGTTCGTTACATAGGCGGTAATTCTCACTTTCACCTGTGGAGGCGCTGTGGGATATTTGGTCACTTGTTTAAAATGATAGTAGTAGCGAATTAGGCCTTGGACTGTGCAACAACTTCAGGCTTATACTTCAACTCTCTTGAGCGGACAGTAGATGGCGCTGTGCTAACTGTTGTCGTTTGTTGATATTTTAGTAGTTCTTCTACCACATGACCTCTCGTGTCTTTCTTCTTTTTTTTTTTCTTGCCAGTTCGCTTCTGTAATCCATGTTGTGCTGATTATTGGTTGCTGTATGTTCAAGCAAAACTCATTCTGCAATAATGTCCGAGTGCTGAATGATTCAGCTGAAAGCATTAGATAACCCAAGCTCGTATTGAAGGGGGCTATCCAAAGCAGATCCCTTCCCCTTTTAAAGGAAGATGAACAAGTGTGTGTTTTTCAACAGATGAGATTTTTTTTTTTATATAATTTTGCAGTGACCGTATCCTGTATATAGCTCCACCCGTGAGCGTTCGGCCGCCCTGTATAGCTCCACCCGTGAGCGTTCGGCCGCCCTGTATAGCTCCACCCGTGAGCGTTCGGCCGCCCTGTATAGCTCCACCCGTGAGCGTTCGGCCGCCCTGTATAGCTCCACCCGTGAGCGTTCGGCCGCCCTGTATAGCTCCACCCGTGAGCGTTCGGCCGCCCTGTATAGCTCCACCCGTGAGCGTTCGGCCGCCCTGTATAGCTCCACCCGTGAGCGCTCGGCCGCCCTATATAGCGCCACCCGTGGGCTTCGGTCGCCCTATATAGTGCCACCCGTGGGCTTCGGTCGCCCTGTATAGCTCCACCCGTGAGTGTTCGGCCGCCCTGTATAGCTCCACCCGTGAGTGTTCGGCCGCCCTGTATAGCTCCACCCGTGAGTGTTCGGTCGCCCTATATAGCTCCACCCGTGAGCGTTCGGCCGCCCTATATAGCTCCACCCGTGAGCGTTCGGCCGCCCTATATAGCTCCACCCGTGAGCGTTCGGCCACCCTGTATAGCTCCACCCGTGAGCGTTCGGCCGCCCTGAACGCCCTGTATAGCTCCACCCGTGAGTGTTCGGCCGCCATGTATAGCTCCACCCGTGGGCTTAGGTCGCCCTATATAGCTCCAACCGTGGGCTTCGGTTGCCCTGTATAGCGCCACCCGTGGGCGTTCGGCCGCCCTGTAGAGCTCCACCCGTGGGCGTTCGGCCGCCCTGCAGAGCTCCACCCGTGGGCGTTCGGCCGCCCTGCAGAGCTCCACCCGTGGGGGCGTTTGGCCGCCCTGCAGAGCTCCACCCGTGGGGGCGTTTGGCCGCCCTGCAGAGCTCCACCCGTGGGGGCGTTTGGCCGCCCTGCAGAGCTCCACCCGTGGGGGCGTTTGGCCGCCCTGCAGAGCTCCACCCGTGGGGGCGTTTGGCCGCCCTGCAGAGCTCCACCCGTGGGGGCGTTTGGCCGCCCTGCAGAGCTCCACCCGTGGGGGCGTTTGGCCGCCCTGCAGAGCTCCACCCGTGGGGGCGTTTGGCCGCCCTGCAGAGCTCCACCCGTGGGGGCGTTTGGCCGCCCTGCAGAGCTCCACCCGTGGGGGCGTTTGGCCGCCCTGCAGAGCTCCACCCGTGGGGGCGTTTGGCCGCCCTGCAGAGCTCCACCCGTGGGGGCGTTTGGCCGCCCTGCAGAGCTCCACCCGTGGGGGCGTTTGGCCGCCCTGCAGAGCTCCACCCGTGGGGGCGTTTGGCCGCCCTGCAGAGCTCCACCCGTGGGGGCGTTTGGCCGCCCTGCAGAGCTCCACCCGTGGGGGCGTTTGGCCGCCCTGCAGAGCTCCACCCGTGGGGGCGTTTGGCCGCCCTGCAGAGCTCCACCCGTGGGGGCGTTTGGCCGCCCTGCAGAGCTCCACCCGTGGGGGCGTTTGGCCGCCCTGCAGAGCTCCACCCGTGGGGGCGTTTGGCCGCCCTGCAGAGCTCCACCCGTGGGGGCGTTTGGCCGCCCTGCAGAGCTCCACCCGTGGGGGCGTTTGGCCGCCCCGCAGAGCTCCACCCGTGGGGGCGTTTGGCCGCCCCGCAGAGCTCCACCCGTGGGGGCGTTTGGCCGCCCCGCAGAGCTCCACCCGTGGGGGCGTTTGGCCGCCCCGCAGAGCTCCACCCGTGGGGGCGTTTGGCCGCCCCGCAGAGCTCCACCCGTGGGGGCGTTCGGCCGCCCCGCACAGCTCCACCCGTGGGGGCGTTCGGCCGCCCCGCACAGCTCCAGCCGTGGGGGCGTTCGGCCGCCCCGCACAGCTCCAGCCGTGGGGGCGTTCGGCCGCCCCGCACAGCTCCAGCCGTGGGGGCGTTCGGCCGCCCCGCACAGCTCCAGCCGTGGGGGCGTTCGGCCGCCCCGCACAGCTCCAGCCGTGGGGGCGTTCGGCCGCCCTGCACAGCTCCACCTTTCTATGTACTTAAAATTACTCTGATCCTCTTTACATTTCAGTCCCAATTTTAAAGAACAGTTTGTCCCAAAACATGCCTTATTAGAAAACCAAAGCGTAATTATTATATGAATAGTAATAATGATACAATAAAGTTCTTACAAAACCAGACGCAATATTCTTGATCGTTTATTCATTCTTGTGTCGCAGTCCGGCTGACAGAATCTGGCTCCATCGCGCAGATCTACGGCTACGGAAGGTGGAACTACATTTGTTCTGATGGTTTTGATGCTGCAAGAGCTAAAGCTGTATGTGCGGAGCTGGGATATTCAAGGTACATTTTATACACCGTATACGGACAGAAATGATTGCTAACCACTGAATGTAATCACGCCAACCACATGTATCATAAGTGACCTGTGCAAGGTTAGACCTGGGTAGTAAAAGTTAGTTGTGTGTTTTTTATTATTTCTGTGAATAATTTCTCCCCTTTTCTCCCCTTTTCTCCCCTTTTCTCCCCTTTTCTCCCCTTTTCTCCCCTTTTCTCCCCTTTTCTCCCCTTTTCTCCTTTTTCTCCATTGTAGCTGAATCAAGACTGTCTTGTTTGCTCCCCTCTTTAAGACACAGCTTGCTCAGGCTTGCAGCTCTACAGAATTTGCAGCAAAGCCCTTAAGGAAAGGCTTTTACTTGCTTTGACTTGTCTCAGACCAGACATGCCTATTTCAATAAAATAAATGAGGTTAGAGTCTGCCCTCTAGTGGTCCAAATTAGTATAGCAACTTCTCCAGAATCTCTATAGCATGCAACTTATAAAATATTGATCATAGTTGTACAACATTGTATTGATTATTGATCTGTGTTTGTATTTTTATATATTTAGACCCTATTCGTTAGCCTGTAGTCGATAGAATAATACATGCCCGCTCGTTGTGCTGTCCACTTCACATATAGAGGCAGGGAATAAAGCCCATTCTGTTTTTGTGTTTCAGTAACCCTACATTTACCTCTGTAACTAGAAGTGATATAAATGGGCCGTTCAGTACCATTCGGCCCGGCAGCAATGGGATAGAGGTGATTCCTGTTACTGGGTGAGTAAAAGGCTAGAAATGGCCAACGTACGTTTTCGTGCACATTAATTCCTCTTGGACGAGGTTCACACTTGGGTCGGAGCCTCTTCTAGAATGTTGCACTATTATTTTTCTCCTATAAAACGATGGCCACCTTAATGGAGACTTAACCGGACCCGTTTGGTGCCATTTGTGTCTTTTTTATAGGAGGAAGCCATTTCTTGCAATAATGTTTTGAACATTTAATTTCATCTTTCTGTTCTTAAAAAAAAAAGGCGTAGACAAATAAAACTCCAAGGCGATCCTATCCTTTCCATAACCAGGACTTGGGGTCCTAGATTGTATTAGCCTTGGGCTACGTTCACACTTGTTTTTGGACATTCTGTTCCTTTTTTAGGGATAGACAGGATTAATGTTTGAAATGGATGAGCTGCACAGCATGTAAAAACGGAACCAAGGGGCATCATGGATTATTACGAGGTCACTCTGGTTTTTAGAATGGAAGAAAGTGCATCATGCAGAACTTCTGTTCTAAAAAGCAGGCAGATAAAGGAACTCAGCTGAGCCCTATGATTGTCTCTGGGGTCCCCCTGCTTTCTGTTTAGGGTGCCTTCAGACATCGGTATAAATTGGACCACATTGCAAGGACTGGCCGACTGTCTATGACGTTGAAGACCCGCCGGCCAGTCCTTGAAATCTGGTCCGATTCATACGGATGTCGGAATGCACTCTAATGCAACAAATCCGTTTTAACTTCGTTCTGTTCGCATGTCCCTTTTGGGATCCATTTGTAACAGATCCAGTAGAAAGAAATGTCTAAATGGCTGCATTTAATAATGAAAGCTTTGGTATCAATTTGCATCTGTTTTTTAGTGCAGGTATTTCTGAACCTCTCCGAGTGTTCTGGGCATGCTCCGTGCTTTAAAACAGATCCGTTAAACAGAAAACCTAATGAATGACTAAATCTATTTCTTATAGACTTTAATATTAAAAACGAGGGGAAATAAAAAAAACAAAAATGACGCAGATTAATTTTTTTTTTTTTTAATCTTTTCCCCAAAAAACAGCAGACAGATGTCACTTTTGGAGACATAGAAGCCATTCGAATGAATGATTTTTTTTTTTTTAATGGATCAGGAAATGGAAATACAAACAGACATGTGAATAGAGTTTTGTTTCTAAAACTGGGACAGACAAATGGAATAGACAAACACTTGTGAGGATTTCGCCTTCGGGCACATTCACACATTATTTTCCATATTCCTTAACACAATGGACAATTTTTTTACCTGTTTTTCACTTATTTTTTTATAAAAACTGAAGGAAATATAAAGTGTTTTGAACTTTTTTTTTTGCCATTCAGAAACTGGTCTGCTAAAAATGGATGGAAAACGGTTTCGTTTTGTATCGGATCTCCTTAGACTTAAATGGCTCATTCTGATCTGCAAAAAAACGGATGAGAACAGAACAAGCGCCGAGCTAAACAGATGCGGCACACGGATCCATTTGAAAAAGAAAAAAGTTTTGTGTGTGAATACTTCTATTAAACTGGAAAGTTCTGCTTATAGGGTTGTCTTTTGTTTTTTCAGGACCTGCTCATCTGGCAGTGTTGTATCTATCAGCTGTATAAGTGAGTGTTTCCATCATCTTTCTATAACTGATCTCCTGATCAGTCCTAGGCTCACATATGTGTGATGCGTTGCTTCTTTGGAAGTCCCTTAAGCTTCATCTATTTCACTTTGTCCCTTTTAGCCTGTGGTGTTAATCATGATAAACAACGAATTATCGGAGGACAGGACTCCTCCATCGATCATTCCCCCTGGCAGGTCAGCCTGCAGTACATGGGGCAGCATTCGTGCGGAGGATCCATTCTTACCCCCCGTATTATCCTAAGTGCGGCACATTGTTTCCCAAGGTAAGTCATGGTCTTGTATAGCCTTAGCCTTGATATCACTGGTGGTGATGAAGGATGGGTACTAGTTCTCATTAAGGCTCGTACAGACAACCGTATTTTCGGCCCATGTGTGATCTGACAAAACATCGGATCGCGCTCGGACCAATGTTATGCTATGGGGCCGTGCACGTGTCCAATTTATTTATTTTTTTCCATCAGAGTCAGTCCAAGAAACAAAAATTACGGCATGAACAATTTGCATCCAATATTCGGATCACAATCAGCCATGCAAGTCAATGAAAAAAAATTTACTTGAATGACATCCGACTGCGCGGTCTGATTTTCATGGACTGATACAATGGAGAAGATGGAGAATTTTTTTCCATCTTCTCTCCTGTGATCTCTCATGTGATTAGCATAATGAGACCCATTCTCGTTCGCGCTCTCTCTCTCCCGTTCGCTCTCTCTCTCCCGTTCGCTCTCTCTCTCCCGTTCGCTCTCTCTCTCCCGTTCGCTCTCTCTCGCCCGTTCGCTCTCTCTCGCCCGTTCGCTCTCTCTCGCCCGTTCGCTCTCTCTCGCCCGTTCGCTCTCTCTCTCGCCCGTTCGCTCTCTCTCGCCCGTTCGCTCTCTCTCGCCCGTTCGCTCTCTCTCACCCGTTTGCTCTCTCGCCCGTTCGCTCTCTCTCGCCTGTTCGCTCTTTTGCTCTCTTACTCTCATTCGGTTTCTTGCCCGTTCGCTCTCTCGCCCGTTTGCTCTCTCGCCCGTTTGCTCTCTCGCCCGTTTGCTCTCTCGCCCGTTTGCTCTCTCGCCCGTTTGCTCTCTCGCCCGTTCGCTCTCTCGCCCGTTCGCTCTCTCGCCCGTTCGCTCTCTCGCCCGTTCGCTCTCTCGCCCGTTCGCTCTCTCGCTCTCGTTCTCTCTCTCGCCCGTTCGCTCTCTCGCCCGTTCGCTCTCTCGCCCGTTCGCTCTCTCGCCCGTTCGCTCTCTTGCTCTCGTTCGTTCTCTCGCCCGTTCGCTCTCTCGCCCGTTCGCTCTCTCGCCCGTTCGCTCTCTCGCCCGTTCGCTCTCTCGCCCGTTCGCTCTTTTGCTCTCGTTCTCTCTCTCGCCCGTTCGCTCTCTCGCCCGTTCGCTCTCTCGCCCGTTCGCTCTCTCGCCCGTTCGCTCTCTCGCCCGTTCGCTCTCTCGCCCGTTCGCTCTTTTGCTCTCTTGCTCTCATTCGTTCTCTCGCCCGTTCGCTCTCTCGCCCGTTCGCTCTCTCGCCCGTTCGCTCTCTCGCCCGTTCGCTCTTTTGCTCTCTTGCTCTCGTTCGCTCTCTCGCCTGTTCGCTCTCTCGCCTGTTCGCTCTTTTGCTCTCTTACTCTCATTCGCTTTCTCGCCCGTTTGCTCCCTTGCCTGTTCGCTCCCTCGTCCTTTCACTCGTTTGCTCGCTCTTTTACTCTCTTTCGCTCTCTTCCAGTACATAATTTGGTAAAGTGAACGTTGCATCCAAAACTACAACTTGTCCCGCATAGAACAAGCCCTCGTATGGCGATGAGATATAATATTTTGGCATTGTGATGTTACCTATAGATAATACCGGCTTCCTCCACATCTAGGACGGAGCAGCAGGTGGACAGATGGCGGGTGCAGGCCGGCCTCTCCACTCTTACCTGCATCTTTGCATCACAAGTGGATAAGATCTACATTCCCACCTCGTACAACCTGGACCTAAAGCCGTATGACATTGCCATTCTGAAACTGAAGAGCGATCTGACCTTCTCGGGTAATGAGGTTTTGTTATTACCGTCCGTTCTGCGCCATTTTCAGAAGTGGGAGAATTCATAAATGAGACTAAATCCTGGTGTATGAAACTCGTGCCAGATTTCGTGACCGATCACTTCCGCCTCTCTTTCATCCGAGACCCCTGCCGATCAAAACTTCTGGCCTGTTGAATATTTTTGTGAAAGTGGAGTTAGACTTTAGGAAGGTGTTATACAGACAACACCTGTCTTGAACAGCAGCGACTGGAGCGAGCTGTGATTACTGCTGTTTAACCTCTTAGCCGCCACTGCCAGTCTCTGATCATGGCATTTTAGCGGTTTTAACCACTATAAGTAAATGGGTTACATTGGCATTTGGGGGCCTTCTATGAGCGCCAACATCTTGATGTTAATATAAAGCCCAACCTTGGGCTTATTTGATGATTGTGAAATTTACAATATACTGAATTATTAAGGCATTGAGATATATAGATATACATACATACATACATACATACATACATACATACATACATTTTCCCATTAGCATGAAAAAGGGATTAGGATTGTTTTTGAGCATAGTTTTAGATTGGCAGGTCAGTGCATGCAGAGGTAGAGTGAAACGTGACCTGTGGGCCATATGCCGTTCTTCATAGACCTCATATCTCGGAGGTATTGTCATCAGATTAGACAATGATTGGGTTAGAGGCTTCTATTAATGGTCTGGTCTGCATGTGACTGTACAGCGTTCTCAAAGAGCAAGCAGGATATTTTTGGATCAGTCTTGTCCATTCCGCTCTCCATACACAATGCTTGATGTAACTGTTTTTTGACCCCGCAGTTTATTTTTTAGCCGCCTTTCACATATTTCCTTATTTCTGTTCTGTTATCAGAACAACAACAAAAAGTATCAGTGATGCAGGAAATCCAAACATGGCGGTCACAGACTGCGTCCAATGGATATCATTGACTATCATAGAGTCCATTGAGTTTCTTTCCCGGTGGCCGACATTTTACTGGACACAATGTAGTGCTCTATTTGGTTCCCAATTTTTGGCAGAATCTACGATGGAGGCTCCAACGTGTATGTGAACTAAACTTTTTAGACAAGGGTCTATCCTGAACAAACATTATTGTCATGAATAACTAAACTTATTTAAACAGTCCAAACGATAGCCGGCACTCACATCTTCTTAAAAGAATTGCTTTATTGATCCAGTAGTATAAAAGGCACAAAAATTGGTTGGACACAACAGCACAAAAATTTAAAAAGGCAGAATAGAAATATTTGCTGAGCTCACAGGCAACATGTTTCAGACCTACATGGACAAACGTCAAGGACAAAGGACCATGTAGGTCTTAAACATGTTGCCTGTGAGCTCGGCAAATATTTGTTTTCTGCTTTTTTTTTACTTTTTGTGCTGTTTTGTTCAACCACTTTTTTGTGCCTTTTTATACTACTGGATCAATAAAGGAATTATTTTAAGAAGATGTGAGTGCTGGCTATTGTTTGGGCTGTTGCTATTACTGGAGTATTTTGCCGTGCACCCGGACAGATGAGCTGATTTGGCTCTTTTTTTTATTTTTATTTTTTATAAAGAGTCAAAATTGCAGGATCTTTGAGCCTAGATGGAAAATCTATGAATAAAATATGGTAATGCAAAATTCTGCAAATAGAGGTCATCTATATAATGGGCTCCTACTGGATAACTCTTAGGACCAGAATTTAGGAAGTTGGGTATTAATCCTAGACATTTGGTAGAAATATTATGAGCAGAGTACTGTTCGATAGCCAATGCTCCCCCCAGATGTCCTTTTCAGCTGGATGCTAAATAAAGTATATAGCCTCTAAAGCATTCACTGACGATGGATGGAGACTATTCGAATTTGTGTCATTATTTATTTTCACTGATCAAGCTCCTTTCGTCTTTCACATCCCAGATTCCATACAGGCGATCTGTCTTCCAGGCTTTGATAGCAGCTTGCCGGATAACGCACCATTGTCGGTGACTGGCTGGGGTCACACTGTGGAAGGAGGAGGTATGTTCATGTTGGAAGTCATTTCTGTAAATTTTTGTCTACTTTTTCCAGATCTGTCCTTGGTCTAGTTTGACTTTAATCCAATCCAATTTTTTTTTTTTTTGGCTTCTTTCTCTGAATTTTGCCTTTTACAGCAACCTTGGCCTCCACCCTTCAGAAAGTCTCTATCAATTTAATATCCAGAAGTGTTTGCAACCAGGAGTATTATGGTCAAGTGCTAGATTCAATGATTTGCGCTGGCCGGCTCTCGGGTGGGCTTGACACTTGCCAGGTACCTCCTTTAATTCGCTTTCGGCACAGTTTAGGCCTAGTGTCATTGTTTGACTTCCAGGGTTGCTTCGTCCAATTTCTGACCCTTTACGAGGGACGCAACGTCAGACACTAATCTAGACGGCTGTTTCGGGATGTTTCTCCTTAGCAATTCTTTAACACAGCTTTGGCTCTGCAGTGTCGAGGGGCAAGTGCCCCAAAACAGCCGTCTGTAAGAGATCGAGTGTCTGGCTTGGTTAATACTTACGGGTTAACTAGCTCGAACAGGAACAAAAATAAAATATTCCCCTTTCCTTCCCAAAGGGCTAATATTCACGGAGCATCACCAATGAGACTCCATACCCTACTGCTCCCTATAAGCAGGGCTGATCTCCACCAAAACTAATAGAATTTAAGAGTATACCACTAAGTAATGGATGTATTAAATTGTTAAAATCTTATTAACATTTTATAATATACAGTTTCTTACGTCTCAAACAAAAGGATGAAAATAAACTTTCTTTTTTAGGGTGACAGTGGAGGCCCCTTGGTGTATTTGAGTGAATCTTTGCACTGGGAACAAGTTGCTATTGTCAGCTGGGGAGACGGCTGTGGGCGACCTGGCAAAGTTGGAGTATACACAAATGTCCCGTCATTTCTGTCATGGATATATGGAATAATGAAGGTAACTGCTTCTGCTGCCATTTCTGCATCCTTACACATATGATTGTTATAGGGAAACTACATGGGAGAGTTTTTCTGAGGTGGGGATAGGCAAAAGGAATGGTGAGCGAAGGAGGGTTGAGGGGGCAAGAGAGGAGGAGGAGTGAGAAAGACAAGGGGGCAAGAGAGAAGGGGTGAGTGAAGGAGAGGCGCATAGGGGAATAGGAGGAATGGAAAGGATGGGCGAGGGGGGTAAGAGAGGAGGAGAGAGAGGGAGAGGGGTGAGAGGAGAGGTGGGAAGGATGGGCGAGGGGGTAAGAGGAGGAGAAACAAAGACAAAGGGGGCAAGAGAGAAGGGGTGAGTGAAGGAGAGGTGCATAGGGGAATAGGAGGAATGGAAAGGATGGGCGAGGGGGGTAAGAGAGGAGGAGAGAGAGGGAGAGGGGTGAGAGGTGGGAAGGATGGGCGAGGGGGTAAGAGGAGGAGAAACAAAGACAAAGGGGGCAAGAGAGAAGGGGTGCGTGAAGGAGAGGTGCATAGGGGAATAGGAGGAATGGAAAGGATGGGCGAGGGGGGTAAGAGAGGAGGAGAGAGAGGGAGAGGGGTGAGAGGAGAGGTGGGAAGGATGGGCGAGGGGGTAAGAGGAGGAGAAACAAAGACAAAGGGGGCAAGAGAGAAGGGGTGAGTGAAGGAGAGGTGCATAGGGGAATAGGAGGAATGGAAAGGATGGGCGAGGGGGGTAAGAGAGGAGGAGAGAGAGGGAGAGGGGTGAGAGGAGAGGTGGGAAGGATGGGCGAGGGGGTAAGAGGAGGAGAAACAAAGACAAAGGGGGCAAGAGAGAAGGGGTGCGTGAAGGAGAGGTGCATAGGGGAAGAGGAGGGATGGAAAGTATGGGTAAGAGGAGGAGAGAGAGGGGTGTGAGAAGGAGGGGTGGGAAGAGGGGGCAAGAGGAGGGGTCAGATGGGCGAGAGGAGAGGCAAGAGGAGGGGTGGGAAGGAGGCATGTGGGCAAGATAGGAGTGAGAGTTGCGAGAGGAGGGGTGGAAAGATGGGCGAGTGGACAAGAGGAGGGGCGGCGGTGAGGGGGCGAGAGGAGATGTGAGGGACGAAGAGAAGTAAGGGTGAGTTGTGGGAAGGAGGGGCGAAGGGGCAAGAGGATGGTGAGGGGAGCAAGATAGAAGGAGCAAGATTAGAAGCGGCAAGAGGAGGGGCCAGGGTGCATGAGAAGAAGGGGGGCAAGAGAGGAGGAGGAGTTGGCAAGGGGCCAGACAAACGGAAATGATACATATTCTTTTTTTCTTTTTTTTTTTCAGGCAGAATTGTAGCCCCGGTGGTGGATCTGCCCACGTCCTATTTATTACATTTACTTCTTCCACCTCTTTCTGACCTGGTGAACAAGATCTGACTACTGTGTTAGTCTCTCTAAGAAGATGATGAGAGCCGATTCTCCACTCTGTGGGTCCAGAGCTGCTGATTCTTCAGTTCTCTCCAATTAGAAGGAAGAAGATGACTATAAAACTCTGCACTGCATCGTCATCCTCCTCATCGGTCTCTTTATTGTTTTGCAGCCAAACTTGTCATTTCGTAGACCTCCATTAATTTTATATAGGGGTTTCTAAGCCCTCGCTCATAACACCTGGGCATTGCTGAGATGGCTGCACCGTTAATAATAGAATCTCTTTTAATATAGCTGCTGCTATTTATCCTGTACGACACTTAATGAGTCGCCGAGTCTTAATCTTTTTCATAAATCAAAAGCACAAAAGAAAATACAAAACTTTGTAATATATTTTATCAGAGAAATCGGCTTCTTTCTCCTTCCGGACTGATCTTTCATTCTCAAAATTCTCAATACACAGGTAGAATGGGTCTTCAGTAAATACAGATTTCTCCATTATGGAGATAGGAGATGACAGTTGGTGCTCATAAAGTAAAGTTCTATGGAAAATAGGAGAACTTGCGGCAGAATGTCTGTTTGTGCCACCTCCTTCTCCATAGAATTTTATAAGCACCAACTGCCATATCCCATCTCCGTAGTGGGGAAATGTCTTCACTGAATACAGATTTTACAGCTTCTACCTGTGAATTGAGCGTGACTGATCAGTCCAGGAGGAGAAAGAAACAGATATCTCTGATCAGATATATTAAAAAGTTGCTTCTTTTTATGTTTACTATTGATTTATGAAAGAAAAATATAAAATGATGTTTACACTTTTAGAAGTGCTGTTTTATTCTGTAGATTAACCCTGTAATATGGCTACTAGGACAATCGTAGCACTAGTGGTTTACATCAGTGGTGTATGTATCACACAGGCAGCGGCGACCTGTGCAGATTACATTTTTTCCCATGTGCTACATCCACGTGTGTTCACCCGAATTCAATATATTAATGCACGTTACCCCACAGTGGGGTCACTGGAAGTTTATAGCTCATAGCTGTCGTGTAGCACCCCACAAAGTGCTCTCACTTTATTACAACGGAAATGGACTGTATTTGCAGGTGCCTTTTTACCGCAGATCACTGGAGACGAAGGGTTAAATCGCAGTCCAGAATGTGGCTATCCCTTCTTCATACATCTTTAGATTTTTGTACATAATGTATTTAGGAACTGGGTGAGCTGTGTATATAATTTTTTGTGCCAATTAAATACTGTTATTACTGTAACTTTTATGTATTTGTGTAATAAAAAGAATAACTCCTAAACCAATTACGTCTCATATTTGCTCTGACTTTTTTATATATATATATATATATATATATATATATATATATATATATATATATATATATATATATATATACACACAGTGGTGGCCAAAAGTATTGGCACCCCTGCAATTCTGTCAGATAATACTCAGTTTCTTCCTGAAAATGATTGCAATCACAAATTCTTTGGTATTATTATCTTCATTTAATTTGCTTGCAAGGAAAAAACACAAGAGAATGAAGCAAAAATCAAATCATTGATCATTTCACACAAAACTCCAAAAATGGGCCGGACAAAAGTATTGGCACCCTCAGCCTAATACTTGGTTGCACAACCTTTAGCCAAAATAACTGCGAACAATCGCTTCCGATAACCATCAATGAGTTTCTTACAATGCTCTGCTGGAATTGTAGACCATTCTTCTTTGGCAAACTGCTCCAGGTCCCTGATATTTGAAGGGTGCCTTCTCCAAACTGCCATTTTGAGATCTCTCCACAGGTGTTCTATGGGATTCAGGTCTGGACTCATTGCTGGCCACCTTAGAAGTCTCCAGTGCTTTCTCTCAAACCATTTTATAGTGCTTTTGGAAGTGTGTTTTGGGTCATTGTCCTGCTGGAAGACCCATGACCTCTGAGGGAGACCCAGCTTTCTCACACTGGGCCCTACATTATGCTGCAAAATTTGTTGGTAGTCTTCAGACTTCATAATGCCATGCACACGGTCAAGCAGTCCAGTGCCAGAGGCAGCAAAGCAACCCCAAAACATCAGGGAACCTCCGCCATGTTTGACTGTAGGGACCGTGTTCTTTTCTTTGAATGCCTCTTTTTTTTCCTGCACACTCTGTTGATGCTTTTTCCCAAAAAGCTCTACTTTTGTCTCATCTGACCAGAGAACATTCTTCCAAAACATTTTAGGCTTTCTCAGGTAAGTTTTGGCAAACTCCAGCCTGGCTTTTTTATGTCTCGGGGTAAGAAGTGGGGTCTTCCTGGGTATCCTACCATACAGTCCCTTTTCATTCAGACGCCGACGGATAGTACGGGTTGACACTGTTGTACCCTCGGACTGCAGGGCAGCTTGAACTTGTTTGGATGTTAGTCGAGGTTCTTTATCCACCATCCGCACAATCTTGCGTTGAAATCTCTCGTCAATTTTTCTTTTCCGTCCACATCTAGGGAGGTTAGCCACAGTGCCATGGGCTTTAAACTTCTTGATGACACTGCGCACGGAAGACACAGGAACATTCAGGTCTTTGGAGATGGACTTGTAGCCTTGAGATTGCTCATGCTTCCTCACAATTTGGTTTCTCAAGTCCTCAGACAGTTCTTTGGTCTTCTTTCTTTTCTCCATGTTCAATGTGGTACACACAAGGACAGAGGTTGAGTCAACTTTAATCCATGTTAACTGGCTGCAAGTGTGATTTAGTTATTGCCAACACCTGTTAGGTGCCACAGGTAAGTTACAGGTGCTGTTACTTACACGAATTAGAGAAGCATCACATGATTTTTCAAACAGTGCCAATACTTTTGTCCACCCCCTTTTTTAGGTTTGGTGTGGAATTGTATCCAATTTGGCTTTAGGACAATTCTTTTTGTGTTTTTTCATTGAAGACAAATTAAATAAAGATAATAATACCAAAGAATTATATATAATATAATTTTTTTTTAGTGCTTTTTTTAAATTGTTTTTTTGGTGCAATCTTGCAATTCTCACACTTGCCACTAGGAGTAATATTGGACTTCCACTTTCTCTTTACATATAGATGGTAGCTGCAATAGACTGTATGAATAGGAGTGAAACCTATTATGAATGGTGGATCATGTGTTAACACCTCTATATACAGTAGATATCAGTCATTGTACAGGAGGAGGAAGAGGTGAGCTGTGATATTGCTTATTGTGACTAGTGGACCTTGTGTTATCTACTATTCATACAGAAGTGTTGCCTTTCATTGTAATCCTGTCTGTGATGATAATGAGACTGCTGAAAAGTCATCTGTACAGTGTTACTCAATTGTTCTGGCTCTAGATGGGTCCATGCGTTTTCCCCTCTGTCACGGCTGGATCCCTCTGCTAGTAACTCTACTGTTCCTCAGCATTGTCTACATGTCCAGTTCTGCTACAACCAGGTGCTTGCTGCTGGCTCAGCTCTGCTGTTCCTGGGTGCTGTCCACACATTCAGCTCAGCTATTTCAAGGTGCCTGCCTGCACTCCCTGCTCTGCTGATTGTCACACCATACAGTATTCCAGCTCCAATGATCCTCTTCCCATCCAACATATCAAGCTTTACTGGTCCTTGTTGCCCCAAGTGCCACCTGGCTCATCCAACGCTGCAGCATTAACATGTCCTGACCTAATGGCTTAACAAATCCACCTCACCAGCTGAGCCCATAATGTACAGAACAGGAAGTGTGAGTCCAGTATCAGCCTAGAGGCCAATGTAGAAATTGCAAGATTTCTGATACTTTAGTTTTTTATGATTAGATAATTCAGAGAATAAGCGAGAGCAAGCACCCACTCCAATGAGCACTTCATTGCATTCAAACAGTCCCTCACTACCTTCAAGTCCACACTCACTGCAGCAAAACAAACATACTTCTCATCTCTCATATCCTCCCTGTATCACAACCCCAAACAACTATTCAACACCTTCAATTCTCTCCTCCGTCCCCCAGCACCTTCTCCCTCTCCTCTTATTTCAGCCAAAGACTTTGCCTCATTCTTCAAGCAGAAGATTGACACCATCAGAGAAAGCTTTTGCCTAAAGTCCCTCCAGCCCCTCCTTATATCCACTCAATCCTCCTCCTCCATAACCAGCTTCTCCACCATTACAGAAGATCAAGTTTCCTCTTTACTCTCCAAATCACACTTCACCACCTGTGAACTTGACCCAATCACGTTCCACCTCATCCCCAGCCTTACCACTATCTTCATCCCAACCCTAACCCACCTTTTCAACCTGTCAATAACAACTGGCGTCTTCCCCTCATGCTTCAAACATGCCTCGATCACACCCATCCTCAAAAAGTCCTCCCTGGACCCATCCTCTCTGACTAGCTATCGCCCCATATCACTTCTCCCCTATGCTTCAAAACTACTGTAACAACACGTCCATTCTGAACTGTCCTGCCAGCTCTCCTCCTGCTCCCTCTTCGACCGCCTACAATCTAGTTTCCGACCGCATCATTCTACTGAAACTGCCCTGACTAAAGTCACCAATGACCTACTGACCGCCAAATCCAAGCGACACTACTCTGTCCTCGTCCTCCTGGACCTGTCATCTGCCTTTACATAGTAACATAGTTTTTAAGGTTGAAGGAAGACTAAGTCCATCTAGTTCAACCCATAGCCTAACATGTTGATCCAGAGGAAGGCCAAAAAAAAAAACCATGTGGCAAACACTAAGCTCCACATTGGGGAAAAAAATTCCTTCCTGACTCCATACGACAATCAGACTAGTTCCCTGGATCAACGCCCTATCAAGGAATCTAGTATATATAACCTGTAATATTATACTTTTCAAGAAAGACACCCATGCCCTTCTTAAATTTTAATAATGAATTACTCATTACAACATCATGAGGCAAAGAGTTCCATAGTCTCACTGCTCTTACAGTAAAGAATCCGCGTCTGTGATAATGTTTAAACCTTCTTTCCTCCAGGCGTAGAAGATGCCCCCTTGTCCCCGTCTCAGGCCTCAGAGTAAAAAGATCAGTAGAAAGGTCTTTGTACTGGCCCCTCATATACTTGTACATAGTAATAAGATCACCCCTAAGCCTTCTTTTTTCCACAGTAAATAACCCCAAGTGTAATAACCTGTCTTGGTATTGCAGACCCCCCAATCCTCTAATAACCTTGGTCGCTCTTCTCTGCACCCTCTCTAGTTCAGCTATGTCTTTCTTATACACCGGAAACCAGAACTGTACACAGTATTCTAAGTGTGGTCACACTAATGACTTGTATAGAGGTAAAATGATGTTCTCCTCATGAGCATCTATGCCTCTTTTAATGCATCCCATTATTTTATTTGCCTTTGCAGCAGCTGCCTGACACTGGCCACTAAACGTGAGCTTGTCGTCCACCAATACACCCAGGTCTTTTTCAGTTACAGTTTTGCCCAGTGTTTTACAATTAAGCATATAATTATACATTTTATTTCCTCTGCCCAAGTGCATTACCTTACATTTATCCCCATTAAAGCTCATTTGCCATTTATCAGCCCAAGCTTCTAGTTTACATAGATCCTCCTGTAATATAAAATTGTCCTCCTCTGTATTGATTACCCTGCAGAGTTTAGTGTCATCTGCAAATATTGAAATATTACTCTCTATGCCCCCTACAAGGTCATTAATAAATATGTTAAAAAGAAGGGGGCCCAATACTGACCCCTGTGGTACCCCACTGTTAACTGAGACCCAGTCTGAGTGTTTTCCATTAATAACCACCCTTTGTTTCCTATCACTGAGCCAATTCTTAACCCACATACATATATTTTCCCCTATCCCCATTGTTCTCATTTTATGTATCAACCTTTTATGTGGAACCGTATCAAAAGCTTTTGAAAAGTCCATATACACAACATCCACTGCATTTCCTTGGTCCAGTCCAGAACTTGCCTCCTCATAAAAACTGATCAGATTAGTTTGACAGGAACGGTCCCTCGTAAACCCATGTTGATATTGGGTCATCAGGTTATTCTTCTTCAGATACTCTATTATAGCATCTCTTAGGAAACCCTACAGGATTTTACCCACAGTAGAGGTTAAGCTTACTGGCCTATAATTTCCAAGTTCGGTTTTTGTCCCCTTTTTGAATATTGGCACCACATTTGCTATACGCCAGTCCTGTGGTACAGACCCTGTTATTATGGAATCTTTAAAGATTAAAAATAATGGTCTATCTATGACGTTACTTAATTCCTGCAGTACTCGCGGGTGTATCTCATCCGGGCCCGGGGATTTGTCAACTTTAGTGGTTTTTAGACGCCGCCGTACTTCCTGCTGGGTTAAGCAAGTGACATTTAATGGAGAATTTTTGTTATCACTGATCATGTTTTCTGTCATGCGATTTTCTTGTGTAAATTCGGTTGAAAAAAAATCATTTAGCATATTGGCTTTTTCCTCATCCTCATCCACCTTTTCACCCAGACTATTTTTAAGGGGGCCAACACTATCATTTTTTTGTTTTTTACTATTTATGGAGTTAAAGAATATTTTGGGGTTATTTTTACTTTCTCTGGCAATGATTCTCTCTGCCTCAATCTTTGCTGCCTTGATTTTGTTTTTTACATAATTTATTTAATTTTCTATATTTATTTAATGCCTCATCACTACCTACTTGCTTTAGTTCTCTAAATGCTTTCTTTTTGTCACTTATTGCGCCCCTTACAGCTCTATTTAGCCATAGTGGTTTCCTCCTATTTCTAGCATGTTTATTCCCAAAGGGTATATATTGTGCACAGGTCCTATTCAGGATGTTAATAAATGTCTCCCATTTGCTTTGTGTAGCTTTATGTCTCAGGATATCGTCCTAGTTCATTGCACTAAGATCATCTCTCAACCGTTGGAAATTTGCCTTCCTGAAGCTTAGTGTCCTTGTAACCCCTCTACCCCCATGCCGTTTGCATGGATTTATATAGTGTGACCAAGTTGACAAGCACTTTCCAAGTGATGCTAAAATCGCTTGGAAAGCGCTTGTCAACCCTCATGCGGAAATGTATGTGAAGAACGCTTCACATCCGCTTGTCCCTGGCAGGAAAACGCATGTACAATCCGCATGCGTTTTTTCTGCCAGGGAGATCCAGAAATGCTCAGGAAAAATCCGGAGCATTTCTGCATCGTGGGCACATAGCCTGAAACTTAACATGGATAAAATAGAGTTCATCATCTTTCCACCTTCTCATTCAACCCCCCCAACTGACCTATCTATCAACGTCAATGGCTGTCCACTCTCCCCAGTCCCGCAAGCTCGCTGCCTCGGGGTAACCCTGGACTCTGAACTCTCCTTCAAACCACATATCCAAGCTCTTTCCACTTCCTGCCAACTCCAACTTAAAAATATCTCCCGGATCCGCACATTACTCAACCACGAATCTGAAAAAACCCTAGTGCACGCCCTCATCATCTCCCGCCTCAAATACAGCAACCTTCTGCTCTGTGGCCTCCCTTCCAACACTCTCGCACCCCTCCAATCCATCCTAAACTCTGCTGCCCGACTAATGCACCTGTCCCCCCGCTATACCCCGGCCTCTCTTCTCTGTCAATCTCTTCACTGGCTCCCCATTACCCAGACACTCCAGTTCAAACCCTAACCCTAGCATACAAAGCCATCCACAACCTGTCTCCTCCATATATCTCTGAACTAGTCTGCCGATACTTACCTGCACACACAGCCTCCGATCCTCACAAGATCTCCTGCTCTACTCCCCTCTTATCTCCTCTTCCCACAATTGCATACAAGATTTCTCCCGTGCATCGCCCCTACTCTGGAACTCTCTACCCCAACACATCAGACTCTCGCTTACCGTGGAAACCTTCAAAAGGAACCTGAAGACCCACCTCTTCCAACAAGCCTACAACCTTCAGTAACCACCGCTCCACCATACGGCTCCACCCTCACCTACTGTATCCTCACCCATCCCTTGTAGACTGTGAGTCCTCGCGGGCAGGGTCCTCGCTCCTCCTGTAACAGTCGCCGTCATGTTTTGTTCAAGATTACTGTAATTGTTTTCGCTATGTATACCCCTTTTTCACATGTAAAGCGCCATGGAATAAATGGTGCTATAATAATAAATAATATATATATAATATATTCATATTCCATATAATATTACATTTCTCAGGAAAGGCTTCCAGACCTTCCAGTAACAACTTCATATACAGCCAAAAGATGAGCCAAATTTATAGAGTTGTGGACTTACACTGACATATGGAATGGCAGTTTTTGTTAAACACTGGGGGGAAATTTATCAAAAGACCTCTATATCTCTCCAACAAGTAGGGGGGAGGCAGGTCTTTGCCCCTCTGCTCCTCCTCTCCTGTCTGTCAAGCTGCATACAGGTATAACATAGAGGTGGGATTTCAATTTGGGGCCTGCAAGGCATTAGACAATAGCAGGAGCGATACATGTTGGAAAGTGAGGGGAAGTCCCAACACATATAGTGCTGGCAGAATACTGCTTAAAAAACAAACAAACAGATGACTCGTTAGAGTATGAGAACTAGAATATTTGACTGGTATGTGAGACAAAACTTCTTTACTTTGTTGTAGGAGGTCAGGGCAGCAAGAACATGTTTTTTGTGAAAGGATGGGTAGAAATGACTGACTTGTATTAAAGAATACATTTTATTACAGGAACAACGTCCAGGCAGCAGCTGCAGTGGGGACCGGCAGTCATGTTATGTGGCGCCAGCATTTATTATTATAGGGGCTGACGAGGACCGGACCAGAACTTTTCTGTACCTAGAGTCCGGGGTAAGCAGAGGAGCAGCAAGCTGTAAAAGCGCTTTATAAACATCAAGTATTTCTTCATTCATTAAATGTAAGCATTTCTATGTGTAATCTAATCCTATAGAAATAAACTCCGATATATACATCATTCACTGAAGCAGGTCCGCTGCAGTGATTCTCCCCATGCATAGAAAACAAACGTTAAATATTTCCTCCTCGCCACAAATCCCCGCTGGAGTTAGGGTCTGTGTCCCTCCACTCATTCACCTGGATGGGTTGCATTTACCGTACCTAAAATAAGGCTTAAAAGGAGGCAACGTAATTACTGTGCAGTGCAAGATAATAACATGTAGTGGAGAAAGTGAGAGACCCCCATTCCACAAGGTGAAGAAACGCCCCGGCCAGACCGGGGGTCTGTGCGCCAACGTCCATCTGTGGAAGTCATTAGTGTCCTTGTCCATGGAGGCGGCAGAAATCATGCTTTTGCTTTAGCTTTGGCTTCTTGCTTTGAGGCATTATCTGTGTTGTCGTTGACTGAAGAGCTGACGAGACAATCTTTCCTGAGAATACAGAAATAGGAGATGTTACATCTATCAGATAGATACCCACGAGGTACCTGCTCCTACTCCAGCTTAGCAGCCCATGGATTGTGTCGGAGGAGGGTCCAATGTGACCCCCGACCGGCCACCCCCCCATGACTGATCAGTCTCTGTCTGTGTAAGTGTACAGGGAGAGACCTGTCAATCAAAGCCCCCGGGGAGTGGCTTCAGACTAATTATCTGACGTATACAGAGGCTGCAGCGCTTCAGAGTAAACCGTACATGGGGTCAATAGAGCAGAACTGTCCGTGGTTCACGCATCATCAATCTCCTGTTAAATTTAAAAGAAATGCGCTCTCAGAAATGATCCTATTGTTAAATATATTTTTTACATTTGTTTGTGATTTTCCTGATTATCCATATCATTATCTATTTTTGAAAAAAAATATCCTAAAATCTTGCAGTTTTGCAATGGATAACTGAGCCTCATTATAGGCTGTGATTTCCATCTCATTATCATCACAAACAGGATTACAATGACTGATAACACCTCTGTATACAGGATCCAGCATCCACAATAGGTGATGTCACAGCTCACCTCCTCCTCCTCCTGTACAATGACTGATAAGACCTCTATATACAGTAGATAACACAGGATCCACCATTCACAATAGGTGATGTCACAGTTCACCTCCTCCTGTACAATGACTGATAAGACCTCTATATACAGTAGATAACACAGGATCCACCATTCACAATAGGTGATGTCATAGCTCACCTCCTCCTCCTCTTGTATAATGACTGATAACACCTCTATATACAGTAGATAACACAGGATCCACCATTCACAATAGGTGATGTCACAGCTCACCTCCTCCTCCTCCTGTACAATGACTGATAACACATCTATATACAGTAGATAACACAGGATCCACCATTCACAATAGGTGATGACACAGCTCACCTCCTCCTCCTGTACAATGACTGATAACACCTCTATATACATTAGATAACACAGGATCCACCATTCACAATAGGTGATGTCCCAGCTCACCCCCTCCTCCTCCTGTACAATGACTGATAACACCTCTATATAGAGTAGATAACACAGGATCCACCATTCACAATAGGTGATGTCACAGCTCACCCCCTCCTCCTCCTGTACAATGACTGATAACACCTCTATACACAGTAGATAACACAGGATCCACCATTCAAAATAGGTGATGTCACAGCTCACCTCCTCCTCCTCCTGTACAATGACCGATAACACATCTATATACAGTAGATAGCACAGGATCCACCATTCACAATAGGTGATGTCACAGCTCACCTCCTCCTCCTCCTGTACAATGACTGATAAGACCTCTATATACAGTAGATAACACAGGATCCACCATTCACAATAGGTGATGTCACAGTTCACCTCCTCCTGTACAATGACTGATAAGACCTCTATATACAGTAGATAACACAGGATCCACCATTCACAATAGGTGATGTCATAGCTCACCTCCTCCTCCTCTTGTATAATGACTGATAACACCTCTATATACAGTAGATAACACAGGATCCACCATTCACAATAGGTGATGTCACAGCTCACCTCCTCCTCCTCCTGTACAATGACTGATAACACATCTATATACAGTAGATAACACAGGATCCACCATTCACAATAGGTGATGACACAGCTCACCTCCTCCTCCTGTACAATGACTGATAACACCTCTATATACATTAGATAACACAGGATCCACCATTCACAATAGGTGATGTCCCAGCTCACCCCCTCCTCCTCCTGTACAATGACTGATAACACCTCTATATAGAGTAGATAACACAGGATCCACCATTCACAATAGGTGATGTCACAGCTCACCCCCTCCTCCTCCTGTACAATGACTGATAACACCTCTATACACAGTAGATAACACAGGATCCACCATTCAAAATAGGTGATGTCACAGCTCACCTCCTCCTCCTCCTGTACAATGACCGATAACACATCTATATACAGTAGATAGCACAGGATCCACCATTCACAATAGGTGATGTCACAGCTCACCTCCTCCTCCTGTAAAATGACTGATAACACCTCTATATACATTAGATAACACAGGATCCACCATTCACAATAGGTGATGTCACAGCTCACCCCCTCCTCCTCCTGTACAATGACTGATAACACCTCTATATACAGTAGATAACACAGGAATCACCATTCACAATAGGTGATGTCACAGCTCACCTCCTCCTCCTCCTGTACAATGACTGATAACACATCTACATACAGTAGATAGCACAGGATCCACCATTCACAATAGGTGATGACACAGCTCACCTCCTCCTCCTGTACAATGACTGATAACACCTCTATATACAGTAGATAACACAGGATCCACCATTCACAATAGGTGATATCACAGCTCACCTCCTCCTCCTGTACAATGACTGATAACACCTCTATATACAGTAGATAACACAGGCTCCACCATTCACAATAGGTGATGTCACAGCTCACCTCCTCCTCATGTACAATGACTGATAACACCTCTATATACAGTAGATAACACAGGCTCCACCATTCACAATAGGTGATATCACAGCTCACCTCCACCTCCTCCTCCTGTACAATGACTGATAACACTTCTATATACAGTGGATAACACAGGATCCATCATTCACAATAGGTGATGTCACAGCTCACCTCCTCCTCTTTTCTGCACAATGACCTTCGATCACAAAATATGCCCATGACAAAGCCTGCCCATAAGACTCTCACCATAGAAGTGAATGGGCATCTGCGATCTATGGTCAATGTTGCTGTAGTACAGGAAATCAGCTCTCCCCAGCTGTTCCGCTTGATTGACAGGTCCCCCCCTAAGGTTGTGTAGAAAGAGACCTGTCATTCCAGCGGAGCGGGCAGGAAGAGGCTGGAGGAGAGCGGCTGGCGGACACTAGCCCTGCGCCCGGCTTTGTGTTTTCTCTGCAATGTTCCCCTACAATGAAGGGGCCGGTCACTACTTCATGTTATACATGGTAAGAGGGAACACAACACTGCTGACAGTTTCCATTTAGCTAAGTACTGATCAGCAGAGTTATGAATACAGCTCTGGATGCGTAGAAACTATAGAATATGATGTAACAGTGTAATCAATAACTGTGCAGGGTCTTTACCTTTCATGTCTCTATGGAAACAATAAAACTGTCAGAACAGAGGATACACATTAATTCCTTTGCACATAAATGTAATAAACGCCACATTTTGCAAAAATTGACATGAAACAGGAACTCACTTTTTGTCACATTTTTTCTTTATAATGAAACTGACTGTCTTCTTTATGATAAGGATTAATATTAGAAGCCCGATGACGCCACCAACAACGGACACAATGATCAAGGTCAACGTGTTATCTACGATCTCAACTGAGGAAGAAAATAATGTGAGTAGTCAGCACAAACTTAAGAGAAAAGACAAGGAGACAGCCATCAAAAGTAATCAATACCTTATGGCCCCCATACAAACTAGACTAATATCAGTGGGATCAGCTGACAGTCTTATGTGTATGGGGTTTGACAAAACAACAATTTTTGTGTGGGTGGTTCTTATATACACTGCTCAAAAAAAATAAAGGAAACACTCAAATAACACATCCAAGATCTGAATGAATGAAATATTTGTCGCAGAGTGCATCTTCTTACAGTCACCACTGTACTTACAAGAGCTTCAATCAGCAAGATATCTTGAGTAAACAGTATTTACTTCATACTGGATAAACATGAGATACAATTCAGTGTCACACAGTCTGTGTGCTGCTGACATAACACATACAGAAAAAAAAACAACACAGGAAGTAAAAACAACCAACAATTGAGAGCTTCCCTCCCCACATTACAGCAAGCATATAACTTTACACACTATCGCCATCTGCTGTCTGGTTAGTATAAAGTCCTCCTTTCACTTATAATAAGTCCTAATCTGTTGCATATGCCAACAATATTCTCATTGAATACTTTGTTCTGTACAAAGTTGAATGTGCTGACAACAAAATCTCACAAAAATCATCAATGGAAATCAAATTTATTAACCAATGGAGGCCTGGATTTGGAGTCACCCCCAAAATTAAAGCGGAAAAACACACTACAGGCTGATCCAACTTTGATGTAATGTCCTTAAAACAAGTCAAAATGAGGCTCAGTATTGTGCGCGGCCTCCACGTGCCTGTATGACCTCCCTACAACGCCTGGCCATGCTCCTGATGAGGTTGCGGATGGTCTCCTGTGGGATCTCCTCCCAGACCTGGACTAAAGCATCCGCCAACTCCTGGACAGTCAACGTGACGTTGGTGGATGGAGCGAGACATGATGTCCCAGATGTGCTCAATCGGATTCAGGTCTGGGGAACGGGCGGGCCAGTCCATAGCTTCAATGCCTTCATCTTGCAGGAACTGCTGACACACTCCAGCCACATGAGGTCTGGCATTGTCCTGCATTAGGAGGAACCCAGGGCCAACCGCACCAGCATATGGTCTCACAAGGGGTCTGAGGATCTCATCTTGGCACCTAATGGCAGTCAGGCTACCTCTGGCGAGCACATGGAGGGCTGTGCTGCCCTCCAAAGAAATGCCACCCCACACCATTACTGACCCACTGCCAAACCGGTTATGCTGAAGGATGTTGCAGGCAGCAGATCGCTCTCCACGGCGTCTCCAGACTCTGTCACGTCTGTCACATGTGCTCAGTGTGAACCTGCTTTCATCTGTGAAGAACACAGGGCGCCAGTGGCGACTTTGCTGACAGACACAGCAAACCTTCTTGCCACAGCTCGCATTGATGTGCCATCCTGGATGAGCTGCACTACCTGAGCAACTTTTGTGGGTTGTAGAGTCCGTCTCATGCTACTACGAGTGTGAAAGCACAACCAACATTCAAAAGTGACCCAAACATCAGCCAGAAAGCATTGGTACCACTCCTTTATTGAGGGTGTCTTGATAATTGCCAATAATTTCCATCTATTGTCTATTCCATTTGCACAACAGCATGTGAAATTGATTGTCAATCAGTGTTGATTGTCAATCAGTTTGATTTCACAGAAGTTTGATGTACTTGGAGTTATATTCTGTTGTTTAAGTGTTCCCTTTATTTTTTTGAGCAGTGTATATCAGCATGCTGCCAGCACTATAGGTGCAGTAACTTCTAGAAAATAATTTGTTTTCAATTGCAGAAGTTAATTTTTTTATTTAAAAAAAAACATTCATTTGAAGGCTTTTTCTTTTTTTCATTGTATGCACTGCAGATGTGCTGTGGATTTTGAAGGTGAAACAACACCAGAGGAATAGAAACAAGATCTTACGGATGCACTTTTATAATGAATAAGGGATTGTTTTTTGGGAGAGGATATATTTTTAGGATTTATATTTTTAGGCATTCCAATCGGCCATATAAAGATGTAACTGTACTTCCATGATAAGCCACTGCAAAAAGGAATCATTATTTACATCCATTGCACCAATGGGATACAAATAATAGCATGAGTATGGGCAGTGATTGAAAAAATGAAAGAACTTATCAACTAAGTTGAAAGGTAAACGGATGATGCCTAAAGCCACATCCAAGTGATTCCCGCAGCAGCTGCCGTATTTAATGCTGAGGATGTGATTGCGGAGAAGGTGCATTGCGGAGGATGAAATTCGTGCCTACATCCTTAGCAGAAATTCACTTGCTGCCTATCTGAAGCCCGCAGCTCTTGTTATTTTACGCTGCAGATGGTTTTCCCTGCTTTTCTTAAAATCTCATGCACTACGCTGGCACTGTGTAAACTACACGTATCAAACTCTGGCCCTCATGGGGATTATATTTGGCCCGAGACAACGCCGGAGACTATATGAGGCCATTATACTGTATGGAGGACTAAGTGGGTCCATTACACTGTATGGAGGACTATGTGGTGCCATTATACTGTATGGAGGACTAAATGAGCCCATTATTCTGTATGGAGGACTATGTGGGGCCATTATACTGTATGGAGGACTATGTGGAGCCCATTATACTGTATGGAGGACTATGTGGGGCCCATTATTCTATATGGAGGACTATGTGGGGCCATTATTCTGTATGGAGGACTATGTGAGGCCCATTATACTGCATGGAGGACTATGTGGGGCCCATTATACTGTATGGAGGACTATGTGGGCCCATTATTCTGTATGGCACACTATGTGGCGCCATTATCCTGTATGGAAGACTATGTGGGGCCACTATACTGTATGGAGGACTATGTGGGGCCCATTATACTGTATGGAGGACTATGTGGGGCCATTATACTGTATGGAGGACTATGTGACGCCCATTATTCTGTATGGAGGACTATGTGGGGCCATTATACTGTATGGAGGACTATGTGGGGCCCATTAAACTGTATGGAGCACTATGTGGGGCCATTATACTGTATAGAGGACTATGTGGGGCCATTATACTGTATGGAGAACTATGTGGGGCCCATTATACTGTATGGAGAACTATGTGGGGCCCATTATACTGTATAGAGGACTATGTGGGGCCATTATACTGTATGGAGGACTATGTGGGGCCCATTATACTGTATGGAGGACTATGTGAGGCCCATTATACTGTATGGAGGACTATGTGAGGCCCATTATACTGTATGGAGAACTATATGGGGCCCATTATACTGTATGGAGGACTATGTGGGGCCCATTATACTGTATGGAGGACTATGTGGGGCCCATTATACTGTATGGAGGACTATGTGGGGCCCATTATACTGTATGGAGGACTATGTGGGGCCCATTATTCTGTATGGATGACTATGTGGGCCCATTATACGGTATGGAAGACTATGTGAGGCCCATTATACTGTATGGAGGACTATGTGGGGCCCATTATACTGTATGGAGGACTATGTGGGGCCCATTATACTGTATGGAGGACTATGTGGGGCCCATTATTCTGTATGGCACACTATGTGGGGCCATTATCCTGTATGGAAGACTACGTGGGGCCATTATACTGTATGGAGGACTATGTGGGGCCCATTATACTGTATGGAGGACTATGTGGGGCCATTATACTGTATGGAGGACTATGTGGGTCCCATTATTCTGTATGGAGGACTATGCGGGGCCATTATACTGTATGGAGGACTATGTAGGGCCCATTATACTGTATGGAGCACTATGTGGGGCCATTATACTGTATAGAGGACTATGTGGGGCCATTATACTGTATGGAGAACTATGTGGGGCCCATTATACTGTATGGAGAACTATGTGGGGCCCATTATACTGTATAGAGGACTATGTGGGGCCATTATACTGTATGGAGGACTATGTGGGGCCCATTATACTGTATGGAGGACTATGTGAGGCCCATTATACTGTATGGAGGACTATGTGGGGCCCATTATACGGTATGGAGGACTATGTGAGGCCCATTATACTGTATGGAGGACTATGTGGGGCCCATTATACTGTATGGAGGACTATGTGGGGCCCATTATACTGTATGGAGGACTATGTGGGGCCCATTATACTGTATGGAGGACTATGTGGGGCCCATTATACTGTATGGAGGACTATGTGGGGCCCATTATTCTGTATGGAGGACTATGTGGGGCCCATTATACTGTATGGAGGACTATGTGGGGCCCATTATACTGTATGGAGGACTATGTGGGCCCATTATTCTGTATGGAGGACTATGTGGGGCCCATTATACTGTATGGAGGACTATGTGGCGCCATTATAATGTATGGAGGACTATGTGGGGTCATTATACTGTATGGAGCACTATATGGGGCAATTATACTGTATAGAGGACTATATGGGGTCCATTATACGGTATGGAGGACTATGTGGGGCCCATTATTCTGTATGAAGGACTAAGTGGATCCCATTATACTGTATGGAGGACTATTTGGGGCCCATTATACTGTATAGAGGACTATGTGGGGCCCATTATACTGTATAGAGGACTATGTGGGGCCATTATTCTGTATGGAGGACTATGTGGGGCCCATTATACTGTATGGAGGACTATGTGGGGCCCATTATTCTGTATGGAGGACTGTGTGGGGTCCATTATACTGTATGGAGGACTATGTGGGGCCCATTATACTGTATGGAGGACTATGTGGGGCCCATTATACTGTATGGAGGACTATGTGGGAAATTTATATTAAAATCCACTTTAAAATTTCCATGTAAAACCATGCAGATTTTGATGAGGATTTCAGCGGCAAAATCCATGGATGACAATTTGGACTTTTGAAATTACAATTACTTTAACCATTAGATTGATAAACTCCTGTAATCAGAGTATTCATGTTCACCTAACTCAGACGCCCCTTATTTTTTTGCACACGAGAGAAAACGGACCATTTTTCATCACCGCGCTAAATCCCATTTTCATCCATTTTTTGGTCAATGTCTCTGTTTTTTACCATCGGTATGACATCCGTTTTTTTCTCGGATGCAAAAAAAAAAATCTTTAAAAGAAATACATTTTATTGTTTTTGTTCTTTTAGCTATGAAAAATGAAGAAGGAAAAATCAATCACTGATGGAAAACAGATTCGTCACATATCAGGGAAACTCACACTTGTCCACCACTGTAAGGTAGATCGTGGCATTGCTTTTGGTGTCTTTTTCCTTTTTGTTCGTCACAAGACAGGTATAAAATCCGGCGTCATCGAATTCCACTTCCCTCAGGAGTAAGGTCAGATTATAATCCTTGGTTTTATTGCTAGGAAGGAGTGTTATTCGATCGTGCCGATAACTATTTGGAATATCCATGCGTTTCGGTAGCGAATTCTTGTTCTTAAGTTTTCCATGATAAAGCTAGTAATGTAAAAAAAGGGAATGAAAGACAGAACTGAGAAATATATTAATATATATTCTTAAGGTGTGTTAGAAGCTCAGCCATATCTCTCCTCCTCATCCTCACTTTTCTATGTGTGGTTGCAAGATAACTATCTGCAGCAGGAGCCTCTCCCCTTAGCTCTGCATTCAGTAAGAAAAAAGATTGTTATCCGCCAGTCATTAGCTGAAATTGGAACTGATTATCAAGGAACTATACAAGTCTGACTTTTTCCAGATCAGGCTTCTCACGTCGGTGATTTTCTTGTATGTAAAGATGTGTTCAGTGTTCTTTACCATTGTGCAATCAGTTTGGTCAGAGTTTCATCGATTTCTTTAGGATGAAAAAAAAAATGATGGAGGTTTCTCTAACTTTTCATAAGTCTATGTAAAATGGACAACACATGTGTGTCACCCTACCTGGATGCCACAAGTGTAATAAAGCTGTGTCTGAGAGCAAGGGGGAGGTTCTCTGGTCAGGGGAACATTAGCATGCAATGCCTCCTGTCTCAGGCCAGTAGGGGGAGCAGGCTGCCCCTATAAAAGCTGGTACTGGGGACACTGTTAGGGAGAACTGGAAAGCCTGTCTCAGCACTGAGACGTGTCCCAGAGTGGAGCAGGGACAGAAAGTTGATTGCACCTAAGAGGAAGTGTGGCAGTAGGAGAGAGCCACCAGCCAGAGACAAGAGGCGAAGAGAGCCTGTCTTGGCAGAGAAAAGACTTAATTTTACCAGACTTTGGTGTCTGAGGCTGGAAGGATTCCACATCCCCCAGCAGAGAACCAGTCCGCAAGGGACTGTACATTCCTTGGCCTAAGAAGCCTGGAGGCCCTGCCACAACCGAAGGGACCAGTAAAGCCGTACAAGGCTGGGAGCAAAAAGGAACCCACGTCGCAGGCCATACAGGCGAGAAAGCACGGAAAGCTCGGAAACGTGGGCTGTTATCCTATCAGGAGGAGATAGTCAGAAGGAGCGCAGAAAGCACGGTAGGCCTACACCCTCACCCTGACCAGGGCCAATTTCCCCGTTGCTCTCAGACATCCAGGTCCCCTCCTAGCTGGGACTGTTTGTGGGTCAGTTTACCTGTTTAGTAAAGACCCTGGACTGCAACCTGTTGTCTGTGTGCTCCTTGCTCCTCCAGCACTACCATCACTCCCACCATCCACTATACTGCCCTGGGGCCGCACTCTTCCCGTGGGGAGTCACACTACCATAGCTGCACACCTCATCAGCCCCAGCGGTCTGCATGCAGCGGCGGTTCCTAATAACCGCAATCCACGGGTGGCGTAGTCGGACATAATCAATATAACGGACTACCACTGGCCTGACCACCCTTAGCCACGGAACCGGGTTGCCACTACTACTCCCATCGCTCCCTATTGCCCGGATCCGAGTGCCCCACGGCCCAGGGGGCGAGTCAGCTTTGGCGTAGTTGGCAGGATTTCGTGCCCGCAACCACCGGGTACTGCGTGCCTGAAAAAGACTGTTGTAAACTTACCTGTGGAGAAGTTTCCCGCCATCAGACGCCATCTCGGACCGTTTCCCGCCGTCCGGAGTCGTTTCCCGCCATCCGGAGCCGATTCCCGCCATCAGACGCCATCTTGGACCGTTTCCCGCCGTCTTCCCGCCATCGGACGCCATCTTCAGGACGCCGCGCGGGAAGAAGAGGGGCGTGGACGTCAAAACCGCGCGAGATCCGAAGCTCCGCCCCACGCACCAACGCTGCGCAAGGTCCTGGAAGGGAGAGAGAGCGACGCTGACGTCATCGGAGTGCGACGCCAGGTCCTCGTCCAGAGCCGCGGCCTACAGAAGAGGATCGTCGGAAGGTAGGCCACACTTCACTAGGGGGGGAGGAAGATGTCGGACACAGAGGCGCCCACTACCACCAACGCAGCTGCAGCAGCGGTGATGCCCTTTTCCCTGCCCTACATCCCTGGAGCGGCCTGGCTGCCCAAATACTCAGGGGAGCCCCATGCCCTAACTGACTTCAAGGAAAAGCTATACAGTTTGTTCCAGGTTTACCCCCTGACAGAGGAGTAGAAGGTCAGCATATTAACAGGGCAGTTAACTGGCGCAGCCCAAAGGGAGGTAAAATCATGGCCCACTGAGGAGAAAAGGACTGTGAAGGGTATTCTGGCCCGGCTGCGGGGTACCTTTGATACACGTACCTCCGCTGAAATTAAAATGAGGTTCTATGGATGTAAGCAGCGGGCACAGGACAGCATCAGAGACTATGCCCTAAATCTGCAGGAAGCCTTGAGGGCTATTCAACAAACTGACCCTGGCAGTGTGCAGGAAACCGATAAGCTGCTAACAGAGCAATTCATAGAGGGTCTGCTGTCCAGCGCCCACAGGGCCCAGCTGCGCCTCATGTTCTTCCAGAACCCCGACCTGACCTTTGCCCAATTTAAGGACAGGGCCATAAGGGTGCTCCGTGAATCTGCAACCAGTGGCGCTATGAACCCCCGGCGCCCTGCTATCACCTACCACCAGGAGGCGGCGCCCTCCTCTATGGACTCCGTGGAGGCTGATGCACAGGCCCTGAACCAAGCCCCGTCGAAAGGCCTGCACCACCAAGTCCAGGAGCTGACCAGGAGCGTCGCAGCGTTGACCAGGACCGTCCAGGCGTTGCAAGTGGACCCGTCAAGACCCATCAAGCTGGCTTCAAGTCCGGAGGATGTCTTGTGGCGTCGACAGAGGAGGATCCCGTCGTTCCGAGGGAGGCCCACAGACCGCTACGCAGAGGATGGACAGCCCATTTGCCGTCGATGCAACCAGCCCGGACACATTTCCAGGTACTGTAATTTAAACGGGTCCAACCTGGGGCAGAGGGCCGACCCCCAGGCATAAGATCACCAGGCCCTTATAATTGGCGTGATAATTACGTTGGGGGGCGCCCGGTTTTACCCGTGGTGCTGGACGGTATCCCCATGAGCGCCTTGCTGGATACTGGGTCGCAAGTAACCACAATCCCTTATGTACTTTTTAAGCAGTATTGGACTGATGCTGATATCACACGGTATCCAGACAGTAACTTGAGCATCATCGCCAGTAATGGCTTACCCGTGCCGCAGATGGGGTTCAAGGAGATGACCATTAAAATTGGTAAAGTTGAACTGCCGGCACAGGGAGTGATTATTGTGGACATTGACCGTCATGAAAGTCACCCTAAAATAACTGTGGGTACTAACATAATTGAAAATTGTCTTTCAGAAGTAATTGTAATTCTACAACAGGTGGCGGTGAATGCTAGTTCCAGCCAACAGAGAGTCCTCAACAAGGAGATAAAAGCCCTGATGAGACGGCAGCAGGTAGAACTGTCTGGTGGTGAGACCGGTAGCGTAAGACTCAGTGATCCATTCCCCATTTCCATGCCTCCCAAAAGTGAAATGATGATCTGGTGTCGGACTGCAATCGGGTTGAGAGGTAGAGACTACCAAGCCATGGTAGAACCTGTGTACTCAGACAGCAGGCCCACCATTTTGACAGCCCGGGGGGTGGTTGATGTCCGTCATGGGAGGGTGCCCGTCCGCATCCTCAACATTGGGGAGAGGGAAGTACACTTACCCAGGTACGCTACACTCGCCAAACTGTTTGTCGTCGAACACCAAGCTATCAGGGCCGTGGAACCCTTGCCTCCATCTCCACAGGCGGAGGGTAATGGCTCCCAGAAACAAAAGGAGGACTGGTGCCAGAAACTCCACGTGGGTGCTGACTCCACTCCCCTGCACCAAAAACAAGGAGTCTACCGGGTGGTACGGGAGTACGAGAGAGTCTTTAGTAAGCACCCGCTAGACTTCGGCAGAGTAAAAGGGATAGAACACCACATCCCCACAGGAAGCCACCCACCAATATAAGAGAGGCACAGACCTGTACCCCCTGCACATTATCAGAACGCCAAGGGTATGCTAAGGGAGATGAAAGAAGCTGGGGTCATTAGAGACAGCTGTAGCCCCTGGGCAGCCCCCTTGGTTCTGGTCAAAAAGAAAGACGGCACCATGAGAATGTGCGTGGACTATAAACAAATCAACCGTATCACCCACAAAGACGCATATCCGCTGCCTAGAATAGAAGAGTCTTTAGCCGCACTAAAATCTGCTAACTTCTTTTCTACTTTGGACCTTACTAGCGGGTACTGGCAGGTTCCTGTGGCAGAGGCTGACAAGGAGAAGACCGCCTTCACCACCCCGATGGGACTGAGCGAATTCAACTGTATGCCTTTCGGGCTCTGCAACGCACCAGGGACCTTCCAGCGGCTGATGGAATGCTGTCTAGGGCACCGAAACTTCGAGACGGTCCTCCTTTACCTGGACGACGTGATCGTCTATTCGAAGACCTACGAGGACCATCTCAAGCACCTGGCTGAGGTGTTCGAAGCCCTGGCAGGCTATGGCCTGAAGGTGAAACCATCGAAGTGCCACCTGCTGAAACCAAAGGTCCAGTACCTAGGGCACGTGGTAAGCGCGGAAGGAGTGGCCCCCGACCCTGACAAGGTCACGGCAATCAAGAGCTGGCCAAGCCCCTCGAACATCAAAGAGGTGAGACAGTTTCTCGGGTTGGTAGGCTACTACCAAAGGTTCATCCCCGGGTTCACCAAGATGGCAGCTCCTATGCAGGACCTCCTGATTGGACAGTCTAAGTCCAGGAGCCAAAAGCCGCCCTTCAAGTGGGATAAACCGGAAGAGGAGTCCTTCCGCCAGCTAAAGTTGGCCCTCACAGGGGACGAGATCTTGGCCTACCCTGATTATGGCCAGCCTTTCATTCTCCACACAGATGCCAGTAATGTGGGACTGGGAGCCGTATTGTCCCAAAACCAACAGGGCAGAGAACGGGTGATCGCATACGCCAGCCGGAAGCTGAGGCCCACCGAGAGGAACCCGGAGAATTACAGCTCCTTCAAGCTAGAATTCTTGGCGGTGGTGTGGGCCGTGACAGAATGCTTCAAGCATTACCTGGCCTCCGCAAAGTTCACCGTGTACACGGACAACAACCCGTTGACACACCTGGACAATGCAAGGCTGGGTGCCCTGGAACAGCGGTGGATGGCCCGTCTCTCCAACTATGACTTCGTGATCAAGTACCGGGCAGGCAAAACCAACGCCAATGCGGACGCCCTATCAAGGATGCCTCACTTACCTGAAGGTGACGAAGACCCAGAAGAGCTGGAGGAGGTAAAACTCCCCGCGTTTCACCGGTATGGAGCCGCTCAACACTCTCACCGCGTGAAGGAGGAGGATCTAACAACTGTGATGATGAATCCCCTACCTCACCACAGCTGGGCCGAGACCCAAGATAGTGACCCTGCAGTCCGCCTGGTGAAAGATCTGCTGACCCGGGAAGACGCCCGCCTAGATCCAGATGCCCCAGAGGAAGCCAAGCAGCTGTGGAAGGAGAAGAGCAAGCTGTTCCTCTACGAAGGCAAGTTGTGCAGAAGGATTGTCAACCACCGGACGCACGAGCTGACCTGGCAAGTTGTGGTCCCAAGGCGGGATGCACCTATGGTCCTGGGGGCTTACCATGACAGAGCGGGGCACTTCGGTTGGAAGAAACTGGAGTTCCTGCTAAGAGGAAGGTTCTTTTGGGTCGGCATGAGAGGAGCAGTAGAAAAGTGGTGCAGAGACTGTGGCCCTTGTCACCTGAGGAGGAAGGACCGCACCAGCCAGAAGACACCCTTGAGGCCCATCGTCACCACGCAGCCTCTTGAGCTGGTAGCTCTGGACCACGTCAAATTGGCTCCAAGCCGGTCCGGGTACATCTACGCCCTGACAATCGTGGACCACTATTTCCGTTTTCTAGTGGTGGTCCCGGTAAAGGACTTGACAGCCCAAACAGCGGCCCGAGCCTTCCAGCAATACTTCTGCCGTCCACACGGGTATCCGGAACAGGTCCTGACAGACCAGGGTCCAGCGTTTGAAGCTGAAATCTTCCAGGAGTTCTGCAACCTCTATGGCTGTAAGAAGATTCGGACAACGCCTTACCACCCCCAAACCAACGGGATGTGTGAGAAGATGAACAATATAGTCATTGATCTCCTGAAGACATTGCCCCTGGAGGAACGCAGCCTGTGGCCAGAAAAACTGCCGGACCTGGTAGACATATACAACAATATCCCGGTGAACGCTACAAACTGCACCCCGGCTTACCTGATGCGAGCCAGACCGGGTAAGCTGCCCGTAGACCTGGAGATGGGAGTCCTATTACCTGAGGACACCTCCCCGGATGCGGACTGGGATACGGAAAGGCAACTGCAGTACAAGAAGGTACAGGAGAGTGTGGAGAAGAGCCTGGCCCAGGTGAGAGAGAAGCAAGAAAGACTCTTCAATCAACACGCCCCTGCTAGTCCCCTAGAACCTGGTGAGCAAGTCCTAAAGCGAAAAAGAAGGCTACATAAGTTGGACGACCAGTGGGAAAGGGAACCCTACACCGTACTGCAGTCTGACCACGACAACCCAAAGGTGTGCGTGATCACCAAGGACGGAGGAGAAACCACTAGTGTCGTCTCCAGAGACCACCTCAAAAGGTGCCCCGAGCAACTCCGTAGTGCAGAAGAGGATCAGAGTGACCTTGAACCCGCGGAGGACAAGGAAGAAATGATCAGCACCGTTCTCGGAGAGTTCCCTCAGTCCTGGACTCGCATAAATGATGCTATAGTGGTACCCGTCCTGCATTTCCTGCAACCGGCACAGAAACAACCAACACCAGAGCCGGAAGGTGAAGAGGAGCAAGCGGTTCCAGAGGCAGAAGAGCCTGTACCAGCAGCCCAGGAGAGTCAACCCTCTGCTGACAGTGAGCCTGCCATGCCTGCGGTAAGCCAAAGAACCCGCAGACAGCTGCCTGCCCTACCTGTACATTCAGCTGGTAGCTGTACCCCTAACGCTAGTGGGGAAAGCCAGGTTGGTCCACCACCAGACAGTGGGTTAAGGAGGTCAACCAGGAGCACAAAGGGGCAGATACCCGCTCGCTGGAGAATATAGAGTGTACTAAATTGTAATTAACCCTGTTGCCAAATGTTGAATCGTTTGCAAAGTTACATGCATGTTTGGTAATACTCTGTTTCAGTTTCTTGCAGCTACCGTAAGGACTCAAAGGTTATGGACTTTTTATAACCGGGACTTTGCATGGACTGCATTCTGAGCCTAACCCAGGAATGAACTAAGACTGTGAAGGACTTGGGGTAGGACAGACCCCCACCTGGTTAAGGCTCCCCGTTGTTTTGGTGATATGGACACCCGGTCACAGGCCACACTGTGACCTAAAGAACTCAATTTGTGCGTCGTCTGTCTATTAATGTATTATTGTTATGCATATTGTCTTTGTTTATTGTTTAGTCCCGGAGTACTAAATTTCACTAGGGGGGAATGTGTCACCCTACCTGGATGCCACAAGTGTAATAAAGCTGTGTCTGAGAGCAAGGGGGAGGTTCTCTGGTCAGGGGAACATTAGCATGCAATGCCTCCTGTCTCAGGCCAGTAGGGGGAGCAGGCTGCCCCTAAAAAAAGCTGGTACTGGGGACAGGGTTAGGGAGAACTGGATTGCCTGTCTCAGCTCTGAGACGTGTCCCAGAGTGGAGCAGGGACAGAAAGTTGATTGCACCTAAGAGGAAGTGTGGCAGTAGGAGAGAGCCACCAGCCAGAGACAAGAGGCGAAGAGAGCCTGTCTTGGCAGAGAAAAGACTTAATTTTACCAGACTTTGGTGTCTGAGGCTGGAAGGTTTCCACATCCCCCAGCAGAGAACCAGTCCGCAAGGGACTGTACATTCCTTGGCCTAAGAAGCCTGGAGGCCCTGCCACAACCGAAGGGACCAGTAAAGCCGTACAAGGCTGGGAGCAAAAAGGAACCCACGTCGCAGGCCATACAGGCGAGAAAGCACGGAAAGCTCGGAAACGTGGGCTGTTATCCTATCAGGAGGAGATAGTCAGAAGGAGCGCAGAAAGCACGGTAGGCCTACACCCTCACCCTGACCAGGGCCAATTTCCCCGTTGCTCTCAGACATCCAGGTCCCCTCCTAGCTGGGACTGTTTGTGGGTCAGTTTACCTGTTTAGTAAAGACCCTGGACTGCAACCTGTTGTCTGTGTGCTCCTTGCTCCTCCAGCACTACCATCACTCCCACCATCCACTATACTGCCCTGGATCCGCACTCTTCCCGTGGGGAGTCACACTACCATAGCTGCACACCTCATCAGCCCCAGCGGTCTGCATGCAGCGGCGGTTCCTAATAACCGCAATCCACGGGTGGCGTAGTCGGACATAATCAATATAACGGACTACCACTGGCCTGTCCACCCTGAGCCACGGAACCGGGTTGCCACTACTACTCCCATCGCTCCCTATTGCCCGGATCCGAGTGCCCCACGGCCCAGGGGGCGAGTCACATGGGTCACATCCGAGTGCTGTCTGATTTTATCACGGAACCATAGACTTGCATTGCCGGTTATGACTCGAGATTCGGATACAAATCAGACACGTCGCCATGATTTTGTGCTGACCATCGAGTCAACAAGAATACACAGACAGGTGAACAGCTCCATAGACTACAATAGGAATGTACAGACAGGTGAACAGCTCCATAGGCTATAATAGGCAGGGGCGTAACGACCGCGAACGCAGAGGGTGAGACCTTGCCCGTGTGGGAGGGGGGCTCGCCGACAACGGCACCTACTTCAGCTGGATGTCCGTCCACCGGGTCCCTGCACCACAATACACTCCGCCAGCCAATCAGAAGCAGACAACTGATGTTGGCATGCCCGTCAAGGCTGGCATATGGCAGTGATGCCACGAACTGCCCGTCACTTGCAAGCTTAAGTCATTTCCGGTTTCTGTGCCAGCTATGCAAGAGGACGCCACATGTCGTGGGAGAGGGGAAAGGTAAGAAGACTCGTTTTTTTTTTATGTTTTGTAAAAGAGCATCAAAACAATCATTATACAATGATGGAACTCAGGATGGGGATCAGTATTCCAGGATGGGGGTCATTATACCAGGATGGGGTCCAGGATGGGAGTCTTTATACTAGGTTGGGGGTCATTATACCTTGATGTGGTCCAGGATGAGGGTCATTATACTAGGAACGGGCCAGGATGGGGGACATTATGAAATGATGGGGGGCATTATAACAGGAAGAGGCAAGGATGAGGGACATTATTACAGGATGGGGGCCAGGATGAGGGACATTATTACAGAAAGGGGCCAAGATGGGGTCATTATACTAGGAAGGGGCAAGGATGGGGGACATTATTACATGATGGGGACCAGAATGAGGGACATTATTACAGAAAGGGACCAGGATGGGATCATTATACCAGGAAGGGACAAGGATAGGGGACATTATTACAGGATGGGGGGGTCATTATACCAGGAAGGGGGAAGGATGGGGACATTATTACTGGATGGGGTCCAGAATGAGGGACATTATTACAGAAAGGGGCCACGATAGGGGTCATTATACCAGGAAAGGACAAGGATGGGGGACATTATTACTGGATGGGGACCAGAATGAGGGACATTATTACAGAAAGGGGCCAGGGTGGGGGACAATATTACATGGAGGGTGAACACGTCTTTATTAAATCTAGAGTGCTGCAAGGGCCCATACATCTGACCAACATGCAGGTGAGGGCCCATGTCCAAATTCTGCTCCAGGCCCAGAAGACTCTAGTTATGTCACTGATAATAGGTAAGAGTTTTATTCGTGGAAACATGGAGAGACCTGGTACAGAAATAACTGACCTCTGAATGAGCCCTAACAGTAGGGGAAAGTTGCTCCCGACTACCATCCCCTGTCCCTGATGTAATAGCGCAGTGCTGATGGCTTGCCATAGCAGCTGGGGGCTTGCTGAAGGTCTCTGTCACCACCATCTTGGTACTCCTGTAAATCTCACTCATAGGTCTTGGAAAATGGTAACACAAAGTTTAGAATTCTTTAAAAAAAAAAAAAAACTACTTTGCCATCACCATAATCGTCACCTGAATCATGTTGAAAAATGTATCGCGCAATGAATGCTGTTAAAAAGGGCACCTAAAAAACAATGGCGGAATTGCACTTTTTTTTCCCACTTTTAAGAACGTTTTATGGTAAAATAAATGGCGCCATTCAAAACTTCAACCGGTCCCCGAGAAAGAAAAATACAAGCTATATGGACGGAAGAATAAAAAAAAAAGTTATAACTTTTCGAAGAAGAGGAGAAAGAAATGAAAGCACAAAAATAAAAAATTGCCACGTCTCCCAAGAGTTTATCTAAGATACATTGCCAGCATGAAGGTCATTTCTATAGGATGTACTTACTATTTCTGGCTTTGTTGACATATTGTATGCCCTGTATTCCCAGGAGAAGGTAACATCCTCAAAACCAATGCAGGTGGTAAATATGCACATCAGGCCGATATCTGTTCCATTCCGAGCCTTGACCTGAGGGTTTTTCCCTACATTGACTTCCAATGAGAAGCAGGTATGTGCAAGTAACGCAGCTGGAAAAAGACGAAAGTGGTAATGATCATCCTTATAGCAGGCTGTAACATTAAATTAGTGCAAAAAATGTACCGCAGATCCTAAATAAGAATATAATAGAGTAGAATATTAGTATAATAATAGTGTAATATTAGTAGTAATAAAAGCATAAAGCATGGGCAACGCTGCAGCCAGGTTTAGTCCACACATCCTAAGATGCGGATTAACCACATCAGATGAAGCCGCTGTTTTCTGACCTTCACAAAAAGCCCTTAGTCAGTGATAACGGAGTATAAAAATCTGAAAATTACCTGCAGATCAGGAATTATTTCAAATTGGCAATATATAAAATATATACCCATATTTCAACGCATTAAAGGGGTTTTCAAGGCTTCAGCTAAATTTACTTACAGTGACTGCAAATTACCATGTCCAGACAGAGTGCAATATGCTGTTCTCTTTCTTGATCGAGCAGTCATCATGAGCCCACAAGTATGTGATTTGCATTCTGGTGGTCATGAGAAGTTTAGCAACTTTTCCTGCTTCTCTCAATGGTCTATAAATATATACAATTCTTACATATTATCATTGTTATATAACAGAAAAATATTGCATTACTGCCAAGCTATATGTAAGTTAAGCTGCCACCTGTGTCTCCAGTGGGTTTCCTTCAGGTTCTATGTAAGTTAAGCTGTAGCCTGTGCTTCCAGTGGTTGTTCTTCAGGTTTTATTTAAATTAAGCTACAGACTGTAGCTCCAATGGATGTTCTCCAGGTTCTATGTAAATTAATCTGCAACCTGTGGCTCCAGTGGGTGTTCTCCAGGTTCTATGTAAACTAAGCTGCAACCTGTGGCTTCAGTGGCTGTTCTCCAGGTTCTATGTAAACTAAGCTGCAACCTGTGGCTCCAGTGGATGTTCTCCAGGTTATATGTAAATTAAGTTGCAGCGTGTGGCTCCTGTGGGTTTTCTCCAGGTTCTATGTAAGTTAAGTTGCAGCCTGTGGCTTCAGTGGGTGTTCTCTAGGTTCTATGTAAATTAAGCTGCAACCTGTGGCTCCAGTGGGTGTTCTCCAGTTTATATGTAAATTAAGTTGCAGCGTGTGGCTCCAGTGGGTGTTCTCCAGGTTCTATGTAAGTTAAACAGCAGCCTGTGGCTTCAATGGGTATTCTTCAATACACACCAAAGATCAAGGTCTACTCATAGAAGAAATATAACACCTTTCTTTAGAGCAACGTCATCCAAATCTTCCAATATCTTTCATCATTTTCTTTCTATTCCCATACAGAAATAATTATTTTATGTGGTAATCCACATAAATTGCTTTGTTCTATCACTGACACCTGAAAGTTAAGCTACATCCTGTGGCTCTAGTGGATGTCCTCCGGATGCTATTTAAATTAAGCTGCAATCTGTGGCTACAGTGGGTTTTCTCAAGGTTTTATGTAAATTAAGCTGCAGCCTGTGGTTTCACTGGGTGTTCTCCAGGTTCTATGTAAGTTAAGCAAAAGCCTGTGGCTTCAGTGTGTTCTCCGGGTTCTATGTAAGTTGAACTACAGCCTGTGGCTCCAGTGGGTTTTCTCCAGGTTCTATGTAAGTTAAGCTGCAGCCTTTGGCTTCAATGGGTATTTTTCAATACACACAAAAGATCAAGGTCTACTCATAGAAGAAATATAACACCTTTCTTTAGAGCAACATCATCCAAATCTTCCAAAATCTTTCATCATTTGCTTTCTATTCCCATACAGAAATAATCATTTTATGTGGTAATCCACATAAATTGCTTTGATCTATCACTGACACTTGCAATAAAACAAAAAGGTTCTGGGCTCAATTCATTATTTACATTTTTGTCAAGTCACGTTTCCTTGTTTGTCTTGTGGTATTCATTCAAGATAAGGTTCTGGCCCTCAAAATAACAATAGCACAGAGGTCGAAGGTTCTTTTTATGTCCTTTTATTGATGTACATACAGCGAAATCCAAATGCAAAAAAGAGGCTCCTGCCCAACGTTTCAACCCACCCGGGTTTTCGTCAGGGGCTTTAGATACTAGTTCCATAATAAGTGAATACAAAAATGAAAAACAAAGGTATCAATAACAATGTAGGTAAATCATCAAAGTTAATGAATTTATATGATATATACATTATATAATTTTTATATGATTTTGAAGCAATGGTGCACAGTGAAAGTGATGTGAAAATAAATTCACTATGATTCTAGAATGTCAGGAACACCATATGCTAATGTCACTTGTGGTGCTAAAAACAAAAAAATTGTAATACCCATATAAATTGAAGATTTAGAGAATATACGGTCTGAATTCACTGTGGATAGTGGATATTGTATGTCCTATAGTGAAAAGAAATATTAGGTTGTGGTGGACTACAAAAAACATGAAAAATAAAGGGCCTAGGGGAAGTCTTATACATACCAGTTGGTCAATGAAATAGAATGTGGCCACAACCTGTATACTAAACTGGGGATTACCCTGTTTAGCTAAAATGAAATAACAGCTCAGTATATTGTGAACTCAATCCATACATATTTAATGTAAGAGTCTATCCACAATTTACCATATTTTTCAGACCATAAGACGCACTTTTTTCCCCCCAAAATTTGGAGGAAAATGGGTGCGTCTTATGGTCTGAATGTTATGAATACTTGCGGTGGTGGTGGAGCGGGGGTGCCCTCCCTCCTTCGGGAACGAGGTTGCAGCGGCGGTGAGTCCGAGCGGCTGGGGCCGGTGTCAGGCTGTCAGCTGCGTCGGGCGGTGAAGCAGCGCGGTCTGTGCGGCTTTCCGGTGTGCCGGTGTCTTACTGAGGCCGCGATCTACAGGAAAATGGCCGCCCGAGCCGTGCATGCGCAGGCCGGTACCTCCGGCGGCCATTTTACTGTAGATCACATTAGGATCAGGAAGATGGCTGCGGCTACCGGAAAGCCGCGCAGGCCGCTCTGCTTCACCGCTCGACGCCGCTCACAGCCCAGCACAAGCCCCAGCACAGGCCAGGCAGAGGCCCCCCAGCCCAGCACAGGCCCGGCAGAGGCCCCCCCAGCCCAGCACAGGCCCGGTAGAGGCCCTCCCCAGCCCAGCACAGGTCCAGCAGAGGCCCCCCCAGCCCAGCACAGGCCCGACAGAGGCCCCCCCAGCCTAGCACAGGCCCGGCAGAGGCCCCCTAGCACAGGCCCGGCAGTGGCCCCCCCCAGCCCAGCACAGGCCCGGCAGAGGCCCCCCCAGCCCAGCACAGGCCCAGCAGAGGCCCCCCCCAGCCCAGCACAGGCCCGGCAGAGGCCCCCCAAGCCCAGCACAGGCCCGGCAGAGGCCCCCCCAGCCCAACACAGGCCCGGCAGAGGCCCCCCCAGCGCAGGCCCGGCAGAGGCCCCCCCAGCCCAGCACAGGCCTGGCAGAGGCCCCCCCCCAGCCCAGCACAGGCCCGGCAGAGGCCCCCCCCAGCCCAGCACAGGCCCGGCAGAGGCCCCCCAAGCCCAGCACAGGCCCGGCAGAGGCCCCCCCAGCCCAACACAGGCCCGGCAGAGGCCCCACCAGCGCAGGCCCGGCAGAGGCCCCCCCAGCCCAGCACAGGCCTGGCAGAGGCCCCCCCCCCAGCCCAGCACAGGCCCGGCAGAGGCCCCCCCAGCCCAGAACAGGCCCGGCAGAGGCCCCCCCGCACAGCACAGGCCCGGCAGAGGCCCCCCCCAGCCCAGCACAGGCCCGGCAGAGGCCCCCCCCACCCCTGCACAGGTCCCCCATCCCTGCACAGGCCCAGCACAGGACCCCCATCCCTGCACAGGTCCGTCACAGGTCTCCCACCCCTGCACAGGCCCGTCACAGGTCCCCCTGCCCAGCACAGGTCCCCCATCCCTGCACAGGCCCAGCACAGGTCCCCCATCCTGGCACAGGCCCAGCACAGGTCCCCCATCCCTGCACAGGCCCAGCACAAGTCCCCCAGCCCTGCCCAGGCCCAGCACAAATCCCCCATCCCTGCACAGGCCCAGCACATGTCCCCCATCCCTGCACAGGCCCAGCATAGGTCTCCCATTCCTGCACAAGCCCAGCACAAGTCCCCCAGCCCTGCCCAGGCCTAGCACAAGTACCCCAGCCCTGCCCAGGCCCCTTAGCCCTGCACAGGCCCAGCACTAGCCTTGCACAGGCCCACCACAGGTCCCTCATCCCTGCACAGGCCCAGCACAGGCTCCTTGGCCCTGCACAGGCCCCCCAGCCTGGCCCAAGAACCAGCCAGGCTAACGGCAACGGCCCTGCACAGGCCCCCAACCCTGGACAGGAACCTGGCCAGACCCCGGCCCGACACAGGAACCAGCCAGGCTAAGGGTCCCAGCACAGGCCCCAGCCCCAGCCAGGCACAGGCCCCACAGCATCTCACGTTTTCTGCTGCAGCCGCCGGGTTCCTGAGGGAGGGAACGGAGGGCCTTGCAATCCTGCTCCACTGCAACTTCCCGCTGAAGGACCCTGCCTCCTGTGACCCTCGCTCCACCACCCCCCAGGTAAGATACCGTACTTATTCAGACTATAAGATGGACCCCCATCTTATAAAAAATATTTTTTTCCTATTTTTCACCCCAAAATTTGGGGTGCGTCTTATGGTCCGGTGCGTCTTATAGTCCGAAAAATACGGTACCTGTTGGATAGTTTCCCCTATATTCTCTAAATCTTCAATTTAAATGGGTATTACAAATTTTTCGTTTTTATCACCACAAGTGACATTAGCATATGGTGTTCCTGACATTCTAGAATCATAGCGAATTTATTTTCATATTGCTTTCACTGTGCACCATTGCTTCAAAATCACATAAAAATTGCAAACTTTGTCGCTTGATCCTCCTTCTCATATCTGACATATATTCCAGCACCTATATCTATCACTTTATGTTCATATTATAAAACAGGGACACTATGGACACCTTGTGAGTCTCTTTTTTTGGACTGTCTCTTGTTTCATACCTGATTCTAATTCTTTATGTATATATCATATAAATACATTAACTTTGATGATTTACCTACATTGTTATTGATACCTTTGTTTTTCATTTTTGTATTCACATATTCTGGAACTAGTTTCTAAAGCCCCTGACGAAAACCCGTGTGGGTTGAAAAGTTGGGCAGGAGCCTCTTTTTTGCACTTGGATTTCGCTGTATGTACATCAATAAAAGGACATAAAAAGAACCTTCGACCTCTGTGCTATTGTTATTTGAGTGCCAGAACCTTATCTTGATCTATATTATTTTTGGTTCTGGGCACCTTTACTAAGTAGTGAATCCAGTCTTTTTGATTGGATTGTGGTTATTCATTGACATTTTTTCAAAATGGCACAAGTGGTTCATGAAATTTGCACAAAATCAAAAATGCTGTTTATTTTTGTCTTTAACCTTTTTTGTAATTTTTTAGTGCAAAAAAACTTATATGTTCCACTGAAGAATCGCAAACTTCGCCACAAAAATTCAGGCGTGCATAAAGTTACTCCGGGGGTTGGTGGGAGACCTGGATCACATTCATGCAAAAATGTTGCAATTGATGATTCAGTCGAAAACATCTGGAAATCCCAAACTCTGTCCACTATGATGAACATTAAAAATAATCAGGCCAACACTTATAAGATAGTCTTTAAAAAAGGCTTAAAATAATAGAAGAATTAGGTGCAAAATAAAAACAGTCAAAAAACATAAAAGATGGGCAAACAAAATGGTGCAAATAATGCAATAATGAATTGGACCCCTCTGTGTTTTCGTGCCACGTCTAGAACAGTCCGATGGTTTTGTGGTCAAATTACTTCTATTCGGTAATAAAAATAGATTGTCCTTTTTGTAAGGAAATATAAAGTAAGCTATTTTCATCTCCCTTATGGTTCGCCTTCCTCCCAGCGTCATTAGTCAATGTCTTCCAATGTTACTGAGGAAAGAAGGAGGCATAAAGGACAAGTGAGAAAGTAGAACAGCCCATTATTAACATTGTGGTACATATGCGACCCATATCCGATCCATATCTAAGAAGTTAAATATTTTTAAAAGCGGTTGTTAAGGGTTAGAAAATTATGGCTGTTTTTGTCCGGATATCTCTCCCGACCCCCTCATAGACTGGAGATCTTCAGTGGCGGAGTATTTTATTATGGGATCAAAAGGATTGGGCGTGCTGAAATCCCACATCCCAATCCTTCTGTAACATCTGCCATATGGGGAAAGTCGGGACACCGCCATACACATTAGACAGTGGGGGTCCGACCACTGAGTTTTGCACTGATCGGAAGAACGGGGAACTTTTACTCCTGAAGGGGAACTTTTATCCCATTACAGGATGGTGCGACAAGTTGGACACCTGAATTAAAACTTTATTAATTTTGTATGAGTGTAGGTCGAGCATGCACACTGCCCAGGATAAAAGTGCCCGTTCTGCTGATCGGTGTGGGGTCGCAATGCTCGGACCCTCCACCGATCAGCAAGTTATCGCCTACCCTGCAGATAGGTGTTAATTTGTTCTCATCTGACAACTCCTTTAAGGGTGACTGTCATATAACTCAACTGGTCGGGATGGCCAATAAGCGGACTTCTCCCTAAAATGTCTAAAACAAAGGTCACCAAACTGAGTAACTATTTTTAAAGATAAGCTAAAAGGGTAATCCCGCTCCACTACAACATCTGGAGATGAGTGGGGCTGGAAATGTCACATCTACAAATGTTTGCCGGCTCGGTGCTCAGAGTCCGACAGACACCTGTGCAGGAGGGGTGTTACTGTCAGGGTCAGCACAGAAGGCGAAGGAGGGAGCCTTCCCCTATGGATGCGGATTAGTCGGGCAGTGCATAGCTGTGCTAATGTATGTGGGGGAAAGCCTTCTAAATCGGTCAGAGCTGGCCCTGCAGAGGGGCCTACCGGAGGATTCCCTGTTTCCCCGATGGGCGAGTCCGAGCCAGATCACGCATCTGTAATATTTTACACAAGCTCTTGTCATATTCCACTAGACCTGACTCCTTTTTCAATAGCCTCAACCAATTTTTAGGATGCGTCGACCAAACAGATTCAGTCCGGCTCTTCTGGCGCACCAACAAATGACCGGCTAGCACCAAGCAGAAAACGTGCCGAAGAGGAGAGGAAGAGGTGAACTTTTCTCAACTTGCTGCTCCCAAAAGCTAACAGGAACACAAGAATCCAGCTCAAGGACTCGTGAGGACATATAACCGGACTATAAATATAAAGCAATCTAGGTTTTGATATTTTTGGAAAGAAAATTGGTTGAGGAGCAACAATGATATTTACACAATGCTCTGAAACTGGATCCAGCTTTGATGCAGATGAGCTGCCGCTACCACTTATTAATTATTTACCCTCGGCCCTAAGTGCCCACACAACATAATGCTTCTCATTTTCGCTGACATTGAAATATTCACATAAAAAATGTCAGAGCATTTTAGATTTTGTGCAAAAATTCTACAACCGCATGCTCTACTTTGACGAATTTGGCACAAAAAAAGTCATAAAGAATAAAAAAGAAAAGTGACTTTTTAAACAAACTGCAAATGAACACTCAGCCCCTCTGTGCCTGCACTAAAGACAACAAGGGATGCTGGGAGATTTTAGTTCTCAATCTTGCAAATCGGTGAATGCAGCTAGTCTGGATACAGGATGTAACCTAGATTATTAGGAAAAATTTAGGAATAAATGTATCCAAATGAGAAAAAAAATATCAGCCTTAAAAGGGGTATTCCCATCTCAGTAAGTGATTGCATATGCTAGGATATCCCATTAGCTAATGATCGCTGAAAGTAAAGACTGCACAAGAACCACAGGACGGATTTCATCAACCAAGGTATCATTTTAATCAGTGTAATGTCGCCCATCTGACAGTGTATGTAGTTTAATGAGCACAATCCTGCTGACAGGTGCGCTTTAAAGAAGATCAGAGAAAAAAAAATCAAAGCTGTGGCAATTTTTTAATCCCACCATTAAAGCCAAGTGAAAAAGACTTAGGTTACCTGTCCCAACTACTGCTAAACTTACTGAAAACACAGAGGTATTGTCAGAAGCCTAATTTTGAGAATTATCTTGAGCATCCAATTTGGAAAGTCTATGCTACCCACATGGCTTGTTCACATTGGACCTTCCCTGCCCATATGCCAGAAGATATAGTAAAAGGGAATCTCTGTCAGCAGGTTTTTACTATTTAATCTGAGAAGAGCTCCATAATGTAGGGGATGAGAGCCGGATTCCAGGGATGTGTTACTTGTTCAGCAGCCTGCTGTAGTTTCAATACAATCAGTGTTTCATCAGCAAGACATTATTACTGTAGGACTAGGTATCACATGCACAGCAGTCCAGCTAATCAGTGTAGCCCCGCCCCCACCACTGATTGGCAGCTAACTGACAATGCACAGTATACACAGAAATCTTCCAATCAGTGGTGGTTATACAGTTTAGCTTGACTGCTTTGCACAAGGCGCCTAGTCCTGCAGTGATCATCTCCTGCTAATAAAACACTCATTGTATTGAAACTACAGCAAGCTGCTGAGCAAGTGATACATCCTTGGAATCAGGTTCTCTGCCCCTAGATTATACTGCTCTTCTCAGATTAAATAGCAAAAACCTGCTGACAGATTCCATTTAAGTCAGAGAGGGATGTGTCCGTTTTAGGATCACTTTTAAGAGTCAGCGTTGGTGCCCGTTGCAAAGAGCAGCATAGGCCCTGACAAATGTCTTTGCACATAACAGCATAATGCTAGTCGTAAGGTACAAGCAAGTCACAAAATATTAGGTCTATTTGTATTTTTTGTGATTTGCGTTGATAACAGTATCTTGCAGATTCTGGGTTGCAGGGTACGACTGTTCCTCTTTATTGGATGCATTGCGCTTTATAGCAAAACGTTGCCATGTAGCCCTAGCTCCTATATACCATGTGTAGCAGTCAGCGCATGGATACATTACCCTTCCTTCGCTCCACTACAATCGATACAATACATTCCGCGGTAACATTTTCTGTTATCTGGAAATGCATTCTTGTAAACTCCTCTATGTTTAGCAGGTTCAATATTTTCCCTTTCAGCAATCACCTTCAACATTTCTAAAGACGCTAGTAAACAGAAGCTGAGCTTTCAAGGGTAATGAATACCATGTTTCTTTCCCGCATGAAAATGCAATCACATCCACCAGAAATAGTTACTGCCGAGCCAGGAAAATCCACCCTGCTTTTCATAATACGTCCATACGGACTCTTTCAGAAATGCTGCTTTGCAGCGGAAGACACGTTCTGCAGTTGCCCATTTATTAATATGACAGGTAGCTGTCATGTTTCCAATAAATCATAATTGCACAAGTCAAAGCAAAAAAAACTACTTGGACTGCAAAGATCACATTGTTGGAAGGTCTGCATTGCCCTTTGGATGAGGTTACAATTACACAACCCGGCTCCAGCCCCACTGGTGGTCATGGTCAGGAGAGGTCCCCTGTGCAAAAACAATGTATGGGCCCTTTACAGCTCAATAATGCACAATTTCACTTGCATTGGAGCTGGATGTGGCCCCTTTACCAATTAGGCTCCTGTGCAGCCACACAGGTTGCACCAATGATATGTCCGCCCCTGGTTATTACTAACCACCCTAGAATATTAGTTTATCCCGATCAAAATAGACTTCACAAGTACTGGCACTACATTAGGTTTGCATAAAGATTATGCCGGTCTCATGCAACCTAATTGTAGCATTTTGCATTTTATAATCATTTTTTGCTACATTTGGGCCATGTTGCTTGATGACTAGGGCAGTGCCGTAACTATAAACTTCGGGGCCCCGGGGCAAAACTTCATAGTGGGGCCCCTCAACATTTCAATCACTAGAGGTTGTGCGGAACGTGGTGAAGCCTGCTACGCATTGTTGTCAGACAATGTCCGGGTGACATTGTCTGACAGGAATATAGGAGCTGGGTATTTTATGAGAAATTAAAGTATTAAAATACAATTTTTTACCATCAGTATGGGGCCCCTTGGGTGGTTGGGGCCCCGGGGCAGTGCCCCGGTTGTAGTTACGGCCCTGGACTAGGGGCCAAAACGTGAAGCTATTATACAAACTCATGCCATATACTTCTCCAGTACAAAGACAGATCAGGCGATCATACCAACCCTCAAGCAGCTTCATCTGCAATTATTTGTAACAAGACCCAAATTGCTCTGGTTTATGAACGACATCAAGAGAATGCCAAGAGTGTGCAAAGCAGTCATCAAAGCAAAAGGTGGCTACTTTGAAGAACCTAGAATATAAGACATATTTTCAGTTGTCTCACACTTTTTTGTTAAGTATATAATTCCACATGTGTTAATTCATAGTTTTGATGCCTTCAGTGTGAATGTACAATTTTCATAGTCAAGAAAATACAGAAAAATCTTTAAATGAGCAGGTGTGTCCAAACTTTTGGTCTGCACTGTATCTCCATTAGGTGGGCATAAAAAGAAAAATGCACCGAATTTATCAAACATGGTACAACCCTCTGATAAATTTGGTGCAAATAATTGTGACCCAGACACAATTAAATGTGGCTTCAAAAATTGCCACCATGATAAATTTCCCCATGGGCTCAAGATACATTATTAGTCCAAAAGATGAGCAGCTGGGTAGTATATATATTATATAAGGAAGAATAGAAAACATATAGTTTCCTTCTGGCTCATTCACATGAGCATTTCTTTTGTCTGTGTTGTATCTTAGTCTAAAACAAGAACGATAATATCTGTATTCATCATAAGTGGCTCCAGCTTTTTTCTGCACCGATGGAATGTAAAAAAAAAACACAGCAAGAATTATCAGATCAATTTGGAGCCAAAAATTCCCAATAGATGTCAATGGACAATCCACATACTATGGTTCCACATTGGTTAGGATTGTATTTTGGGTCATATCTACGAATCTTTGGAGACAAAGAATGAGTCCAGTATTGAGGTCTAATAGATCTAATATGAAACAGACAGGATTATGGAATTCCGCACTGGTAAAAATAGTAACGTTTTTTTTCTGGGCGCAATTTGATCTTTTTTATTTGTTTGTTAAATGTAGCCCTTGGGCATCGATATCCTCTCCCCCCTTTCTATCTACTGCTGAAGAGTGAAGGACGTGCCAACAGTCCTGATTGTGCTTGGACCATATCACAAGTTGGACTGGAAAGTGATGGGCAATAAGTGAGCATTTTGGTAGGTGGTCCAAACAGTTCTTAGTGGTCACCATCATTCCCACAAACTTTACATAGATTAATAGTGCAAGTGGATATAAGAAACTTTGTAGACGATCTTATCAAAGAAACCTGCTTCTTTCTCCACTATTGAGCCACTTCTTTTCCTCTCCCTGCTTCCTGAACTCACTGTCCAATGTGAAAAATCAAACTCACTGCCAACTCTTTGAAGAATAGTGAGCTGCCTATTGAAAGGAGAGGAAGAGAAGGAGGGGCTGCTTATTTCTAGTAAGTGTATTATCTCACCCCCAGAGCTGGAATCAAGTTAAACTGCTGCTCAGTACTGCTATATAATGTCCTCCATGAATATGTGCTACATAGAGAAACAACAGGAATCCCTCATATCTGTGTGTGCTGTGTATGGGAGGCATTATAATAGATAGTCTCTATCAACTAGCTCAGGGACAACTGAAAATTGGAGACTGGAATACTGGCATAATGGCCTGACATAATGTTATTCCTCACATACACACACATAAAAGCTTATTCTGAAAAGACACGTACGCTGCTTTAAAAGTCCCAAACTTTACAACCAAAAAGTAAGCAACATGCATTGCAGAGATGTGCTACTAATTTATCCCAGAAAATGTATCTATGGTGTTAATTCTTCATACAGTGGGTACGGAAAGTATTCAGACCCCTTTACATTTTTCACTTTTTGCTTCATTGCTGTTATGTTCTGCTACCAAAGCTAAGGAAAGAGAGGAGATCTGTCCCTACTATAAGACTCAGCTGAATCCCTACGATGTAACAGGGAACCTGATCCTGCGATCAGACCTGCTAAAGTCCTAATCTAGTCTGTACGGAGACCTATAGATTTGGGGAGGGAATCCCTACAAGTACTAAGGACTGGGAGGAATAAGGGACACCTCCTAACAGAAATAGTAGCAGACAGACGAACAAACAAAATAGATAGAACCTAGAGGTCCGTAGACCAAGCAAACTAACAGAGTTAGATACAGAGCACAGGCTAGCTAGAAAGTAGATATACAATGAAGTCCAGCAAAGCCAGAAGGGCGGAGCAGGATTAAATAGGCCAACAAGGTCATGTGACCAGCAAAGGAAAAAAAAACCTAACAGCAAGGTTCTAACAGTACCCCCCCTTCTAAGAGGATCCTCCGGATCCCCTAGGACCAGGCTTATCAGGAAATCTCCTGTGAAACGCTCTGATAAGTCTGGACGCGGAAACATCATCTGACCTCACCCAAGAGTTATCCTCGGGTCCGAAACCTTTCCAGGCCACAAGATACTGCAAACTACCTCTATACCGTCTAGAGTCAAGGATGCGAGAAATTTCATATTCCCCGTCCTCCACCACCGGAGGAACAGAGGCAGAGGCGTCACCATCCGACACAACAGCTTTTTTTAACAGAGAGACATGAAAGACCGGATTAATTCTCCAGGAGGTAGGAACCTCCAACCTAACAGCAGATTGGTTGACAACCTGAAGCACCTTAAAGGGCCCTACAAACTTGGGACCCAATTTCTTAGAAGGAATCCTCAACCGCAGATTCCTAGAGGACAACCAAACCATGTCACCAACAGCGAACAAAACCTCCTGTCGTTTCCTATCAAAGTAGTCTTTAGATTTTCTGTTGGCCTCCTGAAGATTACCACGCACATCCGTCCAAACTCTTTCCAAATCACCGGAAAAATTCTCCTCCTCAGGCACGGCAGATCCCAACTTGGAGAACGACCCAAACGAAGGATGTCTCCCAGAACAACAAAAAAAAGGCGAACAACCAGCAGAAGAAGATGTATGATTGTTCAGAGCAAATTCGGCAAGTGGCAGAAACTCAGACCACCCCTCTTGATTGTCTGCCACAAAACAACGCAAGAACTGCTCAACATCCTGGGTTTTCCTTTCTGTCTGGCCATTAGATTCAGGATGATATCCGGACGAAAACGACAAATGAATTCCCAACCTGTCACAAAAGGCACGCCAAAAACGAGCCACGAACTGAGGACCCCTATCAGAAACAATGTCAGTAGGAACGCCATGAAGTCTGACAATTTCCTTGACAAAGGCCTTAGCGAGAGTTTTAGCGCAGGGCAGTTTGACGAAGGGAACCAAGTGACACATCTTGCTAAAACGGTCCACGACCACCCAGATGACAGTAAAACCCTCAGAGGGGGGAAGGTCAGTTATAAAGTCCATAGCCAAATGTGTCCAAGGAGCACTGGGGACCTCCAAAGGACAAAGCAACCCCGCAGCAGGAGTATGTGAGGACTTAGATCTAGCACATATAGTACATTGGCGCACCCACTTAATGACTTCCTTCTGCCATCCAGGCCACCAAAAACTGCGACCCACCAGTCTCTTGGTCTCAGAGATTCCGGGATGACCTGCCAACCGAGATTCGTGACACTCAACAAACAAATCTCTCCTAAAGGTCTCAGGCACAAACAACCTCCCATGAGGAGTGTTAGATGGGGCATTCTCCTGAGCTTTAAGAATCTCATCTTCCAAAACGGAGTCTAAAGCAGCTATCACAACACCTTCTTGTAAAATGTTTTCCTCTTTCTCAGCACCGACTATGGGAGAAAAACTGCGAGACAAGGCATCCGCCTTAACATTCTTAGTACCAGGGATGTAAGTAACGGAGAAATTAAACCGCGAGAAAAACAGTGCCCACCTAGCCTGACGGGCATTCAGGCGCTTGGCAGCGTCAAGATATATCAGATTTTTATGATCCGTAAGAACCTGAACGGGAAATTCCGCACCTTCCAAGAAGTGGCGCCAGTGTTCAAATGCGAGTTTAATAGCCAATAATTCCCGATTACCAATATCGTAATTCAATTCAGTCTCCGAAAAATTTTTTGAAAAAAATGCACAGGGATGTAATCCATCCCCGTTATCCTGAGACAATACTGCGCCAACCCCCACAGAGGAAGCATCAACCTCAACCAAAAACGGCCTAGTAACATCAGGCTGCATAAGGATGGGAGCAGAGGTGAACCTCTCCTTGAGATACACAAAAGCTTCAATGGCCTCAGAAGACCACTGAACCGCATCAGCACCTTTCCTGGTGAGATCAGTCAGAGGTTTGACAATACTAGAAAAATTTTTTATGAATTTTCTATAGTAATTGGCGAAACCCAAAAACCTCTGTATTGATTTCAAACCAATAGGCCTAGGCCATTCCTGCACAGCCTGAACCTTAACCGGATCCATCTCAAAACCTTTGCTGGAGATAATGTAGCCCAAAAAACTAATTCTCTGTACAGCGAACTCACATTTCTCCAGCTTAGCAAAAAGCGAATTGTCCATTAATAACTGTAATACCTCACGCACGCTCCGCCAATGAGACTCCAGATCTGGCGAATAAATCAAAATGTCATCCAAATACACAACCACATTTTTACCGATCAAAGGTCTAAGGATGTCATTAATCAGATTCTGAAAAAATGCAGGAGCATTAGTAAGACCAAAAGGCATAACCAGATTCTCAAAATGACCCACAGGAGTGTTAAAAGCAGTCTTCCATTCATCACCCTCCTTCATGCGCAACAGATTGTATGCCCCCTTAAGGTCAATTTTAGAGAACCACTTGGCCCCCAATAACTGGTTAAACAGATCAGGAATCAATGGCAGTGGGTAAGGATTGCGTACCGTAATTTTGTTAATCTCACGAAAATCCAGACAAGGACGTAAACCGCCGTCCTTTTTTTTTACAAAAAAAAATCCAACCGCCACAGGAGACTTAGAGGGCCTAATGTGACCGGCGGCCAAACTTGTCTGTATGTATTCCTCCAAAGCCTTCCTCTCAGGAATAGTAAGGTTAAATAAACGACTCTTAGGAAGAGTCGCTCCAGGGACAAATTCAATAGAACAATCATAGTCTCTATGGGGAGGCAAAACCTGCGATTCTTTCTCAGAAAAAACTCTCCAAAAATCCTGAATAGGAACAGGCAATTCTCCCCTATCCAAAGCTGCAATACGCCCGTTACAACACTTGTCATAACATTTATGGCTCCAGGATTTAATTTCACTGGTAGACCAATCCAGTACAGGATTGTGAAATTTTAACCAGGGCAAACCCAATATTACTGGAGAAGGCAAGTTATTCAACACTACCAAATCCAATTTCTCATGGTGAACACCATTAATAGTGAGAGGAAATTCACTGACCTTGAGAGTAATATTCTTCAAAGGGGAGCCATCCACAGAAACCACAGCAATGGGGGATGATAAAGGTTCAGGTTTTAAATTGAGTTTTTCCACGAATCCCCCATCAATAACATTCAGTGTAGACCCGCAATCAACAAACACCCGAAATTCCATTAATTTTTCCTGAGCAATCGTGGAAGCAGCTAAAAATATACCCTTGGAATTTAAACAGGCAATACGGGCGTGACTGACCATTTTTTTTTCTTTCTTCATACGAAGCTCACAGCCTTTAATCAAATGACCAGATTTCCCGCAATAGAAACACAAGCCTTCTGAAAAACGACGGTGTTTTTCTTGAGAGCGAGGTGCCACCGATCCAATCTCCATCGGTTCACCACTGTTAGTACACACATTATCATAACCAGAAACTGACATAGCAGAGGATTTGCTCTCATTAACCCTAGCACGCAGTCTTCTGTCCACCCGTATAGCTAATTGCATAGCCTGTTGCAAATCCTCAGGTGTAGGATAAGCAATTAGCAGGTCTTTAACCTTTTCACTGAGCCCAGCAAGAAATAGACTTTTCAGAGCAGAATCGTTCCACCCTGTTTGAGTGGACCAACGACGAAAATGTGTACAATATTTTTCCATATTACCTGATCCTTGTTTTAAACGTCTCAACTCAGTCTCAGCTGATGCCACACGGTCAGGATCATCATATAATAGTCCTAAAGCAGAAAAAAAACTATCCACTGATCTGAAGCATGTATCACTAGGTTGCAAAGAAAAGGCCCACTCCTGAGGCTCTTTGCGCAAAAGTGACATTATGAACCCTACGCGCTGGGATTCATCCCCAGAGGACTTGGGTCTCAAACGAAAATACAATAAGCAAGCATTTTTAAAAGAAAAAAATTCTCGATGTTCACCAAAAAATAAATCCGGCAAACATACCTTAGGCTCCAAGAAATATGCTCCAGGACAGTTACTCACGTGCTGACGGAGCTCGGCCACTTCCAGAGAGAGTCCCTGCAGGTGTTTAGCCAAATCCTGAACCGACACCATGATGGAACAAAAAAAAATCTTTCCTTAGAGAATTTACAGGCTGGACTTACTGTTATGTTCTGCTACCAAAGCTAAGGAAAGAGAGGAGATCTGTCCCTACTATAAGACTCAGCTGAATCCCTACGATGTAACAGGGAACCTGATCCTGCGATCAGACCTGCTAAAGTCCTAATCTAGTCTGTACGGAGACCTATAGATTTGGGGAGGGAATCCCTACAAGTACTAAGGACTGGGAGGAATAAGGGACACCTCCTAACAGAAATAGTAGCAGACAGACGAACAAACAAAATAGATAGAACCTAGAGGTCCGTAGACCAAGCAAACTAACAGAGTTAGATACAGAGCACAGGCTAGCTAGAAAGTAGATATACAATGAAGTCCAGCAAAGCCAGAAGGGCGGAGCAGGATTAAATAGGCCAACAAGGTCATGTGACCAGCAAAGGAAAAAAAACCTAACAGCAAGGTTCTAACAATTGCAGCCATTTGGTAAATTCTAAAAAGTTCATTTTTTTCTCATTAAAGTACACTCTGCACCCCATCTTGACTGAAAAAAAACAGAAACGTAGACATTTTTGCAAATTTATTAAAAAAGAAAAACTGAAATATCACATGGTCATAAGTATTCAGACCCTTTGCTCAGTATTGAGTAGTAGCACCTTTTGAGCTAGTACAGCCATGAGTCTTCTTGGGAATCATGCTGCAAGTTTTTCACACCTGGATTTGGGGATCCTCTGCCATTCTTCCTTGCAGATCCTCTCCAGTTCCGTCAGGTTGGATGGTGAACGTGGGTGGACAGCCATTTTCAGGTCTCTCCAGAGATGCTCAATTGGGTTTAGGTCAGGGCTCTGGCTGGGCCAGTCAAGAATGGTCACAGAGTTGTTCTGAAGCCACTCCTTTGTTATTTTAGCTGTGTGCTTAGGGTCATGGTCTTGTTGGAAGGTGAACCTTCAGCCAAGTCTGAGGTCCAGAGCACTCTGGAAGAGGTTTTCATCCAGGATATCTCTGTACTTAGCCGCATTCATGTTTCCTTCAATTGCAACCAGTCGTCCTGTCCCTGCAGCTGAAAACTCCCCCATAGCATGATGCTGACACCACCATGTTTCACTGTTGGGATTGTATTGCGCAGGTGATGAGCAGTGCCTGGTTTTCTCCACACATACCGCTTAGAATTATCACCAAAAAGTTCTATCTTCGTCTCATCAGACCAGAGAGTCTTATTTCTCATAATCTGGGAGTCCATCATGTGTTTTTGAGCAAACTCTATGCGGGCTTTCATATGTGTTGCACTGAGGAGAGGCTTCCATAAAGGCCCGACTGGTGGAGGGCTGCATTGATAGTTGTCTTTGTGGAACTTTCTCCCATCTCCCTACTGCATCTCTGGAGCTCAGCCACAGTGATCTTGGGGTTCTTCTTTACCTCTCTCACCAAGGCTCTTCTCCCATGATTGCTCAGTTTGGCTGGACTGCCAGGTCTAGGAAGACTTCTGGTGGTCCCAAACTTCTTCTATTTAAGGATTATGGAGGCCACTGTGCTCTTAGGAACTTTGAGTAATGCAGAAATTCCTTTGTAACCTTGGCCAGATCAATGCCTTGTCACAATTCTGGCTATGAGCTCCTTGGGCAGTTCCTTTGAGCTCATGATTCTCATTTGGTCTGACATGCACTGTGAGCTGTGAGGTCTTATATAGACAGGTGTGTGCCTTTCCAAATCAAGTCCTATCAGTTTAATTAAATACAGCTGGACTCCAATGAAGGGGTAGAACCATCTAAAGGAGGATCACAAGGAAATGGACAGCATGTGATAAACATGAGTGTCTGAGCAAAGAGTCTGAATACTTATGACCATGTGACATTTCAGTTTTTATTTTTTAATAAATTTGCAAAAATTTCTACATTTCTGTTTTTCTTCTGTCAAGATGGGGTGCAGAGTGTACTTTAATGAGAAAAAAAAGAACATTTTAGAATTTACCAAATGGCTGCAATGAAGCAAAAAGTGAAAAATTTAAAGGGGTCTGAATACTTTCCGTACCCACTGTATATCTAACACAGAGCCTCAAATTATTCATCAAAGCCTCCAACTCTCCACTGTAGCTGTATGACCAGCAGAAATGACAGGCCTATTAGCTGCAGTAATGCACTGTGACAGCCGTGCTCAGAGACCCTGAGTACTGTATTGATTTCTCACTGACCTTACTAAGTTTAGTCTTTAATAATATTATCCACTGAAATTTACTTTTATTTAGTGCCACTTAGAGGCTTATTCCCACAATTGCATTCTTTTTCTTTAAGCACAGTTAATGCATAGTACTTATTGTTAATATACAGACTAATCCCAACATAACATTTATTTCTCATACCTATGGTGTCTTTTTTCCTCTCTGTCTGCCCCATTTGTGCATCCAGCTTCACGTAGCTAAACTGATGATCCTATTCTTATCAGCTAAAACTGCATTTCTCAGTAGCACCCTGCTTCTCCTCAGTGCTGCAGAGCCCTCCCTCACTCTCCGGTGTGTTAGTGACGAGTCACACATTACTGAGTATATTACTCAGCTGCATCCACTATAGATATCTGGCATATCATCAAGCTATTCTAAGTGTAGAATTAAGGGAATCTGTTAGCAGGATTTCACCCTCCAAATTATTTACATGCACGTGTAGCTCTTTCAAAGACAAGTCTAGCAATACCTTTATATGACCAGTCCCTTTCTCCATTCCTGAGAAATCAGAGTTTAAATTGATATGTAAATGAGGCTGTGGATCTGAAGCCTCTGTCACTCCAGCTCTATGCTCCGCCCCACGTCGCCTCCTCCTGCTAGACTGACAGCCTCTATGCTGTGTGACTTCAGACAAATGAGCCATCAGTAAACAAGGAAGAGATGGCGCTGGGTGGAGAATAGAGCTGGAGTAACATAGGCTTCAGATGTACAGACTTATTTGCACATCAATTCAAATGCTAATTTCTCAGTAATGGAGGAACGGACTGGCTATGGCTATTACTGGACTTCTCTTTGAAAGAGCTACAAGCACATATAACTAGTTTGGGGCATGAGATCCTGCTGAAAGATTCCCTTTAATTCTGTAGCAGATAATCCTTTGCCATATGCATCAACAGAGCAGAATTTGCAGTTTCACATCACTGAGCAATCTGCTGCGGGCATAAAACACAGCAGTGCAGGACTGTAGGTCTCTGCTGAAAACCAGCTAGCAGAAAAATGACGTAAAGCAGAGCTATGCTGGCAGGAAGCCAGCGAAGAGAGATTGCACTGCATAATCCTCCAGGAACTACAGGAAGATCTAATGGCATCTGGAGCATACAAAGAGCATGGAGGGGCATCTTTTGAGGGGGTGATATGTGCAAAATGGCAGAATTAAAAATAAGTTATATTGGCACAAATAAATGAATATGTGTACATTATTCTAAAACCATATTGTTATTTTGAGAATAGCCCTTTAATGAGGGATGCACTAAAGTTGAACATACAATTATTAAAGGGGTGGTCCATAATGAAAATTAATTTTTATCCTAAATCCCTATCTATTTAATGCCATAATCCAAACTATTTTCTAATACACTTAAAAATGCCCCATCCTTCCCTAACTACATTATCTAACTGCTTTTTTTTTTTCCTACTTCCTTTTTGATGACGCCTCGTTTGAGAGCCCACTGTGCATGCTGGAATACTCAAACGAAGCGTCACTGGCGCAGCCTCTGCCACCTCTCTGAAACAAAGCGTCATCAGTGGCCTTCATTTCAGGGGCTGGGCTAGTCCATGCACCATGTGCACTGTACACAATGTAAGTGCACTCTCTCATCCGCTCAGATCAGTGGTAACAAGCCTGCAACAGAGCGCCACATTGTAAGATGAAACACGCGTCGGGTCAGAGGGACGCAGTTCTATGCATACATTTCTTACCCAGTGGCTCAACAGGTAAAGAGGGTCTTTGACCTTTCATTTGTGGAACTATTGCACTTTAAGCATTTAAAGAACTTTTGGCTCACCCATGAACTCATGGCAATATTTAAGATAATGCAGTTTTTTTTGCTTTGAGGACCGTTTTACCATTACAGCCTCCCCTTGCGGTATATGGGATGAGATTTAAGGGTATTTCTTACGGACTCCCCACACCCTCTTAGAAATACTTACAGATTCTTACATTGATAACCATAATTCATTGCCTGACATCATGAATATTATGCAGCTAAATTTGCAAATACCCGCATTTTTGAAATTTATTCCATCCATTTACTCTTTTATAAAGGTATCTGACCCTAGAAAAAAAACACAATAGGATCTACACCACAACTCACAACAAAAAGTGATTATAAACACTTTATTACCTGTTTCAAAGCTATGACCACGATTTAAAAAGATTTACATATATCTAAGCCAAATATATTTAGAATTTGTGTCCCTCATGTATCAGCAGTTTTGCTGTTTTAATTTACTTTTAAACAATGTGTTTATAAAAATGTGAATTTTTATATTAATTTAATCTCATTTCTTATTACTGGGTAATTTGGTTAACTTAGTGTATGGATATAGTGTGACTATTCTGAAATGTATGCCTCTTAATTGGGTGATTATTCATAGGAAAGGACCTTTTTTGTGATAATATGCCCATTCCTTTGTTCTCAAGGAAGATAAGCAGTCACCAGGGACGATTGACATGCCTTCTTCCCATTGAGAACACATGCATGCTCAGCCAATCCGACCATGAAAGTGTTATTATTTTGCACAATACCCAAACATCTAATGTGTACCAGATGGTCATCCCACTTTCGCTCAGATGATGTCAAGGAGAAAAAGGGTTGGACATATTGAGTTGCAACATGCCCAATGCTTTGTTTTCTGAGGAGATAAGCAGTCTCCCTATTGAGAATAAATGCATGCTCAAGCGTTTGTGCATATGGGGTGATTGAGAGGAACAGCTGTCATCCAAATTAATGTATGGCCAGCTTTACCTTTTATTTTAATCCTGGCTGTGATGATAATAAAATGATCTCTACAGAACAGGAAGTATCAGTCTAATATGGAAGTCAGAGTGAAAACTGCAAGATTTCAGGATTATTTTCAATGTATAAAGTCAGGGGTGTAAAAATCGCGGTCGCAGAGGTAGCGACCACAACCGGACCCGTGTGGGTGGGGGCCCGCTGACGCCAGCGCAAACTTCAACTGGATGTTCCTCCTCGGACACACATTCAGCTGTGGTGTGTAGCTGCATAGGGGACCTGCCAGGTCTGTGCGCTGCAATACACGCTGCCGGCCAATCAGAGTCCAGCAGCTGGCGAGCACGTGACTGGGGAAGCATGGCAGTGATGTCATGCACTCCCATCGCTTGCACGCTGAAGTCAGCTGCCAGTTTCAGAAGAGGACGCCACATGGCAGGGGAGCAGAGGGAAAGTGAGTATAATCATTTTTTTTTCTATGCATTAAAGAACAGCGGCAGAAAGGGGGACATATACCAGGATGTGGGGTATATACCAGGATGGAGAATATATATACGAGGATGGGGTATATATATACTAGGATGGGGGATATATATACCAGGATGTGGATTATATACATACCAGGATGGGAGATATATATACCAGGATGGGGGACATACAGTACAGACCAAAAGTTTGGACACACCTTCTCATTTAAAGCTTTTTCTGTATTTTCATGACTATGAAAATTGTACATTCACACTGAAGACATCAAAACTATGAATTAACACATGTGGAATTATATACTTAATGAAAAAGTGTGAAACAACTGAAAATATGTCTTATATTCTAGGTTCTTAAAAGTAGCCACCTTTTGCTTTGATGACTGCTTTGCATACTCTTGGCATTCTCTTGATGAGCTTCAAGAGGTAGTCACCGGAAATGGTTTTCACTTCACAGGTGTGCCCTGTCAGGTTTAATAAGTGGGATTTCCTGCCTTATAAATGGGGTTGGGACCATCAGTTGCGTTGTGCAGAAGTCTGGTGGATACACAGCTGATAGTCCTACTGAATAGACTCTTAGAATTTGTATTATGGCAAGAAAAAAGCAGCTAAGTAAAGAAAAACGAGTGGCCATCATTACTTTGAGAAATGAAGGTCAGTCAGTGCGAAAAATTGGGAAAACTTTGAAAGTGTCCCCAAGTGCAGTTGCAAAAACCATCAAGCACTACAAAGAAACTGGCTCACATGAGGACCGCCCCAGGAAAGGAAGACCAAGAGTCACCTCTGCTTCTGAGGATAAGTTTATCCGAGTCACCAGCCTCAGAAATCACAGGTTAACAGCAGCTCAGATTAGAGACCAGGTCAATGCCACACAGAGTTCTAGCAGCAGACACATCTCTACAACAACTGTTAAGAGGAGATTTTGTGCAGCAGGCCTTCATGGTAAAATAGCTGCTAGGAAACCACTGCTAAGGACAGGCAACAAGCAGAAGAGACTTATTTGGGCTAAAGAACACAAGGAATGGACATTAGACCAGTGGAAAGCTGTGCTTTGGTCTGATGAGTCCAAATTTGAGATCTTTGGTTCCAACCACCGTGTCTTTGTGTGACGCAGAAAAGGTGAACGGATGGACTCTACATGCCTGGTTCCCACCGTGAAGCATGGAGGAGGAGGTGTGATGGTGTGGGGGTGCTTTGCTGGTGACACTGTTGGGGATTTATTCAAAATTGAAGGCATACTGAACCAGCATGGCTACCACAGCATCTTGCAGCGGCATGTTATTCCATCCGGTTTACGTTTAGTTGGACCATCATTTATTTTTCAACAGGACAATGACCCCAAACACACCTCCAGGCTGTGTAAGGGCTATTTGACCAAGAAGGAGAGTGATGGGGTGCTACGCCAGATGACCTGGCCTCCACAGTCACCAGACCTGAACCCAATCGAGATGGTTTGGGGTGAGCTGGACCGCAGAGTGAAGGCAAGAGGGCCAACAAGTGCTAAGCATCTCTGGGAACTCCTTCAAGATTGTTGGAAGACCATTTTCGGTGACTACTTCTTGAAGCTCATCAAGAGAATGCCAAGAGTGTGCAAAGCAGTCATCAAAGCAAAAGGTGGCTACTTTGAAGAACCTAGAATATAAGGCATATTTTCAGTTGTTTCACACTTTTTTGTTAAGTATATAATTCCACATGTGTTAATTCATAGTTTTGATGCCTTCAGTGTGAATGTACAATTTTCATAGTCATGAAAATACAGAAAAATCTTTAAATGAGAAGGTGTGTCCAAACTTTTGGTCTGTACTGTATATATACCAGGATGGGGGATATATATATACCAGGATGGGGGATATATATACCAGGATAGGATATATATATACCAGGATGGGGGATATATATACCAGGATAGGATATATATATACCAGTATGGAAGATATATATACCAGGATGGGGGATATATACCAGGATGGACAATATATATACCAGGATGGGGGATATATATACCAGGATGGAGGATATATACCAGGATGGGAAAAACATATACACCTGGATGGGGAACATATATACCAGGATGGGGAACATATATACCAGAATGGGGGACATATATACCAGGATGGAGGACAAATATACCAGGATGGGGAACATATATACCAGGACGGGGATATATATACCAGGATGGGGGATATATATACCAGGATGGAGGATATATACCAGGATGGGGGATATATATATATATATATATATATATATATATATATATATATACAAGGATGGGGGACAAATATACCAGGGTGGGGGACATATATACCAGGATGGAAAAAACATATATACCAAGGTGGGAAAAACATATATACCAGGATGGGAAAAACATATATATATACATACCAGGATGGGGCCAGGATATGGGGCACATATACAAGGATGGGAGTCATATATACTGAGATGGGCCCAGGATGGGGGACATATATACCAGGCAGGAGACCAGGATGGGGGACATTACTACATAATGGGGGAAGGGAGGCAACTCATATGTCCTCATAAGATTTAGATCGTTACAAGGGCCCATATATCTGACCAACATTGAGGGGGGGGCAGGGAAAAAAATTTGCATCAGGGCCCATCGGACTCTAGTTACTCTACTGTATAAAGTGCTATGGAAAATTAGAAAAAAAAATCACAAAAAATGCTGAAAAACATATTTCTAACACGCAGTAATAGATATTTGGTCAGTAGGAAGGTTGTAAATGACTGGGCCCCTGAGAGCCCACACAAGCGATAATCAAGGAGTAACATTACGGCTCTAAAACAAATTTTATCGCCAATTGTAAAGCGCAATAAAACTGTTGGGATATTCATACATTTTATCATATTATTTTGTATAATCCAATTCTCATACCATTAATGCACCACGCTATATCGACAGAGGCTTCTAGTTAGGCCATCTGTGATATTGATCAACCCATGATGTAAGTACAAACTCCGCATAACAATGCATCAAACACGGTGCAGGAAGCTGCATCACACCGGGGACGTACGACTGCAAACCGCATCACATGGAAGATTTACAGGAAAGATACTCTGACTCATACAAGGATAATTTCATTAAGTGGAAGTCTCCTTTAAAAGTCACATTTGATGTAACCCTAAAAATATTTTTGCAACTGGTAGAAAAAAAAACCCATAAAATTCTAATTTGGCAGATTCGATCAAAATCGGCCAGGAAAGTTGATTCACACAATTTTTTTTTTATGCGAATCAAATGTTTCAGTAAAAAGACACAAGTCCAATGAGTTCAAATTTTACCATATGTCCAGATAAAGGCAAAAATCCCGTGAGGCAGATGCTAATGGCCCAATATTAGGGGGGAAATCCTCCTGACTCCACATATGGCAATCAGATTAGTTTCCTGAATCAATGTCCCATCATAAAATCTAGTACCTGTAACCCATAATATTATATTTATCAAAAAAAGACATACAGGTTCTCCTTGAAGTTTTTTTTAGTGAATCAACTATTACAGCATCATGTAGCAGAGCTCCATAATGTCACTGCTTTTACAGTAAAGAATCCATGGTCTCAATGCTCGTACAGTACTGCCTGGCACTGATCGCTAAGGTTAAGTATGTTGACCACCCACACACTCAAGTCTTTCAGTGACAATTCTATCCAGGGTTTTACTATTACGTAAAAAAAATTACATTTTGTTTGCTCCACCCAAGTACATGACCTGACATTTATCTACAGTTGTGGTCAAAAGTTTACATGCCCCGGCAGAATTTTTGCTTTCTTGACCTTGTTTCAGAGAATATGAATGATAACAAAAAAACTTTTTCTCCACTCATGGTTATTGGTTGGGTGACGTCATTTATTGTCAAACTACTGTGTTTTCTCTTTGTAAATATTAATGACAACCAAAAACATCCAGATGACCCTGATCAAAAGTTCACATACCCCAGTTCTTAATACCGTGTATTGCCCACTGTAGTGCCAGCGTCCCTGCCCTCTGCTAGGCAGGGACGCTGCTCCCCTCACCGCTCTGCTCCGTGCCCGGCTTCCTCCCCCCGCTCTGCTGTCAGCGCGCGCTCCGTCCCGGCGTCCTCCTCCTGCTCTGCTCTCAGCGCGCGCTCCTTCCCGGCCCCTGTGCTTAGGGCGCGCGCGCGCGCGCTCCCCTCCTCTTAAAGGGGCCGCGCGCGCCGCCCTAAAGAGTCCCCGGCCAATGGCCGGAGGACTTCATCATATATAAGGCACCTCCTCCAAAATGGAGGTGCCCGAGCAATGTTGTTTGCACCTGTGTCTCACCTGTGCTTCAGCCCTCAGGTCCCGTTGCCAGTTACCTGCCAGTTTCCTGCCAGTTACCTGCCAGTTACCTGCCTGATTCCTGCCTGAATACTTGTTACCTGTCTGCCAGTCTGAGGTCCGACGGTCTGCCTTACTACTCCTGTCAGTCTGTCTAAAGGACCAGCCTGCCCGCTCACCTGGGAGCGCATATCAGCTACCTGCCTGCTTGCCTGAGGTCCGACGGTCTGCCTTACTACTCCGGTCAGTCTGTCTATGGACCAGCTTGCCCGCTCACCTGGGAGCGCTTCTCCGTTATCTGCCTGCTTGCCAGCCCGGAGGCTCCGTTGTCACGTGCTGTGACCACCAGCTATCTCAGAGACTCTTGCCCGCTCACCTGGGAGCGCATCTCCGTTACCTGCCTGCTTGCCAGCCCGGAGGTCCCGTTGTCACGTGCGGTGACCATCAGCTATTCCAGAGACTCTTGCCCGCTCACCTGGGAGCGCTTCTCCGTTACCTACCTGCTTGCCAGCCCGGAGGTTCCGCCGTCACGTGCCGTGACCACCTGTTATTCCAGAGACTCTCGCTTGCTCACCTGGGAGCACACATCTACCATCTGCCTGCTAGCCTACCCGGAGGCTCTGCCATCACAGGTCGTACCTACCCTTTACCCAGAGACTGCCCTGATCACTTGCCGTATCTCCCTGTCCGTTCATCCAGAGACTGCCACCCGCTCCCTTACAAGGGCCGCCCCCTTGTATAGTAGCTCAGAGGTTCCGCCTCCCAGACCCGTTACAGTTTGCTCGGGCCATGGAACCCGGTGGCACCCAAGCTCCCTCGCTCTCGGACCTCTGTCTTGAACTGTCCCGTCAGAGGTCCCAACAGGAGGCCATCCTGGGTCACCTGCGGAATGTTAATACTCGCCTGAACACTCTGTCTGATCCACCAACAACCTCCGCCAGTGCCATATCTTGCAATCCGGCAGCTCCGCTGCCCACTAATACTATGGTATCCTACCCCGGACCCCGGCTTTCTGCACCTCCTCGCTTCGGAGGCGACCCCGTCCAGGCTCGGGGCTTCTTAAATCAGTGCACCCTGCATTTTGAACTTTTGTCCTACCAGTTTAACTCCGACCGGGCCAAAATTGCCTTCATCATGTCCCATCTCACCGGGGAGGCCCTGGCCTGGCTGAATCCTCTATGGGAGAGAGGAGACCCCCTGGTGTCCAACTTGCCTGCTTTTCTCACGGCTTTCCGGAAAGTCTTCGACGAACCCGGACGGAAGACCTCATCTGCATCATCGTTGCTACGCCTCCGTCAGGGGAGTCTCACCGTGGGCCAATATGCCATACGGTTCCGTACCCTTGCCTCGGAGCTGGCCTGGGATAACGACGCTCTGGTTTCCGTCTTCTGGGAGGGTCTGTCCGGCCGTATTAAAGATGAACTTGCCGGTCGGGACATTCCTACCACTCTCGATGACTTAATAACTCTTGCCACCCGGATTGACCTACGGTTCCAGGAGCGTGCCAAAGAGGTCACCCGTGAGAGAAGGATTCCACGTTTAGCTCCTACTTTCCAGAAACCCGTCATTCCCTCCATCTCTCCCCAGGTACACTCTCCTGAGCCTATGCAGGTCGACCAGACCAAGATGGTCAAAACCCGTCAGGACTCACGCCGTGCCGAGGGGAGCTGCTTCTACTGTGGCAGTAAGGAGCACCGGATCCGTGCCTGCCCGGAGAGGTCGGGAAACGCCTGTGTCTAGGTTCGCTCAGAGAGGTCCACCTAGACAAGAATAAATCCTCTCCATCCCTGCTGTTGTCAGTTTCGATCATCTACGGGGAGAACCGTTATTTCGAACTAGCCCAACTTGACTCTGGAGCAGCCGGGAACCTTATTTCACAGTCCCTGGTTGAGAAATACCGCATCCCCACCAAACCTCTGGCTGTACCCTTGTCTGTCGCTGCCGTGGATGGGGGCCTCTTACCTCGCCCCATTCAACTCATCACCGAATCCATTACCCTGCAGGTGGGAATGCTGCATTCTGAAAGTATCTCCTTTCATGTTCTACCTGGACTCTCTCACGCCCTCTTGTTAGGTCTGCCCTGGCTCCAGAGACATGCACCCGTGCTAGACTGGCAAACCGGAGAGGTCCTTCGCTGGGGACAAGACTGTCATAAAACCTGCCTGGTTCCCGTCCATCCCGTCCGTCCCTCTCCTACCCCAGCTAATCTACCTGGACTTCCGATTCCTTATTGGTCTTATGCAGATGTCTTTAATAAAAAGGAGGCAGAGACATTACCACCACATAGACCATACGACTGTCCCATCGATCTGCTACCCGGTACTACTCCTCCCCGTGGGCGTATCTATCCTTTATCCGCTGCTGAGACCCGGTCAATGTCCGAATATATTGAGGAGAATCTGGCCAGAGGATTCATCCGGAAATCTACCTCCCCGGCGGGAGCAGGCTTCTTTTTCGTCAAAAAGAAGGACGGCTCTCTCCGTCCCTGTATTGACTATAGAGGCCTAAACCTGATCACGGTGAAGAATAAGTACCCCCTTCCGCTCATTCCAGAATTATTTGATCGTCTGAGGGGGGCTAGGATCTTCACCAAACTGGACCTTCGTGGGGCGTACAACCTGGTTCGTATTCGTCAGGGGGATGAATGGAAGACGGCATTCAACACCCGGGACGGCCACTATGAATACCTGGTAATGCCCTTTGGTCTCTGTAACGCTCCTGCCGTCTTTCAAGAGTTGGTCAATGACATCTTCCGGGACCTTCTCTACTCCTGCGTAGTGGTGTACCTGGACGACATCTTGGTCTTCTCTCCGGATCTCCAGACTCACCGGAGGGACGTTCGTCAGGTCCTGCTCAGGCTAAGGCAGAACCATCTCTACGCTAAATTTGAGAAGTGCCTCTTTGAGCAGACCTCGCTTCCGTTTCTGGGCTACATTATCTCTCAGACCGGCCTACAAATGGATCCTGAGAAACTGTCTGCCATCGAGAAATGGCCCCGACCGGAGGGGTTGAAGGCCATTCAGCGATTCCTGGGCTTCGCCAACTACTACCGCCTCTTCATACCACACTTCTCTTCCCGGACGGCCCCAATTTCTGCGCTCACCCGTAAAGGTACTAATCCCAAAGAGTGGCCACCCGAAGCAGAGGAGGCCTTTCTTTCCCTTAAACAGGCCTTCTCTTCCGCCCCGGTGCTGCATCGCCCAGATGGCAACAAGCAGTTCTTCCTGGAAGTTGACGCCTCCTCCTCTGGAGCCGGAGCGGTACTTACTCAAAAATCATCTTCCGGGAGGATGGTAACTTGTGGCTTCTTCTCTAAACTCTTCTCCTCCTCTGAGCGCAACTATTCCATAGGAGACCGAGAGTTATTGGCCATCAAACTGGCATTGGAGGAGTGGCGTTACCTGCTCGAGGGGGCTCTTCACCCGGTAATAATTTACACTGACCACAAGAACTTGGCTTACCTCCAGCATGCCCAGAGACTTAACCCGCGCCAAGCCCGGTGGTCCTTGTTTTTTGCTCGTTTTGATTTTGTCCTTCATTTTCGCCCGGCTGACAAAAACGTCAAGGCGGACGCCTTGTCTCGATCCTTTCTGGTGTCTGATCTCGAGGAGGATCCGAAACATATCATCGATCCCGCCAGAGTAATGCAGGTGGCTCCCGTGAGTCTAAATCGTCTTCCTCCTGGTAAGACGTTCGTACCAGTACCTGATCGGGAGAAGATCCTACACTGGGGTCATTCGTCTAAACTAGCTGGCCACGCCGGTCAGAAAAAGACCCTCCAGTTTATTACCCGGCACTACTGGTGGCCTAACCTGCACAAGGATGTAATAGACTTTGTTTCTGCCTGTGTGTCCTGCGCCCGCAACAAAGTTCCGAGACACCTGCCGGCCGGCCGCCTCCTACCTCTGCCAGTACCTGCTGCCCCCTGGCAGCATATAGCGATGGACTTCATTACTGATCTGCCCGTCTCTGCCGGTTGTACGGTCATTTGGGTGGTCGCTGACCGCTTCTCCAAGATGGCTCACTTCATTCCACTGCCAGGCCTTCCGTCTGCACCCGAGCTGGCTAAAGACTTTATCCGCCACATCTTCCGTCTTCATGGCCTGCCCCGTCACATCGTGTCGGATCGTGGGGTACAGTTCACTTCCCGTTTCTGGAGAGCCACTTGTAAATTGCTGGACGTCACCCTGGACTTCTCCTCCGCTTACCACCCACAGTCTAATGGTCAAGTGGAACGGATCAATCAGAACCTGACCAGTTACCTTCGGCACTTCGTTAATGCCCACCATTCTGACTGGGTGGATCTCCTGCCATGGGCCGAATTCTCGTACAACAATCACGAGAGCGAGTCTTCCTCCAAATCCCCGTTTTTTGTAGTCTACGGTCAGCATCCTCGGATCCCGTTTCCCGTCTCCACCTCGGCGGACAATCCGGCTGCGGAATCTCTTGTTAACAAATTTTCCTCCATATGGGAGAGTACCCGGTCCGCACTCCTTCTGTCATCCGAGCGTATGAAAAGACACGCTGACAAAAAACGTCTGGACCCTCCTCAATTCCGCCCTGGGGATAAAGTCTGGCTCTCGTCCAAATATGTCCGGCTCAAGATCCCTTCCTATAAGTTAGGGCCTCGGTTCATCGGCCCACTGGAGGTCATCAGTCAGATCAACCCGGTGGCCTATAAATTGAAACTCCCGGCCAACTTACGGATCCCTAACTCCTTCCATGTATCTCTCCTCAAACCTGTGGTACTTAACTCTTTTTCCAAGTCTACAGGTACGCCTCCTGCTCCGGTTTCTGCTGAGGACGAGTTTGAGGTAGAGAACATTCTTGCCACCAAAAGGGTAAGAGGAAAGACCTTTTTTCTGGTAGATTGGAAGGGGTTTGGTCCTGAGGAGAGAACGTGGGAGCCCCGGGAGAACATCCATGCCCCTCTCATCCTAGCTAAATTTCTGTCTGGCCTAAAAAAGGGGGGGCCTAAAGGGGGGGGTACTGTAGTGCCGGCGTCCCTGCCCTCTGCTAGGCAGGGACGCTGCTCCCCTCACCGCTCTGCTCCGTGCCCGGCTTCCTCCCCCCGCTCTGCTGTCAGCGCGCGCTCCGTCCCGGCGTCCTCCTCCTGCTCTGCTCTCAGCGCGCGCTCCTTCCCGGCCCCTGTGCTTAGGGCGCGCGCGCGCGCGCTCCCCTCCTCTTAAAGGGGCCGCGCGCGCCGCCCTAAAGAGTCCCCGGCCAATGGCCGGAGGACTTCATCATATATAAGGCACCTCCTCCAAAATGGAGGTGCCCGAGCAATGTTGTTTGCACCTGTGTCTCACCTGTGCTTCAGCCCTCAGGTCCCGTTGCCAGTTACCTGCCAGTTTCCTGCCAGTTACCTGCCAGTTACCTGCCTGATTCCTGCCTGAATACTTGTTACCTGTCTGCCAGTCTGAGGTCCGACGGTCTGCCTTACTACTCCTGTCAGTCTGTCTAAAGGACCAGCCTGCCCGCTCACCTGGGAGCGCATATCAGCTACCTGCCTGCTTGCCTGAGGTCCGACGGTCTGCCTTACTACTCCGGTCAGTCTGTCTATGGACCAGCTTGCCCGCTCACCTGGGAGCGCTTCTCCGTTATCTGCCTGCTTGCCAGCCCGGAGGCTCCGTTGTCACGTGCTGTGACCACCAGCTATCTCAGAGACTCTTGCCCGCTCACCTGGGAGCGCATCTCCGTTACCTGCCTGCTTGCCAGCCCGGAGGTCCCGTTGTCACGTGCGGTGACCATCAGCTATTCCAGAGACTCTTGCCCGCTCACCTGGGAGCGCTTCTCCGTTACCTACCTGCTTGCCAGCCCGGAGGTTCCGCCGTCACGTGCCGTGACCACCTGTTATTCCAGAGACTCTCGCTTGCTCACCTGGGAGCACACATCTACCATCTGCCTGCTAGCCTACCCGGAGGCTCTGCCATCACAGGTCGTACCTACCCTTTACCCAGAGACTGCCCTGATCACTTGCCGTATCTCCCTGTCCGTTCATCCAGAGACTGCCACCCGCTCCCTTACAAGGGCCGCCCCCTTGTATAGTAGCTCAGAGGTTCCGCCTCCCAGACCCGTTACACCCACTCTAACATCAATTACAGCTTGAAGTCTTTTGTGGTAGTTGTGGATGAGGCTCTTTATTTTCTCAGATGGTAAAGCTGCCCATTCTTCTTGGCAAAAAGCCTCCAGTTCCTGTAAATTCCTGGGCTGTCTAGCATGAACTGCACGCTTGAGATCTCCCCAGAGTGGCTCAATGATATTGAGGTCAGGAGACTGAGATGGCCACTCCAGAACCTTCCCTTTGTTCTGCTGTAGCCAATGACAGTTCGACTTGGCCTTGTATTTTGGATCGTTTTCATGTTGGAACGTCCAAGTACGTCACATGAGCAGCTTCCGGGCTGTTCAGTACAATTTGCCTCCAGTATTTGCTGATAACGTGCTGCATTCATATTTCCTTCAATTTTTACCATGTTTCCTGTGCCTTCGTAGCTCACACATCCCCACAATATAAGCGATCCACCTCCATGCTTTACTGTAGGAATGCTGTTCCTTTCATCATAGGCCTTGTCGACCTCTCTCCAAATGTAATGTTTTTGGTTGAGGCCAAAAAGTTCAATTTTGGTCTCATCACTCCAAATTACCTTTTTCCAGAAGTTTTGAGGCTTGTCTCTGTGATGTTTGGCGTATTGTAGGCGAGATACTTTGTGGCATTTGGGCAGTATTGTGCATCTTGAAACAGCCACACCGCTAGTTTTCAGAGAGTCCTGAATTTCAGCTGATGTTATTGGTGAGTTTTTCTTTGCATCCCGAACAATTTTCCTGGCAGTTGTGGCCGAAATATTTGTTGGTCCACCTGACCGTGGTTTGGTTTTTACAGAGCCTCTGAGTTTCCATTTGTTAATCACAGTTTGAACGCTGCTGACTGGCATTATCAGTTCTTGGATACCTTTTCTCGTAGATCCGTTGACAATTCTTTAGCTTTTCCCATGACTCACAATCCAGAAACGTCAGTGGCTGGATAAAAGATGCAAGAGTCTGTCTGGATCCCAGAAACTCACTCAGCTTTTATGCACACACACTGATTACAAGCAAACAGGTCACAGGTGAGGATGTTACCTTTAGTAGCCATTCAAACCCATTTGTATTAAATTTTGTGCATGTTATCAGGCCAAAATCACCAGGGTATGTGAACTTTTGATCAGGGTCATTTGGATGTTTGGATGTTTTTGGTTGTCATTAAGATTTAAAAAGAGAAAACACAGTAGTTTGACAATAAATGGCTTCAGGCAACCAATAACCATGAGTGGAGAAATTTTTTTTTTGTTATCATTCATATTCTCTGAAACAAAGCCAAGAAAGCAAAAATTCTGCAGGGGTATGTAAACTTTTGACCACAACTGTACATTAAATTGACATTTCTCAGCCTAAGCCTTCAGTTTACATAAATTACTGTGTAATATTAATTTAGCCTCCTCTGTGTTGATTACCTTGAAGAACACAGTATCATCTACATATATTGACATTCTACTCTATATGCCATCTACAATTGTTAATAAATATATTAATAAGAAGAAGGCCCAATACTGATCCCTGTGGTACCCCATTGTTAACTGTGACTCAATCCGAGTGTGTCCCATTAATAACCATTCTTTGTTTCCTATCTCTGAATCAGTTGTTCACACAGTTATACATATTTTTCCATGGTTCCATTGTTCTCATTTTATGTGTTTTTAGATAACACCATATCAAATGCCTTTGAAGAGTCCTGATAGTCAACATCCAGGTCCTTATCCTGGTCGAGTTTCGAACTTATCTCCTCATAGAAGCTGATCAGATTAGTTTGACAAGACTAATCCCTCAAAAACCCATGTAAATGTTGGATCATGAGGTTATTTTTATTGAGATACTGCAAGATAGAATCTCTTATAAAATCCAAATATTTTGCCCAAAGTCAAGATTAAAGTTATATAAGTAACCAATTAATATTTTACTATATATGTAGAGCTTGAGAGGAAACTGGTGTACCCATAAGAAATCCACACAAATGTGCAGAGTTTGCTGTGGAATTTCCGCAGGGAAAACGCTTAAAAAACGCTTGGTAATACGTGCCCCATGGTCCCCAATGATAATCCGCATGTTCTGTGTACATGCTGCGGAAATTTCCGCTGCGGATTATCATTGTGGAAAAATACGCAGCATGTCCATTAATTTTGCGGACACGCAGCGTAATTGCCGCCATTGACTTGCATTGGACCGCGTGACATCAGCATCACTGGATCTGCACAAGCGGATATCACACGGTTCAATGTGCGGATGGTACCCGGGTCTGGAGAAGAGGAGACTCTCCTCCAGACCTGGGTACCATAGAAACTGTAAGAATTTAAAATAAAAAATAAAGATTATATTTACCTTCCGATGTCCTCTCGGTGTTTTCTCCCCTCCGTCTGGTCTGCTGTATGGGTCGCGGTGTTGTGAAGGACCTGCCATGACGTCATTGAGTCATGTGACCTGACACATGACTCAATGACATCACCGCAGGTCCTTCACAACACCGCGACCCATACAGCAGACCAGACGGAGGGGAGAAAACACCGAGAGGACATCGGAAGGTAAATATAATCTTTATTTTTTATTTTTTACCATTCTTATTCTTTTTTTACTATTATTTGGTCACACTATATAAATCCATGCCGGTTGCATGGATTTATATAGTGTGACCAAGTTGTCAAGCACTTTCCAAGTGATGCTAAAATCGCTTGGAAAGCGCTTGTCAACCCGCATGTGGAAATGCAAGTGAAGAACGCTTCACATCCGCATGTCCCTGGCAGGAAAAACGCATGTACAATCCGCATGTACAATCCGCATGTACAATCCGCATGCGTTTTTCCTGCCAGGGAGAAGCGGAAAAAATATGCAGCATTTCTGCATCGTGGGCACATAGCCTCAAACTCCATGCAGATGTTGCCTGTGGTACGATTAAAACCCAGGACCCCTGTGCTAACCACTGAGCCACCCTACTGCCCAAAACGTTAAATGTTCACAACCTTCGCGCAAATCAATAGTAAAATAAAATATAAGAAACTCATAAATATCTATTATCAGAGAGATCTGCTTCTTTATCCACTGATGATCCACTTCTACTTCAACCCCCTGCCGTCTGAACTTATCATTCACTCTAAATTACTGCTAAAATCTACCTTGATCACAGCAATGGGTATTGCTAGCTTAATGATAGATCAGATTACAGCTGCTCATTGAAGTCTTTGGAGAGGGGAGGAGAGATACATAGGTATACCCCAGAGCTGGATTCACAGCTACCATGCTCAGTAATGGTATATAATGTCCACTATGCTGTTTCTGCTCAGGAAAGTAGGAATTTTTTTATTTATTTTTTCAGACATCAAAGCAGCTGGTCTCCAACTGTAGAGGGGAAAAATGCAGGATACAAGTCATATAATGGCCAGAAATAGTGTGATCCCTCCTGTTCCCACACAACAGCTTATTCTGAAAAGTAACATGAAATAACAGGTAAATGCTTTGAGAATTGTTTATCGCCATGTGTGACTTCCTCAAGGTAACCTTGTGTGACGTGGCAATAAAAATGGGGACATACAGACCCCCCCCGACTTTCCCTATGGTCTCAGTGATCTACTATGTTATTTATTCCTATAATGCTCGATGTTGGGTTTTAGATTATTCCTTGTTTGGATGTATCAGATTTAACACATCAATATACTTTGTTGCACTACACTTTATACCATGTGCTTCTTATATATAGTTTTTGCATTGGCCAGGGACCTTTGGTTACAGGAAGTAGGGGGAACTTTTGGCCACTTGTGATCCAGTTTGATTTTTATGTCTATCACAATGGTGGTTTTGACCATTTATATGTTTCCTTGTGCTTTGCATTGAAGCTTTAATAAAATTGTATTTTTCATTATATCCACTTGCATGCACGGCTACTATTCGGATAGATCTTGGTCTTTGCTTTTGATACAGAGCAATGAATGTAACAGGATAAGTTCCCTTGTCTCCACTTCCATAAGGGAAGCTTAAGTTGTATTCTTTTATACTTTCATTTAACATTTCAGAAATTAGGCACCAATCTAGCCCGTCGCCCCCCGCTTTCTTCTTTTGCTGACCCTTCGCTCACATCCCTGTTATGCGGAGTATTCTCTCTGCTATCTAAAATTGCAAAAAAAGAAAATCCCATCTCCAACCGAAACCCAAGCTTTACCCATCAATCACAGCTCTCTTTGGGCACGGTACGGTATGGAAGGACTGACCCTCAATTAAAATTCTTGCTCAATGTTATTCAAGGACCGGCTTCTTGTATCCAAATCCCTTTGATATTCCTTTTAGCAAGCCAATGTTTACAGTTTCTAATTCCCTTTGATATATAGTAGCACGAGTCGCGTCACCTTGTGCACAACATTCAGTCCGTCTCAAGGATACTGCTTCTACCGGAAGGGGGTTTATTTTTGTCCTTGAAAGTCCCACCATATTATTTACCATCTCCTATTCCTTCCACCACAGAACGCCATGCAAAAAATGACAGATATACATAACTTATAAGCTGCCGTTCAGTGAGCATCATATATAAAACCTCTTTGCTCTTCCACAATCGCATGCATAATTCACGCCAGCTGTCGGAAAGCTGATGCACTATTTCATGGAAGTCAAAAAGTCAGAAAGGACCACCAATAAAACTTAGTAAGAGTACTTTTCCCATAAAAAAAGCATGGGCACCCTGTCCCATGGGTGCACACATCAGTCCAATAACTATCCTGATTTTCCATTTTTTTTGCATTGGCAGTTCATCTTTATCAGTATTCTGCCAGTATAATAGGTACCAGAACTTCCTTTCACATAATTTCCCAGCATGTATTGCTTGTGTCAATTTTTTCCCTAACATTCACTCATGGCATGCTGTCCTATGGGTGCACATATCAGTCCAATATGTCCAAGAACTATCCTGATTTTCCACTTTTTTTGCATTGGCAGTTCATCTTTATCAGTATTCTGCCAGTATAATAGGTACCAGAACTTCCTTTCACATAATTTCCCAACATGTATTGCTTGTGTCAATTTTTCCCCTAACATTCACTCATGGCATGCTGTCCTATGGGTGCACATATCAGTCCAATATGTCCAAGAACTATCCTGATTTTCCACTTTTTTTGCATTGACAGTTCATCTTTATCAGTATTCTGTCAGCATAATAGGTACCAGAACTTCCTTTCACATAATTTCCCAGCATGTATCGCTTGTGTCAATTTTTCCCTAACGTTCATTCTTAGTAAATCATTGTTTATTATTTCATAAGCTCATTGAGATGAACTTTAAAAATGAGCACCCAGAACTTATACAGCAGCACATAGTCCTTACAGATCTTGATTACAGAGTAATAGCCGATCCATATGTCAACAAATGGTTCATCCGTGAGGTGCAACTCTTCTAGGGGAGCAGGGCTCCTGTATGAAATTGGAGGTAAATGGAGGGACACCATGGGCTCATAGATTTCTATGGATACTGCATGACGGATCTGCTCACCAGAGATCGGTGATACAATGCAGCCAAGTAGCTAAATACCACATGCCCTTTATAACTGTTAATTCTAAAAATACATCAGTCAATAAATTGTAGATAAGATGCAATGACACAAAGTCATACACAATGATGATTTATGTATGCATAGGTGTCTAATGAAATCAGGGAGGACTGTGCCTTATATTTCTGACTAATCTGTACCACGGGAATCCCATTCTCTACATTTCTTCCTTCTTCAGACAGACTGTGTTGGATGACATTAGACATCAGAGAACACAGATATATAGAAAATACGACGAACTCTATGGACACTGGACTAGACTGAGCAGCATAAGTCACCAACGGTCATTACTATACATGTAAAATTCATATATATTGATAAGAAGAAAAACATCATAGAGTTAATAACATAGAGGTAGATGAAGAATGGATATACTCTTTCTTTAGCAGATGAGGATGAGATTAAACTGCATTCAGCTTTTTCCATTTTTTCTGTATATAACTGGGAGGAATTCCATAGGTAGTGTGCAGCGGAGCATTTGCACTGCATTTTGCGGTAGTATTTTACCTTACCCACCAGATGTCCAATGTTAATGAATGAGAGTCTATTAATTCACAACCACAAATAGCATTGTTTCTTTGCAATATACCAATGCTGCAGAAAAAGACATGGAGCGCGCATCCAAAAATCATACATTGATCTAATGCCGCCAGGCAAAAATGGACAAAAGTGAACATAAGGGTTTAAAATTCTGATCAGACTGTATGAAGCACACAGTCACGTATAACACGGCCGAGTGCTATGCGATGTTTTATATCGGTCCATTGGTATACCTCAAAGCTCAGATCTGCGATTATTTTCTCATGCTGATTCTGCTTCCTAGACCGATATAAGGCATCTGAGACACACGTGTCTTGGTATTAAGACTTTTAGGTTGTCTCTGCAGAGTTCCCTGTCCGCGGTCCCCAGGACATCTCCTGGCTGCCTGCGGCTGTTGCTATACTAGCGTAATACTGATGGAAATCAGTGGCCGAAGGAGCAAGAGCAGGAACAGCAAGCGGTAGTAGAAGTTTTTGTAGTTAGCAAAAGGAGTTGGAGGAAACAATTCGTAGATAGGTGAAAACAGTCAGGGTAAGAATGTTCAGGAGCTTGGAGACTGGAACCTAGGCTAACAGCTAGACACAATACTCAAGCAATAAGTCAGAGATCCATGCGGCTTTATGTAGACCCAAACAGGAAACAAGATGAATCCCACAGGTTCAGAATCTGCCATCTTAGTAAAGGGCAATTGCAGAACACAACAGAAGCCTTCAGTGGTACGGAGTGGGATTGCAGCACAATTATTAAGGTGCACAATAGCAGCCACTAGTGGTCAAACTGTAAAAGGACAACTGGAATTCTGACAGCAGCTTCCAGTCTCTCAGTTACATGTCTGTCTATGATTTTCACTACCTCTGCCACTAGTCTGTGGTCTCCCGGACGTCTCTGGTCTGCCTGCGGCTTCCAGTACTTCATCTACCTGTCTTCGGTCTTCCAGGACCTCTGCTACGTGTCCGCCTGTGGCTTCCAGGACATCTCCTGTCCACTTGCGGCTTCCAGGACATCTCCTGTCCACTTGCGGCTTTCAGGACATCTCCTTTCCACCTGCGGCTTTCAGTACATCTTCTAACGGTCTCCTGTCTGCTATCTGTGTCCTGTATACCTGACCCATCTGCTGCACCGACAACCATGGCCCATGTACCCACCCAGTCCATGGGGTTAGAGGATCTACCTCACCTAGTGAGCACTTAACACTTATAAGTCTTGGCCCCACCAGTACAATGGAGCCTTTGTAGTAGAGCACTACTGCACCTACAAATATGACCTGTGACCCCGCTCGCTTGGCCAAGAGTCTATACATGTATAACAACCTTAAAATCACCACACATGCACTAAATAATGAGTGCATATGAAAGATGCAGTGTCTGCAATAAAATGTGATTAATCAGCACATGTGCATATGCATAACATAACATGGTGACAATTAGCATAACATTACATAGCAAAGACCAATCCTTACTTTACTGGTGGTCCACGGCACTGGTGGACACAGACAGAAAAGGGCCAGACAGACAGACAAGAGACAAATGTACCTGACCAATCCGCAACAAAAAATGCAGCAAAAGCTCATCAAAACCTGATTTCTGTAAGCAGGTTCTTTACTGCCAAGAGAGCAGGTTTTACCTGCAGAAAAAAATGCAGCAAAAATGCAACGTTTGAACATAACCATACACTGACAACTCATTGTTAATAGGGTCGTCCCCTTTCATCTTTTTTTTTTTCACTAGTTAGTTGTGGACATGGCAAAAATAATATCAGCTCATGCCAAACGATGCATCTCCCTAGTGTACAGGCTGCAGTGGTGACATCACATTAAGAGCGCTGCAGCCAATCACTGGCTCACCTACTACCCAGCAATGAGATTAGCTACAGCTGTTTACGTGACAATCACCGGAGCAGCGGTAAAGACACAGCACCGGACCCAGGAAGGTTGAGTACCAGCAGATTTTATTTTTACCATGGCCAAAACAAATTAGTAAAAAAAAGTTTTTTTTGTTTGTGGGATTTAAACTTTGATCATTATTTTAATGAATAGTCCTCTCCTTAGCACCAAATTTCCCAGGATTGGAGAAATAGCCCAAGGTCAATTTTTATATAACCAACAAGCTGCTACATGTTAAGGTACTGGCCCCTTTGGGGTATAATATATCAGTCTGAAAGGCCACGTAATAGTTTATTTATGGGATCTGAATACATTTTCACCTAAAAATGTTTTGTGCAACTGACAGACCTCAATGCACCAAACAGAAGGATTTGCATCTCCCAAATGTAGGGAGGTACGGTGCTGGAGACAGTCAGCAGGTAACGGACCCCTACGACTAGTGACTAAATTGGCCTGTTGCTGACTCAGCCTTTAGCTTTTGGATCTTACTGCTGACTCATTGGCACAAATAATCTGCTCACTTTGTGTTTTTTTTTTTCACTCTTAAAATGTCCCAGATTTGCACAGAATATTGCAAACCGGGCATAAAAATGTCAGACCTGCGTTATATCCCAGTAACACACACCACACCCTCCTGTAGTATCTAATTCCTGCAGTCCCCCTGCAGTCCCTGACTATACAATTTGGATACACTTTAGATACATGAAGAGTTCATGTTCACCTGGCAACATATAATCCACAAAGTAACTTTCCTATAATCCTGGGTGGACAATGTTGCTAAGCAGTACAATAATGTAGCAAACTATTCATATTATTAAAAGCAACCATGCCACTTACCCAGGGTCACAACGAGCCATGACTGACGTATATAGGGGAATAATTCTCTTTCCCACGGGGGTCCCACGGGCATTTTCTATCAGGGGAGTAAAGAAGTTGACAAACGAAATGCCAAGGAAGAGCCGTGATGATCAACCTGGAGAAAATAAGAAGAGTGTGTAATAAAATGAATAGCCTTCATGTCCTCTATAAGGGATAAAGCAGCACCAGTCCAAAGTGGCAAAGGCTGGAGTCACATACCAGTGTCTTAAAACCTTATTAAGCCACATAAATAAGTGCAAAGTGCTATAAAAAAATATATAAACCCTCCAACCTCACACTAATGTGCATAATACATTTGCAAACTGCATGCCCTCAGGTGGCCCAGCAGGTTGCCCACTTACCTGCCTGTGTCAGTACAGTGTAGGGTGTCTGTGGTTCCCCCCACCTTCTCCCCTCTTCTCTCCTGTCCTCCTCTCTCTATCCCTGGACTGCTTCCCATGTGCAGATACACTACTGCTGACTTCTCATCTCTGCAGTTTTAATGGGGGAGGAGAGAGTACTAAGCCCTGCCTCTGCCCCTGTCTGCAGATTCTTCTGTATCAGAGTAGGAGATACTCTCCATCACTATACAATGCAGCAACTTCAATGCAGGCAACACAAGGTCTATGCATAAAGTGCTGCACTGTCTGTGCCAATTCCAGATGTCACTAGAAAAGCTGAATTATAAGGTTCTCCTGTCTGCAATACTCTATTTACAAATATTTACTATTCTATTTACAAGCAAGTGCAATAGAGAAACATACTGTCTTATTCACTTGCAACAAGAAAAAATGATTATTATGCAATTAATGCATGGGAATAAGACTGATTATTAGGCAATTAATGCATGGGAATAAGACTATTATGCAATTAATGGATAGCAATAAGACTGATAATTAGGCAATTAATGCATAGCAATAAGACTGATTATTAGGCAATTAATGCATAGGAATAAGACTGATTATTAGGCAATTAATGCATAGGAATAAGACTGATTATTAGGCAATTAATGCATAGTCATAAGACTGATTATTAGGCAATTAATGCATAGCAATAAGACTGATTATTATGCAATTAATGCATGAGTATAAGAGTGATTATTAGGCAATGAATGCATAGGAATAAGTGATTATAGGGCAATTAATGCATAGGAATAAGACTGATTATTAATCAATTAATGTATAGGAATAAGACTGATTATTAGGCAATTAATGCCTCAGAATAAGACTGATTATACAATTAATGCATAGGAATAAGACTATTAGGCAATTAATGCATAGAAATAAGACTGATTATTAGGAAATCAATGCATAGGAATAAGGCTGATTATTGGGCAATTAATGCATAGGAATAAGACTATTAGGCAATTAATGCATAGAAATAAGACTGATTATTAGGAAAGCAATGCATAGGAATAAGGCTGATTATTGGGCAATTAATGCATAGGAATAAGACTGACTATTAGGCAATTAATGCATAGGAATAAGACTGATTATTAGGCAATTAATGCATAGGAATACAACTGATTATTAGGCTGTGGATGGATTTATGTAGATCTGAAGGTAGATCTTATGCAGTTACCTCCATGGAAAAAAAAGCAAAGCATTCAATGCCCCAAAAAAATCTGCTCTGGCAAATTCAGTGCAGTATGGACAAACTGCAGGCAGATTGCTGCTGCAGGACTATTACAGATGCTCTGAATAATGAATGCTGTGTTAAGGGTATCCTTAGATTAGCTATAGAGATCATCAAGACTATATCAGTACAAGAAGAAAAAAAAAAGATGCATGCAATGTCATAATGAAGACTGGGGAATGAGACTATGGATGTAAAGGACATAGGGAGGGAGAGGGGCCAGCAGCACATGGGACAGAGAGGAGGGGAGGAGGAGAGACAGGCAGAAAAGTCCTGTAATCAGATTAGGAAGGAAATGACAGGGAGAGAAGAAGCAGCCAGGACCAGGAGTAGAGTGACTTTAGTATGGGATCAGACATGGAGCAAGAAAGCTGGATGAAGAGTTGGGTTGTGACAAGTAAGGAGTATCACAGATCTAGATACTTGAAGACCCCAAACAGAAGGACAAGCTGCCAGACCCCAGTGCAGAGGTAAGAACAAATGTCATGGTGCATAGATTGCAATTAATGATATTATTTATTTGTTGGTCCTGTACTTTATAATTTTTCAAAACTGAATGACTTCCCATGTGCATCCTAAGGTTTTACTTACTATGATTGTTCTGCTAGTGACTAGTCTATGATTGTTCCCTGTATCAGTCCAGGATGTACAAAGTCCAGAAAAATGTCTGCCCCATCTCAACATCTGAGCACCTCCTGTAACTTTTTATATACATAGATGTGAGGTTTAAATGGACATTTTATAAACTGCACATTTGTAAGCAATGGATTATAATTCAGTGGAAAAATGCAAACTAAGGCAGAATAAAAATTCTGTCCAATTTTCATCCAGAAAAATTGGACGATTTTTTTTCTCATTTGTCATTCGTATGCAATCCGTTTTTTTAATACAGTAGAAGCTATTAATCATTTACATTTTCCTATGTTGTAGAATTGCAATGTATCCCTAAAAATTGGACGCTATACGGTGGCTCCGTATGGCATCTAATTTTTTTTCTCACACCCATAGACTTAAATTGGTCTCACCTGATTTCACAATCAAATGGCAGCATGGCGCAATTTATTTCACAGCCAAATGGGTCATAAAAAATTGGATAGCGCTTGTCCGATTTACACACTTGTGTGCGCGATCTCATAAAAAGAGGGGTTTCCAAATAGGTTAGTGCTCATGCTAAAAACAGTTACATTCAAAATGTATACAAACTTTACCAACTTTCTGCATTTTTACGTAGAGTGGTTTAGGGCTTTGGTATAGTAAGAGAATGGTTAAGATTGGTATTTAGTATCTCTGGTGATCTAGGGTGATAAAAGAGTTAACGCTGAAAATAATTATTTAAGGTGGTCTGTTTTAGGTTTACATGCTATTCTAAGTTGCTCAGTGGTTCGCACTGTTGCTTTGCAGCACTGGGGTCCTGGGTTCAAATCCCACCAAGGACGACATCTGCCAGGAGTTTGTATGTTCTCCCCATGTTTGTGTGGGTTTCCTCCGGGTTCTCTGGTTTCCTCCCACACTCCAAATACAGGTGCATCTCACTAAATTAGAATATCATCAAAAAGTTAATTAATTTCAGTTCTTCAATACAAAAAGTGAAACTCATATATTAAATAGAGTCATTACACACAGAGTGATCTATTTCACGTGTTTATTTCTGTTAATGTTGATGATTATGGCTTACAGCCAATGAAGACACAAAAGTCATTATCTCAGTAAATTAAAATAATTAACAAAAAAACACCTGCAAAGGCTTCCTACGCTTTTAAAAAGGCCCCTTAGTCTGTTTCTGTAGGCTCCACAATCATGGGGAAGACTGCTGACTTGACAGATGTCCAGAAGGCAGTCACTGACACACTCCACAAGGTCCCAGAGTCTGGAGGAAGAGTGGAGAGGCCACAATCCAAGCAGCTTGAGGTCTAGTGTGAAGTTTCCACAATCAGTGATGGTTTGGGGAGCCATGTCATCTACTGGTTTAGGTCCACTGTGTTTTATCAAGACCAAAGTCAGCGCGGCCGTCTACCAGGACATTTAAGAGCACTTCATGCTCCCCTCTGCCGACAAGCTTTATGGAGATGGAAATGTCATTCTCCAGCAGGACTTGGCACCTGTCCACACTGCCAAAAGTACCAATACCTGGTTTACACACAACAGTATCACTGTGCTTGATTGGCTGCAAACTCGCCTGACCTTAACCCCATAGAGAATCTATTATAGCGAATCTATGGGATATTGTCAAGAGGAAGATGAGAGACACTTTGTTTTTTTTTTCACTGCAGCATTTGAAAAATGCCTGGTGGGAAAAAAGAAAGTGCATGTTACTTCTTTGAAGCGACTCCTGATGGAATCTGCTCCAAATTAGGCACTGACCAATCAAAATGCTGCAAAAAAAATGCTTCAGGGTTCAAAAACTCATGTTGTCATATGAGCACAAGTATGCGATTTGAATGCATTTCCAAAAACGCATTGCAAAAACGTACAAAAAACGCACCAAGAATGCATAAAAAACACACGCAATTTCCACAGCGTTTTTGCAGCCAAAAGGTGCAAAAACGCTGCAGAAATTTCTGCACAAAATACCATGCGCACATACCCTAAGAGATGCTGAAATGGTGCAGACATTTCTGCACCACATACTTAATGTGTGCACATACCCTAGATTTTGGCAGGCTGCAGTGCTTGCTGAAAAATTTTCCCAAGGCTGGAAAACCCTTTTAAAGTTTGCGACATCTAAAGTCATTTGGGCACCTAGTATTAAATCAGTATGCATGAAGTTCCCCTACTGCTGACATAAAGAAAGATTTAATTTATTTAGCTCAATGTTTCCTCTTGAACTGCTTAGTTAGAGGTTTATGGGCAGTAAAATACCCACCTGCTTCTAGGCTTGCCGATCTATGGGGAGGAGGAGGATGTACGGGCTGGTAGTGTGTCTGTAGAATACACCCATACCACTGAAAAGTCAATCCTTCCAGATTGTTTCACTGTACGTTACATGTTCTATACATTGTATTGTGAAGAACAAAATAATCCATGGGCACAGCAAATGTAAAGTGTTACTGCTCTTCTCTTAGAAAGAAAATTCCTGGCGTCACGTTTCCATTGGAAATCAAAAATATTTTTTTGGGCACTACCTACAGTGCTGCTCAGCATTATTGCCACTCCTGCATTGTTTTCATAGACTGTACAATATTTTCAGAAATAAATGGAAATTTACCAAAGTTATATCCTCAGGATTTTGTAATTAGTGGTCCAAAGTAATACAACAATAAAACATTGTTTTTCAACTTCCATGTTGCAATTTCAAAGTAGAAACAGAAATTAGGCACCCCTAATTAATACTTGGTTGCACACCCTTTGGCATTGCTGACAGCCTCCACACGTTTCTTGTAGCCATCTATAAGCTTCTTGCTCTTCTCAGCTGGAATTTTCTCCCACTCTTCCTTTGCAGTTTGTTCAAGCTCTTGAATGTTTGCAGGGATCTTTTTCCTAATGGCAGATTTCAGCTCACCCCAAAGATTTTCATTGGGATTGAAGTCAGGACTCATTGCTGGCTATTTTAAAACAGTCCATTTTTTCTTTTTCAACCATTCCTGTGTACTTTTGGACGTGTGCGTTGGGTCATTGTCTTGCTAGAGGACCCATGATTTTCGACTCAAACCAAGTTTTCTTACACTGGTTAGGACATTTCGCTCTAAAATCTCTTGATAATTCTCAGATTTCATGATTCCTGTCAAACGGTCAAGACCTCCCGTACCAGATGCAGCAAAGCAACCCCACAGCATTATGGATCCTCCACCATGCTTAACTGTTGGTAAGATGTTCTTTTCCTTATAAGCTTCATTGCGCTGTCTGAAAACAAACAATTGCATTGCCAAAAAGCTCTATTTTTGTTTCATCTGTCCACAGAACATTTTCCCAGAAGGATTGTGGTTTGTCAAGGTACTCTTTGTCAAAGATCAGTTGTTCCTTTTCATGTCTTTTCTTCAGCAGTGGTTTCTTCCTTGGCCTTTGCTTATAGAGCTCTGCTTAGTTTAGTATGTGGTATATGGTACTTATTGAAACCATGACCCCAGACTGTTCCAGGTTGGCCTTCAGGTCTTTGGATGTTTGATGTGGTGTTTTTTCCACCATTCGCACCAACCTTCGAAGACATCTCTTGTCAATTTTCCTCTTTCCCCCACATCCAGGGAGGTTCTTGATGGTTCCATGCTTGGCAAACTTCTTAATAACATTGTGCACTTTTGAAACTGGGATACCAAGGTCTTTGGAGATGGCCTTATACCCTTTGGAAGTCTTGTGTTTAATAATAATAGCAGTTCTGATGTCCTCTGACAGCTCCTTTGTCTTCACCATTGTGACAAAGGAACAGGGCCTACCATGTGGATTTTTAAAACACTGTAGTCATCATTCATTGGCTAATTCATGTCACATGGGCACCGACGATGAATCACAGGAGAATCTCTTTTGTGATATACCACAGGCGAGTCAAAATGTGTTTTCATACTACAATTAATGTAAAGGGTGCCAATACCAGTGTCACAGCAAGCTTTAGGTTTTTCTATTTTTCCCTCCCATTGTTTTTAGTTTTAAATTATTGTTTATCATTTGCTCTTTTGCATTTAACACGAGTCTCTATACAAAAAACTGTTTCACTTGATTCATTTTTTTCAGTAGATATTCCACATTATGTACTTAAACTTCATGGGTGCCTATAACAATGAGCAGGACTGTATTATAATGATAATTTACCAACAATGTTTCTTTTAACCCCTTGGCAACACGTGTCTTACATTTATGATGTCCACAAACGCAAAACACGGGGATGAATCCAGGAGCAGTGGGAGATAGTTGTATATTTCAGCTGACATTCTGTTTTAACGGCTGTGATCAGAGATTTCTCTGATCTTGGCCATTTGAACCCTCAGATGCTACAAATAACTAGTTATAGGGAGAAGACTGTGACATAATTTTGGGATACCGATGAGTTCCCATGATAGGTAGGGGCCTAAAGAAGACCCCCAGATCTGGCATGTGTGTAAGCCGAGATGTGGGGTCTAATAGGCTGTCAATTTTATACCAAAAAGTGTCTAAATGGTAACGTTTCTCATTGTGGAGAGTGACAAGCCAAGCTTGGCATGTCAGAGTGAGGAGACTTATAAACCATGCATGCACCTCTGAGAAATTAAATATGCAAATTGTCTCTTCAGAGAGGAAGAGGACTAGAACTCTAGCGCCACCTATTGGAAGCAGCGAGCCTAAAAGTCAATATTGACTCTTTAAAGAGCCTTGTCAGATGACTTAGGATAAAAAAGCCAAACCAGAATCTCAATTTGCAGTCTTCTTCCTCTCTGAAGAGACAGTTTGCATACCAAAAGGTGCAATGCTCTGCAATACAAAATTATTAAGTGGTACTAAAAAAAAACAACAACAAAAAAATCAAATAGATAAAAAAATTCCATAAGAAATCAAAAGAGTGAAAAAAGTATATTTTCTAGTTATAAAATATGTTATGGGAAAAAAAATGAATTGATGGGATTGTAATATAAAATGGACATGAAATGGCAGAATTGCAGTTTAATTCATCCTCTTCCCACCCCCCAAAAAAAGGAATAAAATTTAGTCAATAACTCCTGCATCCCGTAAAATGGCACTAAGGAAACACTACAGCTCATCCTTCAAAAAAAAATCAAAAAAACTTTCACATTATTATTATTATTTATTATTATAGTGCCATTTATTCAATGGCGCTTTACATCTGCGGTAGTAATAAAAAAAAAAAGTCAGAACTCTGAGAATGTGGAAGCAAAAGCCTACAGATATCAGAATTAACAGCAGGTGAACAAGTGAACAAGAAATGCAAAAATATTTGTTAAGTAATTGAATTAAATAAATTACCTATTTTATTTTTAAAAATGAAAAAACAGATAAACAAAACATTCTTATTTTTCTAATATTTTATTTTCTGATTGTAGATTTTTAATTTTAGGGTTTTTTTTCGGGAGGGGTTACAAAATAATAGGGTCGGCCGTCTTGTCTGAGCTTCTGTTAGCAGCATTGAGAAATATGATTACAGACCAACAAAGACATGGCAAACAAAAGTCCAGAGATGCTCACTGATTTCTATGATAGAGTGCTGTGGACATGCTCTGTGCAAAGGTCATTGCACAGAGAGGAGGAGGAGGTAAGCTGTAACTACCACCTATTGTGACTGGAGGATCCAGATTTATATAATAGATGTGTTACTATCATGACTCGGTTTGGGGACTCGATCCGATGACCTGTTGCTTTGTGGTCCAAATGCTGATTGTTCCTTTTGTCTTTATTCTCCCTTCTTGGTTTGCTCCATTCCAGGAGTTTTCCATTTTCCCACTTTGGTTTGACCTATCATGTTGTTGGTTGAGTTTTATTATCCTTTCACTGCACTTCCTTGCTGGCTATACTTCAAGGTGGATTTGTGCTAAGGAATTCCAGCCCCTTAGCGAAGGGATTTACCCTGCTAGACTAACACCGCGTTTTGTTGGACTACCTTTCCATCATCTTTTCCTTTTACCACTGTTAGGTTTCTGGGAGGTTATTCTAGTTTCATTTATTTTTTGGTTCTCCTTACTATTTCCTCTCTACCCTTTTATGAACGTGCTTTAAGTTTCCCACCCTGGGTCTTGGTGTGCACCTGCACACCTTCCTCTCTCCTCGTTGGCAGTGTATTGGGGCCTCCCCTCTGGTTCATCAGGAGGCACAAGAAAACCCTCAATGGCCTTTTAGGGAGTCAGGTCCGAGGTGGTGTTTTTAGTATGGCTAGGGATTGACTAGTCTGTACAGGGACAAGTTGGGTGTAGGTGCGGCTTCTCTTGGTAGTAAGTCTTCCTTACTCCCTTTACCCGTGTGTGAGTGTGGTACATGTATAACAGTGACCTGTCATTGGAATACTGCTTTTGACTGCTGAGAAGTAATTTTTAAAGAACAGGACATGTTAGGTTCGATCGAAAAGTGAACACTTTTAGTCTTTTTTTATGTATCATAGATTGTAATATGGAAAAAAAACGTATAAAAATATAAAATATAAAATAAAAAAATAAGCTTTACTTACCACAAACACCCATCTTGTGGTCTCTGGAGGGACCAGACATGATTGTCAAGTGACAGATGGATCAAACCCTTTCATCAGTCATCTGACCGGTGATTGCTGTCAGTAGTCAAGTGACTGATGAATGGTACGCCATTGCTTCTGGGCAGTGGCCAATTCTTCTGTTCCCACCAGCGACAACAAGGCGACCTTTCTCTGGTAGGACCCTGACCTGATATTTATCAAACATGCCTCACCTGGGCTAAAAGCCTACAAATGTAAAAGACAGGTAGGATCCAGCACTGATTAAACACAACGTTAGTCTATGTTCACACATTGCATTTTTTGCTGTGTTTTTTCTGGAGCCAAAACCTGATCTCTTGGCAGTAAAAAAAAAGCTACCGCCAAAACGCAAGTTTTTCTGCATTTTTTGTTGCTTTTCTTGCACTTACTCACTGCTTTCTGTAGGTGAAAAAAATGCGGCAAAAAATGCTGCAATGAAAGAAGTGACATGCTGCAGTTTACAAAAACTCAGCAGTTTTCCAATTTAGTCAAGGAAAAAATAAACAAGCGTGTACATGAGATTTCTGAAATCTCAAAGCTTTTGCTACTACTGTAAAAAAAAAAGCAGCTCTTAATTTGCATAAGAAAAACATACCAAAAACGCAATGTGTGAACATAGCCTTATAGCCTTAGGCTTCAGTATTTTGCAACAGTGTTTGTATGTCAAAGCCAAAGAAGAACTATAATTGTTAGATTAATACCTGTTCTGCGTTTTGGAGACACTCCTCATTTTGGCATATAAATACTGATGAAATACTGATCAAAAATACTGATGTGTGAATGACGCTTTAGGCTGATGGGAGGAGGAGGCTCAGCCAAATATGAGGGCAACTACTACCTCCAATAGTATGCTACAAAAAAAAAAAAAACTGACCAGTATCTGCTAAAAGAATAAAGCAAGTGTGAACAGGTACAAGCTGCTGTGACTGCGTCATACACAAACAAGAGAATACAGCTTAAGATACCTGCAAACATTGAATATGTGATACTGATACTACATTACTGCCATACAAAAGATACCATACTCGTAATGTGAAGGTATATATATATATATATTTCATTTTTTTAATTTATTTATTTATTATTTTTTTATTTAATTTTTGGGATATAAGTATATAATCAGGTGATATTTACTTTCGCTCGTCACCGTTCTCAGAGTTTGCAGCCATCTGTTTGGTTTTTGTGCTTTGGATGTGGTCTCTGTTATGGTGACATCCAGTCCGAGTTATATTAAGGTTTCTCGGCTTCCTCCGTGCAATGCGGAGACCACTGTATCCTGTGGAGGTGACAATCTGGGAATCCTGCCCAGACACATGCTAGTCCTCCAGCACAGCCTTATCAGGTGGCACCTGGGGTGGTGGAAGCAGAGCCAAGCGGTCACCGAGATGGTCATCTATGTAACACCTTCTAGAGGTCACCTAATACAGATAGTAAACAACATAACCCCCATCCTCCGAGAGGGAATCACGAATACTAGTAAGGAATACTAATATAGTGAATAATTTGGTCCATGTGACCCTAGTGAGGCAGAGTGGTCAAGAGGTCCAAGGTCAAAAGCCAGGAAGGTATGTCAAAGAAAGAGGGGTAAGACAAAGGGGTAATCAGGGGCAAAGTCCGGGGTCTGGAAACTAAAGTCAGAATACGTCAAAGGCAAAAGGGGTTATACAAACGGGTAATCGAAAGACAAATCCAAGGTCCGGCAACAAAAGATCAGAATATCGAAATACAGAGTAAGCACACCACTGAGCTAAAGCTACAGTTGGCAATGATCTGACATTGCAAGCTAGTTTAATAGCTTGGCAATTATCTGGAAAGGAAAACACAACACTGGCAGCCCGACACAACACTGCTATCCATAGGGCGCCTAACCTGTCACTCAGAGAGTCCCTAGGACACAGCGAGTGGCGGAATCATGACAATCCATATAGTAAAATAATGCTCTTACTTTTTGATTTCATAAAAAAAAAATATATTAAAGTAACGTGTTTGGCGGTAATGTTTAATGGAAAGGTCTACTGTGTGTACTACCTGTTGTTAGAAGGATCCTTCAATGATAAGATGATCACAAGCTATGAGATCAGATATAATCTCACGGGTAATTCAATAGTAAGAGAGTGGTCTTCTCTATTTCAGGGGTCAGACGATCGCAGCGTTGGGCTACACGCACGAATGCACTGGTTGAATCTGTTTCGCTTTCCAGCTGGCTGTGTAGATTTCCCTTGTTCTTTTATTGCAAGGGTTAAGCAGTTCTGTTTGTCTCGTAAAGCTTTCCGTCCAGGGTTATCTCAGCTGTTCTGATCTCTCCACTCCCCTCTGGTACAGTATATGTACTCACCTCTTAGCTTGGGTAGTTGCCAGTGATAGCTTGCTATATCTTGGTTTTGGTCTGGAGGTGTGAGCTGTGGAAAGAGAAGTCGTCCAGGAGTCATCTCCGACGATTGCTGTTTGGAAGTGTTGGAACAATGCTTATTATTGTATATATTACATCAACTACTATTTACTACTGTTTAATAAAGCATGACTTTCTGTCTCCAGCAATAGTGTTATATTGCCAGTAAAGCACTGTTGAAAAAAAAAAAACAGGACGTTCCTGTTCACTCACTGTGTGTGTGGCTGGAGCACAGTTTTCGCTTTCACTTTGCAAGCTGACAGATAGGGTGCTAAGATCCAAAGCTATAAGAAGTACCAGTTGTAAGCTGCTTTACCTTTGTTCCTGAATAAACATATATTCACTGTTGAACGGCTGGACAGTACAGAGATTAATCCACTGCCAACAGGGAGTTTAGTGTCTCCCTTTTCTTTATCTCCCCTTTTTTTGCCTCACCCTTCCTTTCCCTTTATACCTTTCAGTAGTCTGGATGCATGTCAAGTCTCGTCTGTTTCCCTTGGCGTCTAGATTTTAGAGCAGGACTAGCGTTCCTGCTGCCCCACGCATGAGCCAGGGCCAGGGCCAGACTTGGGGCAAGACAGGGATAGGAACGCGATCGCCGCATGGGGTGAAAGAACCCGTCTAGGGACATTAGGGAGCTCAGGGTTGCCCAGAGCAAGTTCAGGGGTTGTCCCTCTTATCTTTCCCTAGTGGCAGTGCTTCCCTTCTCATCCTTCTCACCATGCGCCATCTGGCTTCTGAGTGGAGTATGGCATCCAGGAACTGCCCCAGAGTGGTGCTTGATGTCTGCCAGCTGCTAAGTCCTACCGCGCCATCAGAGGGCTGGTGTATACCCGGTAGACTCTAAGCCCCGTCTCTCTGGGGTTAAGTCTGGTACGTCACACAGAGGGTCTACACCCGCCTGCATGACATAAGTGTTCAGATTCTCTGCAGCGCCTCCACAGGGAATATAATGTATTACACCCCTCCCCTTGGAATCATTAGCTTGTCAATGTAACGCAAGTACTTTCTGGGTTCTTCAGATTGATATTGTTGGTTGATGCTCTTTGTTCTAACTCATTGATGAATGTCCTACAATGACTCTTCTAACACAGAAAACGCTTGCACCAAGCTGTAGCCTTAGGCCACGTTCACACGATCAGTATTTTACATCAGTATTTGTGGAACAATCAGAGGAAAAGTATAATAGAAATACATCACCACTTCTGCATTTTTCACCACTTCTGCTTTTGGCTTCCAAAATACTGATGTAAAATACTGATCAAATACTAAATGTGTGAACCGGGCCTTAGAGATAACAGGAGGGATGGAGAAGGGTTGTATACAGATTTTGACAATGTGGACAGGGAAGAAAGTATATACAGTCTCCGAAATGGCAAAGAAAACAGGCTACACATAAGGAGGAAATAAGAGCAGGATAGAAGCTGTGCTGATACACCTAGTAAAAACATACAGAACTTTCACATTCAGCCTCTATTACAGGGAGAGACACTCCCACAAGAGAAAAATCTGAAACTTGGATCAGGCTGCAAATTGCACCCACTCCTGGTTTTGGCTTACAAATACTGATGTAAAATACTGACCAAATACTAAACATGTGAATGTGGTCTAAGTGTATGTGCACACGATTAGTATTTGGTGCAGAAACTTCTGCGCTATTTCTGCATCTCTTGGCCGCATTTTTGCGGTGTTTTTTACTTGCGTTTTTGGTGCAGATATTTCCCCACTGATTAGCATAGGTGAAATCTGCAGCAAAAACGCTGAAAGAATTGATATGCTGCAGACTTAATCTGCAAAGAAAAAAATAAGCAATGTGTGCATGAGACTTTAGGATTCTCATTCACTTTGCTGGCGTCAGGAAACCCTTCAGGTTTTGTGAAAAATCTGCACTGAAAAAATGCAGCACAACTGCAATATGTGCACACAGCTTAATGTAAATATTAAACTGGAATTTGCAAATGGAAAATATAATCAATTAAATGTTAAAGGGGATGTCTCCTCTACTTAAATGAGTAAAATTGCAAAATGCCTGAAAAAGCAAACAACTTTACTATTTACCTCTTATTAAAAATCCAAGAGTAGAGGGATTTTTTAATTTTAGTGCATGTGGTGGCTGCTGGTTTCCTAGACAAGGAGTGCATTGTATGAAAGCTGTTTTCTATAGAGCTTGTAAGCGCTGCTCTGAAGCTGGACAGTGTTATGCACACGCCCGGGCTGAGCGGCGTGTGCGTGTGATTGTAGTGATTCCACTGGACCGTGCCGGAGAGTGAATGCCTGGAGGGGCTTAACTAGGTATTCACCCGATCCGACCAGGGTCGCACGACGGCATACGACGCCAGTGCACCAAGGAGGAACCGAGCAAAGGGACCAGGTGCTACTCCAGGACAGACCCCGGACACGGTTGTTGACCCACACAGGGGAATACAGGAACAGACTGGTAGGCTGGCACACAGACTGGTGGGTATAGGCAGGCACGACTGGTATGCAGGCAGGCGGGTAAGCAGGCAGGGGGGTACAGGCAAGCACAGCTAGAGTGCAGACAGGGAGGCACTAGCAGGTAGGAACACAGGCGGGATAGGACCCAGTACACACTGGGACTCAGGAACAATACAGGCAGAGGGGTACAGGCAAGCACAGCTAGAGTGCAGACAGGGAGGCACTAGCAGGTAGGGACACTGGCGGGATAGGACCCAGTACACACTGGGACTCAGGAACAGAGCCACAGATGTGGCGGACAAACACAGCAGAGTGAGGCCGCCCAGAGAGGTGAGCGAGAACAGGGCAGGACAAGGCCGCCTGGAGCGGTGAGCAAGAGTAGAGCAGGACAAGGCCGCCAGGAGCGGTGAACAAAGGATCAAAGCTGAGCGAGACTGCTGGAGCAGTGAGCAAGAGTAAAGCAGGACGAGGCCGCCTGGAGCGGTGAGCAAGAGTGGAGCGAGACTGCCGGAGCAGCGAGCAAAAGGGTCAGAGCGGAGCAAGGCTGCCGGAGCAGCGAGCAAAGGAGTCAGAGCAGGCTAGAACCGCCGGAGCGGTAAGCAAAGGAGTCAGAGCAGACTAGAACCGCCGGAACGGTGAGCAAAGGAGTCAGAGCAGACTAGAACCGCCGGAGCGGTGAGCAAAGGAGTCAGAGCAGGCTAGAACCGCCGGAGCAGTGAGCAAAGGAGTCAGAGCAGGCAAGGCTGAGTAGGGGGGACAGGGCTCTGTTCACACGGAACAGACAGGAAGGGAAAGGCAGAGCCAGACACCCACAGGGTACTTGCAGTGAAGTAGCGAGTGGACCACAAACTCACAAACGGGAGTACAGAGACAACAGGCAGGAGTTAGGTACGAGTTCAGACTCTGCAGAAAAAGGAAAGGAACGGACATAGAGAAAAGACAGATGAAAGATAGGAGAGAGTACAGACTGGAACTGAGTGTACGGACGAGACCGACACAGGAGCGGGACACAGGAGCGGGTCTGGGAATACGGCCCCCAGAGAGGCGGGACGAACAGGCAAGGAGCGTGTTCAGACAGAACAGACAAGATACAGGAGCAGGTCTGGGTAATCGGCCCCCAGAGAGGCGGGACGAACAGGCAAGGAGCGTGTTCAGACAGGACAGACAAGATACAGGAACGGATCTAGGTAATCGGCCCCTAGAAGGCGGGAGGAACAGGCTAGGAGCGTGTTCAGACAGGACAGACAAGATACAGGAACGGATCTAGGTAATCGGCCCCTAGAAGGCGGGAGGAACAGGCTAGGAGCGTGTTCAGACAGGCCTGGAAATACAGCCTCCAGGAAAGGCAGCAGGCAAGAGTACACAGACAGGACTCAGTTCAGACACGGGAACTGATACCGCAAGGCAGGAGACATAGACAGGACTCAGTTCAGACACGGGAACTGATACCGCAAGACAGGAGACAAAGAACGGGACCTGGCATCTTCAGAGTGCAGGCACACACTGAATGAAACACTATGCTCAGGCAGGGATAGATGGGAGCAGCTGAGCTATATACCAGGTGACAGACAGCAATAGGCTGAGGACGCAAAGGGGTGTGACCCACAGCAGGTACAAAAAGCAGGAAGTGATCGGGCGCCGCCCTTAAGCAGCAGAAACAGACACAAACAGACAGCATGGAGGGAAGCCAGAGAGACATTCTGGACTGGAGATCAAGTGCGCGCTCTTGCACAGTGGGAGATGGACCACCATGCAAGGACGCCGCCAGGTATGTTACAGACAGATCATTGGATCCAGTGGTGGACACAGACAGAAGACGCCCCTGTGCAAGGACAATATATGAGCGCGTTGCAGTCCAAAAGCTCATCATAATGTACAATTCCACCTGCTTTGGGGGTGGTAGTGGCCCCCTTAACCCTTAGGCCCCTGTGCTGCTGCACAGGTTGCACCAATAGTATGTTTGGATCCAGACAATTTCAGTATCCCTCCAATGCAGCATGGGAATCCACACATTTGGGCCAGTGGGACAGTCATGCTGAGGGTCCAAACTGTCAATCATCAGAAGCAGAATCCCACTTGCTGAGGGGCAGTGTGCTACATAATTGCACCGCTGGCCCGATCTGTGCATCCTCTGATGATGCGAGCGTCAGAGACGTGCTGTAGTGCTGAAGCTGTCTAGAGCAATCCAACAATCCAGCCATTTTCAGAGCAGTGCTTTCAAGCTCTAGAGAAATTAGCTTGTAAGTGCTGTGCTCCTTGTCTAGGAGTTCAGCCACCTCAGATAGACAGCAGTGGTGGCCGGTAACCTAAGCAGCAATCTGTGAACAATAAAATTAAAAAAGAACCGCGAGGATTTTTACTAAGAAGTCAATTCTAAAGTTATTTATTTTTACAAGCACTTTGCCATTTTACTATGTTATGATACTGAGACTCTTTCATACAGCTGATTGATAAACCTTTTCCTAAAGTGTGAGCACATTGCATTAAAGTATATAGCCTACAGTATATATATATATATGACGCGCCCCTGGGCCTTCTGTGTCGTGCGGCATCGCGTGCACGGGGGCTTACCCGGAGCCGGATCAGATGGGGGTAGTAGTCTCGTGGCGGTGACCCGGTCCGTGCCCAGGGAGTCAAACTAAGTGGCGAGTCTATTAGCAGTAGATGTTGGATGACTACGCCACCCGTTGAATGCAGCTTTGGAGCTGCCACTGCAGGGCAGACCGCTGAGGCCGGTGGAAGGATGGTGCAGCGGGGATGGTATAACCCCCAACGGGAGGGGTATGGCCTCAGGGCAGCCGACGTGGATGATGGGGGTAGCAGGAACCACTCAGAGACGATGCGTGTAGTTCAGGGTCTTTACTGGTGACAAAGATAGACCCTCCCGGAGTACTTGCTAGCGATCGGGGCCTGGTCAGTCCTTGAGCAGATGGGATCTCCCCTGGCCAGGCGGAGTTGTAGGCCTCCCAAACTAACGATACTCTTCTGGCTACCTTGCTAGAAGCGAGTATAAGTAGCCCACGTCCCTGAGTGTACCGTGTGGTGCTCACCCGTATGGCCGGTGACTCGGGGCCTTCTAGTAGCTTCCGCTCCACGACGGCGGTGCTGGTCCCATGCGTGTGACCGTGCCTTCGGGTTTCTTGGCCAGAGGACCTGAAATCCCCAGCCTGACGGATTCTGCTGCTGGGTAGGAGTTAGTCCCCACAGCCTCGGACTCCGGGTCCGGTAAGAAATCTTCTCAGTCAGGGCGAGCTCTGCAGCTGCCAGCCCCTGACTCTTTGTAACACTGCTCCCACAGAGCTCCTGTTGTTTCTTCCTATGCTGCTTCTCTTCTCTACTTCTGGCATGGCCCAGGAGCTGGGCCCAGCCGGAGCCACAGCTCCCTGTCAGCCCTCCTGGCTGAACTCTCCCTCTGAACTCCCTAACCCTGCCTCAGCCCCAGGTTTATATAGGGGAAGTCCTTCCCCTCCCAGGACTGGGCAGGAGGTGTGGCATGCATAGGATTCCTGACCAAGAGACCTCCCACCTGCTCTCAGACATAACATTGCCGTTACTGTGGAAACCAGACCCCTGGGGTGCCACATTCCCCCCTAGTGAAATTTAGTACTCCGGGACTAAACATATTTTTAGAAAAACATAACAAGGTATAAACAATAATAATACAATAAGAAAAACACATAAAGATGGTTACGGCGTGTCCGCAACCGGGTGCAGTCTTTGAAGAAAAGCAAGGTGTCCATTTCACCAAAACAGGGAGACGTAACCAGGTAGGGGTCTGTCCTGCCCCGAGTCCTAAACAGTCTTTTAGTCCATTCCTGGGTTACGCTCCAACCAATTGTACAAGGATTCCCGGTAAATCCACCAAGGACTCCTAAAAATAACTAGAAACACATAATTATTTACAGGATATGGCTGCTCTCAGTCCTCGGCCAGTGGGGATAAGGAATGGCTGCTCACAGTCCTCAGCCTGGTAAGGGATAGGGGATGGCTGCTCACAGTCCTCAGCCTGGTAAGGGATAGGGACACACGGGGAACAATTCACTAATCCCAACGGGGACCATATTTTAATTAGCAGCAGTCCTTGTACCCTTACGGGTAACTATTTACAGCTCTTTATTCACGCTACTTCTCTTCAGTAGCTATGTCCTCTTTGTGCTCCCTCCTGAGGGTAGTCCTCAGACCCGTCCGGGTCCTCTTGGCTTTCCTCGTATTGGTAGTACTGCAGCTCCTCCTCGGTTAGCTGGGTTAGTATCTCTGCGACAGTCCTCCTCCCAGGTGGCCAGGACTTTACCTCCCTTTGGGCTGCCCCGGTTAATTGGGCCACCAGGATGCCCACTTTTTGCTCCTCTGTGAGGGGGTACACCTGGAAAAGGCTATCCAGCTTTTCTCTAAAGTCATGCAGGGTATGTGACTCCCCTGAGTACTGGGGTAGCCAGGCTGCCCCCGGGATATAGGGCATGGTGAAAGGCATGACCGCAACAGCGGTGGCGCTGGCGGGGGTTGAAGCGGTGAAGCTCTCCTCCGTATCCGACATCCTTCTCCCCCCTAGTGGACCGTGGCCTACCTTGCGATGATCCTCTTCCGTAGGCCGCGGCTCCGCAGTGGATCGTCAGGGTTGAGGACCTTCCGTCGCGCTCCTGTGACGTCGGCGTCTGCTGGGCTCCTTCCAGGACCTTACGCAACGTCCGGACGTGAGGCGGGGCTTCAGTTCTCGCGCGCTTTCGGAGTCCACGCCCCTCTTCTTCCCGCGCGGCGTCCTCAAGATGGCGTCCAATGGCGGGAAAACTCCACGTATGGCGGGAAGAAGGCCGAAGATGGCGCCGGATGGCGGGAAAACTCCACCGATGGCGGGAAGGAAGCGGAAGATGGCGCCGGATGGCGGGAATCTTCACCACTGGTAAGTTTGAACAGTCTTTTTCAGGCACGCAGTACCCGGTGGTTGCGGGCACGAAATCCTGCCGACTACGCCAAAAGTTGACGCGCCCCTGGGCCTTCTGTGTCGTGCGGCATCGCGTGCACGGGGGCTTACCCGGAGCCGGATCAGATGGGGGTAGTAGTCTCGTGGCGGTGACCCGGTCCGTGCCCAGGGAGTCAAACTAAGTGGCGAGTCTATTAGCAGTAGATGTTGGATGACTACGCCACCCGTTGAATGCAGCTTTGGAGCTGCCGCTGCAGGGCAGACCGCTGAGGCCGGTGGAAGGATGGTGCAGCGGGGATGGTATAACCCCCAACGGGAGGGGTATGGCCTCAGGGCAGCCGACGTGGATGATGGGGGTAGCAGGAACCACTCAGAGATGATGCGTGTAGTTCAGGGTCTTTACTGGTGACAAAGATAGACCCTCCCGGAGTACTTGCTAGCGATCGGGGCCTGGTCAGTCCTTGAGCAGATGGGATCTCCCCTGGCCAGGCGGAGTTGTAGGCCTCCCAAACTAACGATACTCTTCTGGCTACCTTGCTAGAAGCGAGTATAAGTAGCCCACGTCCCTGAGTGTACCGTGTGGTGCTCACCCGTATGGCCGGTGACTCGGGGCCTTCTAGTAGCTTCCGCTCCACGACGGCGGTGCTGGTCCCATGCGTGTGACCGTGCCTTCGGGTTTCTTGGCCAGAGGACCTGAAATCCCCAGCCTGACGGATTCTGCTGCTGGGTAGGAGTTAGTCCCCACAGCCTCGGACTCCGGGTCCGGTAAGAAATCTTCTCAGTCAGGGCGAGCTCTGCAGCTGCCAGCCCCTGACTCTTTGTAACACTGCTCCCACAGAGCTCCTGTTGTTTCTTCCTATGCTGCTTCTCTTCTCTACTTCTGGCATGGCCCAGGAGCTGGGCCCAGCCGGAGCCACAGCTCCCTGTCAGCCCTCCTGGCTGAACTCTCCCTCTGAACTCCCTAACCCTGCCTCAGCCCCAGGTTTATATAGGGGAAGTCCTTCCCCTCCCAGGACTGGGCAGGAGGTGTGGCATGCATAGGATTCCTGACCAAGAGACCTCCCACCTGCTCTCAGACATAACATTGCTGTTACTGTGGAAACCAGACCCCTGGGGTGCCACATTCCCCCCTAGTGAAATTTAGTACTCCGGGACTAAACATATTTTTAGAAAAACATAACAAGGTATAAACAATAATAATACAATAAGAAAAACACATAAAGATGGTTACGGCGTGTCCGCAACCGGGTGCAGTCTTTGAAGAAAAGCAAGGTGTCCATTTCACCAAAACAGGGAGACGTAACCAGGTAGGGGTCTGTCCTGCCCCGAGTCCTAAACAGTCTTTTAGTCCATTCCTGGGTTACGCTCCAACCAATTGTACAAGGATTCCCGGTAAATCCACCAAGGACTCCTAAAAATAACTAGAAACACATAATTATTTACAGGATATGGCTGCTCTCAGTCCTCGGCCAGTGGGGATAAGGAATGGCTGCTCACAGTCCTCAGCCTGGTAAGGGATAGGGGATGGCTGCTCACAGTCCTCAGCCTGGTAAGGGATAGGGACACACGGGGAACAATTCACTAATCCCAACGGGGACCATATTTTAATTAGCAGCAGTCCTTGTACCCTTACGGGTAACTATTTACAGCTCTTTATTCACGCTACTTCCCTTCAGTAGCTATGTCCTCTTTGTGCTCCCTCCTGAGGGTAGTCCTCAGACCCGTCCGGGTCCTCTTGGCTTTCCTCGTATTGGTAGTACTGCAGCTCCTCCTCGGTTAGCTGGGTTAGTATCTCTGCGACAGTCCTCCTCCCAGGTGGCCAGGACTTTACCTCCCTTTGGGCTGCCCCGGTTAATTGGGCCACCAGGATGCCCACTTTTTGCTCCTCTGTGAGGGGGTACACCTGGAAGAGGCTATCCAGCTTTTCTCTAAAGTCATGCAGGGTATGTGACTCCCCTGAGTACTGGGGTAGCCAGGCTGCCCCCGGGATATAGGGCATGGTGAAAGGCATGACCGCAACAGCGGTGGCGCTGGCGGGGGTTGAAGCGGTGAAGCTCTCCTCCGTATCCGACATCCTTCTCCCCCCTAGTGGACCGTGGCCTACCTTGCGATGATCCTCTTCCATAGGCCGCGGCTCCGCAGTGGATCGTCAGGGTTGAGGACCTTCCGTCGCGCTCCTGTGACGTCGGCGTCTGCTGGGCTCCTTCCAGGACCTTACGCAACGTCCGGACGTGAGGCGGGGCTTCAGTTCTCGCGCGCTTTCGGAGTCCACGCCCCTCTTCTTCCCGCGCGGCGTCCTCAAGATGGCGTCCAATGGCGGGAAAACTCCACGTATGGCGGGAAGAAGGCCGAAGATGGCGCCGGATGGCGGGAAAACTCCACCGATGGCGGGAAGGAAGCGGAAGATGGCGCCGGATGGCGGGAATCTTCACCACTGGTAAGTTTGAACAGTCTTTTTCAGGCACGCAGTACCCGGTGGTTGCGGGCACGAAATCCTGCCGACTACGCCAAAAGTTGACGCGCCCCTGGGCCTTCTGTGTCGTGCGGCATCGCGTGCACGGGGGCTTACCCGGAGCCGGATCAGATGGGGGTAGTAGTCTCGTGGCGGTGACCCGGTCCGTGCCCAGGGAGTCAAACTAAGTGGCGAGTCTATTAGCAGTAGATGTTGGATGACTACGCCACCCGTTGAATGCAGCTTTGGAGCTGCCGCTGCAGGGCAGACCGCTGAGGCCGGTGGAAGGATGGTGCAGCGGGGATGGTATAACCCCCAACGGGAGGGGTATGGCCTCAGGGCAGCCGACGTGGATGATGGGGGTAGCAGGAACCACTCAGAGACGATGCGTGTAGTTCAGGGTCTTTACTGGTGACAAAGATAGACCCTCCCGGAGTACTTGCTAGCGATCGGGGCCTGGTCAGTCCTTGAGCAGATGGGATCTCCCCTGGCCAGGCGGAGTTGTAGGCCTCCCAAACTAACGATACTCTTCTGGCTACCTTGCTAGAAGCGAGTATAAGTAGCCCACGTCCCTGAGTGTACCGTGTGGTGCTCACCCGTATGGCCGGTGACTCGGGGCCTTCTAGTAGCTTCCGCTCCACGACGGCGGTGCTGGTCCCATGCGTGTGACCGTGCCTTCGGGTTTCTTGGCCAGAGGACCTGAAATTCCCTGCCTGACGGATTCTGCTGCTGGGTAGGAGTTAGTCCCCACAGCCTCGGACTCCGGGTCCGGTAAGAAATCTTCTCAGTCAGGGCGAGCTCTGCAGCTGCCAGCCCCTGACTCTTTGTAACACTGCTCCCACAGAGCTCCTGTTGTTTCTTCCTATGCTGCTTCTCTTCTCTACTTCTGGCATGGCCCAGGAGCTGGGCCCAGCCGGAGCCACAGCTCCCTGTCAGCCCTCCTGGCTGAACTCTCCCTCTGAACTCCCTAACCCTGCCTCAGCCCCAGGTTTATATAGGGGAAGTCCTTCCCCTCCCAGGACTGGGCAGGAGGTGTGGCATGCATAGGATTCCTGACCAAGAGACCTCCCACCTGCTCTCAGACATAACATTGCCGTTACTATGGAAACCAGACCCCTGGGGTGCCACATATATACACCACCCTAACAGCCCAGGACAAAATCCTATGGATAGTATGCTGCAAAGATATAGATAGTGACAGCCAGGGACTAATTGTAGGAGTTGGTGCCTCTGTGGAAGATTAGGTTGCAGAAGGAAATTGCAAATAGCATTAGGAGGAATAAATCAATGTGATGTGTTAGTAACACTGACGTCAGGATGTGATCAGGTGTCATAAAAACCAGGACGGGACAGAAATATATTTACGGTAAATGTGTTAAACGTGGACATCCAAATGCACATCGCACATGGCGTCACTTTTAGTACGAGGGACATGTTACAGCTTTTATCTATCCATCTAGATATATCTTCTAATATTATACTGGACACACAGAGATAACAGAGTTTTGTTTGTTGAATTATAACACTTGTACATATCGATCTATCTATCTATTATCTATCTGACTATATATATATATATATATATATATATATATATATATATATTGTTCAAAAAAATAAAGGGAACACTTAAATAACACATCCTAGATCTGAATGAATGAAATATTCTCATTGAATACTTTGTTCTGTACAAAGCTGAATGTGCTGACAACAAAATCACGCAAAAATCATCAATGGAAATCAAGTTTATTAACCAATGGAGGCCTGGATTTAGAGTCACCCCCAAAATTAAAGTGGAAAAACACACTACAGGCTGATCCAACTTTGATGTAATGTCCTTAAATCAAGTGAAAATGAGGCTCAGTATTGTGTGTGGCCTCCATGTGCCTGTATGACCTCCCTACAACGCCTGGGCATGCTCCTGATGAGGTTGCGGATGGTCTCCTGTGGGATCTCCTCCCAGACCTGGACTAAAGCATCCGCCAACTCCTGGACAGTCTGTGGTGCAACGTGACGTTGGTGGATGGAGCGAGACATGATGTCCCAGATGTGCTCAATCGGATTCAGGTCTGGGGAACGGGCGGGCCAGTCCATAGCTTCAATGCCTTCATCTTGCAGGAACTGCTGACACACTCCAGCCACATGAGGTCTGGCATTGTCCTGTGACACGCCCCCTGAGCCGTGGGGTACCCGGTGCCTGGCCCGTGGATGCTGGGGAATGTCACAGTGGTGGTGACCCGGTCCGTGACCCAGCGCGGTCAATAAAAAGGGGTTATTTACAGGGGATTATAGTTTATAAAGTTTGTGACGCCACCTGTGGAATGCGGCTAAATGGAGCCGCCACTGCGGAGCCGTCCTCTGAAGCTGATGTTACTGCAGCAGGGATGGTGTGGCTCTCCACAAGTAGAACTTAGCTCCAGGGTAGTGTAGATGTTGGAGGTTGTGCAGGGCGTTGTAGTGCAGGGGTTGATGGCGCAGCAAGAAACACAAAGACCAGGAAGTGCAGTCCCAGGGTCTTTACTCACAGTTGTTGCAGTCCAGATTACAGGGATCCATGTAACTGCCCTCGTCGTCCTGTGTTTACTCAGGGAGGGGTTCGGTCTACCCAGGGCCGGCGTCAGCACCCGGCGCACCCGGGCAAATGCCGGGGCCCTGAGCAGGCAGAGGGGCCCACTGGCGGTCGCGTACCGCGCTGGGCTATGGGCGGAGGAGAGCGGTGTCAGCGCCCGCCCTTCTCCGCCGCTTGCTCAGGGCCCCGGCAGCTGGATACTTACCTCTCCCCGTGCCTCCGCAGATCCGCTGTCTTCCTGCTCTGCGCTCCCTGTGACGTCTCAGGTCAGAGGGCGCGGTGACGTCTTTTCACCGCGCCCTCCCCTGAGCCGTCACAGGGAGCGCTGAGCGGGAAGACACCGACAACGCTGGCGTTCAGACCCAAGCAGCGGGCAGCGGGCAGCAGGTGAGGAGAAGGGAGGTGAGTATTTGATTTTTTTTTTTTAATGTATGGAGGCATGGGGCAGCATAAAGAGAAGGGGGGGCATCCTGCATAGGGCATTATAAAGAGGGGGGGGGGCATCCTGCATGGGGCATTATATAGAGGGGGGGGTGACATCCTGCATGGGGCATTATAAGGTGGGGAACAGCCTGCATGGGGCATTATAAAGGGGGGGGGCAGCCTGCATAGTGCATTATGTGGGGGGGAACAGCCTGCATGGAGCATTATAAGGGAGGACAGCCTGTATGGGGCATTATGTGGGGGGTAACAGCCTGCATGGAGCATTAAAAGGGGGGGGGCCTGTATGGGGCATTATGTGGGGGGGAACAGCCTGCATGGAGCATTATAAGGGGGGGCAGCCTGTATGGGGCATTATGTGGGGGGTAACAGCCTGCATGGAGCATTAAAAGGGGGGGGCCTGTATGAGGCATTATGTGGGGGGGAACAGCCTGCATGGAGCATTATAAGGGGGGGCAGCCTGTATGGGGCATTATGTGGGGGGTAACCGCCTGCATGGAGCATTAATAGGGGGGGGGCCTGTATGGGGCATTATGTGGGGGGGAACAGCCTGCATGGAGCATTATAAGGGGGGCAGCCTGTATGGGGCATTATGTGGGGGGTAACAGCCTGCATGGAGCATTAAAAGGGGGGGGGGCTGTATGAGGCATTATGTGGGGGGTAACAGCCTGCATGGAGCATTATAAGGGTGGGGCAGCCTGTATGGGGCATTATGTGGGGGGTAACAGCCTGCATGTAGCATTATATGGGGGCCAGTATCCTGTATGGAGAGTTATAAGGGGACCGGTATCCTGTATGGAGCTTTATAAGGGGACCGGTATCCTGTATGGAGCGTTATATGGGGGGCCAGTATCCTGTATGGAGTTTTATAAGGGGACCAGTATCCTGTATGGAGCGTTATATGGGGGCCAGTATCCTGTATGGAGCTTTATAAGGGGACCAGTATCCTGTATGGAGCGTTATATGGGGGCCAGTATTCTGTATGGAGCCTTATATGGGGGCCAATATTCCGTATGGAGCCTTATATGGAGGCCAGTATTCCGTATGGGGCCTTATATGGGGGCCAGTATTCCGTATGGAGCCTTATATGGGGGCCAGTATTCCGTATGGAGCCTTATATGGGGGCCAGTATTCCGTATGGAGCCTTATATGGGGGCCAGTATTCCGTATGGAGCCTTATATGGGGGCCAGTATTCCGTATGGAGCCTTATATGGAGGCCAGTATTCCGTATGGGGCCTTATATGTGGGCCAGTATTCCGTATGGGGCCTTATATGGGGGCCCGTATTCCGTATGAAGCCTTATATGGGGGCCAGTATTCCGTATGGAGCCTTACATGGGGGCCAGTATTCCGTATGGGGCCTTATATGGGGGCCAGTATTCCGTATGGAGCCTTATATGGGGGCCAGTATTCCGTATGGAGCCTTATATGGGGGCCAGTATTCCGTATGGAGCCTTATATGGGGGCCAGTATTCCGTATGGAGCCTTATATGGGGGCCAGTATTCCGTATGAAGCCTTATATGGGGGCCAGTATTCCGTATGGAGCCTTATATGGGGGCCAGTATTCTGTGTGGAGCGATTCACCGGTTTCTGAGCTATTGTGGAATTTACAATAGATATCACTCATGTAATGTAAGAAGTGAAATCTTTGCATTGTACTATATATATATATATATATATATATATATATATATATATATATATTTCTCCGCTGTATCTCTGCATCATGAATCGTGGTATGTGTTAAAGGGGCCCACTGAGACTCTTTCGCCCGGGGCCCAGAAAAACCTGGAGCCGGCCCTGGGTCTACCCCCAGGTAGCTCCGGAGTACTTAGCAGGACCCCCTTCTGTCTGTCCTCGCTCTCTGGCCTTCTTCCTGCACCTCACACCTAGTATCTCCAATCCAGTACCCGCGGGCCTTGGCGGGCGACGTCTGTTCCGTCCCCTGGGTCCTATGTGGCTACCTTCTCGGTGAGACTGGCGTGGACTTGTGGCTACAGGACATAAAGTACTGCAGCCTCCGGTTTCTAGTTGGGCATAAAGTCCTCCGCTAGTTGAGGGACCGGTTCCCTTTTGATGGCCTGACCCCAACACCGCCTGGCCGATGCGGGCTAACGGGTGGCCTTCTGCGCGGCCCGTACCCCTGGGGTCCTTTCCTGATTCCTGGAGCCTTTCTCCTGCTCCCTCTCCTCTCTTCTCTCCTTCTCTTCAGACTTGGGCCTCACTGGATAGGCCCGCCTCTGGAGCAGAGCTCCTGCAGAGCCTCTGCTCCCCTCACTTTCCTCCTCTTGACTGATCTGTCTTTCTAAGATGGCTTCCCAATTTATATCTTCCTCTCATGTGCTCCCCTAAGCTACTTCCTCCACCCACACCCACTACATGGTTCCCCCTCTCTGGGTTCCCCCCACTCCAGCCAGGAAAGGGGCTCAGCAAGCATCAGAGACATCTTGCCCCTCCTGCTGGCCTGGAGTGGTGTGTTGGATGCAGGTGTTAGGGTCCTGAGCCGTACTCCTTCCTTACCTGAGAATGAGATGCCACATCTCTGGCTGAGATGCAACACCTCTGTGGCGACCGAACCCTCAGGGGCGCCACATACCCCCCTGGTAAAACACAGCACGTCCGCGGGCTGGAACAGAGTAAAAACAATTTTAAAGACATGCAAAATTTTAGATGCATCACATAGAAGATTATAAACATAACACCTTTTCTTCCCTTTATGGGAGGCACATTTTCTTGAACATTTCAGGTTACTATATCAAAACATTATAAGACTTGTTAAATAACATTTTCCTTCACCTATAAAACATCTTCCAGACAAAACATTTTTCATATAAACTGTTCCTTAACAGGTTACATCACGATCTGCAACCAGGTGTCCCTTTTCTTTAGTAAGGTGCAAACTAGCAAACTTGAGTATGAGGGACCCGTCCGAAAACCCTCAACGTACGCCTTGGGCGTGGCTGCAGGGCATAGGTGATCCGGTCGTTGGACCACGTCTTCAGCCACGCCAAACGGGTTTTTATTCTGAGGTCATTGTTGTGCAGATATAAAACCAATAAGGGGCACTTTAGGAAGTGCAACTATTTACAAGATCAGTTCTTGGATGCTCACAGTCCTCAGCCTGTCAGTTCCTTGTACCCTTTCCGGGTAATTATGGAAACACACTCATAACTTTTTTCCAGTTCACACCAACATTGCTGTACCCTTACGGGTAACTAACTATATACAATACAGTTCAAAGGAAGCAGTTCGATAGTGGTGGTCCCTCCTGGGAAGCACCTGTCCACAATAGGCTGGCCCAGCCGGGTCTTCAGCGCTGTAGGGTGAGGAACTGCTCCCTTTCCCCACCCGGCGGACATTCAGGGCATACCAGCCCCTTTCACCTCTGTGTCTGGTGTAGGTGACGTAATCACCCGGGTACATGTTCCGGTCCGGGTGACCTTCTTTTAGGTGGGACTCCACGTCCCTCCGGTTCACAAAAAGATCTGTCTCGGACTGCGGGTCCCGGATGAAGCCCCAACCTCCCTCCAGGTTGAACTTCACTACAGTCCCTTCGGCACGGGGACCGTAGGCTGCTCTCTTGTCTTTGCAGGCCTTCTCCTCCATGTTCCGGGACTCCAGCTTCTCCCAACGCACCCGTCGGATGTGCCACTCCCTCTCGAGCTGCTCCAGCTCCCTCCTGCAGTGCTCTTTCCTGCGGGCTGCCTCTGCTTTTGTTTCTTGGGGAAACCCCATGAGGTCTCCCCCAGGGTTGTCCCACTCGAATTGATCCTCCTCACCTCGGGAGACGGCGGAGGGCAGGGGAACCGGTAGGAGTGGGGGCTGCTGGACCTCCACCTCCGCGGACCAATCCCATGGACGGCGTCTACACACCCATTCAGGTGTCGGGGGAGGCGGTTCCCGTAAGGGGCCCAGGAGCGGGCCGGTGTCGCTGGTGCCCGGAGGTGACGGTTCCGGGGCCTGAAGGACGTCTAGGGCGCGCGCGCCCGGGGACAGATGTCCTGGGAGGAGGGTAAGGAAGGGGTCCGTGTCTTCCGCGCCCGGGGGCAGAGGGCCTTGCTGAGGTGTTAGGAGCGGGCCGGTGTCAGTAGCGCCCAGGATCGGCGGTTCCACCAGGAGGCCCAGGAGCAGGTCAGCGGCTCTAGCGCCCGGGACAGGGAGACTCCTCTTACCTTCTCCCGCGGCCGCTCTTGCGCTGCACTCTGCCTCCTGGCGCTGGTCCGGATCCGCCAAGGCTGGGGCGCTGCCTGTACTGGGTAGCGATGTTTGCTGCTGGCTTGCCATCCTTTCCACCATTTCCTTTTTCCAGCTTGTGATAGCATCTTGCTGGGCCCTCTCCATCCTCCGGTTCAGGTCTTCCATCCCGGCGTAGAGGAACTCTGAATCCTCTCGGGACAGCCTGGCAATTAACCCCTCCAGGGTGAGGGGCGCCTCCGGTTGTAACAGGCCGCTGGCAGGGATTCCAGTCTCTCTTCCTTCCATCTTCTTTGCCGGGTATGGTCTGTCTAAATGGGCCCAGACCACACCCTGTCTCCCAGTTTTATTCTTCCTTCTCCCCTTTTTGGGACGGTCCCATGTCTGTTTGCTGTCGGTCACACCCGGGGGCGTCTCCTCCAGACCGATGGACAGGTCCAGGGTTATGGTGTAACGGGTCTGGGAGGCGGAACCTCTGAGCTACTATACAAGGGGGCGGTCCTTGTAAGGGAGCGGGTGGCGACCAGGGAAGACGGGCTGGAAGTCTCAGCAGGTGAACGGGACAGTCTCTGAGTGAACGGGACAGTCTCTGAGTGAACGGGCTGGAGGTCACGGCAAGTGACCGGGGCAGTCTCTAGGTATAGGGTTGGTACGACCTGTGGCGGCTGAAGATATACGTGAGCTCCCAGGTGAGCAGGCGAGAGTCTCTGGATGAACGGGTGGTCACAGCATGTGACGGCGGAGCCTCCAGGAAGACCAGCGGACAGGCGACAGATGAGCGCTCCCAGGTGAGCGGGCAGAAGTCTCTGGACAGGCGGGTGGTCACAGCACGTGACGGCGGAGCCTCCAGGTAGGCTAGCAGGCAGGTAGCAGATGTGCGCTCCCAGGTGAGCGGGCAAGCTGGTCCATAGACAGACTGACAGGAGTTGGAAGGCAGACCGTCGGACCACAGGCAAGCAGGCAGGTAGCTGATGTGCGCTCCCAGGTGAGCGGGCAGGCTGGTCCTTAGACAGACTGACAGGATTAGTAAGGCAGACCGTCGGACCTCAGACTAGCAGGCAGGTAGCAAGTAATCAGGCAGAAATCTGGCAGGTAACTGGCAGGTAACTGGCAACGGGACCTGAGGGCTGAAGCACAGGTGAGACACAGGTGCAAACAACATTGCTCGGGCACCTCCATTTTGGAGGAGGTGCCTTATATATGGTAAAGTCCTCCGGCCATTGGCCGGGGACTCCTTAGGACGGCGCGCGCGGCCCCTTTAAGAGGGAGGGAGAGCGCGCGCGCCCTAAGCACAGTGGCCGGGAAGGAGCGCGCGCTGCCAGCAGAGCGGGAGAGGGACGCCGGACACGGAGCAGAGCGGTGAGGGGAACAGCGTCCCTGCCTAGCAGAGGGCAGGGACGCCGGCACTACAGTACCCCCCCCTTTAGGCCCCCCCTTTTTTAGGCCAGACAGAAATTTAGCAAGGATGAGAGGGGCATGGATGTTCTCCCGGGGCTCCCACGTTCTCTCCTCAGGACCAAACCCCTTCCAATCTACCAGAAAAAAGGTCTTCCCTCTTACCCTTTTGGTAGCAAGAATGTTCTCTACCTCAAACTCGTCCTCAGCGGAAACCGGAGCAGGAGGCGTACCTGTAGACTTGGAAAAAGAGTTAAGCACCACGGGTTTGAGGAGAGATACATGGAAGGAGTTAGGGATCCGTAAGTTGGCCGGGAGTTTCAATTTATAGGCCACCGGGTTGATCTGACTGATGACCTCCAGAGGACCGATGAACCGAGGCCCTAACTTGTAAGAAGGTATCTTGAGTCGAACATATTTAGATGAGAGCCAGACCTTATCTCCTGGACGAAATTGTGGAGGATCCAGGCGTTTTTTGTCAGCGTGTTTTTTCATACGCTCGGATGACAGAAGGAGTGCGGACCGGGTACTCTCCCATATGGAGGAAAATTTGCTAACGAGAGATTCCGCAGCCGGGTTGTCCACAGAGGTGGAGACAGGAAAAGGAATCCGAGGATGCTGACCGAAAACTACAAAAAACGGGGATTTGGAGGAGGATTCGCTCTCGTGATTATTATAAGAGAACTCGGCCCATGGTAGGAGATCCACCCAGTCAGAATGGTGGGCATTAACGAAGTGCCGGAGGTAACTGGTCAGGTTCTGATTGATCCGCTCCACTTGACCATTGGACTGTGGGTGGTAAGCGGAGGAGAAGTCCAGGGTGACGTCTAGTAGTTTACAAGTGGCTCTCCAGAAACGTGAGGTGAACTGTACCCCACGATCCGACACGATGTGGAGGGGCAGGCCATTAAGACGGAAGATATGGCGGATAAAGTCTTTAGCCAGCTCGGGTGCAGACGGGAGGCCTGGCAGGGGAATAAAGTGAGCCATCTTGGAAAAGCGGTCAGCGACCACCCAAATGACCGTACAACCGACAGAGACGGGGAGATCAGTTATGAAGTCCATAGCAATATGCTGCCAGGGGGCAGCAGGCACAGGAAGCGGAAGGAGGCGTCCGGCTGGCAGATGTCTCGGGACTTTGTTGCGGGCGCAGGACACACAGGCAGAAACAAAGTCTATTACGTCCTTGTGCAGGGTAGGCCACCAATAGTGCCGGGCAATAAGCTGGAGGGTCTTTTTCTGACCGGCGTGGCCAGCTAGCTTAGACGAATGGCCCCAGTGTAGGATCTTCTCCCGATCAGGTACTGAAACAAACGTCTTACCGGGAGGGAGACGATTTAGACTCACGGGAGCCACCTGCATTACTCTGGCGGGATCGATGATATGTTTAGGTTCTTCCTCGAGATCGGACACCAGAAAGGATCGGGACAAGGCGTCTGCTTTGACGTTTTTGTCAGCCGGGCGAAAATGAAGAACAAAATCAAAGCGAGCAAAAAACAAGGACCACCGGGCTTGGCGCGGGTTAAGTCTCTGGGCATGCTGGAGGTAAGCCAAGTTCTTGTGGTCAGTGTAAATTATTACCGGATGAAGAGCCCCCTCGAGTAGGTAACGCCACTCCACCAGCGCCAGCTTGATGGCCAATAACTCTCGGTCTCCTATGGAATAGTTGCGCTCAGAAGAGGAGAAGAGTTTGGAGAAGAAGCCACAAGTTACCATTCTCCCGGAAGATGATTTTTGAGTAAGTACCGCTCCGGCTCCAGAGGAGGAGGCGTCAACTTCCAGGAAGAACTGCTTGTTGCCGTCCGGGCGATGCAGCACCGGGGCGGAAGAGAAGGCCTGTTTTAGGGAAAGAAAGGCCTCCTCTGCTTCGGGCGGCCACTCTTTGGGATTAGTACCCTTACGGGTGAGCGCGGAAATTGGGGCAGTCCGGGAAGAGAAGTGTGGTATGAGGAGGCGGTAGTAGTTGGCGAAGCCCAGGAATCGCTGAATGGCCTTCAACCCCTCCGGTCGGGGCCATTTCTCGATGGCAGACAGTTTCTCAGGATCCATTTGTAGGCCGGTCTGAGAGATAATGTAGCCCAGAAACGGAAGCGAGGTCTGCTCAAAGAGGCACTTCTCATATTTAGCGTAGAGATGGTTCTGCCTGAGCCTGAGCAGGACCTGACGAACGTCCCTCCGGTGAGTCTGGAGATCCGGAGAGAAGACCAAGATGTCGTCCAGGTACACCACTACGCAGGAGTAGAGAAGGTCCCGGAAGATGTCATTGACCAACTCTTGAAAGACGGCAGGAGCGTTACAGAGGCCAAAGGGCATTACCAGATATTCATAGTGGCCGTCCCGGGTGTTGAATGCCGTCTTCCATTCATCCCCCTGATGGATACGAACCAGGTTGTACGCCCCACGGAGGTCTAGTTTGGTGAAGATTCTAGCCCCCCTCAGACGATCAAATAACTCCGGAATGAGCGGAAGGGGGTACTTATTCTTCACCGTGATCTGGTTAAGGCCTCTATAGTCTATACAGGGACGGAGAGAGCCGTCCTTCTTTTTGACGAAAAAGAAGCCTGCTCCCGCCGGGGAGGTAGATTTCCGGATGAATCCCCTGGCCAGATTCTCCTCAATATATTCGGACATCGAGCGGGTCTCAGCAGCGGATAATGGATAAATACGCCCACGGGGAGGAGAAGTACCAGGTAACAAGTCGATAGGGCAGTCGTATGGTCTATGAGGGGGTAGTGTCTCTGCTTCCTTTTTATTAAAGACATCAGCATAAGACCAATAAGGGATCGGAAGTCCAGGTAGATTAGCTGGGGTAGGAGAAGGACGGACGGGATGGACGGGAACCAGACAGGTCTTATGGCAGCCCTGTCCCCAGCGAAGGACTTCTCCGGTCTGCCAGTCAAGAACGGGTGCATGTCTCTGGAGCCAAGGTAGACCTAGCAGGAGGGCGTGAGAGAGTCCAGGCAGAACATAGAAGGAGATACTTTCAGAATGCAGCATTCCCACCTGCAGAGTAATGGATTCGGTGATGAGTTGGATGGGGCGTGGTAAGAGCCCCCCATCCACGGCAGCAACAGACAAGGGTACAGCCAGAGGTTTGGTGGGGATGCGGTATTTCTCTACCAGGGACTGTGAGATAAGATTCCCGGCTGCTCCAGAGTCAAGTTGGGCTAGTTCGAAATAACGGTTCTCCCCGTAGACGATTGAAACTGACAACAGCAGGGATGGAGAGGATTTATTCTTGTCTAGGTGGACCTCTCTGAGCGAACCTAGACACAGGCGTTTCCCGACCTCTCCGGGCAGGCACGGATCCGGTGCTCCTTACTGCCACAGTAGAAGCAGGTCCCCTCGGCACGGCGTAAGTCCTGACGGGTCTTGACCATCTTGGTCTGGTCGACCTGCATAGGCTCAGGAGAGTGTACCTGGTAAGAGACAGAAGGAGTGACGGGTTTCTGAAAAGTAGGAGCTCGACGTGGTAATCTCCTCTCACGGGTGACCTCTCTGGCACGCTCCTGGAACCGTAGGTCAATCCGGGTGGCAAGAGTTATTAAATCATCGAGAGTGGTAGGAATGTCCCGACCGGCAAGCTCATCTTTAATACTGCCGGACAGACCCTCCCAGAAGACGGAAACCAGAGCGTCGTTATCCCAGGCCAGCTCCGAGGCAAGGGTACGGAACCGTATGGCGTATTGGCCCACGGTGAGACTTTCCTGACGGAGGCGTAGCAGAGATGATGCGGATGAGGTCTTCCGTCCGGGTTCGTCGAAGACTTTCCGGAAAGCCGTGAGAAAAGCAGGCAAGTTGGATACCAGGGGGTCTCCTCTCTCCCATAGAGGATTTAGCCAGGCCAGGGCCTCCCCGGTGAGATGGGACATGATGAATGCAATTTTGGCCCGGTCGGAGTTAAACTGGTGAGATAATAGTTCAAAGTGCAGGGTGCACTGATTTATGAAGCCCCGAGCCTGGGCGGAGTCGCCTCCGAAGCGAGGAGGTGCAGAAAGCCGGGGTCCGGGGTAAGATACCATGGTATTAGTGGGCAGTGGAGCTGCCGGATTGCGAGACATGGCACTGGCGGAGGTTGCTGGTGGAGCAGTCAGAGTGTCCAGGCGAGTATTGACATTCCGCAGGTGACCCAGAATGGACTCCTGTTGGGACCTTTGACGGGACAGTTCATGACACAGGTCCGAGAGCGAGGGAGCTTGGGTGCCACCGGGTTCCATGGCCCGAGCAAACTGTAACGGGTCTGGGAGGCGGAACCTCTGAGCTACTATACAAGGGGGCGGTCCTTGTAAGGGAGCGGGTGGCGACCAGGGAAGACGGGCTGGAAGTCTCAGCAGGTGAACGGGACAGTCTCTGAGTGAACGGGACAGTCTCTGAGTGAACGGGCTGGAGGTCACGGCAAGTGACCGGGGCAGTCTCTAGGTATAGGGTTGGTACGACCTGTGGCGGCTGAAGATATACGTGAGCTCCCAGGTGAGCAGGCGAGAGTCTCTGGATGAACGGGTGGTCACAGCATGTGACAGCGGAGCCTCCAGGAAGACCAGCGGACAGGCGACAGATGAGCGCTCCCAGGTGAGCGGGCAGAAGTCTCTGGACAGGCGGGTGGTCACAGCACGTGACGGCGGAGCCTCCAGGTAGGCTAGCAGGCAGGTAGCAGATGTGCGCTCCCAGGTGAGCGGGCAAGCTGGTCCATAGACAGACTGACAGGAGTTGGAAGGCAGACCGTCGGACCACAGGCAAGCAGGCAGGTAGCTGATGTGCGCTCTCAGGTGAGCGGGCAGGCTGGTCCTTAGACAGACTGACAGGATTAGTAAGGCAGACCGTCGGACCTCAGACTAGCAGGCAGGTAGCAAGTAATCAGGCAGGAATCTGGCAGGTAACTGGCAGGTAACTGGCAACGGGACCTGAGGGCTGAAGCACAGGTGAGACACAGGTGCAAACAACATTGCTCGGGCACCTCCATTTTGGAGGAGGTGCCTTATATATGGTAAAGTCCTCCGGCCATTGGCCGGGGACTCCTTAGGACGGCGCGCGCGGCCCCTTTAAGAGGGAGGGAGAGCGCGCGCGCGCGCCCTAAGCACAGTGGCCGGGAAGGAGCGCGCGCTGCCAGCAGAGCGGGAGAGGGACGCCGGACACGGAGCAGAGCGGTGAGGGGAACAGCGTCCCTGCCTAGCAGAGGGCAGGGACGCCGGCACTACATATGGCCACAGTTGCAGTGGGTGGGCCGTGCTTTTGGCACCATTCTGGGACCCGGCCCACGATGGGAGGTGATCTCTTACTGTCGTTTGGCTCGCACATAATGGCGCCCCTTCTTCTGGGGCGGGCGCCACATTCAGTATAAAACACAGTCTCTAGGCGCACAGTACCCTGTGATAACGGGCACAAAATCCTGTTCGTGATGCCAAGTATGACACGCCCCGTGGGCCGTGGGGTACCCGGTGCTGGACCGGTGGATGCTGGGGAATGTCACAGTGGCGGTGACCCGGTCCGTGACCCAGGGCGGTCCATAAAAAGGAAGGGGTTATTTACATGGGATTATAGTTTATAAAGTTTGTGCCGCCACCTGTGGAATGCGGCTAAAGGGAGCCGCCGCTGCGGAGCAAGTCCTCTGAAGCTGTTGTTACTGCAGCAGGGATGGTGTGGCTCTCCACAGGAAGAGCTTAGCTCCAGGGCAGTGTAGATGTTGCAGGTTGTGCTGCGCGTTGTAGTGCAGGGGTTGATGGCGCAGCAAGAAACACAGAGACAAGGAAGTGCAGTCCCAGGGTCTTTACTCACAGTTGTTGCGGTCCAGATTACAGGAATCCATGTAACTGCCCTCGTCGTCCTGTGTTTACTCAAGGAGGGGTTCGGTCTACCCCCAGGTAGCTCCGGAGTACTTAGCAGGACCCCCTTCTGTGTGTCCTCGCTCTCTGGCCTTCTTCCTGTACCTCACACCTAGTATGTCCAATCCGGTACCCGCGGGCCTTGGGGGCGACGTCTGTTCCGTCCCCTGGGTCCTATATGGATACCTTCTCGGTAAGACTGGTGTGGACTTGTGGCTACAGGACATAAAGTACTGCAGCCTCCGGTTTCTAGTTGGGCATAAAGTCCTCCGCTAGTTGAGGGACCGGTTCCCTTTTGATGGCCTGACCCCTCCACCGCCTGGCAAAGATGCGGGTGTACGGGTGGCCTTCTGTGCGGCCCGTACCCCTGGGGTCCTTTCCTGATTCCTAGAGCCTTTCTCCTGCTCCCTCTCCTCTCTTCTCTCCTTCTCTTCAGACTTGGGCCTCACTGGATAGGCCCACCTCTGGAGCAGAGCTCCTGCAGAGCCTCTGCTCCCCTCACTTTCCTCCTCTGACTGATCTATCTTTCTAAGATGGCTTCCCAATTTATATCTTCCTCTCATGTGCTCCCCTAAGCTACTTCCTCCATCCACACCCACTACATGGTTCCCCCTCTCTGGATCCCCCCCCACTCCAGCCAGGAAAGGGGCTCAGCAAGCATCAGAGACATCTTTGCCCCTCCTGCTGGCCTGGAGTGGTGTGTTGCATGCAGGTGTTAGGATCCAGAGCTGTACTCCTTCCTTACCTGAGAGTGAGATGCCACATCTCTGGCTGAGATGCCTCTGCGGCGACCGAACCCTCAGGGGCGCCACACCTGCATTAGGAGGAACCCAGGGCCAACCGCACCAGCATATGGTCTCACAAGGGGTCTGAGGGTCTCATCTCAGTACCTAATGGCAGTCAGGCTACCTGTGGCGAGCACATGGAGGGCTGTGCGGCCCTCCAAAGAAATGCCACCCCACACCATTACTGACCCACTGCCAAACGGTCATGCTGAAGGATGTTGCAGGCAGATCGCTCTCCACGGCGTCTCCAGACTCTGTCACGTCTGTCACATGTGCTCAGTGTGAACCTGCTTTCATCTGTGAAGAGCACAGGGCGCCAGTGGCGACTTTGCCAATCCTGGTGTTCTGTGGCAAATGCCAAGCATCCTACACGGTGTTGGGCTGTGAGCACAACCCCCATCTGTGGACGTTGGGCCCTCATACCACCCTCATGGAGTCGGTTTCTAACCGCTTGTGCAGACACATGCACATTTGTGGCCTGCTGGAGTTCATTTTGCAGGGCTCTGGCAGTGCTCCTCCTGGTCCTCCTTGCACAAAGGCGGAGTTAACGGTCCTGCTGCTGGGTTGTTGCCCTCCTACGGCCCTCTCCACGTCTCCTGGTGTACTGGCCTGTCTCCTGGTAGCGCCTCCAGCCTCTGGACACTACGCTGACAGACACAGCAAACCTTCTTGCCACAGCTCTCATTGATGTGCCATCCTGGATGAGCTGCACTACCTGAGCAACTTCTGTGGGTTGTAGAGTCCGTCTCATGCTACCACGAGTGTGAAAGTACAACCAACATTCAAAAGTAACCAAAACATCGTCCAGAAAGCATTGTTACTGAGATGTGGTCTGTGGTCCCCACCTGCAGAATCACTCTTTTATTGAGGGTGTCTTGATAATTGCCAATAATTTCCATCTATTGTCTATTCCATTTGCACAACAGCATGTGAAATTGATTGTCAATCAGTGTTGCTTCCTAAGTGGACAGGTTGATTTCACAGAAGTTTGAATTACTTGGAGTTATATTCTGTTGTTTAAGAGTTCCCTTTATTTTTTTGAGCAGTGTATATATGTATACAATTTATTATTGTTGTCTAAATTAATTTTATGCTATTGTCAGGAAGAATATGGGATTTTGAGATCATTTTTATTGGCGTATAAAGGGTATTATATGTTATAATAAATTTTGATACAGTGCATAAGGTGATATGTTATAGACACTAGAGTCCTAATGGATATGGTCGGTTGAGATTTGTGCCCTTAGTACATATCTCGTGTCTTGCCTGAAATGGACACTGGGTTGCCATCCGCAGCTAATGGGGGGTGTTCCCATTTCATTTTTTGGGACTGGTCAGCATATCTTACACCTGAATAATATGCATGATTTTGTATAAATTCTTTTCTCACGTATGCCATGAACTTGTTGAATTGCTTTTGCCCAGCGTTAACTTTGAATTGTTGATAACGTATGGTGAGGAGTAGCGCTGAATGGGCTAATTTCCCTGTTCAGTTGTGGCTGGTGAGGTTGAGTGTTACCTTATTCGCCTGCACGTATCTCTATTGAGACCTGTGCGGTATTGACGCTTGCGCATTAGATAGTGTGCCCTGATCCAAGATGCCATGAGAAGTTTGATGCACACGGCGCATGCGCAAGGATCCTTAGTTGATGACCTTTTGATCATGTGCTCCTGCTTGGTAGCGGTAGCGTATCCTGTCTGTTCCTCCTGACATGCGCAATAGTTAGATACGGACGCTGAGTTCTGGCGTACACCGCCGACACTGGGAATAGCTGATCGGCGGGGGTACCGGTTGTCACACCCTCACCGATCAGACATTGATGACCTATCCTGAAGATAGGCCATGGATGTTAAAGTCCGGGACAACCCCTTTAATAATTTCCGGTCCCAATTAAAGCTGTTAAAAGTGTATAAATAATATGCAATATAAATAAATATATGAATAATTCTCCTATACGTGTACCAAGAGATCAGTCCCGTACCCCCTTCAAACCTCCCTTTAGCTGTTAGGCGACTGGCTGCAGCAGTAGCCCTGCCCCTTCTCTGTTTCCAATAGGAGGCCAGAGAAGACCCTTCACAGGGCGCAGAGACTTATGTCCATAGATAGACCACATAATAAGACAAATTTAGATTTAATCATTTTTATTATCCCTGAAATAATGAAGGACAAAGTGAATAGCCCAGTACTGTATCAAACAGCGCTGAGCTTGACCAACTGGAAATATAAAGCTAACGCCTTAAATCAGTGTGCTGTATTTTAGCAGCCATCAGCAAAACATCCCTGTGGCTTTATTTTATGAATATGCAGTGCATGTTCGCGTTTACCCCTAATCTAGGCATGCAGGACCCAGAAACACAGAAATGCATTAAGCAGGGGACCCTTCCGCTGTGTATAAGGGTTTAAAGTAAACTCGTCATTATGATTTTAATACTGAAACCAGTTGTATGGCTGTAGAGGTCTTGGTATAAAAATTAAAATGATACCTCTCTTGTAGTAATCCGATGTGGCAGAGCTGAGATATTAAGCTTTGAAGCCATATGCAAATTAATGTGGGGGTGTGTCCTTGACTCTATGGGAATTGAAACATTCCCAGCCTTTCAGGGTAATTTGCATATGGATTCAAAGCTTGATTTCTCAGCGCTGGCACATCCGATTACTACAAGGCAGGTATCATTTTTATTGTCTTACTTGGACCTATGTTGCCAAATCACTAGTTTCGTAAATAAAATTATGCTGGCGCGTTCCCTTTAAAATTACATTTTGTGTGTCATTACTGGTTTTGGCTTTTATAAGTGTTATCCCTAGTGTAAGATCTTGCAGAGTAGGGTCTTTATGTGCTGGACTTCTATATACAGTACAAACAGGACAGAAGCTATGACCCTGTTGTTACAATACATGGATACATTGTGACATTGCTGAGAAGTGATACAGCCAGTCTGTTCTCATCAATGAATGAAATGGGGCTGTCACAGAAGCTTTGTCTTTCTAAACTTAGTGTCACCAGTTAGCACTTGGGAAAGACATTTCTTCATGAGATTGGCATCACAACAGCAAAAGAATTTGAGTCAAGAAAACATTGCTACAATAATAGGAATTAAAATACCTATATCGATGCAATTGGCAGTATATTGGCAGTGCTGAATAGGTCATCCTGTTATATCGATACTATCGTATGTTTCCTTCTAAGTATAGAAAGAATAAAAAGCAATTGGTATAAGGATTTACAAAATATTTTGCAGGGATGCCTGATACATTTGGTTCTTATGCGATACTGGCAGTGTTTTTCTGATTGGACCCATTGTGTTATCATTATCAGAGAATTGGAAAAAAGGAAAAATCAGTGACAGTCAGAAACCAATAGACTTGGGGCCCTGATCTACAGGATGCATTAGTCTAGACTGCTCTGTATTATTGGTATATTTACAGAATATGGCATCTTGTACCTTTGTGAATGTAATGATGTCCTGAAGAAGGACGGTCCTCTTGACATTCTCCATGTCATACAGCCTGCAAATAAAGTTCTTCTGCCATGGATATACTGTGAAATGAGACAATATAAAGGTCTCCATACACCTTTAATAGGTGTTGGCCAAGTGCTTATTCAAAACCCAAGAAAAAACAAAATGAGTATATAACCTACAGTAAATAAATAGTAATAGTAATAGTACATGTAAATAACATAGGATGCTTAGTTAGCACTATTTTGATAAAAAAGCATAAAAGCCATTCCACCGCGTCAAGGTGAACCCACTGGGGCGGCCCTATCCTGTCTAGTATTAAAACCTTACCATGTGCCATACAATGTCAATGTGAATAAGGGCCGAGCAGGACAGCGATCTAATTTAGACTCCCAACCATGGGAAGCTATACAGATACTTTGCTCAGAAAGAGGGGACTGTCCCAGTGGGTACACCTTGTCGTGGTGGGATGACTTTTATGCTTTTGTGATCAAAATAGTGTTAACTTGTACTCTATGTTACTTACATGTACTGTTACTATTTACTTGCTGTTGGGTATATGCTTGTTTTGCTTTTTTCTTGGGTTTTGTCTGTGAAATGGCCACAGTGTGAATGTGCTCTTACACTTTGCACATATACCAGCTTAGATTTTCGGTTTTTCAAGTGCTTATTCAGCCAAAGGCCCTCCTCTATTAATATGCATGCTCAGTTCAGATGATCATGCATGTGTTCTCATTGGGGAGAGTCTAGTCTAAGCCTGGCCATACAAATTAGGTAGCTGTTGGGTAAACATTTCTTTGACCAACAGCTGTTTCACCCAACTACCCTATACACATGCACTCTCACTTCTGCAGAGCGTGCATTATGCTTGTGTTCTTATTGTAGAGAGAAGAGTGTGCTGCTATCAGAGATAAAGAGAAAAACTGACCAGCACATCCTAACTAGTGTGTACAGGTGCCAGCTAAGAAAACAATTCTAAGAAACATATTTCTGCTATCAGACATCTCTCCTAATAACAAAAGGTGCAGGTGTTGAAAATCAACATGCCCGGTCCTTCATTCCCCCAATATTATCTGTTAGGGTAGAGTCTGGTACACCCCATACATATTCCTTAGGTGGTCAATTCCACCAGGTTTGGCCAGCTTTACTCTTAATAGATGTCGGCACCTTAAAAACATTGCGTGTGGAACTGGTAATGGGACTCGTAATGGGACAGCAATGTATGAAGAAGGATGTATGCAAAACCTATGCAATGCCAGAAAAACATTCGGCGAGTGATCCATACATAAAAGGAGACCGGGGTTCGTCCACATTTACAAAAACAGTCCACAGGATCGCCCACCCTCAGGGCACCCACTGAACCTGACATGTGCAAGCTGACAAACAGGAGAAGGCTCCAACCGTCTCCGGACTAAAGCTGCCCAGATGTTTCCTTCACTACATCACGATCATACACAGGAGAAGGGTTCTTGCAGTCTGTTGGGATTATTAACAGTGGGTGTCACATAATCTTCATGCCCGGGAGCTGAGAATGCTCAAAATGAATATCAGAGTATTATTAATATATTCTAAGGACAGAGTTGTCTTCTTCTCCCTGGGAATCCGCTTGTAACTGTAGATGTAAGAGGCAGGTCATAGAACCTCAGGGATGGTCGCCTGCGGGAAAAAAGAATGGAGAAAACATTACAACCAAATTATGGATAGCATGTAATACCATGGATAAATGTAAAAACGTAATTACACTCACACAACATCTGGATTATTACATCATTTCCACACCGCTACCCAAAACCCTAGATATACCAAGTACAGCAATCTAATTATAGGATAACCAATGGCGGTTTATGAGCATCACCAAGCAAGTTCTTATGTGGTCTAATGAAATTATAGTATGTATGTAAGTAGCAAATGTCCCAAGCTTAAAGGGGTTAAATAATAATGGCCTATACTTGGAATCTGTCATTAATATCAGATTGGTCATGGTTCGACTACTGGCTCCCCGTTGATCAGGTGGTTTAAGAGGCCGCAGCCCTTTGGCACAGCTTTGTAGATGACGTTGTGCCTGTGCCTGGTGCTGCTGCTCCTTGTTATTACTGATCTGTAGAGTGCTGCAGTATTAATCACAGCTACTATAGAGCGCACAAAGCTGTGCCTGGTGCTGCTGCTCCTTGTTAGGACTGATCTGTAGAGTGCTGCAGTATTAATCACAGCTACTATAGAGCGCACAGAGCTGTGCCTGGTGCTGCTGCTCCTTGTTAGTACTGATCTGTAGAGTGCTGCAGTATTAATCACAGCTACTATAGAGTGCACAGAGCTGTGCCTGGTGCTGCTGCTCCTTATTAGTACTGATCTGTAGAGTGCTGCAGTATTCATCACAGCTACTATAGAGCGCACAGAGCTGTGCCTGGTGCTGCTGCTCCTTGTTAGTACTGATCTGTAGAGTGCTGCAGTATTAATCACAGTTACTATAGAGTGCACAGAGCTGTGCCTGGTGCTGCTGCTCCTTGTTAGTACTGATCTGTAGAGTGCTGCAGTATTAATCACAGCTACTATAGAGTGCACAGAGCTGTGCCTGGTGCTGCTGCTCCTTGTTAGTACTGATCTGTAGAGTACTGCAGTATTCATCACAGCTACTATAGAGTGCACAGAGCTGTGCCTGGTGCTGCTGCTTCTTGTTAGTACTGATCTGTAGAGTGCTGCAGTATTAATCACAGCTACTATAGAGCGCACAGAGCTGTGCCTGGTGCTGCTGCTCCTTGTTAGTACTGATCTGTAGAGTGCTGCAGTATTCATCACAGCTACTATAGAGCGCACAGAGCTGTGCCTGGTGCTGCTGCTCCTTGTTAGTACTGATCTGTAGAGTGCTGCAGTATTCATCACAGCTACTATAGAGCGCACAGAGCTGTGCCTGGTGCTGCTGTTCCTTGTTAGTACTGATCTGTAGAGTGCTGCAGTATTCATCACAGCTACTATAGAGCGCACAGAGCTGTGCCTGATGCTGCTGCTCCTTGTTAGTACTGATCTCTAGAGTGCTGCAGTATTCATCACAGCTACTATAGAGTGCACAGAGCTGTGTCTGGTGCTGCTGCTCCTTGTTAGTACTGATCTGTAGAGTGCTGCAGTATTCATCACAGCTACTATAGAGTGCACAGAGCTGTACCTGGTGCTGCTGCTCCTTGTTAGTACTGATCTCTAGAGTGCTGCAGTATTCATCACAGCTACTATAGAGTGCACAGAGCTGTGCCTGGTGCTGCTGCTCCTTGTTAGTACTGATCTGTAGAGTGCTGCAGTATTCATCACAGCTACTATAGAGCGCACAGAGCTGTGCCTGGTGCTGCTGCTCCTTGTTAGTACTGATCTGTAGAGTGCTGCAGTATTTATCACAGCTACTGTAGAGCGCACAGAGCTGTGCCTGGTGCTGCTGCTCCTTGTTAGTACTGATCAGTAGAGTGCTGCAGTATTTATCACAGCTACTGTAGAGTGCACAGAGCTGTGACTGGTGCTGCTGCTCCTTGTTAGTACTGATCTGTAGAGTGCTGCAGTATTCATCACAGCTACTATAGAGTGCACAGAGCTGTGCCTGGTGCTGCTGCTTCTTGTTAGTACTGATCTGTAGAGTGCTGCAGTATTAATCACAGCTACTATAGAGTGCACAGAGCTGTGCCTGGTGCTGCTGCTCCTTGTTAGTACTGATCTGTAGAGTGCTGCAGTATTAATCACAGCTACTATAGAGCGCACAGAGCTGTGCCTGGTGCTGCTGCTCCTTGTTAGTACTGATCTGTAGAGTACTGCAGTATTCATCACAGCTACTATAGAGTGCACAGAGCTGTGCCTGGTGCTGCTGCTCCTTGTTAGTACTGATCTGTAGAGTGCTGCAGTATTCATCACAGCTACTATAGAGTGCACAGAGCTGTGCCTGGTGCTGCTGCTCCTTGTTAGTACTGATCTGTAGAGTGCTGAAGTATTCATCACAGCTACTATAGAGTGCACAGAGCTGTGCCTGGTGCTGCTGCTCCTTGTTAGTACTGATCTGTAGAGTGCTGCAGTATTCATCACAGCTACTATAGAGTGCACAGAGCTGTGCCTGGTGCTGCTGCTCCTTGTTAGTACTGATCTGTAGAGTGCTGCAGTTTTAATCACAGCTACTATAGAGTGCACAGAGCTGTGCCTGGTGCTGCTGCTCCTTGTTAGTACTGATCTGTAGAGTTCTGCAGTATTCATCACAGCTACTATAGAGTGCACAGAGCTGTGCCTGGTGCTGCTGCTCCTTGTTAGTACTGATCTGTAGAGTGCTGCAGTATTCATCACAGCTACTATAGAGCGCACAGAGCTGTGCCTGGTGCTGCTGCTCCTTGTTAGTACTGATCTGTAGAGTGCTGCAGTATTTATCACAGCTACTGTAGAGCGCACAGAGCTGTGCCTGGTGCTGCTGCTCCTTGTTAGTACTGATCAGTAGAGTGCTGCAGTATTTATCACAGCTACTGTAGAGTGCACAGAGCTGTGACTGGTGCTGCTGCTCCTTGTTAGTACTGATCTGTAGAGTGCTGCAGTATTCATCACAGCTACTATAGAGTGCACAGAGCTGTGCCTGGTGCTGCTGCTTCTTGTTAGTACTGATCTGTAGAGTGCTGCAGTATTAATCACAGCTACTATAGAGTGCACAGAGCTGTGCCTGGTGCTGCTGCTCCTTGTTAGTACTGATCTGTAGAGTGCTGCAGTATTCATCACAGATACTATAGAGTGCACAGAGCTGTGCCTGGTGCTGCTGCTCCTTGTTAGTACTGATCTGTAGAGTGCTGAAGTATTCATCACAGCTACTATAGAGTGCACAGAGCTGTGCCTGGTGCTGCTGCTCCTTGTTAGTACTGATCTGTAGAGTGCTGCAGTATTCATCACAGCTACTATAGAGTGCACAGAGCTGTGCCTGGTGCTGCTGCTCCTTGTTAGTACTGATCTGTAGAGTGCTGCAGTATTAATCACAGCTACTATAGAGTGCACAGAGCTGTGCCTGGTGCTGCTGCTCCTTGTTAGTACTGATCTGTAGAGTTCTGCAGTATTCATCACAGCTACTATAGAGTGCACAGAGCTGTGCCTGGTGCTGCTGTTCCTTGTTAGTACTGATCTGTAGAGTGCTGCAGTATTCATCACAGCTACTATACAGCGCACAGAGCTGTGCCTGGTGCTGCTGCTCCTTGTTAGTACTGATCTGTAGAGTGCTGAAGTATTCATCACAGCTACTATAGAGCGCACAGAGCTGTGCCTGGTGCTGCTGCTCCTTGTTAGTACTGATCTGTAGAGTGCTGCAGTATTCATCACAGCTACTATAGAGTGCACAGAGCTGTGCCCAGTGCTGCTGCTCCTTGTTAGTACTGATCTGTAGAGTGCTGAAGTATTCATCACAGCTACTATAGAGTGCACAGAGCTGTGCCTGGTGCTGCTGCTCCTTGTTAGTACTGATCTGTAGAGTGCTGCAGTATTCATCACAGCTACTATAGAGTGCACAGAGCTGTGCCTGGTGCTGCTGCTCCTTGTTAGTACTGATCTGTAGAGTGCTGCAGTATTAATCACAGCTACTATAGAGTGCACAGAGCTGTGCCTGGTGCTGCTGCTCCTTGTTAGTACTGATCTGTAGAGTTCTGCAGTATTCATCACAGCTACTATAGAGTGCACAGAGGTGTGCCTGGTGCTGCTGCTCCTTGTTAGTACTGATCTGTAGAGTGCTGCAGTATTCATCACAGCTACTATAGAGCGCACAGAGCTGTGCCTGGTGCTGCTGCTCCTTGTTAGTACTGATCTGTAGAGTGCTGCAGTATTTATCACAGCTACTGTAGAGCGCACAGAGCTGTGCCTGGTGCTGCTGCTCCTTGTTAGTACTGATCAGTAGAGTGCTGCAGTATTTATCACAGCTACTGTAGAGTGCACAGAGCTGTGACTGGTGCTGCTGCTCCTTGTTAGTACTGATCTGTAGAGTGCTGCAGTATTCATCACAGCTACTATAGAGTGCACAGAGCTGTGCCTGGTGCTGCTGCTTCTTGTTAGTACTGATCTGTAGAGTGCTGTAGTATTAATCACAGCTACTATAGAGTGCACAGAGCTGTGCCTGGTGCTGCTGCTCCTTGTTAGTACTGATCTGTAGAGTGCTGCAGTATTCATCACAGCTACTATAGAGCGCACAGAGCTGTGCCTGGTGCTGCTGCTCCTTGTTAGTACTGATCTGTAGAGTGCTGAAGTATTCATCACAGCTACTATAGAGCGCACAGAGCTGTGCCTGGTGCTGCTGCTCCTTGTTAGTACTGATCTGTAGAGTGCTGCAGTATTCATCACAGCTACTATAGAGTGCACAGAGCTGTGCCTGGTGCTGCTGCTCCTTGTTAGTACTGATCTGTAGAGTGCTGAAGTATTCATCACAGCTACTATAGAGTGCACAGAGCTGTGCCTGGTGCTGCTGCTCCTTGTTAGTACTGATCTGTAGAGTGCTGCAGTATTCATCACAGCTACTATAGAGTGCACAGAGCTGTGCCTGGTGCTGCTGCTCCTTGTTAGTACTGATCTGTAGAGTGCTGCAGTATTAATCACAGCTACTATAGAGTGCACAGAGCTGTGCCTGGTGCTGCTGCTCCTTGTTAGTACTGATCTGTAGAGTTCTGCAGTATTCATCACAGCTACTATAGAGTGCACAGAGCTGTGCCTGGTGCTGCTGCTCCTTGTTAGTACTGATCTGTAGAGTGCTGCAGTATTCATCACAGCTACTATAGAGCGCACAGAGCTGTGCCTGGTGCTGCTGCTCCTTGTTAGTACTGATCTGTAGAGTGCTGCAGTATTTATCACAGCTACTGTAGGGCGCACAGAGCTGTGCCTGGTGCTGCTGCTCCTTGTTAGTACTGATCAGTAGAGTGCTGCAGTATTTGTCACAGCTACTGTAGAGTGCACAGAGCTGTGCCTGGTGCTGCTGCTCCTTGTTAGTACTGATCTGTAGAGTGCTGCAGTATTCATCACAACTACTATAGAGTGCACAGAGCTGTGCCTGGTGCTGCTGCTCCTTGTTAGTACTGATTTGTAGAGTGCTGCAGTATTCATCACAGCTACTATAGAGTGCACAGAGCTGTGCCTGGTGCTGCTGCTCCTTGTTAGTACTGATCTGTAGAGTGCTGCAGTATTAATCACAGCTACTATAGAGTGTACAGAGCTGTGCCTGGTGCTGCTGCTCCTTGTTATTACTGATCTGTAGAGTGCTGCAGTATTAATCACAGCTACTATAGAGCGCACAGAGCTGTGCCTGGTGCTGCTGCTCCTTGTTAGGACTGATCTGTAGAGTGCTGCAGAATTAATCACAGCTACTATAGAGTGCACAGAGCTGTGCCTGGTGCTGCTGCTCCTTGTTAGTACTGATCTGTAGAGTGCTGCAGTATTCATCACAGCTACTATAGAGTGCACAGAGCAGTGCCTGGTGCTGCTGCTCCTTGTTAGTACTGATCTGTAGAGTGCTGCAGTATTAATCACAGCTACTATAGAGTGCACAGAGCTGTGCCTGGTGCTGCTGCTCCTTGTTAGTACTGATCTGTAGAGTACTGCAGTATTCATCACAGCTACTATAGAGCGCACAGAGCTGTGTCTGGTGCTGCTGCTCCTTGTTAGGACTGATCTGTAGAGTGCTGCAGTATTAATCACAGCTACTATAGAGTGCACAGAGCTGTGCCTGGTGCTGCTGCTCCTTGTTAGTACTGATCTGTAGAGTGCTGCAGTATTAATCACAGCTACTATAGAGTGCACAGAGCTGTGCCTGGTGCTGCTGCTTCTTGTTAGTACTGATCTGTAGAGTGCTGCAGTATTAATCACAGCTACTATAGAGTGCACAGAGCTGTGCCTGGTGCTGCTGCTCCTTGTTAGTACTGATCTGTAGAGTGCTGCAGTATTAATCACAGCTACTATAGAGCGCACAGAGCTGTGCCTGGTGCTGCTGCTCCTTGTTAGTACTGATCTGTAGAGTACTGCAGTATTCATCACAGCTACTATAGAGTGCACAGAGCTGTGCCTGGTGCTGCTGCTCCTTGTTAGTACTGATCTGTAGAGTGCTGCAGTATTCATCACAGCTACTATAGAGTGCACAGAGCTGTGCCTGGTGCTGCTGCTCCTTGTTAGTACTGATCTGTAGAGTGCTGAAGTATTCATCACAGCTACTATAGAGTGCACAGAGCTGTGCCTGGTGCTGCTGCTCCTTGTTAGTACTGATCTGTAGAGTGCTGCAGTATTCATCACAGCTACTATAGAGTGCACAGAGCTGTGCCTGGTGCTGCTGCTCCTTGTTAGTACTGATCTGTAGAGTGCTGCAGTTTTAATCACAGCTACTATAGAGTGCACAGAGCTGTGCCTGGTGCTGCTGCTCCTTGTTAGTACTGATCTGTAGAGTTCTGCAGTATTCATCACAGCTACTATAGAGTGCACAGAGCTGTGCCTGGTGCTGCTGCTCCTTGTTAGTACTGATCTGTAGAGTGCTGCAGTATTCATCACAGCTACTATAGAGCGCACAGAGCTGTGCCTGGTGCTGCTGCTCCTTGTTAGTACTGATCTGTAGAGTGCTGCAGTATTTATCACAGCTACTGTAGAGCGCACAGAGCTGTGCCTGGTGCTGCTGCTCCTTGTTAGTACTGATCAGTAGAGTGCTGCAGTATTTATCACAGCTACTGTAGAGTGCACAGAGCTGTGACTGGTGCTGCTGCTCCTTGTTAGTACTGATCTGTAGAGTGCTGCAGTATTCATCACAGCTACTATAGAGTGCACAGAGCTGTGCCTGGTGCTGCTGCTTCTTGTTAGTACTGATCTGTAGAGTGCTGCAGTATTAATCACAGCTACTATAGAGTGCACAGAGCTGTGCCTGGTGCTGCTGCTCCTTGTTAGTACTGATCTGTAGAGTGCTGCAGTATTCATCACAGCTACTATAGAGCGCACAGAGCTGTGCCTGGTGCTGCTGCTCCTTGTTAGTACTGATCTGTAGAGTGCTGAAGTATTCATCACAGCTACTATAGAGCGCACAGAGCTGTGCCTGGTGCTGCTGCTCCTTGTTAGTACTGATCTGTAGAGTGCTGCAGTATTCATCACAGCTACTATAGAGTGCACAGAGCTGTGCCTGGTGCTGCTGCTCCTTGTTAGTACTGATCTGTAGAGTGCTGAAGTATTCATCACAGCTACTATAGAGTGCACAGAGCTGTGCCTGGTGCTGCTGCTCCTTGTTAGTACTGATCTGTAGAGTGCTGCAGTATTCATCACAGCTACTATAGAGTGCACAGAGCTGTGCCTGGTGCTGCTGCTCCTTGTTAGTACTGATCTGTAGAGTGCTGCAGTATTAATCACAGCTACTATAGAGTGCACAGAGCTGTGCCTGGTGCTGCTGCTCCTTGTTAGTACTGATCTGTAGAGTTCTGCAGTATTCATCACAGCTACTATAGAGTGCACAGAGCTGTGCCTGGTGCTGCTGTTCCTTGTTAGTACTGATCTGTAGAGTGCTGCAGTATTCATCACAGCTACTATACAGCGCACAGAGCTGTGCCTGGTGCTGCTGCTCCTTGTTAGTACTGATCTGTAGAGTGCTGAAGTATTCATCACAGCTACTATAGAGCGCACAGAGCTGTGCCTGGTGCTGCTGCTCCTTGTTAGTACTGATCTGTAGAGTGCTGCAGTATTCATCACAGCTACTATAGAGTGCACAGAGCTGTGCCCAGTGCTGCTGCTCCTTGTTAGTACTGATCTGTAGAGTGCTGAAGTATTCATCACAGCTACTATAGAGTGCACAGAGCTGTGCCTGGTGCTGCTGCTCCTTGTTAGTACTGATCTGTAGAGTGCTGCAGTATTCATCACAGCTACTATAGAGTGCACAGAGCTGTGCCTGGTGCTGCTGCTCCTTGTTAGTACTGATCTGTAGAGTGCTGCAGTATTAATCACAGCTACTATAGAGTGCACAGAGCTGTGCCTGGTGCTGCTGCTCCTTGTTAGTACTGATCTGTAGAGTTCTGCAGTATTCATCACAGCTACTATAGAGTGCACAGAGGTGTGCCTGGTGCTGCTGCTCCTTGTTAGTACTGATCTGTAGAGTGCTGCAGTATTCATCACAGCTACTATAGAGCGCACAGAGCTGTGCCTGGTGCTGCTGCTCCTTGTTAGTACTGATCTGTAGAGTGCTGCAGTATTTATCACAGCTACTGTAGAGCGCACAGAGCTGTGCCTGGTGCTGCTGCTCCTTGTTAGTACTGATCAGTAGAGTGCTGCAGTATTTATCACAGCTACTGTAGAGTGCACAGAGCTGTGACTGGTGCTGCTGCTCCTTGTTAGTACTGATCTGTAGAGTGCTGCAGTATTCATCACAGCTACTATAGAGTGCACAGAGCTGTGCCTGGTGCTGCTGCTTCTTGTTAGTACTGATCTGTAGAGTGCTGTAGTATTAATCACAGCTACTATAGAGTGCACAGAGCTGTGCCTGGTGCTGCTGCTCCTTGTTAGTACTGATCTGTAGAGTGCTGCAGTATTCATCACAGCTACTATAGAGCGCACAGAGCTGTGCCTGGTGCTGCTGCTCCTTGTTAGTACTGATCTGTAGAGTGCTGAAGTATTCATCACAGCTACTATAGAGCGCACAGAGCTGTGCCTGGTGCTGCTGCTCCTTGTTAGTACTGATCTGTAGAGTGCTGCAGTATTCATCACAGCTACTATAGAGTGCACAGAGCTGTGCCTGGTGCTGCTGCTCCTTGTTAGTACTGATCTGTAGAGTGCTGAAGTATTCATCACAGCTACTATAGAGTGCACAGAGCTGTGCCTGGTGCTGCTGCTCCTTGTTAGTACTGATCTGTAGAGTGCTGCAGTATTCATCACAGCTACTATAGAGTGCACAGAGCTGTGCCTGGTGCTGCTGCTCCTTGTTAGTACTGATCTGTAGAGTGCTGCAGTATTAATCACAGCTACTATAGAGTGCACAGAGCTGTGCCTGGTGCTGCTGCTCCTTGTTAGTACTGATCTGTAGAGTTCTGCAGTATTCATCACAGCTACTATAGAGTGCACAGAGCTGTGCCTGGTGCTGCTGCTCCTTGTTAGTACTGATCTGTAGAGTGCTGCAGTATTCATCACAGCTACTATAGAGCGCACAGAGCTGTGCCTGGTGCTGCTGCTCCTTGTTAGTACTGATCTGTAGAGTGCTGCAGTATTTATCACAGCTACTGTAGGGCGCACAGAGCTGTGCCTGGTGCTGCTGCTCCTTGTTAGTACTGATCAGTAGAGTGCTGCAGTATTTGTCACAGCTACTGTAGAGTGCACAGAGCTGTGCCTGGTGCTGCTGCTCCTTGTTAGTACTGATCTGTAGAGTGCTGCAGTATTCATCACAACTACTATAGAGTGCACAGAGCTGTGCCTGGTGCTGCTGCTCCTTGTTAGTACTGATTTGTAGAGTGCTGCAGTATTCATCACAGCTACTATAGAGTGCACAGAGCTGTGCCTGGTGCTGCTGCTCCTTGTTAGTACTGATCTGTAGAGTGCTGCAGTATTAATCACAGCTACTATAGAGTGTACAGAGCTGTGCCTGGTGCTGCTGCTCCTTGTTATTACTGATCTGTAGAGTGCTGCAGTATTAATCACAGCTACTATAGAGCGCACAGAGCTGTGCCTGGTGCTGCTGCTCCTTGTTAGGACTGATCTGTAGAGTGCTGCAGAATTAATCACAGCTACTATAGAGTGCACAGAGCTGTGCCTGGTGCTGCTGCTCCTTGTTAGTACTGATCTGTAGAGTGCTGCAGTATTCATCACAGCTACTATAGAGTGCACAGAGCAGTGCCTGGTGCTGCTGCTCCTTGTTAGTACTGATCTGTAGAGTGCTGCAGTATTAATCACAGCTACTATAGAGTGCACAGAGCTGTGCCTGGTGCTGCTGCTCCTTGTTAGTACTGATCTGTAGAGTACTGCAGTATTCATCACAGCTACTATAGAGCGCACAGAGCTGTGTCTGGTGCTGCTGCTCCTTGTTAGGACTGATCTGTAGAGTGCTGCAGTATTAATCACAGCTACTATAGAGTGCACAGAGCTGTGCCTGGTGCTGCTGCTCCTTGTTAGTACTGATCTGTAGAGTGCTGCAGTATTAATCACAGCTACTATAGAGTGCACAGAGCTGTGCCTGGTGCTGCTGCTCCTTGTTAGTACTGATCTGTAGAGTGCTGCAGTATTCATCACAGCTACTATAGAGCGCACAGAGCTGTGCCTGGTGCTGCTGCTCCTTGTTAGTACTGATCTGTAGAGTGCTGAAGTATTCATCACAGCTACTATAGAGCGCACAGAGCTGTGCCTGGTGCTGCTGCTCCTTGTTAGTACTGATCTGTAGAGTGCTGCAGTATTCATCACAGCTACTATAGAGTGCACAGAGCTGTGCCTGGTGCTGCTGCTCCTTGTTATTACTGATCTGTAGAGTGCTGCAGTATTAATCACAGCTACTATAGAGCGCACAGAGCTGTGCCTGGTGCTGCTGCTCCTTGTTAGGACTGATCTGTAGAGTGCTGCAGAATTAATCACAGCTACTATAGAGTGCACAGAGCTGTGCCTGGTGCTGCTGCTCCTTGTTAGTACTGATCTGTAGAGTGCTGCAGTATTCATCACAGCTACTATAGAGTGCACAGAGCAGTGCCTGGTGCTGCTGCTCCTTGTTAGTACTGATCTGTAGAGTGCTGCAGTATTAATCACAGCTACTATAGAGTGCACAGAGCTGTGCCTGGTGCTGCTGCTCCTTGTTAGTACTGATCTGTAGAGTACTGCAGTATTCATCACAGCTACTATAGAGCGCACAGAGCTGTGTCTGGTGCTGCTGCTCCTTGTTAGGACTGATCTGTAGAGTGCTGCAGTATTAATCACAGCTACTATAGAGTGCACAGAGCTGTGCCTGGTGCTGCTGCTCCTTGTTAGTACTGATCTGTAGAGTGCTGCAGTATTAATCACAGCTACTATAGAGTGCACAGAGCTGTGCCTGGTGCTGCTGCTCCTTGTTAGTACTGATCTGTAGAGTGCTGCAGTATTCATCACAGCTACTATAGAGCGCACAGAGCTGTGCCTGGTGCTGCTGCTCCTTGTTAGTACTGATCTGTAGAGTGCTGAAGTATTCATCACAGCTACTATAGAGCGCACAGAGCTGTGCCTGGTGCTGCTGCTCCTTGTTAGTACTGATCTGTAGAGTGCTGCAGTATTCATCACAGCTACTATAGAGTGCACAGAGCTGTGCCTGGTGCTGCTGCTCCTTGTTAGTACTGATCTGTAGAGTGCTGAAGTATTCATCACAGCTACTATAGAGTGCACAGAGCTGTGCCTGGTGCTGCTGCTCCTTGTTAGTACTGATCTGTAGAGTGCTGCAGTATTCATCACAGCTACTATAGAGTGCACAGAGCTGTGCCTGGTGCTGCTGCTCCTTGTTAGTACTGATCTGTAGAGTGCTGCAGTATTAATCACAGCTACTATAGAGTGCACAGAGCTGTGCCTGGTGCTGCTGCTCCTTGTTAGTACTGATCTGTAGAGTTCTGCAGTATTCATCACAGCTACTATAGAGTGCACAGAGCTGTGCCTGGTGCTGCTGTTCCTTGTTAGTACTGATCTGTAGAGTGCTGCAGTATTCATCACAGCTACTATACAGCGCACAGAGCTGTGCCTGGTGCTGCTGCTCCTTGTTAGTACTGATCTGTAGAGTGCTGAAGTATTCATCACAGCTACTATAGAGCGCACAGAGCTGTGCCTGGTGCTGCTGCTCCTTGTTAGTACTGATCTGTAGAGTGCTGCAGTATTCATCACAGCTACTATAGAGTGCACAGAGCTGTGCCCAGTGCTGCTGCTCCTTGTTAGTACTGATCTGTAGAGTGCTGAAGTATTCATCACAGCTACTATAGAGTGCACAGAGCTGTGCCTGGTGCTGCTGCTCCTTGTTAGTACTGATCTGTAGAGTGCTGCAGTATTCATCACAGCTACTATAGAGTGCACAGAGCTGTGCCTGGTGCTGCTGCTCCTTGTTAGTACTGATCTGTAGAGTGCTGCAGTATTAATCACAGCTACTATAGAGTGCACAGAGCTGTGCCTGGTGCTGCTGCTCCTTGTTAGTACTGATCTGTAGAGTTCTGCAGTATTCATCACAGCTACTATAGAGTGCACAGAGGTGTGCCTGGTGCTGCTGCTCCTTGTTAGTACTGATCTGTAGAGTGCTGCAGTATTCATCACAGCTACTATAGAGCGCACAGAGCTGTGCCTGGTGCTGCTGCTCCTTGTTAGTACTGATCTGTAGAGTGCTGCAGTATTTATCACAGCTACTGTAGAGCGCACAGAGCTGTGCCTGGTGCTGCTGCTCCTTGTTAGTACTGATCAGTAGAGTGCTGCAGTATTTATCACAGCTACTGTAGAGTGCACAGAGCTGTGACTGGTGCTGCTGCTCCTTGTTAGTACTGATCTGTAGAGTGCTGCAGTATTCATCACAGCTACTATAGAGTGCACAGAGCTGTGCCTGGTGCTGCTGCTTCTTGTTAGTACTGATCTGTAGAGTGCTGTAGTATTAATCACAGCTACTATAGAGTGCACAGAGCTGTGCCTGGTGCTGCTGCTCCTTGTTAGTACTGATCTGTAGAGTGCTGCAGTATTCATCACAGCTACTATAGAGCGCACAGAGCTGTGCCTGGTGCTGCTGCTCCTTGTTAGTACTGATCTGTAGAGTGCTGAAGTATTCATCACAGCTACTATAGAGCGCACAGAGCTGTGCCTGGTGCTGCTGCTCCTTGTTAGTACTGATCTGTAGAGTGCTGCAGTATTCATCACAGCTACTATAGAGTGCACAGAGCTGTGCCTGGTGCTGCTGCTCCTTGTTAGTACTGATCTGTAGAGTGCTGAAGTATTCATCACAGCTACTATAGAGTGCACAGAGCTGTGCCTGGTGCTGCTGCTCCTTGTTAGTACTGATCTGTAGAGTGCTGCAGTATTCATCACAGCTACTATAGAGTGCACAGAGCTGTGCCTGGTGCTGCTGCTCCTTGTTAGTACTGATCTGTAGAGTGCTGCAGTATTAATCACAGCTACTATAGAGTGCACAGAGCTGTGCCTGGTGCTGCTGCTCCTTGTTAGTACTGATCTGTAGAGTTCTGCAGTATTCATCACAGCTACTATAGAGTGCACAGAGCTGTGCCTGGTGCTGCTGCTCCTTGTTAGTACTGATCTGTAGAGTGCTGCAGTATTCATCACAGCTACTATAGAGCGCACAGAGCTGTGCCTGGTGCTGCTGCTCCTTGTTAGTACTGATCTGTAGAGTGCTGCAGTATTTATCACAGCTACTGTAGGGCGCACAGAGCTGTGCCTGGTGCTGCTGCTCCTTGTTAGTACTGATCAGTAGAGTGCTGCAGTATTTGTCACAGCTACTGTAGAGTGCACAGAGCTGTGCCTGGTGCTGCTGCTCCTTGTTAGTACTGATCTGTAGAGTGCTGCAGTATTCATCACAACTACTATAGAGTGCACAGAGCTGTGCCTGGTGCTGCTGCTCCTTGTTAGTACTGATTTGTAGAGTGCTGCAGTATTCATCACAGCTACTATAGAGTGCACAGAGCTGTGCCTGGTGCTGCTGCTCCTTGTTAGTACTGATCTGTAGAGTGCTGCAGTATTAATCACAGCTACTATAGAGTGTACAGAGCTGTGCCTGGTGCTGCTGCTCCTTGTTATTACTGATCTGTAGAGTGCTGCAGTATTAATCACAGCTACTATAGAGCGCACAGAGCTGTGCCTGGTGCTGCTGCTCCTTGTTAGGACTGATCTGTAGAGTGCTGCAGAATTAATCACAGCTACTATAGAGTGCACAGAGCTGTGCCTGGTGCTGCTGCTCCTTGTTAGTACTGATCTGTAGAGTGCTGCAGTATTCATCACAGCTACTATAGAGTGCACAGAGCAGTGCCTGGTGCTGCTGCTCCTTGTTAGTACTGATCTGTAGAGTGCTGCAGTATTAATCACAGCTACTATAGAGTGCACAGAGCTGTGCCTGGTGCTGCTGCTCCTTGTTAGTACTGATCTGTAGAGTACTGCAGTATTCATCACAGCTACTATAGAGCGCACAGAGCTGTGTCTGGTGCTGCTGCTCCTTGTTAGGACTGATCTGTAGAGTGCTGCAGTATTAATCACAGCTACTATAGAGTGCACAGAGCTGTGCCTGGTGCTGCTGCTCCTTGTTAGTACTGATCTGTAGAGTGCTGCAGTATTAATCACAGCTACTATAGAGTGCACAGAGCTGTGCCTGGTGCTGCTGCTCCTTATTAGTACTGATCTGTAGAGTGCTGCAGTATTCATCACAGCTACTATAGAGCGCACAGAGCTGTGCCTGGTGCTGCTGCTCCTTGTTAGTACTGATCTGTAGAGTGCTGCAGTATTAATCACAGTTACTATAGAGTGCACAGAGCTGTGCCTGGTGCTGCTGCTCCTTGTTAGTACTGATCTGTAGAGTGCTGCAGTATTAATCACAGCTACTATAGAGCGCACAGAGCTGTGCCTGGTGCTGCTGCTCCTTGTTAGGACTGATCTGTAGAGTGCTGCAGTATTAATCACAGCTACTATAGAGTGCACAGAGCTGTGCCTGGTGCTGCTGCTCCTTGTTAGTACTGATCTGCAGAGTACTGCAGTATTCATCACAGCTACTATAGAGCGCACAGAGCTGTGCCTGGTGCTGCTGCTTCTTGTTAGTACTGATCTGTAGAGTGCTGCAGTATGAATCACAGCTACTATAGAGCGCACAGAGCTGTGCCTGGTGCTGCTGCTTCTTGTTAGTACTGATCTGTAGAATGCTGCAGTATTCATCACAGCTACTATAGAGTGCACACAGCTGTGCCTGGTGCTGCTGCTCCTTGTTAGTACTGATCTGTAGAGTGCTGCAGTATTCATCACAGCTACTATAGAGCGCACAGAGCTGTGCCTGGTGCTGCTGCTCCTTGTTAGTACTGATCTGTAGAGTGCTGCAGTATTCATCACAGCTACTATAGAGCGCACAGAGCTGTGCCTGGTGCTGCTGCTCCTTGTTAGTACTGATCTCTAGAGTGCTGCAGTATTCATCACAGCTACTATAGAGTGCACAGAGCTGTGCCTGGTGCTGCTGCTCCTTGTTAGTACTGATCTGTAGAGTGCTGCAGTATTCATCACAGCTACTATAGAGTGCACAGAGCTGTGCCTGGTGCTGCTGCTCCTTGTTAGGACTGATCTGTAGAGTGCTGCAGTATTCATCACAGCTACTATAGAGTGCACAGAGCTGTGCCTGGTGCTGCTGCTCCTTGTTAGTACTGATCTCTAGAGTGCTGCAGTATTCATCACAGCTACTATAGAGTGCACAGAGCTGTGCCTGGTGCTGCTGCTCCTTGTTAGTACTGATCTCTAGAGTGCTGCAGTATTCATCACAGCTACTATAGAGTGCACAGACCAGTGCCTGGTGCTGCTGCTCCTTGTTAGTACTGATCTGTAGAGTGCTGCAGTATTCATCACAGCTACTATAGAGTGCACAGAGCTGTGCCTGGTGCTGCTCCTTCTTGTTAGTACTGATCTGTAGAGTGCTGCAGTATTAATCACAGCTACTATAGAGTGCACAGAGCTGTGCCTGGTGCTGCTGCTCCTTGTTAGTACTGATCTGTAGAGTGCTGCAGTATTCATCACAGCTACTATACAGCGCAAAGAGCTGTGCCTGGTGCTGCTGCTCCTTGTTAGTACTGATCTGTAGAGTGCTGAAGTATTCATCACAGCTACTATAGAGCGCACAGAGCTGTGCCTGGTGCTGCTGCTCCTTGTTAGTACTGATCTGTAGAGTGCTGCAGTATTCATCACAGATACTATAGAGTGCACAGAGCTGTGCCTGGTGCTGCTGCTCCTTGTTAGTACTGATCTGTAGAGTGCTGAAGTATTCATCACAGCTACTATAGAGTGCACAGAGCTGTGCCTGGTGCTGCTGCTCCTTGTTAGTACTGATCTGTAGAGTGCTGCAGTATTCATCACAGCTACTATAGAGTGCACAGAGCTGTGCCTGGTGCTGCTGCTCCTTGTTAGTACTGATCTGTAGAGTGCTGCAGTATTAATCACAGCTACTATAGAGTGCACAGAGCTGTGCCTGGTGCTGCTGCTCCTTGTTAGTACTGATCTGTAGAGTTCTGCAGTATTCATCACAGCTACTATAGAGTGCACAGAGCTGTGCCTGGTGCTGCTGCTCCTTGTTAGTACTGATCTGTAGAGTGCTGCAGTATTCATCACAGCTACTATAGAGCGCACAGAGCTGTGCCTGGTGCTGCTGCTCCTTGTTAGTACTGATCTGTAGAGTGCTGCAGTATTTATCACAGCTACTGTAGAGCGCACAGAGCTGTGCCTGGTGCTGCTGCTCCTTGTTAGTACTGATCAGTAGAGTGCTGCAGTATTTATCACAGCTACTGTAGAGTGCACAGAGCTGTGACTGGTGCTGCTGCTCCTTGTTAGTACTGATCTGTAGAGTGCTGCAGTATTCATCACAGCTACTATAGAGTGCACAGAGCTGTGCCTGGTGCTGCTGCTTCTTGTTAGTACTGATCTGTAGAGTGCTGCAGTATTAATCACAGCTACTATAGAGTGCACAGAGCTGTGCCTGGTGCTGCTGCTCCTTGTTAGTACTGATCTGTAGAGTGCTGCAGTATTCATCACAGCTACTATAGAGTGCACAGAGCTGTGCCTGGTGCTGCTGCTCCTTGTTAGTACTGATCTGTAGAGTGCTGAAGTATTCATCACAGCTACTATAGAGTGCACAGAGCTGTGCCTGGTGCTGCTGCTCCTTGTTAGTACTGATCTGTAGAGTGCTGCAGTATTCATCACAGCTACTATAGAGTGCACAGAGCTGTGCCTGGTGCTGCTGCTCCTTGTTAGTACTGATCTGTAGAGTGCTGCAGTATTAATCACAGCTACTATAGAGTGCACAGAGCTGTGCCTGGTGCTGCTGCTCCTTGTTAGTACTGATCTGTAGAGTTCTGCAGTATTCATCACAGCTACTATAGAGTGCACAGAGCTGTGCCTGGTGCTGCTGCTCCTTGTTAGTACTGATCTGTAGAGTGCTGCAGTATTCATCACAGCTACTATAGAGCGCACAGAGCTGTGCCTGGTGCTGCTGCTCCTTGTTAGTACTGATCTGTAGAGTGCTGCAGTATTTATCACAGCTACTGTAGGGCGCACAGAGCTGTGCCTTGTGCTGCTGCTCCTTGTTAGTACTGATCAGTAGAGTGCTGCAGTATTTATCACAGCTACTGTAGAGTGCACAGAGCTGTGACTGGTGCTGCTGCTCCTTGTTAGTACTGATCTGTAGAGTGCTGCAGTATTCATCACAGCTACTATAGAGTGCACAGAGCTGTGCCTGGTGCTGCTGCTCCTTGTTAGGACTGATCTGTAGAGTGCTGCAGTATTCATCACAGCTACTATAGAGTGCACTGAGCTGTGCCTGGTGCTGCTGCTCCTTGTTAGTACTGATCTGTAGAGTGCTGCAGTATTAATCACAGCTAGTATAGAGTGCACAGAGCTGTGCCTGGTGCTGCTGCTCCTTGATAGTACTGATCTGTAGAGTGCTGGAGTATTTATCACAGCTACTATAGAGCGCACAGAGCTGTGCCTGGTGCTGCTGCTCCTTGTTAGTACTGATCTGTAGAGTGCTGGAATATTTATCACAGCTACTATAGAGCGCACAGAGCTGTGCCTGGTGCTGCTGCTCCTTGTTAGTACTGACCTGTAGAGTGCTGCAGTATTCATCACATCTTCTATAGAGTGCACAGAGCTGTGCCTGGTGCTGCTGCTCCTTGTTAGTACTGATCTGTAGAGTGCTGCAGTATTCATCACAGCTACTATAGAGTGCACAGAGCTGTGCCTGGTGCTGCTGCTCCTTGTTAGTACTGATCTGTAGAGTGCTGAAGTATTCATCACAGCTACTATAGAGTGCACAGAGCTGTGCCTGGTGCTGCTGCTCCTTGTTAGTACTGATCTGTAGAGTGCTGCAGTATTCATCACAGCTACTATAGAGTGGACAGAGCTGTGCCTGGTGCTGCTGCTCCTTGTTAGTACTGATCTGTAGAGTGCTGCAGTATTAATCACAGCTACTATAGAGTGCACAGAGCTGTGCCTGGTGCTGCTGCTCCTTGTTAGTACTGATCTGTAGAGTTCTGCAGTATTCATCACAGCTACTATAGAGTGCACAGAGCTGTGCCTGGTGCTGCTGCTCCTTGTTAGTACTGATCTGTAGAGTGCTGCTGTATTCATCACAGCTACTATAGAGCGCACAGAGCTGTGCCTGGTGCTGCTGCTCCTTGTTAGTACTGATCTGTAGAGTGCTGCAGTATTTATCACAGCTACTGTAGAGCGCACAGAGCTGTGCCTGGTGCTGCTGCTCCTTGTTAGTACTGATCAGTAGAGTGCTGCAGTATTTATCACAGCTACTGTAGAGTGCACAGAGCTGTGACTGGTGCTGCTGCTCCTTGTTAGTACTGATCTGTAGAGTGCTGCAGTATTCATCACAGCTACTATAGAGTGCACAGAGCTGTGCCTGGTGCTGCTGCTTCTTGTTAGTACTGATCTGTAGAGTGCTGCAGTATTAATCACAGCTACTATAGAGTGCACAGAGCTGTGCCTGGTGCTGCTGCTCCTTGTTAGTACTGATCTGTAGAGTGCTGCAGTATTCATCACAGCTACTATAGAGCGCACAGAGCTGTGCCTGGTGCTGCTGCTCCTTGTTAGTACTGATCTGTAGAGTGCTGAAGTATTCATCACAGCTACTATAGAGCGCACAGAGCTGTGCCTGGTGCTGCTGCTCCTTGTTAGTACTGATCTGTAGAGTGCTGCAGTATTCATCACAGCTACTATAGAGTGCACAGAGCTGTGCCTGGTGCTGCTGCTCCTTGTTAGTACTGATCTGTAGAGTGCTGAAGTATTCATCACAGCTACTATAGAGTGCACAGAGCTGTGCCTGGTGCTGCTGCTCCTTGTTAGTACTGATCTGTAGAGTGCTGCAGTATTCATCACAGCTACTATAGAGTGCACAGAGCTGTGCCTGGTGCTGCTGCTCCTTGTTAGTACTGATCTGTAGAGTGCTGCAGTATTAATCACAGCTACTATAGAGTGCACAGAGCTGTGCCTGGTGCTGCTGCTCCTTGATAGTACTGATCTGTAGAGTGCTGGAATATTTATCACAGCTACTATAGAGCGCACAGAGCTGTGCCTGGTGCTGCTGCTCCTTGTTAGTACTGACCTGTAGAGTGCTGCAGTATTCATCACATCTACTATAGAGTGCACAGAGCTGTGCCTGGTGCTGCTGCTCCTTGTTAGTACTGATCTGTAGAGTGCTGCAGTATTCATCACAGCTACTATAGAGTGCACAGAGCTGTGCCTGGTGCTGCTGCTCCTTGTTAGTACTGATCTGTAGAGTGCTGAAGTATTCATCACAGCTACTATAGAGTGCACAGAGCTGTGCCTGGTGCTGCTGCTCCTTGTTAGTACTGATCTGTAGAGTGCTGCAGTATTCATCACAGCTACTATAGAGTGGACAGAGCTGTGCCTGGTGCTGCTGCTCCTTGTTAGTACTGATCTGTAGAGTGCTGCAGTATTAATCACAGCTACTATAGAGTGCACAGAGCTGTGCCTGGTGCTGCTGCTCCTTGTTAGTACTGATCTGTAGAGTTCTGCAGTATTCATCACAGCTACTATAGAGTGCACAGAGCTGTGCCTGGTGCTGCTGCTCCTTGTTAGTACTGATCTGTAGAGTGCTGCTGTATTCATCACAGCTACTATAGAGCGCACAGAGCTGTGCCTGGTGCTGCTGCTCCTTGTTAGTACTGATCTGTAGAGTGCTGCAGTATTTATCACAGCTACTGTAGAGCGCACAGAGCTGTGCCTGGTGCTGCTGCTCCTTGTTAGTACTGATCAGTAGAGTGCTGCAGTATTTATCACAGCTACTGTAGAGTGCACAGAGCTGTGACTGGTGCTGCTGCTCCTTGTTAGTACTGATCTGTAGAGTGCTGCAGTATTCATCACAGCTACTATAGAGTGCACAGAGCTGTGCCTGGTGCTGCTGCTTCTTGTTAGTACTGATCTGTAGAGTGCTGCAGTATTAATCACAGCTACTATAGAGTGCACAGAGCTGTGCCTGGTGCTGCTGCTCCTTGTTAGTACTGATCTGTAGAGTGCTGCAGTATTCATCACAGCTACTATAGAGCGCACAGAGCTGTGCCTGGTGCTGCTGCTCCTTGTTAGTACTGATCTGTAGAGTGCTGAAGTATTCATCACAGCTAATATAGAGCGCACAGAGCTGTGCCTGGTGCTGCTGCTCCTTGTTAGTACTGATCTGTAGAGTGCTGCAGTATTCATCACAGCTACTATAGAGTGCACAGAGCTGTGCCTGGTGCTGCTGCTCCTTGTTAGTACTGATCTGTAGAGTGCTGAAGTATTCATCACAGCTACTATAGAGTGCACAGAGCTGTGCCTGGTGCTGCTGCTCCTTGTTAGTACTGATCTGTAGAGTGCTGCAGTATTCATCACAGCTACTATAGAGTGCACAGAGCTGTGCCTGGTGCTGCTGCTCCTTGTTAGTACTGATCTGTAGAGTGCTGCAGTATTAATCACAGCTACTATAGAGTGCACAGAGCTGTGCCTGGTGCTGCTGCTCCTTGTTAGTACTGATCTGTAGAGTTCTGCAGTATTCATCACAGCTACTATAGAGTGCACAGAGCTGTGCCTGGTGCTGCTGCTCCTTGTTAGTACTGATCTGTAGAGTGCTGCAGTATTCATCACAGCTACTATAGAGCGCACAGAGCTGTGCCTGGTGCTGCTGCTCCTTGTTAGTACTGATCTGTAGAGTGCTGCAGTATTTATCACAGCTACTGTAGGGCGCACAGAGCTGTGCCTGGTGCTGCTGCTCCTTGTTAGTACTGATCAGTAGAGTGCTGCAGTATTTATCACAGCTACTGTAGAGTGCACAGAGCTGTGACTGGTGCTGCTGCTCCTTGTTAGTACTGATCTGTAGAGTGCTGCAGTATTCATCACAGCTACTATAGAGTGCACAGAGCTGTGCCTGGTGCTGCTGCTCCTTGTTAGGACTGATCTGTAGAGTGCTGCAGTATTCATCACAGCTACTGTAGAGTGCACAGAGCTGTGCCTGGTGCTGCTGCTCCTTGTTAGTACTGATCTTTAGAGTGCTGCAGTATTCATCACAGCTACTATAGAGTGCACAGAGCTGTGCCTGGTGCTACTGCTCCTTGTTAGTACTGATCTGTAGAGTGCTGCAGTATTTGTCACAACTACTGTAGAGTGCACAGAGCTGTGCCTGGTGCTGCTGCTCCTTGTTAGTACTGATCTGTAGAGTGCTGCAGTATTCATCACAGCTACTATAGAGTGCACAGAGCTGTGCCTGGTGCTGCTGCTCCTTGTTAGTACTGATCTGTAGAGTGCTGCAGTATTCATCACAGCTACTATAGAGTGCACTGAGCTGTGCCTGGTGCTGCTGCTCCTTGTTAGTACTGATCTGTAGAGTGCTGCAGTATTAATCACAGCTAGTATAGAGTGCACAGAGCTGTGCCTGGTGCTGCTGCTCCTTGTTAGGACTGATCTGTAGAGTGCTGCAGTATTCATCACAGCTACTACAGAACGCACAGAGCTGTGCCTGGTGCTGCTGCTCCTTGTTGGTACTGATCTGTAGAGTTCTGCAGTATTCATCACAGCTACTATAGAGTGCACAGAGCTGTGCCTGGTGCTGCTGCTCCTTGATAGTACTGATCTGTAGAGTGCTGGAGTATTTATCACAGCTACTATAGAGCGCACAGAGCTGTGCCTGGTGCTGCTGCTCCTTGTTAGTACTGATCTGTAGAGTGCTGGAATATTTATCACAGCTACTATAGAGCGCACAGAGCTGTGCCTGGTGCTGCTGCTCCTTGTTAGTACTGACCTGTAGAGTGCTGCAGTATTCATCACATCTACTATAGAGTGCACAGAGCTGTGCCTGGTGCTGCTGCTCCTTGTTAGTACTGATCTGTAGAGTGCTGCAGTATTCATCACAGCTACTATAGAGTGCACAGAGCTGTGCCTGGTGCTGCTGCTCCTTGTTAGTACTGACCTGTAGAGTGCTGCAGTATTCATCACAGCTACTATAGAGTGCACAGAGCTGTGCCTGGTGCTGCTGCTCCTTGTTATTACTGATATGTAGAGTGCTGCAGTATTCATCACAGCTACTATAGAGTGCACAGAGCTGTGCCTGGTGCTGCTGCTCCTTGTTAGTACTGATCTGTAGAGTTCTGCAGTATTCATTACAGCTACTATAGAGCGCACAGAGCTGTGCCTGGTGCTGCTGCTCCTTGTTAGGACTGATCTGTAGAGTGCTGCAGTATTCATTACAGCTACTATAGAGTGCACAGAGCAGTGCCTGGTGCTGCTGATCCTTGTTAGGACTGATCTGTAGAGTGCTGCAGTATTCATCACAGCTTCTACAGAGTGCACAGAGCTGTGCCTGGTGCTGCTGCTCCTTGTTAGGACTGATCTGTAGAGTGCTGCAGTATTCATCACAGCTACTATAGAGGGCACAGAGCTGTGCCTGGTGCTGCTGCTCCTTGTTAGGACTGATCTGTAGAGTGCTGCAGTATTTGTCACAGCTACTACAGAATGCACAGAGCTGTGCCTGGTGCTGCTGCTCCTTGTTAGGACTGATCTGTAGAGTGCTGCAGTATTCATCACACTACTGTAGAGTGCACAGAGCTGTGCCTGGTGCTGCTGCTCCTTGTTAGTACTGATCTGAGAGTGTTGCAGTATTCATCACAGCTACTATAGAGTGCACAGAGCTGTGCCTGGTGCTGCTGCTCCTTGTTAGTACTGATCTGTAGAGTGCTGCAGTATTCATTACAGCTACTATAGAGTGTACAGAGCTGTGCCTGGTGCTGCTGCTCCTTGTTAGTACTATCTGTAGAGTGCTGCAGTACTCATCACAGCTACTATAGAGCGCACAGAGCTGTGCCTGGTGCTGCTGCTCCTTGTTAGGACTGATCTGTAGAGTGCTGCAGTATTCATCACAGCTACTGTAGAGTGCACAGAGCTGTGCCTGGTGCTGCTGCTCCTTGTTAGGACTGATCTGTAGAGTGCTGCAGTATTCATCACAGCTACTATAGCGCGCACAGAGCTGTGCCTGGTGCTGCTGCTCCTTGTTCGGACTGATCTGTAGAGTGCTGCAGTATTCATCACAGCTACTATAGAGCGCACAGAGCTGTGCCTGGTGCTGCTGCTCCTTGTCAGGACTGATGTGTAGAGTGCTGCAGTATTCTTCACAGCTACTATAGAGCGCACAGAGCTGTGCCTGGTGCTGCTGCTCCTTGTTAGGTCTGATCTGTAGAGTGCTGCAGTATTCATCACAGCTACTATAGAGTGCACAGAGCTGTGCCTGGTGCTGCTGCTCCTTGTTAGTACTGACCTGTAGAGTGCTGCAGTATTCATCACAGCTAATATAGAGCGCACAGAGCTGTGCCTGGTGCTGCTGCTCCTTGTTAGGACTGATCTGAGAGTGCTGCAGTATTCATCACAGCTACTATAGAGTGCACAGAGCAGTGCCTGGTGCTGCTGCTCCTTGTTAGGACTGATCTGTAGAGTGCTGCAGTATTCATCACAGCTACTATAGAGTGCACAGAGCTGTGCCTGGTCCTGCTGCTCCTTGTTAGGACTGATCTGTAGAGTGCTGCAGTATTCATCACAGCTACTATAGAGCGCACAGAGCTGTGCCTGGTGCTGCTGCTCCTTGTTAGGACTGATGTGTAGAGTGCTGCAGTATTCATCACAGCTACTATAGAGCGCACAGAGCTTTGCCTGGTGCTGCTGCTCCTTGTTAGTACTGATCTGAGAGTGCTACAGTATTCATCACAGCTACTATAGAGTGCACAGAGCTGTGCCTGGTGCTGCTGCTCCTTGTTCGGACTGATCTGTAGAGTGCTGCAGTATTCATCACAGCTACTATAGAGCGCACAGAGCTGTGCCTGGTGCTGCTGCTCCTTGTTAGGACTGATCTGAGAGTGCTGCATTATTCATCACAGCTACTATAGAGTGTGCAGAGCTGTGCCTGGTGCTGCTGCTCCTTGTTAGTACTGATCTGTAGAGTGCTGCAGTATTCATCACAGATACTATAGAGTGCACAGAGCTGTGCCTGGTGCTGCTGCTCCTTGTTAGTACTGATCTGTAGAGTGCTGCAGTATTCATCACAGCTACTATAGAGTGCACAGAGCTGTGTCTGGTGCTGCTGCTCCTTGTCAGGACTGATCTGTAGAGTGCTGAGGTATTCATCACAGCTACTATAGAGTGCACAGAGCTGTGCCTGGTGCTGCTGCTCCTTGTTAGTACTGATCTGTAGAGTGCTGCAGTATTAATCACAGTTACTATAGAGTGCACTGAGCTGTGCCTGGTGCTGCTGCTCCTTGTCAGGACTGATCTGTAGAGTGCTGAATTATTCATCACAGCTACTATAGAGTGCACAGAGCTGTGCTTGGTGCTGCTGCTCCTTGTTAGGACTGATCTGAGAGTGCTGCAGTATTCATCACAGCTACTATAGAGTGCACAGAGCTGTGCCTGGTGCTGCTGCTCCTTGTTAGGACTGATCTGTAGAGTGCTGCAGTATTCATCACAGCTACTATAGAGTGCACAGAGCTGTGCCTGGTCCTGCTGCTCCTTGTTAGGACTGATCTGTAGAGTGCTGCAGTATTCATCACAGCTACTATAGAGCGCACAGAGCTGTGCCTGGTGCTGCTGCTCCTTGTTAGTACTGACCTGTAGAGTGCTGCAGTATTCATCACAGCTAATATAGAGCGCACAGAACTGTGCCTGGTGCTGCTGCTCCTTGTTAGGACTGATCTGAGAGTGCTGCAGTATTCATCACAGCTACTATAGAGTGCACAGAGCAGTGCCTGATGCTGCTGCTCCTTGTTAGGACTGATCTGTAGAGTGCTGCAGTATTCATCACAGCTACTATAGAGTGCACAGAGCTGTGCCTGGTCCTGCTGCTCCTTGTTAGGACTGATCTGTAGAGTGCTGCAGTATTCATCACAGCTACTATAGAGCGCACAGAGCTGTGCCTGGTGCTGCTGCTCCTTGTTAGGACTGATCTGTAGAGTGCTGAAGTATTCATCACAGCTACTATAGAGTGCACAGAGCTGTGCCTGGTGCTGCTGCTCCTTGTTAGTACTGATCTGTAGAGTGCTGCAGTATTCATCACAGCTACTATAGAGCGCACAGAGCTTTGCCTGTTGCTGCTGCTCCTTGTTAGTACTGATCTGAGAGTGCTACAGTATTCATCACAGCTACTATAGAGTGCACAGAGCTGTGCCTGGTGCTGCTGCTCCTTGTTCGGACTGATCTGTAGAGTGCTGCAGTATTCATCACAGCTACTATAGAGCGCACAGAGCTGTGCCTGGTGCTGCTGCTCCTTGTTAGGACTGATCTGAGAGTGCTGCATTATTCATCACAGCTACTATAGAGTGTGCAGAGCTGTGCCTGGTGCTGCTGCTCCTTGTTAGTACTGAGCTGTAGAGTGCTGCAGTATTCATCATAGATACTATAGAGTGCACAGAGCTGTGCCTGGTGCTGCTGCTCCTTGTTAGTACTGATCTGTAGAGTGCTGCAGTATTCATCACAGCTACTATAGAGTGCACAGAGCTGTGCCTGGTGCTGCTGCTCCTTGTTAGTACTGATCTGTAGAGTGCTGAAGTATTCATCACAGCTACTATAGAGTGCACAGAGCTGTGCCTGGTGCTGCTGCTCCTTGTCAGTACTGATCTGTAGAGTGCTGCAGTATTCATCACAGCTACTATAGAGTGCACAGAGCTGTGCCTGGTGCTGCTGCTCCTTGTCAGTACTGATCTGTAGAGTGCTGCAGTATTCATCACAGCTACTATAGAGTGCACAGAGCTGTGCCTGGTGCTGCTGCTCCTTGTCAGTACTGATCTGTAGAGTGCTGCAGTATTCATCACAGCTACTATAGAGTGCACAGAGCTGTGCCTGGTGCTGCTGCTCCTTGTTAGGACTGATCTGTAGAGTGCTGCAGTATTCATCACAGCTACTATAGAGCGCACAGAGCTGTGCCTGGTGCTGCTGCTCCTTGTTCGGACTGATCTGTAGAGTGCTGCAGTATTCATCACAGCTACTATAGAGCGCACAGAGCTGTGCCTGGTGCTGCTGCTCCTTGTTCGGACTGATCTGTAGAGTGCTGCAGTATTCATCACAGCTATTATAGAGCGCACAGAGCTGTGCCTGGTGCTGCTGCTCCTTGTTAGGTCTGATCTGTAGAGTGCTGCAGTATTCATCACAGCTACTATAGAGTGCACAGAGCTGTGCCTGGTGCTGCTGCTCCTTGTTAGTGCTGACCTGTAGAGTGCTGCAGTATTCATCACAGCTACTAAAGAGTGCACAGAGCTGTGCCTGGTGCTGCTGCTCCTTCTTAGGACTGATCTGAGAGTGCTGCAGCATTCATCACAGCTACTATAGAGTGCACAGAGCTGTGCCTGGTGCTGCTGCTCCTTGTTAGGACTGATCTGTAGAGTGCTGCAGTATTAATCACAGCTACTATAGAGTGCACAGAGGTGTGCCTGGTGCTGCTGCTCCTTGTTAGGACTGATCTGAGAGTGCTGCAGTATTCATCACAGCTACTATAGAGTGCACAGAGCTGTGCCTGGTCCTGCTGCTCCTTGTTAGGACTGATCAGTAGAGTGCTGCAGTATTCATCACAGCTACTATAGAGTGCACAGAGCTGTGCCTGGTGCTGCTGCTCCTTGTTAGGACTGATCTGTAGAGTGCTGCAGTATTCATCACAGCTACTATAGAGCGCACAGAGCTTTGCCTGGTGCTGCTGCTCCTTGTTAGTACTGATCTGTAGAGTGCTGCAGTATTCATCACAGCTACTATAGAGTGCACAGAGCTGTGCCTGGTGCTGCTGCTCCTTGTTAGGACTGATCTGTAGAGTGCTGCAGTATTCATCACAGCTACTATAGAGTGCACAGAGCTGTGCCTGGTGCTGCTGCTCCTTGTTAGTACTGATCTGTAGAGTGCTGCAGTATTAATCACAGTTACTATAGAGTGCACAGAGCTGTGCCTTGTGCTGCTGCTCCTTGTTAGGACTGATCTGTAGAGTGCTGAAGTATTCATCACAGCTACTATAGAGTGCACAGAGCTGTGTCTGGTGCTGCTGCTCCTTGTCAGGACTGATCTGTAGAGTGCTGAGGTATTCATCACAGCTACTATAGAGTGCACAGAGCTGTGCCTGGTGCTGCTGCTCCTTGTTAGTACTGATCTGTAGAGTGCTGCAGTATTAATCACAGTTACTATAGAGTGCACTGAGCTGTGCCTGGTGCTGCTGCTCCTTGTCAGGACTGATCTGTAGAGTGCTGAATTATTCATCACAGCTACTATAGAGTGCACAGAGCTGTGCTTGGTGCTGCTGCTCCTTGTTAGGACTGATCTGTAGAGTGCTGCAGTATTCATCACAGCTACTATAGAGTGCACAGAGCTGTGCCTGGTCCTGCTGCTCCTTGTTAGGACTGATCTGTAGAGTGCTGCAGTATTGATCACAGCTACTATAGAGCGCACAGAGCTGTGCCTGGTGCTGCTGCTCCTTGTTAGGACTGATCTGTAGAGTGCTGCAGTATTCATCACAGCTACTATAGAGCGCACAGAGCTTTGCCTGGTGCTGCTGCTCCTTGTTAGTACTGATCTGAGAGTGCTGCAGTATTCATCACAGCTACTATAGAGTGCACAGAGCTGTGCCTGGTGCTGCTGCTCCTTGTTCGGACTGATCTGTAGAGTGCTGCAGTATTCATCACAGCTACTATAGAGCGCACAGAGCTGTGCCTGGTGCTGCTGCTCCTTGTTAGGACTGATTTAAGAGTGCTGCATTATTCATCACAGCTACTATAGAGTGTACAGAGCTGTGCCTGGTGCTGCTGCTCCTTGTTAGTACTGATCTGTAGAGTGCTGCAGTATTAATCACAGTTACTATAGAGTGCACTGAGCTGTGCCTGGTGCTGCTGCTCCTTGTCAGGACTGATCTGTAGAGTGCTGAATTATTCATCACAGCTACTATAGAGTGCACAGAGCTGTGCTTGGTGCTGCTGCTCCTTGTTAGGACTGATCTGTAGAGTGCTGCAGTATTCATCACAGCTACTATAGAGTGCACAGAGCTGTGCCTTGTGCTGCTGCTCCTTGTTAGGACTGATCTGTAGAGTGCTGCAGTATTCATCACAGCTACTATAGAGCGCACAGAGCTGTGCCTGGTGCTGCTGCTCCTTGTTAGGACTGATGTGTAGAGTGCTGTAGTATTCATCACAGCTACTATAGAGTGCACAGAGCTGTGCCTTGTGCTGCTTCTCCTTGTTAGGACTGATCTGTAGAGTGCTGCAGTATTCATCACAGCTACTATAGAGTGCACAGAGCTGTGCCTGGTGCTGCTGCTCCTTGTTAGGACTGATCTTTAGAGTGCTGCAGTATTAATCACAGCTACTGTAGAGCGCACAGAGCTGTGCCTGGTGCTGCTGCTCCTTGTTAGTACTGATCTGTAGAGTGCTGCAGTATTCATCACAGCTACTATAGAGTGCACAGAGCTGTGCCTGGTGCTGCTGCTCCTTGTTAGTACTGATCTGTAGAGTGCTGCAGTATTAATCACAGTTACTATAGAGTGGACAGAGCTGTGCCTGGTGCTGCTGCTCCTTGTTAGGACTGATCTGTAGAGTGCTGAAGTATTCATCACAGCTACTATAGAGTGCACAGAGCTGTGTCTGGTGCTGCTGCTCCTTGTCAGGACTGATCTGTAGAGTGCTGAAGTATTCATCACAGCTACTATAGAGTGCACAGAGCTGTGCCTGGTGCTGCTGCTCCTTGTTAGTACTGATCTGTAGAGTGCTGCAGTATTAATCACAGTTACTATAGAGTGCACTGAGCTGTGCCTGGTGCTGCTGCTCCTTGTCAGGACTGATCTGTAGAGTGCTGAATTATTCATCACAGCTACTATAGAGTGCACAGAGCTGTGCTTGGTGCTGCTGCTCCTTGTTAGGACTGATCTGTAGAGTGCTGAATTATTCATCACAGCTACTATAGAGTGCACAGAGCTGTGCCTTGTGCTGCTGCTCCTTGTTAGGACTGATCTGTAGAGTGCTGCAGTATTCATCACAGCTACTATAGAGTGCACAGAGCTGTGCCTGGTGCTGCTGCTCCTTGTTAGGACTGATCTGTAGAGTGCTGCAGTATTCATCACAGCTACTATAGAGTGCACAGAGCTGTGCCTGGTGCTGCTGCTCCTTGTTAGGACTGATCTGCAGAGTGCTGCAGTATTCATCACAGCTACTATAGAGCGCACAGAGCTGTGCCTGGTGCTGCTGCTCCTTGTTAGGACTGATCTGTAGAGTGCTGCAGTATTCATCACAGCTACTATAGAGTGCACAGAGCTGTGCCTGGTACTGCTGCTCCTTGTTAGTACTGATCTGTAGAGTGCTGCAGTATTAATCACAGCTACTATAGAGTGCACAGAGCTTTGCCTGGTGCTGCTGCTCCTTGTTAGTACTGATCTGTAGAGTGCTGCAGTATTCATCACAGCTACTATAGAGTGCACAGAGCTGTGTCTGGTGCTGCTTCTCCTTGTCAGGACTGATCTGTAGAGTGCTGAGGTATTCATCACAGCTACTATAGAGTGCACAGAGCTGTGCCTGGTGCTGCTGCTCCTTGTTAGTACTGATCTGTAGAGTGCTGCAGTATTAATCACAGTTACTATAGAGTGCACTGAGCTGTGCCTGGTGCTGCTGCTCCTTGTCAGGACTGATCTGTAGAGTGCTGAATTATTCATCACAGCTACTATAGAGTGCACAGAGCTGTGCTTGGTGCTGCTACTCCTTGTTAGGACTGATCTGAGAGTGCTGCAGTATTCATCACAGCTACTATAGAGTGCACAGAGCTGTGCCTGGTGCTGCTGCTCCTTGTTAGGACTGATCTGTAGAGTGCTGCAGTATTCATCACAGCTACTATAGAGTGCACAGAGCTGTGCCTGGTCCTGCTGCTCCTTGTTAGGACTGATCTGTAGAGTGCTGCAGTATTGATCACAGCTACTATAGAGCGCACAGAGCTGTGCCTGGTGCTGCTGCTCCTTGTTAGGACTGATCTGTAGAGTGCTGCAGTATTCATCACAGCTACTATAGAGCGCACAGAGCTTTGCCTGGTGCTGCTGCTCCTTGTTAGTACTGATCTGAGAGTGCTGCAGTATTCATCACAGCTACTATAGAGTGCACAGAGCTGTGCCTGGTGCTGCTGCTCCTTGTTCGGACTGATCTGTAGAGTGCTGCAGTATTCATCACAGCTACTATAGAGCGCACAGAGCTGTGCCTGGTGCTGCTGCTCCTTGTTAGGACTGATTTGAGAGTGCTGCATTATTCATCACAGCTACTATAGAGTGTACAGAGCTGTGCCTGGTGCTGCTGCTCCTTGTTAGTACTGATCTGTAGAGTGCTGCAGTATTAATCACAGTTACTATAGAGTGCACTGAGCTGTGCCTGGTGCTGCTGCTCCTTGTCAGGACTGATCTGTAGAGTGCTGAATTATTCATCACAGCTACTATAGAGTGCACAGAACTGTGCTTGGTGCTGCTGCTCCTTGTTAGGACTGATCTGTAGAGTGCTGCAGTATTCATCACAGCTACTATAGAGTGCACAGAGCTGTGCCTTGTGCTGCTGCTCCTTGTTAGGACTGATCTGTAGAGTGCTGCAGTATTCATCACAGCTACTATAGAGCGCACAGAGCTGTGCCTGGTGCTGCTGCTCCTTGTTAGGACTGATGTGTAGAGTGCTGTAGTATTCATCACAGCTACTATAGAGTGCACAGAGCTGTGCCTTGTGCTGCTTCTCCTTGTTAGGACTGATCTGTAGAGTGCTGCAGTATTCATCACAGCTACTATAGAGTGCACAGAGCTGTGCCTGGTGCTGCTGCTCCTTGTTAGGACTGATCTGTAGAGTGCTGCAGTATTCATCACAGCTACTATAGAGCGCACAGAGCTTTGCCTGGTGCTGCTGCTCCTTGTTAGTACTGATCTGTAGAGTGCTGCAGTATTCATCACAGCTACTATAGAGTGCACAGAGCTGTGCCTGGTGCTGCTGCTCCTTGTTAGGACTGATCTGTAGAGTGCTGCAGTATTCATCACAGCTACTATAGAGCGCACAGAGCTGTGCCTGGTGCTGCTGCTCCTTGTTAGGACTGATGTGTAGAGTGCTGTAGTATTCATCACAGCTACTATAGAGTGCACAGAGCTGTGCCTTGTGCTGCTTCTCCTTGTTAGGACTGATCTGTAGAGTGCTGCAGTATTCATCACAGCTACTATAGAGTGCACAGAGCTGTGCCTGGTGCTGCTGCTCCTTGTTAGGACTGATCTGTAGAGTGCTGCAGTATTCATCACAGCTACTATAGAGCGCACAGAGCTTTGCCTGGTGCTGCTGCTCCTTGTTAGTACTGATCTGTAGAGTGCTGCAGTATTCATCACAGCTACTATAGAGTGCACAGAGCTGTGCCTGGTGCTGCTGCTCCTTGTTAGGACTGATCTTTAGAGTGCTGCAGTATTAATCACAGCTACTATAGAGCGCACAGAGCTGTGCCTGGTGCTGCTGCTCCTTGTTAGTACTGATCTGTAGAGTGCTGCAGTATTCATCACAGCTACTATAGAGTGCACAGAGCTGTGCCTGGTGCTGCTGCTCCTTGTTAGTACTGATCTGTAGAGTGCTGCAGTATTAATCACAGTTACTATAGAGTGCACAGAGCTGTGCCTGGTGCTGCTGCTCCTTGTTAGGACTGATCTGTAGAGTGCTGAAGTATTCATCACAGCTACTATAGAGTGCACAGAGCTGTGTCTGGTGCTGCTGCTCCTTGTCAGGACTGATCTGTAGAGTGCTGAAGTATTCATCACAGCTACTATAGAGTGCACAGAGCTGTGCCTGGTGCTGCTGCTCCTTGTTAGTACTGATCTGTAGAGTGCTGCAGTATTAATCACAGTTACTATAGAGTGCACAGAGCTGTGCCTGGTGCTGCTGCTCCTTGTTATTACTGATCTGTAGAGTGCTGCAGTATTAATCACAGTTACTATAGAGTGCACTGAGCTGTGCCTGGTGCTGCTGCTCCTTGTCAGGACTGATCTGTAGAGTGCTGAATTATTCATCACAGCTACTATAGAGTGCACAGATCTGTGCTTGGTGCTGCTGCTCCTTGTTAGAACTGATCTGTAGAGTGCTGCAGTATTCATCACAGCTACTATAGAGTGCACAGAGCTGTGCCTTGTGCTGCTGCTCCTTGTTAGGACTGATCTGTAGAGTGCTGCAGTATTCATCACAGCTACTATAGAGCGCACAGAGCTGTGCCTGGTACTGCTGCTCCTTGTTAGGACTGATCTGTAGAGTGCTGCAGTATTCATCACAGCTACTATAGAGTGCACAGAGCAGTGCCTGGTGCTGCTGCTCCTTGTTAGGACTGATCTGTAGAGTGCTGCAGTATTCATCACAGCTACTATAGAGTGCACAGAGCTGTGCCTGGTGCTGCTGTTCCTTGTTAGGACTGATCTGTAGAGTGCTGCAGTATTCATCACAGCTACTATAGAGCGCACAGAGCTGTGCCTGGTACTGCTGCTCCTTGTTAGGACTGATCTGTAGAGTGCTGCAGTATTCATCACAGCTACTATAGAGTGCACAGAGCAGTGCCTGGTGCTGCTGCTCCTTGTTAGGACTGATCTGTAGTGTGCTGCAGTATTCATCACAGCTACTATAGAGCGCACAGAGCTGTGCCTGGTGCTGCTGCTCCTTGTTAGGACTGATCTGTAGAGTGCTGCAGTATTCATCACAGCTACTGTAGAGTGCACAGAGCTGTGCCTGGTGCTGCTGCTCCTTGTTAGTACTGATCTGTAGAGTGCTGCAGTATTCATCACAGCTACTATAGAGCACACAGAGCTGTGCCTAATGAGCAGTGGAGACGTGACACTCGATGAAGTGCCTTGAGTCAAACCCCCTCTGATGTTGATGACCTATCCTAAGGCTAGCCAATCAATTACAAAGTCCTGGAAAGGTTAGCCACTTCAAAATAGAAAGTCACCTTTCTCCCTCCTAGAGAAAAGCTAATTTACATTCCCTTTTCCCAGGATCCAAGGAGCATTGCCTGATCTATAAGTCTCTCTACACCAGCTGATGGTTTTCACACGGAGTAAGAGCTCCCTCCTAAACTTCTGCCAAAAGTATTTCACCCGGCCAACAACTGCAAGAACCCTGAAACAGCGGTCTGCCGATGATTGTCTTTTCCTATTGGAGAAGACTCTAGTTTGGCTAAATATTTCAGGTCATGTTGTAAGGCTTGGTAAAGGGTCGGACATTGACCTCCACTAGAGCAGAGTAGTTTTCTGCAGTGGGGGCATTAGAGAACCAGTTTTCTTCCTCCTGGATTAGAGCTCATTTGCATAACCTACAGATAGGCAATCAATAACAGAGTCCAGGAAACCCCCTTTAAGGAAGCACTTAGGATGCACATAATAACATTCTTATGTCCAGGATGCATTGATCATGATACGTTTAGTTCCCTGCCCAGCAGCAGAGTCCCTGGGAATGTTATCCATATCTTGGCAACTATGCAGAGCAGTCCCATGGCAGCCGCCTTGGCAGCTATGACTATAATTACTATGGCTATAGTGACAACATTGTAGCCCTCTGTATGTCAGAACGTTGTCATCTGAGGGATTTTACATATTTGTTTTCCCTCTCCAATATCTTTCACTTCCATCTATCCAAAAAATGGCATTACTATACTGTAGATCTCTCCAACAGTCCTTTTTTTTACCTTGGTTCAGCAATGACATCTCTGTCTACCATCAGGACATCTACAGCAAATCATTGACCTCAGTGGTCTCACACTGTACATTACTGAGGCCAGTGATTGGCTGCAGTGGTCACATGAGTAGATGGGGGAACGGCTTCTTTTTCTCTCCCTGCAATATCTCCATTACAGCATATACTCTCTCACCAGGTAAGCATGCACTCAAGAATCCTACTGTTGCCCGTGATTGCCCTGGTATTGCTGTGATGCCAACCTTCCCCTTGTTTCCTTGCTCCAAAAATGAATGTTATAGTCTCTGATGAGGCTCACATTTCCATTCCTCCTTTTTGCATGGCCATTTGTTTAAATACCCGACCAAATGCAGCCTATATTATTTAGACTGGATTTCAATCGTGAACGTCAAGGTAGCATCCGAAGCAATTAACCATATTTGTGGGAACCAAAGTTCCCGTATTTGACAAGTTTATCTGGATTGTGCAGTCATAGTCCGACTTGGCATCTTCTCTGGTTTCGTAAACTGGAAATATTATTCCCTCTGGAGATACTGTGTAGTCTTGGAAGGGAGCGACATGAACCAGAGCTGCACATGATGTGCGTCCTGAGCAGGTGATGATTTCTATTTCTTTTTTTTGCAAAGGAACAGATACATTTCTTGCGTTCCATTGTTACATATAATTGTGGATCTGGTATTTCCCCATTTTTATTTTTTCTGTTTCCGTTAGAGAAGAGTCAGGAAGACCCCCCCGTATACTTTAGATCGTGCGCAAGTCGAGCTAAAATCATAATTTAATGTTTTTTGGCTAAAAAGAAAGACATGCGCTATAACTCCAAAAATTGGCCAAATGGTACAAATAGCATAAAATAACAAAAAAAGCACTCACGTGAAAAAGCCTCTGAGGCTCTAGTGCTCCGCTAGTCTTACTCTACCCATATCACTGGTCTCAGCAATCCTGTGCCATACATGCTAGAATTACCACTAAAGCCAGTGATTGGTAGCAGCGGTCACCAATCCTGCTCCATGGTAAACAAAGCTTGACTGGAGCAGATGCACTGGAGCTGCATTGCATTTATCGGTTGACTTGAAGGTTACAAAACTGTGAATATTTTTACAAGGCTATCAAACTGTGTATGGGGGTCTCCATACTGTGTTGCCAGCTGTGGGGGCCTTTATGCTAAATGGAGAACTTGGGGGGGGGCATCATATTGTGTGTGGGGGCCCTCAAACTCCATGTTGGGGTTGTAGAGGACAGTTGTGGGTCCTCCATTCTATATATAGGGGATTTGTGGGGCCATTATACTGTGTATAGGGGGCTGTGGGCCTCCATTATATATTTAGAGGAGTTGTGGGGCCATCATACGGTGTGGGGGCACTTTAGGGGCATCATACTGTGTACAGGGGGCTGTGGGGCCTCTATTCTATATATAGGGGAGCTGTGGGGCTATCATACTCTGGGGGGGACTTTAGGGGTATTGTACAGTGTATAGGGGGCTGTGGAGCCATCATACTGTGTGGGGGGGCACTTTAGGGGCATCATACTGTGTATATGGGGCTGTGGGGCCTCCATTCTATATATAGTGGAGCTGTGGGGTCATCATACTGTGTGGGGGGGGGCAGTTTAGAGGCATCATGCTCTGTATAGGGGCTGTGGGGCCTCCATTCTATATATAGGGCAGCTGTGGGGCCATCACACTATGTGGGGGGGCACTTTAGGGGCATCATGCTGTGTATAGGGGCTGTGGGGCCTCCATTCTATATATAGGGGAGCTTTGCAGCCATCACACTGTGTGGGGGGCACTTTAGGGACATCATACAGTGTATAGGGGGCTGTGGGGCCTCCATTCTATACATAGGGGAGCTGTGGGGCAATCATACTGTGTGGGGGGCACTTTAGGGGCATCATACTGTGGGAGGAATTATACTGTGTTGGCCTTACTTTTCCGGAGGCACTGGGGTGTCATCATAATGTGTGTGATAGAAGACTGTGGGGGAATTTACTTTGGAGAAATGCAGTAATGGGGCATTTTTAGGGCATTATACTCTATAATGGCCATGAAAGTGATATATTAGTGAGTGAGAACATCAAGGGGCTTCAGTATTGGCATAATTACTGTGTACCTTCCGTAATATGCGCCCCTCTTCCTGATTTTAAAAGTTGGGAAGTACGACTCTTCCAATTTTTTTTGGAGAGGGTGTTTAGAGGGGAGGGACCCAAATAGGGCTTTTGCTATGGGACCCTGTGATTTCTATGTACGTCACTGCCCGAGGTACATGTCCCACTTGACCCTCCCCTTAACTATAACTTATTGACTATAGGAAAGCCCCTCCACCTTACTCACCCTCTCCCATCTCTCCCCAAGCTCCTCATTGTTCACATACTTTCAGTTCTCCTTCAGGGTTCCCCTCTCCATCGGTCTTGACTTCTTCCTCGGTTTTCTGATCCTCTGAGTTAAGATTTTGCATTTTTTTTCTTCTGACACATTTCAGGATGACAAGGCAAAGAATGACAACGGCCAAAAAACCTCCAACCGATGCTCCGACCAAAACTGCAACGGTGGAGTCTCTTTCAGGTGGAACTAGGAGAAGAAGACAGAATGATAGTCACTGGACCGGTACAGTAGCACTATATACAGGTCAGTTATAAGGAGATGATTAATATCTTGGCTAATATCTCTAGTCATTAAAGTGCCAAACATTGACATACAAAGAAGACGCCTCCAGTAGGTGGCAGTAGCGAGAGGTAATTTGCATGTTTTTCCTATGGGGCATTGTCATTGTAGACTGGCTAACGCAATACTTTTAGTTGATGCCCATTTTATACCTTCTGTAAGGACCTCTAGGCGAATTTTCCCAGTGCCCTTATGACGATCTGGAGGGTTCAGCACATAACAATGGTATTCTCCCTCATCATCCAGCTGAACATCATGGATTGTCACTGCTAAATCATTTTTAATGGGGTTTCCTGTAAACTCCACACGGTTCTGAAAACGATCGAGACGTTGGTTGATGATCTTCTTATCATACTGGATAAACTGCAGGTTCAGAAACAGAGGATGGTCAAGTTCTGGTGGGAATTGGTAATAAGTTGCAGAAATATTTTAACAGATATTGCACAGCATATACTGATACTGTAACAACTAAATTAAAGTCTATGGACAATATTGACATGGAAAACATGAGTTTTACATTAGAAGTTACTTTTCATTAATAAAATTGCAGTTTTAGTCTACAATCTTCATTCCTTCATTAATGTTCAGACCCCCTGATGTGCAGTTTGCACCCTGATCCAGGTTTCAGATTTTTCTTTTGTGGCAGTGTCTCTCCCAGTAATATAGGCTGGATGTGAAGTCTCTGTGTGTCTCTCCCAGTAATATAGGCTGGAAGTGAGCTCTGTGTGTCTCTCCCAGTAATATAGGCTGGATGTGAGGTCTATGTGTGTCTCTCCCAGTAATATAGGCTGGATGTGAGCTCTGTGTGTCTCTCCCAGTAATATAGGCTGGATGTGAGCTGTGTGTGTCTCTCCCAGTAATATAGGCTGGATGTGAGCTGTGTGTGTCTCTCCCAGTAATATAGGCTGGATGTGAGCTCTGTGTGTCTCTCCCAGTAATATAGGCTGGATGTGAGCTCTGTGTGTCTCTCCCAGTAATATAGGCTGGATGTGAGCTCTGTGTATCTCTCCCAGTAATATAGGCTGGATGTGAGCTCTGTGTGTCTCTCCCAGTAATATAGGCTGGATATGAAGTCTCTGTGTGTCTCTCCCAGTAATATAGGCTGGATGTGAAGTCTCTGTGTGTCTCTCCCAGTAATATAGGCTGGATGTGAGCTGTGTGTGTCTCTCCCAGTAATATAGGCTGGATGTGAGCTCTGTGTGTCTCTCCCAGTAATATAGACTAGATGTGAGTTCTGTGTGTCGCTCCAAGTAATATAGGCTGGATATGAAGTCTCTGTGTGTCTCTCCCAGTAGTATAGGCTGGATGTGAAGTCTCTGTGTGTCTCTCCCAGTAATATAGGCTGGATGTGAGCTCTGTGTGTCTCTCCCAGTAATATAGGCTGGATGTGAAGTCTCTGTATGTCTCTCTCAATAATATAGGCTGGATGTGAAGTCTCTGTGTGTCTCTCTCAATAATATAGGCTGGATGTGAAGTCTCTGTGTGTCTCTCTCAGTAATATAGGCTGGATGTGAAGTCTCTGTGTGTCTCTCCCAGTAACATAGGCTGGATGTGAAGTCTCTGTGTATCTCTCTCAATAATATAAGCTGGATGTGAAGTCTCTGTGTGTCTCTCTCAATAATATAGGCTGGATGTGAAGTCTCTGTGTGTCTCCCCCAGTAATATAGGCTGGATGTGAAGTCTCTGTGTGTCTCTCTCAATAATATAGGCTGGATGTGAGGTCTGTGTGTCTCTCCCAGTAATATAGGCTGGATGTGAGCTCTGTGTGTCTCTCCCAGTAATATAGGCTGGATGTGAAGTCTCTGTGTGTCTCTCTCAATAATATAGGCTGGATGTGAAGTCTCTGTGTGTCTCTCTCAATAATATAGGCTGGATGTGAAGTCTCTGTGTGTCTCTCTCAGTAATATAGGCTGGATGTGAAGTCTCTGTGTGTCTCTCCCAGTAATATAGGCTGGATGTGAAGTCTCTGTGTGTCTCTCTCAATAATATAAGCTGGATGTGAAGTCTCTGTGTGTCTCTCTCAATAATATAGGCTGGATGTGAAGTCTCTGGGTTTCTCTCCCAGTAATATAGGCTGGATGTGAAGTCTCTGTGTGTCTCTCCCAGTAATATAGGCTGGATGTGAGCTCTGTGTATCTCTCTCAATAATATAAGCTGGATGTGAAGTTTCTGTGTGTCTCTCTCAATAATATAGGCTGGATGTGAAGTCTCTGTGTGTCTCTCCCAGTAATATAGGCTGGATGTGAAGTATCTGGGTGTGTCCCTCAGTAATATAGGCTGGATATGAAGTCTCTATGTATCTCTCCCAGTAATAGTGGCTGAATGTGAAGTCTCTGTGTGTCTCTCTCAATAATATAGACTGGATGTGAAGTCTCTGTGTGTCTTTCTCAATAACATAAGCTGGATATGAAGTCTCTGTGCGTCTCTCCCAGTAATATAGGCTGGATGTGAAGTCTCTGTGTGTCTCTCTCAATAACATAAGCTGGATATGAAGTCAGTTTTAGTCTGCAATCTTCATTCCTTCATTAATGTTCAGACCCCCTGATGTGCAGTTTGCAGCCTGATCCAGGCTTCAGATTTTTCCTTTGTGGGAGAGGCTGTCTCAGTAATATAGGCTGGATGTGAAGTCTCTGGGTGTCTCTCCCAGTAATGCAGGCTGGATGTGAAGTCTGTGTGTCTCTCTCAATAATGTATGCTGGATGTGAAGTCTCTTGTGTGTCTCTCTCAATAATATAGGCTGGATGTGAAGTCTGTGTGTCTCTCTCAATAACATAAGCTGGATATGAAGTCTCTGTGTGTCTCTCCCAGTAATATAGGCTGGATGTGAAGTATCTGGGTGTATCCCTCAGTAATATAGGCTGGATATGAAGTCTCTATGTATCTCTCCCAGTAGTAGTGGCTGATTGTGAAGTCTCTGTGTGTCTCTCTCAATAATATAGACTGGATGTGAAGTCTCTGTGTGTCTTTCTCAATAACATAAGCTGGATATGAAGTCAGTTTTAGTCTGCAATCTTCATTCCTTCATTAATGTTCAGACCCCCTGATGTGCAGTTTGCAGCCTGATCCAGGCTTCAGATTTTTCCTTTGTTGGAGAGGCTGTCTCAGTAATATAGGCTGGATGTGAAGTCTCTGGGTGTCTCTCTCAATAATATAGGCTGGATGTGAAGTCTCTGTGTGTCTCTCTCAATAACATAAGCTGGATATGAAGTCTATGTGTGTCTTTCTCAGTAATATAGGCTGGATGTGAAGTATCTGGGTGTGTCCCTCAGTAATATAGGCTGGATATGAAGTCTCTATGTATCTCTCCCAGTAATATAAGCAGGATGTGAGCTCTGTGTGTCTCTCCCAGTAATATAGGCTGAATGTTAAGTCTCTGTGTGTCTCTCTTAATAATGTAGGCTGGATGTGAAGTCTCTGTGTGTCTCTCTCAATAATATAGGTTGGATGTGAAGTCTCTGTGTGTCTCTCTCAATACCATAAGCTGGATATGAAGTCTCTGTGTGTCTCTCCCAGTAATATAGGCTGGATGTGAAGTATCTGGGTGTGTCTCTCAGTAATATTGGCTGGATATGAAGTCTCTATGTATCTCTCCCAGTAATAGTGGCTGAATGTGAAGTCTCTGTGTGTCTCTCTCAATAATATAGACTGGATGTGAAGTCTCTGTGTGTCTTTCTCAATAATATAAGCTGGATATGAAATCTCTGTATGTCTCTCCCAGTAATATAGGATGGATATGAAGTCTCTCTGTCTTCCCAGTAACATAGGCTGGATGTGAAGTCTCTGTGTGTCTCTCCCAGTAATATAGGATGGATGTGAAGTCTCTATGTATCTCCCCCAGTAATATAGGCTAGATGTGAAGTCTCTCTGTGTCTTCCCAGTAATATAGGCTGGATGTGAAGTCTCTGTGTGACTCTATCAATAATATAAGCTTGATGTGAAATCTATGTGTGTCTCTTTCAGTAATATAGGCTGGATGTGAAGTCTCTGTGTCTCTTTCAGTAATATAGACTGGATGTGAAGTCTCTGTTTGTCTCTCCCAGTAATATAGACTAGATGTGAAGTCTATGAGTTTCTCTCCCAGTAATATAGGCTAGATGTGAAATCTCTCTGCGTCTTTCCCAATAATATGGCTGGATGTGAAGTCTCTGTGTGACTCTCTCAATAATATAGGCTTGATGTGAAGTTTTTGTGTGTCTCTCCCAGTAATATAGGCTGGATGGTGAAGTCTGTGTATCTCTCCCAGTAATATAAGCTGGATGTGAAGTCTCTGTGTGTCTCTCCCAGTAATATAGGTCGGATGTGAAGTCTATGGGTGTCTCTCCCAGTATTATAGGATGGATGGAAAGTCTCTGTGTGTCTCTCCCAGTAATATAGGCTGGATGTGAGCTCTGTGTGTCTCTCCTTGTAATATAGGCTGGATGTGAAGTCTTTGTGGGTCTCTCCCAGTAATATTGTCTGGAAGTGAGCTCTTTGTGTATCCATGGTGCTAATGGTTTCAGTAGCTAATATATCAGCACAGCTTCTATCCTGCACTTATTTCCTCATCTTGTTTTTTCTATCTTTTTTACAGCCAGTTTTCTCTGCAGAGAGAGCTGTCAGAACCAGGAGAAGGATTTGTAACATTTTTGTAAAGCACTCAGCTAGATAAAGGACTTACAGACACTCTGCAGCAACAAAATGGTAGAATATTTTAATGAAGACTATTTTGAAAGTTGTGTAAATTTGTATATAGGAAACAAATGCATGCGTGGCATTATTTGTACACTATATGGGATTATGACTTCTCTGTATGGCACGGTGTAGCCACTGTGTATTATTTTGTACAGAATGCGCTGTAGGATACTGTTTTTTTGTAATGTATAGTGGTATGATTAGTCATCATAGTTGTACCCCATTTCAGGGTTTTGTATGAATGTGAAAAAAGCAAATGGATTTGGTTCTAAATCAGCTTAGGAGAGAGTTCAGCAAAAGAGGACTAAGACTTACAGACCCTGTCCTCAAAACAAGCTCACTGATGGATTCCCTGTTAACTCAGTCTACAGACTGCTATGTACTGTGATACATAGAGGGTGTAGAAGTCAAACGGTGCAAAATGTTTAGCAGTACCAAACTGCCAAAATAATTTAGCCAAATATACATGCATCTAAGTAAAAAAAAAAGTGCCCAAGAAGGTGTCCATATTCTTTAAATACTGGACGCTATACATAAAGAACTGCTCATCAAACCACACCCGTTACTGATGGCCAGCCAGTGAAATTTAGAAAATTGTCAATTACTGTTTAAGTTTTTAGCTTGATGGGATGGCGCAGTGGAGATCAAGTATAATCTGAATTGTCTATAAATCAATTCAGGAAGCATAAACAATATAATAAAATCCGGGAGAGGGGAGAGAACGCTGATAGTGGTTATTTACTAATTGATCTATTAAGACTTCTAAACGTTTCTCCATCCTCCACATTTCCACATACACTGGGGAACTATGGACTCTAAAGTGGTTAAACATTTATTATAAAAGTATTCTAAGTGGACAGAGGAATAGTATTGGCTCATACACCTTCAATGGCTGATGACTGAACATTCATTTCAATGAAAGCTGTTCCTCCTGACTCCCTCATACACTCAGCTTGACCGAGCATGCATGTGTTTCCAAGGTGTGGGACACTACTTCTGAAACAAAAGATTGGGCATGTCAAAATTCAACATGCTTGATCCTTTTTTCCCATGACATCTATTATTGGGGAAGTTGGCACACAGCCTGATGTTCAAATGACTTTGTTTCTTTATGGGATTTTTTTCCATCCCCATCCATTGTCGTTCTTGCAATTTATGATTATTCATGTATCATTGATGTATTGCTGTATTTTATGTATTTAGGGGATTTGGTCTGGAGTCTGCATTATTTTACATGATCGGGTCTGGGTCTGTATTTATTTTGGAGGTCGTGGAGTCTGTACTGGGGTCGGTATTTGTGGTTCCTTAGTATTTAGGGGTCAGTTTGAGGTATGTATTTATTATGGGGTCAATTTCTTTAGGGTGTTCTGCTTTGGGGTATTACGGAAGGAGTCTGGTCTGGGGTTTGCATGAATTTAAGCAGGTCTGGTCTGTGGTCTGTAGGTACTGTGTACCTAGGATCTGATCTGTATTTGGTTAGGGGGTCTAGTCTGATGTATGGATTTATTCTGGGGTCTGTGGTTATTCAGGAGTCTGCATCATGGGATCTAATATTAGATATATATTTATTCTGGGGTCTGTATTTAATCAGGAGTTCTGGTCTTGGGTCTACATGAGGTCTTAATAGGTTTAAGGTCCCAGCAGTGGGACCTCTATTTAGGGGGTCTGTATTAATTTTGTGATCAGGGGCAGGGGGTTCTAATTTAGGGTCTGTATTTATCTAGTGGATCTGTATTTATTTCAGTGGGTATTTTTTTTTTTGATCTGCATTTATCCTTGGGTCTCGTTTGTGTTTTTTTGGGGGGGATCTGGTCTAGGACCTGTACTTACTCTGGGGTCTGTATTTTGGGCGCAGTATGAGTTTATTTTAAGGACTTTATTTATTTAGGCTCATAAAGTTTCTATTTATTTATTGTATTCTCTATTTATTCTATTTATCGTGAGGTCAATATTTTTGGGACTTTAGTGCCAGTAATTATTTTTGGCTTTGCTCTGGGGTGATTTTCCATTGGATGTAGCAAATTATTGATGTTTGTGGGCACAAAAATCTGGGGCGACTCGTGTACTCATATCATTCTTTTTCTTGAACTTTCCAAACCTGATGTCACCAGTCAATGTGGACAAGTATGGCGTGCGAGCCTTGTGTGTTTCCATGCATGTTCTATACCTATAAGTTAGTGACCCACGTCGTGGATTTTCACCATTTTAACCCTTTGTAATGAAAAGGGTGACCGTTGAATCAAACCCGCAACATTTCCGTAACTAAATCTGCCTAGTTTGGTCACCGTGGACATATTCTTATATTTTCCATTCTATTAGAGTCCATTTCTAGCTCATAAACTCTGTCTATTAAGATTTGTGTTGTTTTGTTTTTATCAATATTTTCATGAACTTTCATCAACGTTTCTGATTGATAGGTAAGAATGGAAATACAGTGCCTTGTGAAAGTATTTGGCCCCCTTGAACTTTTCAACCTTTTGCCACATTTCTGGCTTCAAACATAAAGATATAAAATTCTAATTTTTTTTGGAAGAATCAACAACAAGTGGGACACAATCGTGAAGTGTAATGAAATTTATTGGATATTTTAAACTTTTATAACAAATTAAAAACTGAAAAGTGGGGCGTGCAATATTATTCGGCCCCTTTACTTTCAGTGCAGAAGTTCAGTGAGGATCTCTGAATGATCCAATGTTGTCCTAAATGACTGGTAACGATAACTAGAATCCACCTGTGTGTAATCAAGTCTCCGTATAAATGCACCTGCTGTGTGATAGTCTCAGGGTTCTGTTTCAAGTGCAGAGAGCATCATGAAGACCAAGGAACACACCAGGCAGGTCCGAGATACTGTTGTGGCGAAGTTTAAAGCCGGATTTGGATACAAAAAGATTTCCCAAGTTTTAAACATCTGAAGGAGCACTGTGCAAGCGATCATATTGAAATGGAAGGAGTATCAGACCACTGCAAATCTACCAAGACCCGGCCGTCCCTCTAAACTTTCATCTCAAACAAGGAGAAGACTGATCAGAGATGCAGCCAAAAGGCCCATGATCACTCTGGATGAACTGCAGAGATCTACAGCTGAGGAGAGAGAGTCTGTCCATAGGACAACAATCAGTCGTACACTGCACAAATCTGGCCTTTATGGAAGAGTGGCAAGAAGGAAGCCATTTCTCAAAGATATCCACAAAAAGTCTTGTTTGAAGTTTGCCACAAGCCACATGGGAGACACACCAAACATGTGGAATAAGGTGCTCTGGTCAGATGAAACCAAAATCAAACTTTTTGGCCACAATGCAAAACGATATGTTTGGCGTAAAAGCAACACAGCTCATCACCCTCAAAACACCATCCTCACTGTCAAACATGGTGGTGGCAGTATCATGGTTTGGGCCTGCTTTTCTTCAGCAGAGACAGGGAAGATGGTTAAAATTGATGGAAAGATGGACGGAGCCAAATACAGGACCATTCTGGAAGAAAACCTGTTGGAGTCTGGAAAAGACCTGAGACTGGGACGGAGATTTATCTTCCGACAAGACAATAATCCCAAACATAAAGCAAAATCTACAATGGAATGGTTCAAAAATAAACGTATCCAGGTGTTAGAATGGCCAAGTCAAAGTCCAGACCTGAATCCAATCGAGAATCTGTGAAAAGAGCTGAAAACTGCTGTTCACAAACGCCCTCCATCCAACCTCACTGAGCTTGAGCTGTTTTGCAAGGAAGAATGGGCAAGAATTTCAGCCTCTCGATGTGCAAAACTGATAGAGACATACCCCAAGCGACTTGCAGCTGTAATCGCAGCAAAAGGTGGCGCTACAAAGTATTAACTCAAGGGGGCCGAATAATATTGCACGCCCCACTTTTCAGTTTTTAATTTGTTAAAAAAGATTATAATATCCAATAAATTTCGTTCCGCTTCGCGATTGTGTCCCACTTGTTGTTGATTCGTCCACCAAAAAAATTAGAATTTTATATCTTTATGTTTGAAGCCAGAAATGTGGCAAAAGGTAGAAAAGTTCAAGGGGGCCAAATACTTTCACATGGCACTGTATGTTAGGATTTATTCAGTCAATATTTTTACACCATTTATAGCAAAATGCTGCATTTTCTTTTGCAACACCAAAACATTTTAAAGCATTGTGGTTGAGTTTTTTTTTTTTATTTAAAATTGTAAATTGACAATTCTGGTAAAAAAAAAAACAACAAAAAAACTCAACTTGACCATAATGTGTGAACAAGCCCTTGATCAATTGTATCTTGCAAAAAAAGCGTGAAAACAGAGCTCGGCTGACGTTATCTTCTCCATCCCCGCTAGCACCACCCTCCCCGTCGATCCTACTTTATATTGTGCAGTTCTATTCTTAACTCTATTATCACGTTTTTTTTTTTTCATTCTTCCATTTTTCTGAACTCTCCTATTTAATCTTTGCTTCATGTCCTTCCCACACAGGCTTCCTTCGCTCCAGCACCTGTTGTGCTCATTGCCTGAGGAGGCGATCTCAACCCACATGCTCCATATTCACAAGCCGAGCCGCATATTCCTGTACCTGTGCGCTTACATATAAGCCTTGTGAACTGACTAATCCAGCGCACGTTGCTTCTTTTCTGTTTTCGGCTTCACGCTACGTTCTTATTCCACATCTTCCCACACTTTTATACATTCTCAGTGGGACCTTTGAAGCCCCATTTCAATAGCATGGTGGGTTTTAGTTCCTGAGAAATTGTTAGACTTCCATTAGTGATCGCTTTCCTACTGCAAGAACACATTATAGTTTTGTGTTGCTTTTTCTTTTTTTTTTTTTTTTTAAGTTTAGCTTCCTTGAAAAACCTTCATAAAAATATGTTTTCTCATAATACATTTCTGATCTGGGCAAAAAAAAATCAAAGCTATTGGAAATATCATTCCCTGGTTCCATGGCCAATAATGAAGGGTGGTCTACAAGGATTGATGATACCCATGGCAAAGAAGGAGGTGGAGGTGCCGCTCATAGTAAGAGCTTATGCAACTTTTTGTCTTTCTACTCCAACTCTCCTGCCATTTTTTATCTTTTTATTGCACATTTTTTTCCATTTTTATGCAAGATGCAGCCGGGCCCTTTAGTGTTGGTTGGGTGAATTGGGGGGTGTCTGTCCATGTGGGGTGCACTTACAGTATGGGCGTCATCAATAGGCTGTAAGCCAGACACTGTGCTTCACGCGTACCTGTGTGACTGGCGCCCTACACAAGCCTCATTTGTGTGCATTTATAATACTAGGCAATCACTCCCTCCATGAATTACTAGGTTTGTGAGTGGTTGCTCCATCAGTATTTTGCACATGTGCTGCCCCCGCCTCTATAACGGGGGTCTGCTGCATTCAGTCAGTGCATTGGTAATCTGACCTGATGTTTGTAAGGCTGTGTCTTTCTTTCTGTCAGAAAAGCCATTGGACAATGGCAGGAGAAATAAGTGTTGCGAATAGAAGAGAAGTAGGTTCCAGCACCTACAGTGCTGTCAGAATGCTGATAACAGTGAACATTAAATATTGAATGGCAAGTTACAGAGCATGAGAATTATAAAATATATACTAAACTGGTATGTGCGTCAAAAGTACCTTATTGTTGGGGATGAGGGCAGCAAGGCTAAGCTCTATTACAGGTTTGTGTGACATTAAAGATACAGTGGGTACAGAAAGTATTCAGACCCCTTTAACTTTGTCACTCTTTGTTTCATTGCAGCCATTTGGTAAATTCTAAAAAGTTCATTTTTTTTCTCATTAAAGTACACTCTGCACCCCATCTTGACTGAAAAAAACAGAAATGTAGAAATTTTTGCAAATTTATTAAAAAAAGAAAAACTGAAATATCACATGGTCATAAGTATTCAGACCCTTTGCTCAGTATTGAGTAGAAGCACCTTTTGAGCTAGTACAGCCATGAGTCTTCTTGGAAATGATGCAACAAGTTTTTCACACCTGGATTTGGGGATCCTCTGCCATTCTTCCTTGCAGATCCTCTCCAGTTCCGTCAGGTTGGATGATGAACGTTGGTGGACAGCCATTTTCAGGTCTCTCCAGAGATGCTCAATTGGGTTTAGGTCAGGGCTCTGGCTGGGCCAGTCAAGAATGGTCACAGAGTTGTTCTGAATCCACTCCTTTGTTATTTTAGCTGTGTGCTTAGGGTCATTGTCTTGTTGGAAGGTGAACCTTCAGCCAAGTCTGAGGTCCAGAGCACTCTGGAAGAGGTTTTCATCCAGGATATATCTGTACTTGGCCGCATTCATGTTTCCTTCAATTGCAACCAGTCGTCCTGTCCCTGCAGCTGAAAAACACCTCCATAGCATGATGCTGCCACCACCATGTTTCACTGTTGGGATTGTATTGAGCAGGTGATGAGCAGTGCCTGGTTTTCTCCACACATACCTCTTAGAATTATCACCAAAAAGTTCTGTCTTTGTCTCATCAGACCAGATAATCTTATTTCTCATAGACTGGGAGTCCTTCATGTGTTTTTGAGCAAACTCTATGCGGGCTTTCATATGTCTTGCACTCAGGATAGGCTTCCGTCGGGCCACTTTACCATAAAGGCCTGACTGGTGGAGGGCTGCAGTGATAGTTGACTTTGTGGAACTTTCTCCCATCTCCCTACTGCATCTCTGGAGCTCAGCCACAGTGATCTTGTGGTTCTATTTTACCTCTCTCATCAAGCCTCTACTCCCACGATTGTACAGTTTGGCTGGACTGCCAGGTCTAGGAAGACTTCTGGTGGTCCCAAACTTCTTCCATTTAAGGATTATGGAGGCCACTGTGCTCTTAGGAACCTTGAGTAATGCAGAAATTCTTTTGTAACCTTGGCCAGATCTGTGCCTTGTCACAATTCTGTCTCTGAGCTCCTTGGGCAGTTCCTTTGAGCTCATGATTCTCATTTGGTCTGACATGCGCTGTGAGCTGTGAGATCTTATATAGACAGGTGTGTGCCTTTCCAAATCAAGTCCTATCAGTTTAATTAAACACAGCTGGACTCCAATGAAGGAGTAGAACCATCTCAAGGAGGATCACAAGGAAATGGACAGCATGTGACTTAAATATGAGTGTCTGAGCAAAGGGTCTGAATACTTATGACCATGTGATATTTCAGTTTTCTTTTTTAATAAATTTGCAAAAATTTCTACATTTCTGTTTTTTTCAGTCAAGATGGGGTGCAGAGTGTACTTTAATGAGAAAAAAAATGAACTTTTTAGAATTTACCAAATGGCTGCAATGAAACAAAGAGTGAAAAATTGAAAGGGGTCTGAATACTTTCCGTACCCACTGTATGTGTTATCAATAGGATAGGGTATGACTTGCTGATCGTAGAGGGGTTCGATCAAGATTGGGGCTCTGCTGACCCCATTTATAATAGAGTAGAGGTGCGCATGCTCGACCTCTGCTCCATTCATTGTCTGTGGGACTGTAGGATAAAGCAGAGTACAGAAGTCTGATAAACAATGAATGGAGCATTTGCACTGCTGCTTCATTAATGACTGCTTTTTAGATCCCTGATTTCAGGCTGACTCAGGGTTTGAATGGTCGGACCCCCAGCATCAGCATCCTGTAGATAAGAAATAACTTGTTACTTTGGGAATACACAAAGGAGGACACATGAATCCTTTGTAAAAACCAGGACTGACTTTTACATGTCTGGATACGTCTAGGGTTTAGTTTTGGATATAAAAGTATTAGAATACAAAGCCAATAAAATGTAATTTGTGCAATATGAGAAAAGTTGGTAACAAAAAGGAAACAAGACACTGATGGAAATGAATCAGAAACAAACGAAATAGCAGCGTAGACGGACGGAGCGCAGACGTTGATGGTTCTCACAGATGGTTGGTGCAATGTGGACAGGTGTGAATCCGGAGGACACATGGTGAGGACAGACTGGAGGACAATGGTTTGGCACAGATGCACTCTACACAGATGAGCCAGTAAATTCACAGAGATCCACACCATCTCTCACCGTCTCTTCCGTACAGTTGTCACAGCTCCGATACGTCCAGTTCATGGAGAACTGTTTGATGTCCATCTTGTAGCATGAGTTGAAGTTGCAGGGCAGTCGAATGTCGGAGCCATTAAGGGCATAAACAACAGCGGGCACAGTGATCTCCATCCCGGATGCACAAACTGAGCACATGCAAGCATTAGAAAAGTAGAACTGGAAGTCATTACATGCAGAACAGTACGTGTCAGTGACAAGCAATCGGAACTCCCATAGAAGTGAATGGGCAGTGCAAGTCAGGAGATGGGACACCCCAGTCCTTGAGACAGGGGATAGGTCCCTCATCTATCAGATATTTGGAGCAAATTCAGTGGATATGGCAAAACTGTTAAGAATTAGAATAAAAAAAAGTATTGAGCTACTATGAATTACCCTTTAATTCAATAATTAAATTAATTAAATTAATTAAACCAAAGTCTCATTAATTCAAACTTTAAAAAAAAGCCAATGACAGGTGGTCACCCATTGCTTTACTTAATTTTCACTGATCCAGTCTATATTTTAGAACAGAGCTTGCTTCACAGTTGTGCTGGTTGTCATAGGAAACAGTCAGCAGCCTTGTTGTCAGATCCGAGGCTGAGCTGAACTCCTATGTGGCGTAGATATTTGTACCTACATTATCATAACATAAAGTGACCATTGTACACACTTAAAGGTTATGGATACCTTTGCACCCATTTTTATAAATGCAGTATTCAACAACTTTAAAAAAAAAGTCTTATAAGATTCCTACTATTTTGCTGTTGTAGAGTCTGTTTTAACTCCTTTACATAGCTGGTTGTTCTGGTGTCAGTGTTTAGGATAGCTGCAGGAGAGGGGGAGAAGGTTCTACATGGCAGAACGGAATGTCTGAAGAAGGGGTAAAACATCTTTGTCTTTAGGGAGGGTTGATGACATTGATCAAACTGTGTACTGTGTATCACATAGGCTGTGGGTTAGCGTACATACAGAAAAACACCCACTACAGACACTGCAGGGGAAGGGAGAGGAAAATCATCCAATTCTCAGCATCATTCTGAGCACAAGGTAGGAAGAGATCCTTCATGGTCTATATAAGAAGGATGCAGCATAGGAAGCAAGGGCTAGTGAGGGCACATTGACATAAGGAAAGTCTGACACTAGATTGCAAACTGTGTATCTAAAGGTAACCACTAACATACAATGCTATGGTTTTATGCAATCTATTGATTCATGGGGTGTACTTAATTTTTCACATATCTTTCTCCGCATTTTGGCCTATTTTCTGTTAAGTAAATAATGACAGTGTAATTTCTTATGTGTTCTTGTTCATCTGAGGTTGTATTTACCTAATTTTAGGACCTTCTAAAGGTCAGATGTTTTTTATTTTATGTCCTGATACATAAAACCATAGAATTCAAAGAGGGTGTATTTAGTTTTTCTCGTGACTGCATGTAAAACATTTTTTTTCTCATGTCAAAAGGTGTCCATAGCTTTTAAGTTCCAAGGAACAAAAGATCTGTGGAAAGATTGAGCCAACAAGGAATACTCTGAGATTCCAGCTCTGAAGCCTGAATGCAGCCATGGGCGATAATACAAGCCGTAACTCAGGATCAGTGCAAGATAAGTAATTTATTTACAAAATTACATTGTAAAGTGATACAATTTCCTAATATACTTTATGTTTTATTTCCTCCAAAGTTTCAAGTTTGTTGTGAAAAAAATCAGGACATTAAAGGAGGAATATGGATAGATAAATAGGAGACTGATACATTTGTATCCAGTCTAGACAATGCTCTGTGAGCTGAACACACCGCACTGCCAGTTTGCCCACAGAGCATTGTTTTCATGGGATACAATTGTATCTACTTCTTGGCAAGTGGACAGGATGAGGGATTTCTGCCTCCCGGAAGGTTCTCTCTTATTCACAGCATGGTCATATCTTGAAAAAGGAGAGGAATTGAAATATAAAGCATTAAAGCATATTAGAGCATTGTAGAACTTTTTATTACATAGGGAAATCCCTTTAATGTAGTTTATTAGCATAAAAAGATCAGTATTGTTACTCCAAACCTCTTACATGAAGTCTTCCAGGCTAATACACTAAGGCTATGTTTCCACAATGAGTTCTTGGTGAGTTTTTTTCCGAAAAAAAATGCAAGTAACTTATTTTTCTTAATAGGTGCAGAAAATATGCAACATCAAAAACCTCATTGTGGGAATGTAGCCTAATAATCCATAGTCGCTACGGAAGTTCTCTGTGATAATCTTGTAATCCAAAATTACTTATTTACAAAATAACCTAAATTGTAATTCAATTCTGCAGAGTTTTACCCTTTATACCATCACTTGTAAACTGTTATCTTCTACATGCATCCATTACTAATTCCGCTAACTTTGTTCTCGCCTTGCATTTTAATGCCTGCATCTCTAATAACTCTTTTTTTTTTTTACTTTTCCTTGCAGGTCCCCCTCCTTCTCTTCCTTGTCTCTATCTCATCTATGGTTGCTGCACTGCGGGTATATCCTCCACCGGCATCTGGTGCACTGTGCAGGTCACATTGCAGAGTAAACGGCATAAGAGGGGTTAAGAGGCTTCCTACTGGTGACTTATGGTACTGCAATCACTCCCCGCTCACCAGAATGGCAAGGGTAACTGCACAGCACTCCATTATTACATGATCAATATCTACTCTGCTGAGTCAAGTTTACTGGAGGAGGAGGTGGGGGGCTGGATGTATTAAGGTAGAAGGAGGGGAAGAATAGTTTTCCTGTATGCAGCATGTTGTCTGTCCCAGATGCACAGATGCTGATGTAATGGGACTTTGCATCATTAAATCCCATTTTCAGGATGTTGTAAAATCTGCTAAAATCAAGAATGTAGTAATTTTAGGTTTTTTAAATTTTTAAACCATTTTTCCATATCTATCTATCTATCTAATATATCAGATGTAAAGGTCCAGTTTGCTGCCCTAGACCGGTATGTAAAAACCCTAACACTTTTACATATGCATGTGTGTGTGTGTATATCTATCTATATATATATATATATATATATATATATATATATATATATATATATATATATATATATATATATATATAAATATATATAAAATATATATTTTTATTATTTTATATATATAGAAAATAATAACAAATATATAAATATATATATTTTTTCTTTATTATTTTATATATATATATTTATATATATATTTTTTTTTATTATTAGTAGTATTTTTTAGATATATATATACACATACAGAGGCAAACTGGACCTTTAAACCTGATATATTTTATATATATCTATCTATATATATTTATATATAGATAGATAGATAGATAGTATATATATATATATATATAAATATATATATTTCTATATATATAGATATATGTAGCACCCTGAGGATTCGGCTGCTACAGGGGTATTGCACCTCAACCCAGAGGTGTGATATTCCACTCCCGGGTAAGGATGGAGAGTGGAACTGAGCTCGGTAGGCTGCATGCACTACACACATCCCATTTCCGAGGAACAGGCCGACGGTACTCCCACTTAGAAATGTGCAGGTACGACCGAGTCTGTTCCTGGCTGGAGTGGGAGGGGGGTGGAACATCCCATGTAGTGTAGGGGCAGATAGGGGGAGCAGCCTGGGTAAAGTTAGGAGCTCATTGGGTGCTGGTCACCTGAGCTCACACATAGAGGGATATATAAGGTGGGCACCAACTAGAATCAGGGTCAGACGCAGAGAGTCAGATGCAGAGAGGATCAGCTGCAGAAAACAAGTTAGGAGAGGAGAGAAGAAAGACCAAGACCCAGAGTGAGAGAGGAGAAAAGAGAAAGACCCAGAGCACAGAAGAGAAGGGACCCAAGAACCCAAATCAGAGCACCGGGTGAGGAGTCAGCATCAGGGTACCGGAACCCAAGCTGGTGGGGGTAAAAACAATCCCCAGCCAGAGACCGGAGACCGTGGGCAGTGTCTGTCACGGTCACCCACCACATTCACCCCGAAGGCACACCACATGAAGGGTCAGGGAACCCAGGGCCAAGGGTGTCCCAACAGAAGGCCCGAGGGAGCTGGACCTAGGTGGATCACTGGTGGGGACGGCTGAAGAAAGGACAGAGGGAGAGCTCAGGGCCACGCTCCGGACTTGTTTGGGGGTTGGCTGGATCCAGGACCTGGTGGACGCAGCACGGCTCGGGTGGTCACTAGCAGCTGGAGTGACCAGTACAACATCTGCAGTAAGTAAACACCCTTAACTGCACAACCCGACTCTGTCTTCACTGCCGTCTGCACTACGCCACCACAACCCCCATCCTCTGCGCCTGTCCCCTCTGAGGCTATACCCTTCCCGTTGGGGGTTATCCCACCAAGCTGCGCACCCACCATCAGCCTCAGCGGACCCTGCTGCAGCGGCGGCCACAGTGACCGCATCACAACGGGTGGCGTAGTCGACACAAAAGAACTTTAGTAACATCTGTAGAACTGCCACATCACACTGAGCTTGACGCCCTGGGCACGGGACCGGGTCACAGCCGCTCGGAGACTACAACCTCCCCATCTGATCCGGTGCCGGGTATTCCCCTCAAAAAGGAATATGTCCCAGGGGGCGCGTCAACTTTGGCGTAGTCGGCAGGATTACGTGCCCGCAACACCCGGGTACTGCGTGCCTGAAGAAAAGTGCAAGTTTACCTCAGAAAGAAGTCTCCCGCCGGTTCCGGAGGGTCCACGCCATCGGACCCCATCACAGGTCGTTTCCCGCCGATTGTCCGCCATTTCCAGCTTGTTCTCGCCATCTGCAGAGTTTCCCGCCACTGGGCGACGCTTCCCGCCAAAACCGCAGATTTCCCGCCTTGGAAGAGCAGCGGACGCCATTATGGGCGTGCCAAAGGAGGGCAAGAGGCCACCTCCCATCGTGGGCCAGGACAGAAAATGGCGCCAAAAGTGGAAACCGCCCCCACCAACAGAGACTGTGATGCTGGAGGTGTCTGTCAGCGTGAAAGAACTCCCCCTGGAGCTGACAGTCACCGAGTTGCCCCGGGACCGCCCTCGAAGTGGGAGGAGACGAAAGAGAAGAGAAAAGATGGGTGTCGCTTGGAGGAGTCTGGAGCGAGCGCACCCGGAGACAAGAGGTCTAACGAGGAGTAGCGGAGGAGCTTACCCGGAGATGGAGAGAAAGCAGAACAGCACCGGCCCGCTGGCCAGGAGTCTGCTAGAGACCGAGGAAGGAGGGCAGAGCAGCACCGGCCCGCTGGCCAGGAGCCTGCCGGAAGAAGAGCAGAGCAGCACCGACCCGATGGTCAGGAGCCTGCTAGAGTCCACAACCCCGCTAGGTCTAGCGGAGATCTTAGCGCAGCTCCCCCGAGACCGGGAGTGTGCACAAACTGCCTTGGAGGGCCTCGCACGGAGGATGGCCCGGGTACAGCGTGAGATACTGGCGGAGTGGAGCCGGGAGATGGCCCAGCAAGCAGAGACCAGTCAACGGAGCACGCTACCCTGGAAGAGGAAGCAGACCGCCTCTGAGGATGGCGCGGGAGGACCCAAGGCCGGAGACGGCGCCGAGGAGGGAGCCGAACGCATGGAGGCAGGTAAAGGGGACGCCTATACCCCAAGCCGTGACACCGCTCACCTGCCCCAGCTCCCCGTCGCAGAGCCCGAAAGTCCCCCTGCTGTGCCCGTAGCCGCCATGTCACCGCTATGGACTAGGCCCCGACCGGAAGCCGCCGCAGCGACCCCTGTGACGTCACGCGCCTCGATCCGGAGCGTGACAAAGCAGGAATTACCACCAGCCTGGTCGCAAGGCCTAGTACCCCCGGGCGCCGCACCACCAACAGCGCCCCCTACCTCCGCGGAGCCTCCGGCCTGGCCGCAAGGCCAGGTAGCCCAGGGCGCCGCCGTCCTAACGGTGCCCTTCACCTTCCAGGTGCCCCAGGCCTGGCCGCAAGGCCTGGGCAACCCGGGCGCCACCACCACCGCGCCCGCAATACCAAGGGTGCCACACCTGGGGGAGGACCTCTTCAGCCAGCTCACATGGCCGGACGGGCGGCCCTTCATCTGGCCCGAAGGATACCATGAGCTGGAACGGCAGCAGAGACTAAGACCCCTGGATGAACCCCTGATTCCGGCTCCGAAGCCCGTGGCACGGATCTCGCCCCCGCTAGCGGAAGCACAGTTTGAGTGGGACCCCACCGGAGAAGATTTAATGGGGTTCGCTCAGGAAACTCGGGCAGTCGCCGCTGAGCGTACTGAGTGTTGTCGTCAGCAGCTAGCAGAGTTTACGAGGGAACGGGAGGAGAGGCGGGTCAGAGAACAACAGGCCCAAATCCGGAGTGCGGAGCAGAAGAGCCGGACTAGGAGGAACCCCCGTGCAGCGCACTGTCCCCGCACCATCGGGACGGTGATAAAGTTCAACCCGCAGCATGGGTGGGGCTTTATTCGGGACCGTAACAACCGTGGTGACGTTTTTGTGACCCGCAGAGACGTCGAGTCCCACCTGCCGGAAGGTCACAAAGGCCGTGACCTCTACGTCGGAGACGAGGTCACTTTCACCCGGCACAAGTGTGCCAAAGGACCTTACGCCCTCCACGTACACCGCTTGACGGAGGAGGAGTTGCGGTACGGGGAGGAGGAGCCAGAGGACCCGGACGGGTCTGAAGCAACACCGTATCACTAAGAAAAAGCAGGAGGGAGCCGTCGTTGAGGACGGGAATAGAGACTGTATATAGTTGCCCGTCGGGGCACAGTGAACCGTTGCTGCTAAAATAGTCCCCGTTGGGACCAGTGAACTGTTTACCCGTTAACCCCTTCATCCTACAGGCTGAGGACTGTGAGCAGCCATTCCCTTCCCTCTACCTGGCCGAGGACTGAGAGCGGCCAACTTCCCCTGTAAATAGTTGCGCGTCCTAAAGCGCCCCCTACCGGTTTTATAGAAAACCAGATTTTCTAAGAGACTGTCGCACTTTTCCCGGACACACGGTGCACAGTGTCCGGAGGAGGAACCGGAAACAGGAGACGACGAGAAAGTTTTATCTGCTAAGATATGTTATTTATATAATGTTTTTTATATGTTTTATATGTTTATATGAAAAAAATTTTGTATGTTTTGGTGTTTTTGTCTTTACAGCCCGAGGACGTGCTGTGATTTACCAGGGGGGAATGTAGCACCCTGAGGATTCGGCTGCTACAGGGGTATTGCACCTCAACCCAGAGGTGTGATATTCCACTCCCGGGTAAGGATGGAGAGTGGAACTGAGCTCGGTAGGCTGCATGCACTACACACATCCCATTTCCGAGGAACAGGCCGACGGTACTCCCACTTAGAAATGTGCAGGTACGACCGAGTCTGTTCCTGGCTGGAGTGGGAGGGGGGTGGAACATCCCATGTAGTGTAGGGGCAGATAGGGGGAGCAGCCTGGGTAAAGTTAGGAGCTCATTGGGTGCTGGTCACCTGAGCTCACACATAGAGGGATATATAAGGTGGGCACCAACTAGAATCAGGGTCAGACGCAGAGAGTCAGATGCAGAGAGGATCAGCTGCAGAAAACAAGTTAGGAGAGGAGAGAAGAAAGACCAAGACCCAGAGTGAGAGAGGAGAAAAGAGAAAGACCCAGAGCACAGAAGAGAAGGGACCCAAGAACCCAAATCAGAGCACCGGGTGAGGAGTCAGCATCAGGGTACCGGAACCCAAGCTGGTGGGGGTAAAAACAATCCCCAGCCAGAGACCGGAGACCGTGGGCAGTGTCTGTCACGGTCACCCACCACATTCACCCCGAAGGCACACCACATGAAGGGTCAGGGAACCCAGGGCCAAGGGTGTCCCAACAGAAGGCCCGAGGGAGCTGGACCTAGGTGGATCACTGGTGGGGACGGCTGAAGAAAGGACAGAGGGAGAGCTCAGGGCCACGCTCCGGACTTGTTTGGGGGTTGGCTGGATCCAGGACCTGGTGGACGCAGCACGGCTCGGGTGGTCACTAGCAGCTGGAGTGACCAGTACAACATCTGCAGTAAGTAAACACCCTTAACTGCACAACCCGACTCTGTCTTCACTGCCGTCTGCACTACGCCACCACAACCCCCATCCTCTGCGCCTGTCCCCTCTGAGGCTATACCCTTCCCGTTGGGGGTTATCCCACCAAGCTGCGCACCCACCATCAGCCTCAGCGGACCCTGCTGCAGCGGCGGCCACAGTGACCGCATCACAACGGGTGGCGTAGTCGACACAAAAGAACTTTAGTAACATCTGTAGAACTGCCACATCACACTGAGCTTGACGCCCTGGGCACGGGACCGGGTCACAGCCGCTCGGAGACTACAACCTCCCCATCTGATCCGGTGCCGGGTATTCCCCTCAAAAAGGAATATGTCCCAGGGGGCGCGTCATATATATATACGGTATATTTCTATCCATTTCTTTATTTTCATTTACGCACATATATACCTGCCAGAATCATATGCATTGCCTAACACTAATAATATATTAGAAATCTTGTTGATATGTGATGATAACTATTGTATCAATTCAACACCATTATGATAACATGAGCACTGGTATTTTATAATGGTCCCAGTGACCATTTAGAACCGGTCCAGTAAAAGTATATATTTTACAATCAATTTTTGTAATTTACACAAAGCGTTTATCAATAGCACTGGACATCCTCATTCATGATTGCCCCCTCATCTATGACATTTCTTGTATTCATGACCTTGTTGCAATATACAGGATCCCCCCCCCCCCAAAAAAAAAAGCTTTTAATTCCTAGTTAGGAAATCATCAGAATTATTCTTCCTCCGTTTCCTCTCAGTCTGTATTAATCCTCTCTGGAATCCCTTCTGCTTTTTGCATCGAAGTCCCTCGGTACCATAATCTAAGCTGCAATGATTTGTGCTAGAATTAGGTCAGGCATGTGAAGGTGACTTGGGGAGCATCGTCCAATAATGGCAGGTAAAATGTCCCACGACCCTACAATATTTACAGATATAGGATCTACCTATCACCCCCACTCTGACAGTGTTTTATTCCTATGCAATTAAATGTTTATTTATTTTTGATTATTTTATCGTGTTTTGTTTTTGTGTTTTTTTTTTATAGGCTGAATTCATGGGCATCATTTACCCCCAATTGGCAGTGAAAGGGTAACTGTGGAGTGTGCGGAGGGTGGAAGAAGTGCATTGCGGCAGATGTATACCCAGCTGTGCATGCAGAACTGGCCATACAACTTACCCAGGAGGCTGAGTGCCAGTGTTACCGAGCTTAGCCCATGGGGTGTTGGGCGCTCTCTCCTGCCCATGGCCTGGGAGGGGTGAGGGGGGTCTCCGGCTGCTGTCCTGGAATATATCTATTTATATAATGTAATTTTCCCCTCGATGGTACAGCTCAGACAGAATTGTAAACCCAATATGGCCGGTTCTCTGGCTGCAGCAGAGATGCAGGAGGGTTGGGGGTGGTGGGTGGTGGGAACACTTGGCTTTATGGTTGGTGGATTTCTTAGAATGATGCAGGAGGGAGAAAGAAAAAAAAAAAGCTCTCTTTTAATGTATTCCTATTTTTTTTTATTTCCCAGATATAATAAACCTTTACATCGGATGTGAATGCATTTTACAGGGATTGTTTACATCTCACAAGTTGTTCCCTGTTCTTTTTTTTTCTAATATTAAGACCTTATTATCATCTCTCTTTGCATTACATACTAACTCTTTAACTCCCTTTATAGTAGTGATAGATAATGCATAAAGAACAAACCACCCAGCTTTCCTTGAGTCCTGATTGGCAAATCTAAAGGATACATTAGTATGGCAGGGATTAATTCATGTTTACAAATAAATGCAATTGTTTGAAAATGTTACAAAATAAAATAAATAGAGCGTTACATAAAAGTAACACGTTTATTTAAAAATTGAAAGCACCAGACTCAGTTTTGCATGACGTGCTCTTAGTATTGATGCGTTGGCGGTCTTGCGTTATTGCTGTGTGAGACAAGTACACAGGATACCTGGACCGACCGTCTAACCAGGGATCAATTATCTGTTTCAGGTTTATGAAATATTAATTATACTGTGCTGAACTGCAGACGGAGCATTTTCAGCAAATGTAATGCATTTAGAAAAAAAGTCTGCTCATCGTTCTTTAAAAGCAGGCATGACCCTTTTACAAAGGTGTATCCCCCTTCCTTGAGTCGTCCTTTTCCCATGGGTCATCCAGCTTTTCCTAAACTCTGCACGTATACATAAGCAAGCATCACTTCTGTCCGTATTGCAAGCAGGTTGATCTGCTATTCAGGATTCTGGGAAAGCAGAGTGACAACTAGAGGTGAGCAAACTTAAAAGTTCGGGGTTCGCACCGGACAGTTAGTGTCCGGTGCTAAATTCCAAACATGGACTTCTCGCGGAAGTCCGTTTTAATGTTCAGAATTCCGGGGAAAGTCCGGAGGGAAAGAGAGAGAGAATTTTCCTGCTCCAAAATTCGAGTAACCATTGTTTTTAATGGGGGTTCGGGTTCTGGTTCAAGGTTCTGGTCCCTCAACCGAACCTTAGACAAAAATTCGGGTCGGGTACCAGAATCCAAACTTCCACGGGTCCGCTCATCCCTAGTGACACCCCTTTTTTTTTCATTTCTGTAGGCAGCTTTTAGGAAAGTGTTACTTTTCTATTGACTTCTTAGGTCCCATTCGGATGTCAATGATTTTTCACGTTTGCAAAAAAAGACGATTTTCATCAGTGCTTTGGGTCAGATTTTATCAGTGTTTGGTCAGTGATGTTTTTTTTACCATCAGTGATCTTCTCATATGCTAAAAAAAATTGCAGAGCTTCTCCTATCCATTACAATGTTAAAACAGGCCGCACATGGATTGCACATGGATAGCATCTGTCCATGATTTTCACGGACCCATAGACTTATATGGGTGATTTTGATCCGTGACTTGGGATACGGGCCCCTTGCAGTGTAATAATGCTGTCTATGACAGAAGCTGCTTGCTGCTTTGGAGGTGGAAAGGGAACCCCTTACCTTTTGAGCCCCAGTGTGGCTGCACCAATGATATGTCTGCCCCTGCTGAGCATGTATGAGGGGGCCGGGAAGAATAACCATAGGCTGAATGAGCGTTTAGTCAGCAACACTTGAAGGTGTATGGACCCCTTTACGCTGCGTTCACAAAATCGTAGCAGCTCCTTACCGCTGCAGTCTTTCCACTTGTCTCCTACACAATCAATTAATTTTGCAAAAAAAAAAAACAACAGCAGCCACAGCTGTTTTACCTGCACTATAACATGGCCGCACATTTTTGCATATGAAGCAGCTGTTTCCTTCTGACTTCTGCCTAGAAACATTAATGCTCAGCTCAGCCGAGGGTGTATGTTTTATCAAAAAGCGGATTGTCAGCTGTACAGAACGCGCATGTGTATGAGGGGGGGATTTGGCTGATAGCTCACATGTATAGCCAATATAACATGGCAGATCCTTCTTTCTCATCACATCTGTTATCAGGAAGGCACGGTTAGGATTTCTCCATACACAGTAAGTGGGGGTTGAGCTTTATCTCTACAGTAAGTGGGGGAGGCGATTTATGTCTTTACAGTAAGTGGGGGGGGGGATTTATGTCTTTACAGTAAGTGGGGCGGGGCTTTATGTCTCTACAGTTAATGGGGGTGGGGATGTATGTTTCTAGGGTTAGTGGGGCTGGGGCACTGGGGCTTTATGTCTCTACAGTTAATGGGGGTGGGGCTTTATGTCTCTACAGTTAGTGAGGCTGGGGCATTATGTCTCTACAGTTAGTGGGGGTGGGGCTTAATGTCTTTACTGTAAGTGGAAGAGGGACTTTATGTCTCTACAGTTAATGGGGATGGGGCTTTATGTCTTCAGTAAGTGGGTGAGGGGATTTTTGTCTCTACAGTTAATGGGGGTGGGGATTTATGTTTCTACAGTAAGTGGGGTGGGGCTTTATGTCTCTACAGTTAGTGGGGGTGGGGCTTTATGTCTCTACAGTTAGTGGGGGTGGGGCTTTATGTATTTACAGTAAGTGGGGGGGATTTATGTCTTTACAGTAAGTGGGGCGGGGCTTTATGTCTCTACAGTTAATGGGGGTGGGGATGTATGTTTCTAGGGTTAGTGGGGCTGGGGCACTGGGGCTTTATGTCTCTACAGTTAATGGGGGTGGGGCTTTATGTCTCTACAGTTAGTGAGGCTGGGGCATTATGTCTCTACAGTTAGTGGGGGTGGGGCTTAATGTCTTTACTGTAAGTGGAAGAGGGACTTTATGTCTCTACAGTTAATGGGGATGGGGCTTTATGTCTTCAGTAAGTGGGTGAGGGGATTTTTGTCTCTACAGTTAATGGGGGTGGGGATTTATGTTTCTACAGTAAGTGGGGTGGGGCTTTATGTCTCTACAGTTAGTGGGGGTGGGGCTTTATGTCTCTACAGTTAGTGGGGGTGGGGCTTTATGTATTTACAGTAAGTGGGGGGGGATTTATGTCTTTACAGTAAGTGGGGCGGGGCTTTATGTCTCTACAGTTAATGGGGGTGGGGATGTATGTTTCTAGGGTTAGTGGGGCTGGGGCACTGGGGCTTTATGTCTCTACAGTTAATGGGGGTGGGGCTTTATGTCTCTACAGTTAGTGAGGCTGGGGCATTATGTCTCTACAGTTAGTGGGGGTGGGGCTTAATGTCTTTACTGTAAGTGGAGGAGGGACTTTATGTCTCTACAGTTAATGGGGATGGGGCTTTATGTCTTCAGTAAGTGGGTGAGGGGATTTTTGTCTCTACAGTTAATGGGGGTGGGGATTTATGTTTCTACAGTCAGTGGGGTGGGGCTTTATGTCTCTACAGTTAGTGGGGGTGGGGCTTTATTTCTCTACAGTAAGTGGGGTGGGGCTTTATGTCTCTACAGTTAGTGGGGGTGGGACTTTATGTCTCTACAGTTAGTGGGGGTGGGGCTTTATGTCTACAGTTAGTGGGTCTGGGGCTTTATTTCTCTACAGTTAGTGGGGGTGGGGCTTTATGTCTCTACAGTTAGTGGGGGTGTGGGCTTTATGTCTCTACAGTTAGTGGGACTGGGGCTTTATTTCTCTACAGTTAGTGGGGGTGGGGCTTTATGTCTCTACAGTTAGTGGGGGTGGGTCTTTATTTCTCTACAGTTAGTGGGGGTGGGGCTTTATGTCTCTACAGTTAGTGGGGGTGGGCCTTTATGTCTCTACAGTTAGTGGGGCTGTGGCTTTATTTCTCTACAGTTAATGGGGGTGGGGCTTTATGTCTCTACAGTTAGTGAGGCTGGGGCATTATGTCTCTACAGTTAGTGGGGGTGGGGCTTAATGTCGTTACTGTAAGTGGAGGAGGGACTTTATGTCTCTACAGTTAATGGGGATGGGGCTTTATGTCTTCAGTAAGTGGGTGAGGGGATTTTTGTCTCTACAGTTAATGGGGGTGGGGATTTATGTTTCTACAGTCAGTGGGGTGGGGCTTTATGTCTCTACAGTTAGTGGGGGTGGGGCTTTATTTCTCTACAGTAAGTGGGGTGGGGCTTTATGTCTCTACAGTTAGTGGGACTGGGGCTTTATTTCTCTACAGTTAGTGGGGGTGGGGCTTTATGTCTCTACAGTTAGTGGGGGTGGGTCTTTATTTCTCTACAGTTAGTGGGGGTGGGGCTTTATGTCTCTACAGTTAGTGGGGGTGGGCCTTTATGTCTCTACAGTTAGTGGGGCTGTGGCTTTATTTCTCTACAGTTAATGGGGGTGGGGCTTTATGTCTCTACAGTTAGTGAGGCTGGGGCATTATGTCTCTACAGTTAGTGGGGGTGGGGCTTAATGTCGTTACTGTAAGTGGAGGAGGGACTTTATGTCTCTACAGTTAATGGGGATGGGGCTTTATGTCTTCAGTAAGTGGGTGAGGGGATTTTTGTCTCTACAGTTAATGGGGGTGGGGATTTATGTTTCTACAGTCAGTGGGGTGGGGCTTTATGTCTCTACAGTTAGTGGGGGTGGGGCTTTATTTCTCTACAGTAAGTGGGGTGGGGCTTTATGTCTCTACAGTTAGTGGGGGTGGGACTTTATGTCTCTACAGTTAGTGGGGGTGGGGCTTTATGTCTACAGTTAGTGGGTCTGGGGCTTTATTTCTCTACAGTTAGTGGGGGTGGGGCTTTATGTCTCTACAGTTAGTGGGGGTGTGGGCTTTATGTCTCTACAGTTAGTGGGGCTGGGGCTTTATTTCTCTACAGTTAGTGGGGGTGGGTCTTTATTTCTCTACAGTTAGTGGGGGTGGGGCTTTATGTCTCTACAGTTAGTGGGGGTGGGCCTTTATGTCTCTACAGTTAGTGGGGCTGTGGCTTTATTTCTCTACAGTTAGTGGGGGTGGTGCTTTATGTCTCTACAGTTAGTGGGGGTGGGGCTTTATGTCTCTACAGTTAGTGGGGCTGGGGCTTTATTTCTCTACAGTTAGTGAGGCTGGGGCATTATGTCTCTACAGTTAGTGGGGATGGGCATTATGTCTCTACAGTTAATGGGGGTGGGAATTTATTTCTCTACAGTTAGTGAGGCTGGGGCATTATGTCTCTACAGTTAGTGGGGGTGGGGCTTAATGTCTTTACTGTAAGTGGAGGAGGGACTTTATGTCTCTACAGTTAATGGGGATGGGGCTTTATGTCTTCAGTAAGTGGGTGAGGGGATTTTTGTCTCTACAGTCAATGGGGGTGGGGATTTATGTTTCTACAGTTAGTGGGGGTAGGGCTTTATGTCTCTACAGTTAGTGGGGGTGGGGCTTTATGTCTCTACAGTTAGTGGGGCTGGGGCTTTATTTCTCTATAGTTAGTGGGGGTGGGGCATGTCTCTACAGTTAGTGGGGGTGGGTCTTTATGTCCCTACAGTTAGTGGAGGTGTGGCTTTATTTCTCTACAGTTAGTAGGGGTGGGGCTTTATTTCTCTACAATTAGTGGGGGTGGGGCTTTATGTCTCTACAATTAGTGGGGGTGGGGCTTTATGTCTCTACAGTTAGTGGGGCTGGGGCTTTATTTCTCTACAGTTAGTGGGGGTGGAGCATGTCTCTACAGTTAGTGGGAGTGGGTCTTGATTTCTCTACAGTTAGTGGGGGTGGGGCTTTATGTCTCTACAGTTAGTGGGGGTGGGGCTTTATGTCTCTACAGTTAGTGGGGCTGGGGCTTTATTTCTCTACAGTTAGTGGGGGTGGAGCATGTCTCTACAGTTAGTGGGAGTGGGTCTTGATTTCTCTACAGTTAGTGGGGGTGGGGCTTTATGTCTCTACAGTTAGTGGGGGTGGGGCTTTATGTCTCTACAGTTAGTGGGGCTGGGGCTTTATGTCTCTACAGTTAGTGGGGGTGGGGATTTATGTCTCTACATTTAGTGGGGGTGGGGCTTTATGTCTCTACAGTTAGTGGGGCTGGGGCTTTATTTCTCTACAATGCTATGGTTTTCTACAGGTTTTATGTGAAACAACAGATATGATTTCAGTCATAAATATTCTAAAACAGTGAAGGAAGTAATAGAATTTCTTTTATTTCATATATTTCATTTGCATGTAACTAGACCCATCATGGAATATGGTTACTGATCCAGTCGCTCCTTGGCGTTCCCTTCATCTTGGAATTACACTATGGTGGATGCCTGGTAAAGTGCGATATAACTGTGCAGGACACAATGAAAGCCAATGTCCTCTCCAGAGACACCAGAACACTGATACCCAGACTCTCTTGGAACCAATAAGTGCAGTGTAGTAATAGTCCTCTAGTTATGAACTGTGCTGAGTTTGCCAGAATTTTAACTCATGAATGACCTGGGATGTAGAAAGTTCTTCAGTCACTGCAGTCTTTCACGATCGGTTAACTATGGAAGTGCCTGAACACTTGCATTATCAATTCTATGAAAAGTGATTTGTACTTTCATATGGGTAATCCCATTGTTTGTCGTTCTATGGAATAAAGAGCATCTGACATCTGAACATGCTGATTTAGAAGTTTTTGCCCAAATATAAGGGGTAACGTTTCTCCTTATGGAGAGTGACATAAGGGTTCTGGCATGCCAAGGTAAGGAGGCTTATTCGCCGTGCAATGCTCCTCTGGGAAATTTAATATGCAAATTGCCTCTTCAGAGAAAAAGAGGACTTGAACTCTATAGCGCCACCTATTGGAACGAGCAATCCTACAAGTCACAATCGACCCTTTAACGATTATCCTAAGTCATATTGCACGACTCGTTAAAGGGTCTATTGAGACTTGTAGGATTGCTGCTTCCAATAGGTGGCGCTATAGAGTTCAAGTCCTCTTTTTCTCTGAAGAGGCAATTTGCATGCCCAGATATAGTATGTTATATATTCTCCATATGTGAGCTATTTGTTTTCACATTGATTCCCACAAATTAGATCTGCATTTGCTTATTTATTAAGCTGCTCACGAATATCCATGTTATGCACTTGTCCCAGATCCGGGCTCTACTCCCGTCTCCCCAGTCTGCTGAACTCAGTTGTGCTCCACGTCGGGCTTTGCAGATGGCCACGCATGATCCACCTGGGCCTATATAAAGCTCACCAAGACACACTTTTTTCTTGGTATTAGGACATTTAGTTGCTCCGGAGTTCTGTCTGCCTACAATCTCCAGGACCTCTGCTACTTATTTCCGATCTCCTGTCCCCCTGTGGTCCCCATGACCTCTGCTACATGTTCCTGATCACTTGTCCAACTTCGATCTCGAGTACCTATGTTACCTGTTTCCCGTGTGCTAGACCTGCCTGTTGCATCGAAGCCTGTGGCCCAATCATTACATCTGAGATTACACTGTTGTCCATTAAGATAAGTGCTTCTAATTTATGTGTAAACACTTGTGAGATAGTAATGAATGAATGTTGCAGTATCGGACTCCGGCCACCAGAGGTCACTGTTGCCTCTTGAATAGACTCTGTGGCAGACTTCATGGTGTATGGCTAGGGACACACTAGTGCCCCTAGTAACCCGATGTTTATCATGGTTACCAGCCTGCTCCTGCTTCAGCAGGCTGGTAACCAGGAGCAGGACATCGTGGAAAGATTCTTTCCACGATGTCGCTGCTCCCCTGATCGTTGGTGAGCCTGCCTGTTTAACAGCTCACCAGCGACCACATAGCGACGCAGCAACGATCCCTGACAGGTCGTATCGTTGTCGGGATCGTTGCAGCGTCGCTAAGTGTGAAGGGGCCTTTAGAGTTCCACAAAGATAAAAGATGACTAGCACACTTCTCAGTAGTGTTTACACATTAAATTAAAAGCACTTATCTAAAACCTTTAGAATGCAATTGTAGCTTGATCTTATCACTTTACAGTTTTTTTTCACCCTGTCTATGATTGGTTGAAAAGTGTGCAGATCTCTTTCCATCATACTCAGACACACAGCTGCTTTTAATGTGTAACTACTGAGAAGTGCGGTAGATTCTTTACCTCATTATTTCTTTGTGGAAGTCTAATATTTTTACTGATTGAAGTTTTTCTGCTTCAAATAATAAAAGACTATGTGTTTAAAACTTTATGATTTAAGTCAGTTATCTACAAATAAGAATGGGACCACATGACAACTTTGGCCGTGACTCATGACGTTTGGCAAAAAATCGCTGTTTGCTGCTGCTACATTGTAGCTCAATGGGGTCATATTGCAACAGCAACAAATAAGTCGCAGAACATCCAACTGGTTCCAACTTTTTGTGACTTGTTTATCATGGTTGCAGTACCTTGCGGGTCGCAATGAGACCCCACACGCTTGCATTATGCTGCAGTGTCCTACAGCGAACTTTGACCATACGTCTTGTGTTGCGGCCAACGTTGCCATGTAGCCCCAGCCTAAATTAATGATTGGATGTTACCATTTCCTTTGTCTATAGAGGATGACCCTTCACACTTCAGTACTAGTACCTCATAAATATGGCACTTATTCTATGTCCTGCACATAAACAATGGTTAATAAACAATCCCTTATGAGATTTAATTCACTTAATCTTACAAGCATTACTAACCAGACATAACTAGATAATGATAATCATTTTAATTTGTGTTTCCAGAGTTAATTAGGCAATAATCCATTCTTTTCTGGGCTTGCTCAGACAAGTGGTTATTTCATTTGTTTCCAAATGGAACATAATGTGTATAAACCACAAGTGATGATATAATGCCTGTGTGCAGTCCAGTCCGGTCACAGTAAAGTAGTTAAAAACAGTCCAAAAATATAAAATAATAACGTGTTCCCGAGTCTTATAATTCATCAGTTACCCCTGGAAACAGACCCATCCAATATTCATCATCAGGTAAACTCATCTCAGTAAAATTGGTCAGTTGATATAATATTTTGTTTGTATCCTTAGTTCCCTTTTTAAAGAGTTTTTTTTTTTTAAAGAATATACTATATATAGTATAGTATAATATATAATAGATGGTCAAAAAGGGAATTAAATATAAGGTGTGATTTAAAAGGTTATACCCAATTTAGGGGAAAACCTGCTGATCGCTGATGAGCCAACCATTAGGACCCTAACCTGAGAACAAGGCTTTGGAAGCTGAGAATTGGGGTCTGAAGAACACTTGAATGGAGTAGAAGTGCCCATACTCGTCCTCCACTTCATTCATTATCTAGGGGACAGCTGGTAGTGGTGGAGCTAGTGGTGTATCTAGAGTCCAATGGACCCAATGCAAAATTTGGACTTGGGGGCCCCCCCCCCTGCATGTTGGTCAGATATATGGGCCCTTGTATCCTTCTATATGTCCCCTATCCTGTGCCCCTTCCTGGTATATAAACCCCCATCCTGGGTTCCTTCCTGGTATATATGCCCCCCATCCTGGGTTCCTTCCTGGTATATATGCCCCCCATCCTGGGTTCCTTCCTGGTATATATGTCTCCCATCCTGGGTTCCTTCCTGGTATATATGCCCCCCATCCTGGGTTCCTTCCTGGTATATATGCCCCACATCCTGGGTTCCTTCCTGGTATATATGCCCTCCATTCTGATCCTCATCCTGGTATATATGCACTTCATCCTAAACTGGAAGTGGTGAAGCCAGTGGTGTAACTAGAGCCCGATGGACCCCGATGCAAAATTTGGACTTGGGGGCCCCTCCCTGCATATTGGTCGGATATATGGGCCCTTGTATCCTTCTATATTTCCCCCATCCTGGGCCCCTTGCTGTTATATATGCACCTTCCAACCTGTGCCCCTTCCTGGTATATAAGCCCCCATCTTGGGTTCCTTCCTTGTATTTATGCCCCCATCCTAAGTTCCTTCCTGGTATATATCATCAATTTTGGGCCCCTTCCTGGCATATATGTCCTCCATCCTGGTGTGTATGCCCCTCATCCTGGGCCCCTTCCTGGTATATATGCCCCCCATCCTGGACCCCTTCCTGGTATATATGCCCCCCATTCTGGTATATATGTCCCCTATTCTGGTATATATGTCCCCTATCCTGGTATATATGGCCCCCATCCTGGATTCCTTCCTGGTATATATGCCCTCCATCCTGGATCCCTTCCTGGCATATATGCCCCCCATCATGGGCTTCTTCCAGTAATGGTGTTCCCCACTCTGCCACTGATCTGTAATGCATAAAAAAATTCTAATCACCTTCGCCCACTCCCACGTCACACGGAGAGACCGGCAACTGACATTATCGTGCCTGCTATGAGCAACGTACGACGTCACTGCCATGCGCAGCCTGCTGATGTCAGCTGCCGGCCTCTGATTGACCGGTTCGGTCTCTGCGATGCAATATATTTCACTTCAATGTGCATACTGCTGAAGTAGGCACCGGTGTCGGCAGGGCCCCACTCCTACACGGGCCCGGGCGCAGTCACACTCTTTACGCCCCTGGGTGAAGAGCTGTACTTGGCTTTTTCCACCAGTCCCATATACAGTGAATGGAGCAGAGGTCAAGCATGCGCACCTCCACTCCAGTTGAGATAGTCAGAGCCTCAGCGATCTATAGGTTTTTTCCTATCTTATGGATCAAGGATAACTAACCTTTTAATATGTGTTTATCATTCTTGTACAACTTCTCTAATTCTTATATAGTTTGTGTCTGTTTGTCGATAGTTCATATATTAAGACAAATCACAGAAAACTGGGATAAACTTTATATAAAATTACAGAAAATGGTATAAAAGTTTAAGAAATCACAGAAAATGGGATTAAATCCATAGAAAACTCACAAAAAAAGACATATCTACTGACAGAGGGGCAGGTTCATATGTATTTTTGCTACATTTTTAAAATTAATTACCAGTTAAGGCTACGGCAAATTTTTGTCTCATTGCTACTGACATCCACTTTACATTGATGTAGGTTTGCCAAGATTTCTCTTTTGTAAGAAAAGTTATAAAAGTTATTTTTTTGTTGTTGAAACTTTAAGGATGGTAACAGAGTTGTCCCCAATCCAATGTGAATTCTTCCCTGTTTCATCCTTCCATGCTCCTCTGGTTGAACATGTTAATAGCCTGTATGTAATGATGTCTGTCACATGCTGGTAACATGAATAATACATGGGAGACAGTCACTTTTAACAAGCAGATGGCAGACAGCATTACATATAGGAATCAATCAAGAGTCTCAGCTGGCTGGATCCGTCCCCTCCTGCTGTGCCCGCCCTTCTATGCACTAGTGACCACCATTATCTTTTTAAAAGACATCCAGCAGAGACGATAACTGTGTATCCATGTATGTATGTGTGTATCACAGTGTGTATATGTGTTTCTTTTCCTGTTTGGATTCCTTTTACTCTATACCAATGTTTTGAGTTTTTGTCTAACTGCCTAAATGCCACAATTGGTATTGACAGTAGCATCTGAGGGGTTATGCAACGCTGGCATCCCTGCATGGTTCCTCCCCTTCTCCCCTGCAGGGACACCGACATACTCACTGCCTTGGCCGCGACACTAAAGATTTGAATAGGGGGCGGATGTGCAGTACCTGGCCGTGGCCACTATACAGTAGATTAAGCTGTGTTGTGCAACTCTGTAACTGGTCAGTTCTAGCCGACACCGGAAACAGCTGATTGGCGGGAGCACCAGGTGTCGCACCCCCACCGATCAGACATTGATAACCTATCCTAAGGATAAGCCATCAATGTTATAGTAGTGGACAACCTCTTTAAGCCTGAAGTGAATCCAGCAAGAAGTATTAATCTTTCCTCCCTTCCAAATTCACTACTAGCAAACCGCATCACAAATGGTCACAATTTAATTTAAAATTTTAGAAATTCTAATAAAATATAAATTCAAGAAAAGTTAATATTTGAGATCAAATTAAAAGTATTAAATAAAAAAATAAATAAAAGGGCATCTTGTAAATACAATTGTTTAATTTTGTAACATTTTGCAAGTTATCGTAAGCATAGCAGATGTATCGGCACAATGTTGTGTTGCTATGGCTACGAACGTGAGATTTCCCATTGTATCATTGTTTCATCGACTTACAATGTTGACTTAATCTTTACTAATGTGAAAAAGGAATCATAAAAAAGACTGGAACACAATAGCATTGTGCAGAAGTGAGAAAGCAGAATTGACCTTAACAGTCTACCAGGGGGCAACCAGAGAGACGTCAGAGGAAAGGGGGAGAAAAAAAAACTGTTGGGGCGGGAACCTTAAACAAAAACAGATACAATATCAAACAGGCAGCTATAAATAACGGGAAAGAAGACACCAGAGTCCGCAGCCTGAACCGGGAAAAAGTATGGGAAGAATGACTGACAGATCGTCCAACTGTGATTATAAATATTTATCACATATTTTGTAAATATTATAGATTTCAAACTATTCTGTTGCTTTTGTTTTTTATTATGCACTTTAAACTTTTTCTTTTTTGCACTACAAAAAAAAAGTTTTTTCACTCTTGCACCTCTCTGCAGGAAAGCTGGGTGACAGACATTGCCTATCCCGTGCTGACGGTCACCAGTTTTCCTAGACTTCTCAATAGCAAATTGCGAAGTTCCGAAATTATTTCCCGCTGCAGTATCTTTGCAAAACTGGTCTGATTTGCCATCCACAACTTCAGAAAAGATGGGTGCCGGTCTGTATGGGAGGTGTAACCCCTTCTCTGCCGTGGACAGTTTTCGTTATTGCACTCCCATTTTTTTTCCTGCCCTTTTTCCAAGAGACGAACTGTAGTTTGGAATAGCACCATTCATTTTCCTAAATAATATACACAAAAATTAGAAAAAAATCCCAATTAGGTGAAATGGTAGAAAAGAAACACAATTCTGCTATCTCTTTTTAAGTTTTGTTTTTACGACATTCATTGTGCGGTAAAAATGACCGACAATGTGATTTTTCAGGTCAGTGCTTAAAAAAACAGAACTTTACAAATATATAAACATTATACAAGTTTGTGTTGCCATTTTCTAAGACCCATAACTTTTTAGTTTGGCGTTTTTATTGGGGTACTTACATACTTTATTATTGCATTTTTGGGGAAAGATGAGATGATCAGAAAACCTTTTTTTTTTTTATGCATCATCAGGTTTCAAAGATTTATTTATTATATTCAGTTTGTGCTTTCAGATCTACCACGAATATTATATTTTGGACTTATACAGATGTGGCAATACTGAATATGCTGTTTTTATATTCAAAATGGGAAAAGGAGGAGGATTTAATCCGTTAGGGTTTTTCCTTTATAATTTTTTTTTTATATTTTAACTATTTTTGAGAGGGTTTTTTTTTTTTTACATTTTTTAATCCCCTTAGGGGACTTGAACCTGAGATTGTTTATATAATGTAGTGCAATACTTTCTCACTGCTATACACTGTGTGCAGAATTATTAGACAAATAAGTATTTTGATGACATGATACTTTTTATACATATTGTCCTACTCCAAGCTGCATAGGCTTGAGAGCCAACTACCAATTAAGTAAATCTGGTGATGTGCATCCCTGTAATGAGGAGGGGTGTTGACTAATGACATCAACACCCTGTATAAGGTGTGATTAATTATTAGGCAACTTCCATTCCTTTGACAAAATGGGTCAGAAGAGAGATTTGACGAGCTCTGAAAAGTCCAAAATTGTGAGATGTCTTGCAGAGGGAGGCAGCAGTCTTGAAATTTCCAAACTTTTGAAGCGTGATCACCGAACAATCAAGCGTTTCATGGCAAATAGCCAACAGGGTCGCAAGAAGCGTGTTGGCCAAAAAAGGCGCAAAATAACTGCCATGAATTGAGGAAAATCAAGCATGAAGCTGCCAAGATGCCATTCGCCACCAGTTTTGCCATATTTCAGAGCTGCAACGTTACTGGAGTATCAAAAAGCACAAGGTGTGCGATACTCAGGGACATGGCCAAGGTAAGGAAGGCTGAAAAACGACCACCTTTGAACAAGAAACATAAGATAAAGAGTCAAGAATGGGCCAAGAAATATCTTAAGACTGATTTTTCAAAGGTTTTATGGACTGATGAAATGAGAGTGACTATTGATGGGCCAGATGGATGGGCCAGAGGCTGGATCAGAAAAGGGCAGAGAGCTCCACTCCGACTCAGACGCCAGCAAGGTGGAGGTGGGGTACTGGTATGGGTTGGTATCATCAAAGGTGAACTTGTGGGACCTTTTCGGGTTGAGGATGGAGTGAAGCTCAACTCCCAGACTTACTGCCAGTTTCTGGAAGACAACTTCTTCAAGCAGTGGTAAGGAAGAAGTCGGTATCATTCAAGAAAAACATGATTTTCATGCAGGACAATGGGCCATCACATGCATCCAACTACTCCACAGCGTGGCTGGCCAGTAAAGGTCTAAAAGAAGAAATAATAATAATGACATGGCCACCTTGTTCACCTGATCTGAACCCCATAGAGAAGCTGTGGTCCATCATAAAATGTGAGATCTACAGGGAGGGAAAACAGTACACCTCTCGGAACAGTGTCTGGGAGGCTGTGGTCGCTCCTGTACGCAATGTTGATCGAAAACAGATCAAGCAACTGACAGAATCTATGGATGGAAGGCTGTTGAGTGTCATCATAAAGAATGGTGGCTATATTGATCACTAATTTTTTTTGTTTTTGCATGTCAGAAATGTTTATTTCTAAATTTTGTGCACTGATATTGGTTTACCTGGTGAAAATAAACAAGTGAGATGGGATTATATTTGGTTTTTATTAAGTTGCCTAATAATTCTGCACAGTAATAGTTACCTGCACAAACAGATATCCTCCTAAGATAGCCAAATCTAAAAAAACCTCACTCCAACTTCCAAAAATATTAAGCTTGAATATGTATGAGTCTTTTGGGTTGATTGAGAACATAGTTGTTGATCAATAATAAAAAGAATCCTCTAAAATACAACTTGACTAATAATTCAGCACACAGTGTATATTATCATAGAATCATAGAATCATAGAATCATAGAATAGTAGAGTTGGAAGGGACCTCCTGGGTCATCTGGTCCAACCCCCTGCTCAAAGCAGGATTCACTAGATCATCTCAGACAGATGTCTGTCCAGCCTCTGTTTGAAGATGTCCATTGAAGGGGAACTCACCACCTCTCGTGGCAGCCTGTTCCACTCATTAATCACCCTAACTGTCAAAAAGTTTTTTCTAATATCTAATCTGTGTCTCCTCCCATTTAGTTTCATCCCATTGCTTCTAGTCTTTCCTTGTGCAAATGAGAATAAAGATGATCCTTCTACAATGTGACAGCCCTTGACATATTTGTAGACAGCTATTAAGTCTCCTCTCAGTCTTCTTTTTTGCAAGCTAAACATTCCCAAATCCTGCAACCGTTCCTCATAGGACATGGTTTGCAGACCAGTCACCATTCTGGTCGCTCTTCTCTGAACTTGCTCCAGTTTGTCTATGTCTTTTTTAAAATGTGGTGCCCAAAACTGTACACAGTATTCCAGATGAGGTCTGACCAAAGAGGAGTAAAGACCGATAATAACTTCACGTGATCTAGACTGTATGCTTCTGTTAATACATCCCAGAATTGTATTTGCCTTTTTTGCTGCTGCATCACACTGTTGACTCATGTTCAGTCTATGATCTATTAGTATACCTAAGTCTTTTTCACATGTACTGTTGCTTAGCTCTATTCCTCCCATTCTGTATATGCTTTTTTCATTTTTATTGCCCAGATGTAGTACTTTGCATTTTTCCCTGTTAAAAACCATTCTGTTGGTTGCTGCCCACTGCTCCAGTTTATTTAGGTCTTTTTGAATCCTTTCTCTCTCTTCTCTAGTATTAGCTATCCCTCCTAGCTTTGTGTCATCAGCAAATTTAATCAGTTTACCCTCAATTCCTTCATCTAAATCATTGATAAAGATGTTGAACAATACAGGTGCCAGGACGGAGCCCTGTGGTACCCCACTTGAGACATTCATCCAGCTGGATGTGAAGCCATTTACAACCACCCTTTGAGTCCGATCACTAAGCCAGTTATGAATCCACCTAACAGTTGCCTGGTCCATTGCATACTTGGTCATTTTTTCAATAAGGATGGTGTGAGATACTTTGTCAAATGCTTTGCTGAAGTCAAGATATACTATATCTACAGCATTTCCCTGATCCACCCAGTCAGTGATTCTGTCATAGAAGGAAATTAAGTTAGTCTGACATGACTTGTTAGTTACAAACCCATGCTGACTCTGGTTAATCACTTCATTCTTATCCATGTACTTACATACATGTTGTTTAATAATTTGTTCAAAGATCTTTCCTGGTATAGAAGTCAGACTCACCGGCCTATAGTTCCCTGGGTCCACCTTCTTCCCCTTTTTGAAGATAGGAACAACATTTGCTCTTCTCCAGTCTTCTGGGACTTCTCCTGTTCTCCAAGAATTTTCAAAGATTATGGAGAGTGGTTCTAAAATTTCTTCTACGATCTCCTTCAGTACTCTGGGGTGTAATTCATCTGGACCTGGAGACTTGAACTCATTTATGTTAGCTAAATATTCCCTCACAATCTTTCTGTTTACAGATAACTTGGATTCCTCTATTCCTTTAAAAGGACAGTGAAGATCAGTTGATGTTACATTTTCTTTCTGAGAGAAAACAGATGCAAAATAGGAATTAAAAAGTTCGGCCTTCTCAACATCCTCTCTTACCATTTCTCCATTTTCATCCTGTAAAAATCCTATAGCATCTTTGACTTTTCTTTTACTTTTGACATACCCCCAAAATCCTTTTTTATTGCTTTTGACATCTCTTGCAAGCCTTAATTCATTGTCAGCTTTAGCTAACCTGATACGTGCCCTGCAGGATCTGCAGACTGCATTATAATCTTCTTTAGATATGCCTCCCTCTTTCCATTTAATAAACATTTCTTTCTTTCTTTTTAGCATGTGTTTAAGTTCTGTGTTCATCCATCCTGGTTTCCTTAAATGCTTCCCATTCTTCCTACTTTTCGGGATTGTTAACGATTGTGCTTTGAGAATCTCATTTTTAAAAATTTCCCATCCTTCCTGGACATTTTTGTCCTTAAGGACATCCAGCCATTGGATCCCTCCTATTCTCTTTCTGAGTCTCTTAAAATCTGCCTTTCTAAAATCTAACCTTGAAGTCTGAGTCTTCACATGTCTTCCTCCTCTAGTTATCCAAAATTCTATAATAGCATGATCGCTGCCTCCTAGGGTCCCAGCCACCTTTACCTCCTCAACCATTTCCTCCCTGTTTATAAGGATTAGATCCAAAGTAGCAGATCCCCTTGTTTTCTCCCCTACCTTTTGGAAGATAAAGTTGTCAGCAAGAGAGGATAAGAATTTGCTTGACCTGTTAGTTTTACTTGAGAGAGATTCCCAACAAATGTCTGGATAGTTGAAATCTCCCATGACCACTACGTCATATTTTTTGGAGAACTTGGTCATTTGATACATAAAGAGTTCATCCATATCTTCAGCTTGCCCAGGTGGCCTGTAGTAAATGCCTACAATGGTGTCCTTTCCGTTGTTCTCTCCTTGTATTCTTAACCAAACAGTTTCCACAGAACTCCCAGTCTCTGAAGCTTCAATCTCTGTGCAGATATACGCTTTTCTAACATACAATGCAACACCTCCTCCTCGTTTATCAAGTCTGTTTCTTGCAAATAAGTTGTATCCTTTTAGCCTTTTATTCCAATCATGTGTATCGTCCCACCAAGTTTCAGTGATTCCAATGACATCATATTCCTTTTCCTGCATTAGTAGTTCCAATTCTCCTTGTTTGTTGCCCATGCTTTGTGCATTTGTATAAAAACATTTTAGTTTGTGATTGGTTTCTCTTCCTCCCATATTTTTATTATTTAAATTGTTTTGTCTTTGTTCTTCCTTTCCACTTCCAGTAGCAGAGATCTCAATAGTATTTGTCAGCTGTATGGCTTTTTCTGGCCTTTTGCTTCCCTTCCCACATTGTTCTAGTTTAAAGCTCTTCTGATGAGTGTAGCAAGGCGACTTCCAAATACATGTTTTCCAGTCTTCGTAAGGTGCACCCCATCTCTAGCAAGTAGTCCATCGTATAGGTAATTCATTCCGTGATCCAGAAATCCAAATCTTTGTTGACGGCACCATCGACGTAGCCAGTTGTTCACCTGTAGAATCTTATTCCACCTCATTGTTCCATGGCCATCCACTGGGAGGATGGATGAGAAGACCACCTGCGCTCCCAATTCTTTCACTTTCTTGCCTAAGTCTTCAAAGTCACTGCAGATGGTTTCCAGGTCCTTTCTTGCGGTGTCATTTGTCCCCACATGTATTAGCAGGAATGGGTAGTGATCTGTAGGTCTGAAGAGTCTTGATATCCTGTCAGACACATCTTTAATTTTTGCTCCTGGAAGACAGCACATTTCTCTTGAGGTTATGTCTGGTCTGCAGATAGCGGCCTCTGTTCCTCAATATCTATCAGGAAACAGGCGGCAGCTGTGCAGCACAGGTGACACCTGCAGTGTATGGTTCCTGAGCCCGCTCCGTACACATGCACTAAACATATGATATACCGTACTTTTTTGTCATAGTCAGGAATTGGGTAAAAGCTAGTCTATTCCCAGATTTCATGACGAAAACTGTATCCAATATTAAATAGAACACCTGGACCTGATGAGGCTGGTGTACTTACTGTGAAAATCCAAGTCAGAATGGCTGTGTTATCAAGATTGGAAGATTTCCTAGTAGTTATTAAAATAAGTATTTTAATAATTCAGCTAGTGACCGAGAACTTGTAAAAAAAAATAAAAAAAAATATATGCAGTATTTATCAGGTAGGAAGGATGGACTTTAAAAAAACGCAATACAACCATTTTAAGTTGGATTTTCATAGAAAGTACACCAGCATCATCAGGTTTGAGATATCTATTTATTGTATGCAATTTGAGTTTGAATATCTGGTTTTGTGGAGTGTTTCTGATACACAGCAGGTCTTGTGGGGTTTTTGTTTCCTATGGTAAGTCTTGTATCGTGTTCCCGATCTACGGCAGGTCTTGTGTGGTGTTCTCGATATATGGCAGGTCTTGTGTGGTGTTCTCGATCTATGGCAGATCTTGTGTGGTGTTCTCGATCTACGGCAGGTCTTGAGGGGTGTTCCCGATCTACGGCAGGTCTTGTGTGGTGTTCTCGATCTATGACAGGTCTTGTGTAGTGTTTTCAATCTACGGCAGGTCTTGAGGGGAATTCCCGATCTACGGCAGGTCTTGTGTGGTGTTCTCGATCTATGGCAGGTCTTGTGTGGTGTTCTCGATCTACAGCAGGTCTTGTTTGGTGTTCTCGATCTACTGCAGGTCTTGTGTGGTGTTCTCGATCTACGGCACGTCTTGTGTGGTGTTCCTCATCTACGGCAGGTCTTGTTTGGTGTTCCCGATCCACGGCAGAGCTTGTGTGGTGTTCTCGATCTACGGCAGAGCGTGTGTGGTGTTCTCGATCTACGGCAGGTCTTGAGGGGTGTTCTCGATCTATGGCAGGTCTTGTGTGGTGTTCTCGATCTACGGCAGGTCTTGTGTGGTGTTCTCGTTCTTCGGCAGGTCTTGTGTGGTGTTCTCGATCTATGGCAGGTCTTGAGGAATGTTCCTTTTTTATGGCGGGTTTGTATACAGCAGGTTTTGTATGGTGTTTCTGGTAAATGGCAGGTCTTGTGGGGTTTTCTATGGTAAGTCTTGTGTGGTATTCTCTATCTATGGCAGGTCTTGTGCGGTGTTCCTAATCTATGGCAGGTCTTGTGCGGTGTTCCCGATCTATGGCAGGTCTTGTGTGGTGTTCGCAATATATGGCAGGTCTTGTGTGGTGTTCTCGATCTACGACAGGTCTTGTGTGGTGTTCCCAATCTACGGCTGGTCTTGTGTGGTGTTTCCAATATATGGCAGGTCCTGTGTGGTGTTCTCGATCTACGGCAGGTCTTGTGTGATGTTCTTGATCTACAGCAGGTCTTGTGTGATGTTCTCGATCTACGGCATGTCTTGAGGGGTGTTCCTTTTTTATTGATGGTTTTGTAGGGTGTTCCCAGTATACAAAAGATTTTGTAGGGTGTTTCCGATATACGGCAGGGCTTGTGGGGTGTTTCCAGTATATGCCATGTCTTGTTGGGTGATCCTTGTAGACATGGGTTAGTACCTACAAAAACTTATCGAAAGAGGGACAACTGGTGAACAAGTGCACGGTTATGGTCACCTAAGCCTCACTGAGGTCTGTGGGTTGAGAAGGGTAGCCCAATGAGTCTGAACCCTGAGAAGACATATTGTAGTACAAATTGCTGAAAAAGTTAATGTTGATTAGTGTCAGCATATGCAGAGCTTCGTAGTTTGCGCACATGGAGCTGTATATCCAAAAGCACTTATGATGGGCGCTTAAACAGTCATATTGCACAATGGAAGAAGGTGCCCATGTGGGTGCCCAAGTGTGTGATTCACTTACCTGAGAAGAGATGGCACCAGTATGCACTATGAGAAGAGGACAGGCTGGCGGAGGCCGTGTGATGTGGCGATGTTCAGCTAGGAAACCTTGGCTCCTGGCATCATATGCATGTGACATTGTACTGAACAAGTACCCACTCACAGCAATGCCTCATTCATCAGGGTAATGGTCGCTCAGAAATTTGGTGAGGAACATGACAAAAAGTTCATGGTAACGACTTTTCTCCAAATTCCCCAATCCAATCGATCATCTCTGGCATGTGCTGGAAAACAAGACCGTTCCAAGGAAAGGATGTGCCAAGGAAGTCTTGTATCTGATGTCACAGAACAATTTAGGAGAGGAACATTTTACCATGTCGTTTTTTTTTTATAGATATCTATAATATAACCGGGGATGCGCATCTCTGTCTGAAGCCTTTATAGATTGCGCATGCGAGACGCGCAGTCTGGCTCCAGACAGAAGAACGCTTGGAGCCGTTACAGGTAAGAGGAGTGTATGGCGCCGGAGATCATGGTATGTGTAGACACTGAACGTATACCGCGATCTCCGGCGCCATACTTACATACTTACCTGACCGGGAGGAGCGTTGCCGCGGCGCCTCTCTTCGCCGGAGACCAGGGCAGGAGTGAGGCGTCGGATCAGCGCATGCGCATAGCGCTATCCGGCGCCATTTTACTGAAGACACATTTGCAGTGTGTCTTCAGCAAAATGGCGCCGGACAGCACGGTGCTCCGGCGCCGCACTCCTTCTCCGGCAGAACAGGTCACCGCAGCGCTGGAGCACAGAGAAGAAAGGTGAGCATAAGTGTTTATTTTATTGTATGTGTGTACAGCGTGAAAGGGATGAGGGGGCCACACATACCAGAATTGGGGGGTGAGGCGTACCACGCATACCAGGATTGGGGGGTGAGGGGACCATGCATACCAGGTTGAGGGGTACCATGCATACCAGGATTGGGGGGTGAGGGGACCATGCATACCAGGATTGGGGGGTGAGGGGTGCCATGCATACTAGGATGAGGGATTGGGTGCCATGCATACCAGGTTTCTGGGATGAGGAGGTCATACATACCAGGATAGGGATGAGGGGTACCATGTATATCAGGATTGGGGATGAGGGGCCCATGCATACCAGGATAGGGATGAGGAGTGCCATGCATACCAGGATGGGGGTGAGGGAGCCATACATACCAGGATTGGGGATGATGGAGCCATGCATACCAGGATTGGGGATGAGGGGTGCCATGCATACCAGGATTGGGGATGAGGGATACCATGTATACCAGGATTGGGGATGAGGGAGCCATGCATACCAGGATTGGGGATGAGGGGTGCCATGCATACCAGGATTGGGGATGAGGAGTGCCATGCATACCAGGATGGGGGTGAGGGAGCCATACATACCAGGATTGGGGATGATGGAGCCATGCATACCAGGATTGGGGATGAGGGGTGCCATGCATACCAGGACTGGGGATGAGGGATACCATGTATACCATGATTGGGGATGAGGGAGCAATGCATACCAGGATTGGGGATGAGGGGTGCCATGCATACCAGAATTGGGGATGAGGGGTGCCATGCATACCAGGATTGGAGATGAGGGGTGCCATGCATACCAGGATTGGGGATGATGGGTGCCATGCATACCAGGATGAGTGGTGCCATGCATACCAGGATGAGGGGTACCATGTATATCAGGATTGGGGATGAGGGGCCCATGCATACCAGGATAGGGATAAGGAGTGCCATGCATACCAGGATTGGGGATGATGGAGCCATGCGTTCCAGGATTGGGGATGAGGGGTGCCATGTATACCAGGATTGGGGATGAGGGGTGCCATGTATACCAGGATTGGGGATGAGGGGTGCCATGCATACCAGGATTGGGGATGAGGGGTGCCATGCATGCCAGGATTGGGGATGAGGGGAGCCATGCATACCGGGATTGGGGATGAGGGGAGCCATGCATACCAGGATTGGGGATGAGGGATACCATGTATACCAGGATTGGGGATGAGGGAGCCATGCATACCAGGATTGGGGATGAGGGGTGCCATGCATACCAGGATTGGGGATGAGGGATACCATGTATACCAGGATTGGGGATGAGGGAGCCATGCATACCAGGATTGGGGATGAGGGGTGCCATGCATACCAGGATTGGGGATGAGGGGTGCCATGTATACCAGGATTGGGGATGAGGGGTGCCATGCATACCAGGATTGGGGATGAGGGGTGCCATGCATACCAGGATTGGGGATGAGGGGTGCCATGCATACCAGGATTGGGGATGAGGGGTGCCATGCATACCAGGATTGGGGATGAGGGATGCCATGCATACCAGGATGAGGGGTGCCCTGCATACCAGGATGAGGGGTACCATGTATATCAGGATTGGGGATGAGGGGCCCATGCATACCAGGATAGGGATGAGGAGTGCCATGCATACCAGGATTGGGGATGATGGAGCCATGCGTTCCAGGATTGGGGATGAGGGGTGCCATGTATACCAGGATTGGGGATGAGGGGTGCCATGTATACCAGGATTGGGGATGAGGGGTGCCATGCATACCAGGATTGGGGATGAGGGGTGCCATGCATGCCAGGATTGGGGATGAGGGGAGCCATGCATACCGGGATTGGGGATGAGGGGAGCCATGCATATCGGGATTGGGGATGAGGGGAGCCATGCATACCGGGATTGGGGATGAGGGGTGCCTTGCATACCGGGATTGGGGGTGAGGGGTGCCATGCATACCAGGATGTGGGTGAGGTGCCCATGCATACCAGGATGTGGGTGAGGGACCCATGCATACCAGGATGAGGGATACCATGCATACCAGGATAGGGATGAGGAGTACCAAACATACAAGGATAGGGATGAGGAGTAGCACACATACCAGGATTGGGGGTGAGGGGTGCCATGCCTTCCAGGATTGGGGTTGAGGGGTGCCATGCATACCAGGATTGGGGGTGAGGGGTGCCATGCATACTAGGATAGGATGGTGGGGACAGGATGGTGGCAGCACAAATACCAGGAGGGGGGCAGCACATTCCAGCATGGGAGACCATATACCAATAAAAATGCTCGCCACCTGGGCGTAGAAAGGGTTCAATAGCTAGTTTTTCTATAAACATATGAGATGAATTCATTACTTTTCACCTATAGGTGGCACCACAGTAAAGCTTTTCAATATTGCGTTTTCTAAGCAGCTAAAATAAATGATAAAAATAAATCCCGGATATCTCGCTGATAACATTTGGGGTCGGACATCTCCCTTCCCTCCCTTCCGAATGCTTGAAATTGTGCATGGTAAGTGCAAGTGTGAACCTGGCCTTCAGAGGTTTTCCTACGACACTGACACGTTCTATTAGACCCATCACACAGGCTATGTAACTGTGATTGATGGGATCGGACCTCTGTGACCCCCTAAGGGTGAACTTTAGACCCAGTAAAAAACAGACTCTTTGCTGTACTTATAAAACATGATGGATCCCATCCCATTCCATTATGGTGGAAAATTATTTCTGAATTCTTGCAATGGGAAAGGCTTCCCTAATCCGATAACATGGCATCTGATCCTTTCCCAGGAATTAATGCGCGGAGTCATAACATGACTATACTGCATACATTACCATTAACAATTACCAACACACGCCCTCGATCACGGGCTCTTAATGAGATTTTTACAAATTCACCATAAGGAGCTCCTATACTTATAGAAATTGTGGGATTAAGAAATAGCTTTCAGCTGAATCAGCAACGAAAATGATGATGTAGGGTTCAGCATCTATAATGAGCAGTTTGTTCATATACATAATATACATACATACATACACATACATACATATACATAAAAAGTCTACTGAAATGCTGTGCGCCGCTATAAACTTAGGCTGATATGATGGCCAACGCAACTACGAAATTTCCTAAATATTTTATTTTCCAAAAATGACCTTTCTGATTTGAGGAATCGCTCTAAAGTGCCAGCCACTTGCCTGATATCAAGTGCAATCCACCTCTACCAGCTGAGATGCTGAGGTGGACTACAGTAAGCTTAGGCCTGGCTTTGTCGCTCTACACTAAGTGGGGCGAGGCTTAGCGCTCTACAATAAGTGGGGCGAGGCTTAGCGCTCTACAATAAGTGGGGCGAGGCTTTGTCGCTCTACAATAAGTGGGGCGAGGCTTTGTCGCTCTACAATAAGTGGGGTATTTTGAGTCGGACATGCTTGGAAGAGAGCCAGACTTTTTCTCCAGGGCGGAATTGAGGCGGATCCAGACGTCTCTTGTCAGCATGTTTCTTCATCCGCTCGGAGGACTGAAGAAGTGCGACCTAGTATTTTCCCAAATGGTGGAGAATTCGCTGACAAGAGCCTCCGCGGCAGGGTTGTCCACCGAGGCGGAGATGGGAAATGGAATCCAAGGAAGTTGACCGTAGACCACAAAGAACGGGGATTTAGAAGTAGATTCGCTCTCATGGTTGTTGTAGAAGAATTCGGCCCATGGTAGGAGCTCCACTCAATCGGTATGGTGAGCGTTAACAAAGTGCCGGAGGTAGCTGGTAAGGATTTGGTTGACACTCTCCACTTGGCCATTGGACTGTGGATGGTAGGCGGAAGAGAAATCCAGGGTGACATCCAGTAGCTTACAGGTAGCTCTCCAGAAACGTGAGGTGAACTGAACCCCTCGATCCGACACAATGTGGAAGGGTAGGCCATGGAGACGGAAGATATGACGGAAGAAATCCTTGGCCTGCTCCGATGCAGACGGGAGACCAGGCAGAGGGATGAAGTGGGCCATCTTAGAGAAGCGGCCGGCGACCACCCAAATGACTGTACAACCGGCAGAAACCGGGAGATCAGTAATACAGGCCGAGACGAAGTCTACCACATCCTTGCGCAGGGTAGGCCACCAGTAATGCCGGGTAATGAGTAGGAAGGTCTTCTTTTGGCCAGCATGGCCGGCTAGTTTAGATGAATGACCCCAGTGAAGAACCCTCTCACGATCTGGTACCGCTACAAACGTCTTACCGGGTGGAAGACGAGTCAGATCCAAGGGGGCCACATTCATCACCTTGGAGGGGTCGATGATGTGCATAGACTCCTCCTCTTGATCGGAGGACAGGAAGGATCGGGACAAGGCATCGGCTTTGACATTCTTGTCCACCGGGCGGAAATGTAGGACGAAGTCGAAGCGGGCGAAGAACAAAGACCACCGGGCCTGACGCAGATTGAGTCTTTGGGCATTCTGGAGATATGCCAGATTTTTGTGATCCGTATAGATGATAACCGGGTATAGAGCCCCTTCAAGCAGGTAACGCCACTCCTCCAGTGCCAATTTAACGGCTAACAGTTCTCGGTCTCCTATGGAGTAGTTGCGCTCAGACGAGGAGAAGAGTTTGGAGAAGAAGCCGCAGGTTACTATTCTCCCGGATGAAGATTTTTGGGTGAGCACCGCTCCGGCTCCGGAGGAGGAAGCATCAACCTCCAGGTAGAACTGTTTGTTTCAGTCCGGACGGTGCAACACTGGGGCAGAGGAGAAGGCTTGCTTTAAGGAAAGGAAGGCCTCCTCGGCTTCGGGCGACCATTCCTTGGGATTTGCTCCCTTACGGGTGAGCGCAGATATGGGAGCAGTCAGGGAAGAGAAGTGCGGGATGAAGAGACGATAGTAGTTGGCGAAGCCCAGGAATCGCTGAATCGCCTTCAACCCCTCCGGACGGAGCCACTTTAGGACAGCAGAGACCTTCTCGGGATCCATCCGTAGGCCTGTCTGGGAGACAACATAGCCCAGGAATGGAAGAGAGGTCTGCTCAAAGAGGCACTTCTCAAATTTTGCATAGAGGTGATTCTGCCTGAGCCTAAGCAGGACCTGACGAACATCCCTCCAGTGTTTGGGAAGATCCGCAGAGAAGACCAAGATATCGTCCAGGTACACCACCATGCAAGAGTAAAGAAGATCACGGAAGATGTCGTTGACCAATTCTTGGAAGACAGCGGGAGCATTGCAGAGACCGAAGGGCATCACACGGTATTCATAGTGACCGTCCCGGGTATTGAATGCCGTCTTCCACTCGTCTCCTTGACGGATTCGGACCAGATTATACGCCCCACGTAGATCTAGCTTAGTAAAGATCCTAGCTCCCTTAAGACGGTCAAACAACTCGGAGATGAGCGGCAGGGGGTATTTGTTTTTTACCGTGATTTGGTTGAGACCTCTATAGTCAATACAGGGGCGTAATGAACCATCTTTCTTCTTAACGAAGAAGAATCCGGCTCCAGCCGGGGAGGTAGATTTCCGAATGAATCCCCTGGCCAGATTCTCCTCAATGTACTCTGACATGGCCTGGGTTTCGGCCGACGACAACGGGTAGATACGCCCACGGGGTGGAGTGGCGCCGGGTACCAGGTCGATCGGACAGTCATATGGCCTATGAGGTGGCAGTGTCTCTGCTTCCTTTTTACCGAAGACATCTGCATAGGACCAGTAAGGTGCCGGTAGACCGGGTAAATTAGCCGGGGTAGGTGGAGGACAAGCCGGGCGAACCGGAACCAGGCAGGTCCTATGGCAATCCTGCCCCCACCGGAGTACTTCACCGGATTGCCAGTTCAGCACGGGTTCATGTGTCTGGAGCCAGGGTAGACCTAGCAATAGGGAGTGAGAGAGTCCGGACAGCACATGGAAGGAGATCTTCTCAGAGTGCAGCAGTCCCACCTGCAGGGTTATGGGTTCAGTGACGAGCAGGATGGTCACTGGAAGGAGCCTTCCATCCACGGAGGTGACTGACAATGGTTCAGCCAGAGGTTTGGTGGGAATCCGGTATCTCTCTACCAGGGACTGGGAAATGAGGTTTCCAGCAGCTCCAGAATCCAGATGAGCAATTTCAAAGTGACGGCTCTCTCCCCAGGAGATAGAGACAGACAAAGTCAGGGACGGAGAGGGCTTACTCTTGCCTAAGACGACCTCTCCGAGCGGTCCTAGACACTGGAGTTTCCCGGCTTCTCCGGGCAGGAACGGATGAAGTGCTCCTTACTGCCACAATAGAAACAGCTCCCCTTGGCTCGGCGTGACTCTTGGCGAGATTTGACCATCTTGGTCTGGTCTGGTTGAGAGGCTGGTCTCTGGAAAGTAGGAGCAAGGCGAGGAAACTTTCTCTCCCGGGTAGTCTCTTTGGTACGTTCTTGGAAACGGATGTCAATCCGGGTGGCTAGTGACACCGGTCATCCAGGGTGGTAGGAATGTCCCGACCGGCTAACTCGTCCTTAATCCGACCAGAAAGACCCTCCCAGAAGACGGACACCAGAGCCTCATTGTCCCAGGCAAGCTCAGAAGCGAGGGTACGGAACCGTATGGCATATTGGCCCACGGTGAGACTCTCTTGGCGGAGACGTAGCAGAGAGGAGGCTGAAGAGGATTTCCGTCTTGGTTCATTGAAGACTCTCCGGAAAGCAGCGAGGAAAGACGATAGGTCGGACACCAAGGGATCCCCTCTCTCCCACAGGGGATTTAGCCATGCAGAGCTTCCCCAGTGAGATAGGACATGATGAATGCCACCTTGGCCCGGTCGGAGATGAACTTATGTGCCAAGAGTTCAAAGTGCAGCATGCACTGGTTCAGAAAGCCCCGACTTGAGACGGGGTCACCTCCAAAATGGGGAGGCGCAGAAAGCCGGGGACCTGGGCTGGATGCCGTGGTATTGGTGGGCAGCGGTGCTGCCGGAGCGGAAGCCACACGACTCAAGGTGGATACAGGTGGGACAGACAGCGTGTCCAGACAGGAGTTGACATTCCGCAGGTAGTTCAGAATGGTTTCCTGTTGGGATCTCTGACCAGAAACCTCCTGGTACAGGTCCGTAAGCGAGGGGGCTTGGGGGCCACCGGGTTCCATGGCCCGAGCAAACTGTTACGGGTTCAGGGGGTGGAACCTCTGTGCTATGGTGCAAGGAGGGACCCAGAGGGGCGTAACTAAGTATCAACCCGGACCGACCCTTGTCGTACGGCGGTTAACGACTCCGTGACCAGGGAGGAACAGAGTCGAGGGACCAGGTGCTACTCTGGGGACGACCTTGTAAGGGAGCAGGTGACTCCCACGGTACAGATGGCAGGGACTGACCGGAATAGCAGGTAAGCACAGCAGGCAGGCTGGCGAGCGGAAGCTTCCAGGTAGGCTATCAGGTAGACACGGCAAATGATAGCAGGAGTCTCTAGGTGGGCTGGCAGGTGGTCACGGCAAGTGACGGCAGGAGTCTCTAGGTGGTCATGGCAAGTGCTCCCAGGTGAGCGGGCTGGCAGGCACGGCAGGTAACAGCAGGTAACAGGCAAGTGCTCCCAGGTGAGTGGGCTGGCAGGCACGGCAGGTAACAGGCAGGTAACAGGCTGGCGGGCAAGACTGGTAGTCAGGCTAGCAGCGGGACCTGAAGGCTGAAGCAGAGGTCAGAAACACTGTGCAACAACTTTTGCTCGGGCACCTCCATTTTGGAGGAGGTGCCTTATATATGGGAGGCTCCTCGGCTATTGACCGGGGATTCCTTAGGACGGCGCGCGCGGCCCCTGTAAGAGGGAGGGAGCGCGCGCGCCCTAAGCACAGTGCCCGGGGAGTTGCGCGCGCCGGCAGCACGAAGAGGAGCGCTGGAGAACGCAGAGCGGGAAGCGCGGGGAGCGAGGAGGTGAGTGGGACGGCGTCTCTGCCTAGCAGGGGGCAGAGACGCCGATAGTACACAATAAGTGGAGCGAGGCTTTGTCGCTCTACAATAAGTGGGGTGAGGCTTTGTCGCTCTACGATAAATGGGCCGAGGCTTTGTCTCTACAACTGGGGGCAGGGTTTTGTCTCTATAATAAATGGAGCACGGCTTTATTTCTCTACAATAAGTGGGATGGGGCTCAGTCTCTACAATAAGTGGGATGGGGCTCAGTCTCTACAATAAGTGGGATGGGGCTTGGCCTCTATAACAAGTGGGATGCGGTTTTATCTCTCCACATTAAGTGGGGGGAGGCCTTGATCTATCTCTACAATAAGTGTGGGCAAGGCTCAGTCTCTACAATAAGTGGCGGCATGGCTTTGTCTCTCTACAATAAGTTGGGTTGGAGCTTTGTCTTTACAATAAGTGTCACAGATTTTGTCTCTACAATAAGTGGGATGGGGCTTTGTCTGCAATAAGTTGGGGCAGGGCTTGGTCTCTCTACAATAAGTGGGACGGAGCTCGGTGTCTCTACAATAAGTGGGACGAGGCTCGGTCTCTCTACAATAAGTGGGACGGGGCTCGGTCTCTCTACAACAAGTGGGACGGGGCTCGGTCTCTCTACAACAAGTGGGACGGGGCTCGGTCTCTCTACAACAAGTGGGACGGGGCTCGGTCTCTCTACAACTAGTGGGACGGGGCTCGGTCTCTACAACAAGTGGGACGGGGCTCGGTCTCTCTACAACAAGTGGGACGGGGCTCGGTCTCTCTACTATAAGTCGGACGGGGCTCGGTCTCTCTACTATAAGTTGGACGGGGCTCGGTCTCTCTACAATAAGAGGGACGGGGCTCGGTCTCTCTACAATAAGAGGGACGAGGCTCGGTCTCTCTACAATAAGTGGGACGAGGCTCGGTCTCTCTACAATAAGTGGGACGAGGCTCGGTCTCTCTACAATAAGTGGGACGAGGCTCGGTCTCTCTACAATAAGTGGGACGGGGCTCGGTCTCTCTACAATAAGTGGGACGGGGCTCGGTCTCTCTACAATAAGTGGGACGGGGCTCGGTCTCTCTACAATAAGTGGGACGGGGCTCGGTCTCTCTACAATAAGTGGGACGGGGCTCGGTCTCTCTACAATAAGTGGGACGGGGCTCGGTCTCTCTACAATAAGTGGGACGGGGCTCGGTCTCTCTACAATAAGTGGGACGGGGCTCGGTCTCTCTACAATAAGTGGGACGGGGCTCGGTCTCTCTACAATAAGTGGGACGGGGCTCGGTCTCTCTACAATAAGTGGGACGGGGCTCGGTCTCTCTACAATAAGTGGGACGGGGCTCGGTCTCTCTACAATAAGTGGGACGGGGCTCGGTCTCTCTACAATAAGTGGGACGGGGCTCGGTCTCTCTACAATAAGTGGGACGGGGCTCGGTCTCTCTACAATAAGTGGGACGGGGCTCGGTCTCTCTACAATAAGTGGGACGGGGCTCGGTCTCTCTACAATAAGTGGGACGGGGCTCGGTCTCTACAATAAGTGGGACGGGGCTCGGTCTCTCTACAATAAGTGGGACGGGGCTCGGTCTCTCTACAATAAGTGGGACGGGGCTCGGTCTCTCTACAATAAGTGGGACGGGGCTCGGTCTCTCTACAATAAGTGGGACGGGGCTCGGTCTCTCTACAATAAGTGGGACGGGGCTCGGTCTCTCTACAATAAGTGGGACGGGGCTCGGTCTCTCTACAATAAGTGGGACGGGGCTCGGTCTCTCTACAATAAGTGGGACGGGGCTCGGTCTCTCTACAATAAGTGGGACGGGGCTCGGTCTCTCTACAATAAGTGGGACGGGGCTCGGTCTCTCTACCATAAGTGGGACGGGGCTCGGTCTCTCTACCATAAGTGGGACGGGGCTCGGTCTCTCTACCATAAGTGGGACGGGGCTCGGTCTCTCTACCATAAGTGGGACGGGGCTCGGTCTCTCTACAATAAGTGGGACGGGGCTCGGTCTCTCTACAATAAGTGGGACGGGGCTCGGTCTCTCTACAATAAGTGGGACGGGGCTCGGTCTCTCTACAATAAGTGGGACGGGGCTCGGTCTCTCTACAATAAGTGGGACGGGGCTCGGTCTCTCTACAATAAGTGGGACGGGGCTCGGTCTCTCTACAATAAGTGGGACGGGGCTCGGTCACTCTACAATAAGTGGGACGGGGCTCGGTCTCTCTACAATAAGTGGGACGGGGCTCGGTCTCTCTACAATAAGTGGGACGGGGCTCGGTCTCTCTACAATAAGTGGGACGGGGCTCGGTCTCTACAATAAGTGGGACGGGGCTCGGTCTCTACAATAAGTGGGACGGGGCTCGGTCTCTCTACAATAAGTGGGACGGGGCTCGGTCTCTCTACAATAAGTGGGACGGGGCTCGGTCTCTCTACAATAAGTGGGACGGGGCTCAGTCTCTCTACAATAAGTGGGACGGGGCTCGGCCTCTCTACAATAAGTGGGACGGGGCTCGGTCTCTCTACAATATGTGGGACGATGTTTGGTCTCTCTACAATAAGTGGGACGGGGCTCGGTCTCTACAATAAGTGGGACGGGGCTCGGTCTCTCTACAATATGTGGGACGGGGCTCGGTCTCTCTACCATAAGTGGGACGGGGCTCGGTCTCTCTACCATAAGTGGGACGGGGCTCGGCCTCTCTACAATAAGTGGGACGGGGCTCGGTCTCTCTACAATAAGTGGGACGGGGCTCGGTCTCTACAATAAGTGGGACGGGGCTCGGTCTCTCTACAATATGTGGGACGGGGCTCGGTCTCTCTACCATAAGTGGGACGGGGCTCGGTCTCTCTACCATAAGTGGGACGGGGCTCGGCCTCTCTACAATAAGTGGGACGGGGCTCGGTCTCTCTACAATATGTGGGACGATGTTTGGTCTCTCTACAATAAGTGGGACGGGGCTCGGTCTCTACAATAAGTGGGACGGGGCTCGGTCTCTCTACAATATGTGGGACGGGGCTCGGTCTCTCTACCATAAGTGGGACGGGGCTCGGTCTCTCTACCATAAGTGGGACGGGGCTCGGCCTCTCTACAATAAGTGGGACGGGGCTCGGTCTCTCTACAATAAGTGGGACGGGGCTCGGTCTCTACAATAAGTGGGACGGGGCTCGGTCTCTCTACAATATGTGGGACGGGGCTCGGTCTCTCTACCATAAGTGGGACGGGGCTCGGTCTCTCTACCATAAGTGGGACGGGGCTCGGCCTCTCTACAATAAGTGGGACGGGGCTCGGTCTCTCTACAATAAGTGGGACGGGGCTCGGTCTCTACAATAAGTGGGACGGGGCTCGGTCTCTCTACAATATGTGGGACGGGGCTCGGTCTCTCTACCATAAGTGGGACGGGGCTCGGTCTCTCTACCATAAGTGGGACGGGGCTCGGCCTCTCTACAATAAGTGGGACGGGGCTCGGTCTCTCTACAATATGTGGGACGATGTTTGGTCTCTCTACAATAAGTGGGACGGGGCTCGGTCTCTACAATAAGTGGGACGGGGCTCGGTCTCTCTACAATATGTGGGACGGGGCTCGGTCTCTCTACCATAAGTGGGACGGGGCTCGGTCTCTCTACCATAAGTGGGACGGGGCTCGGCCTCTCTACAATAAGTGGGACGGGGCTCGGTCTCTCTACAATAAGTGGGACGGGGCTCGGTCTCTACAATAAGTGGGACGGGGCTCGGTCTCTCTACAATATGTGGGACGGGGCTCGGTCTCTCTACCATAAGTGGGACGGGGCTCGGTCTCTCTACCATAAGTGGGACGGGGCTCGGCCTCTCTACAATAAGTGGGACGGGGCTCGGTCTCTCTACAATAAGTGGGACGGGGCTCGGTCTCTCTACAATAAGTGGGACGGGGCTCGGTCTCTCTACAATAAGTGGGACGGGGCTCGGTCTCTCTACAATAAGTGGGACGGGGCTCGGTCTCTCTACAATAAGTGGGACGGGGCTCGGTCTCTCTACAATAAGTGGGACGGGGCTCGGTCTCTCTACAATAAGTGGGACGGGGCTCGGTCTCTCTACAATAAGTGGGACGGGGCTCGGTCTCTCTACAATAAGTGGGACGGGGCTCGGTCTCTCTACAATAAGTGGGACGGGGCTCGGTCTCTCTACAATAAGTGGGACGGGGCTCGGTCTCTCTACAATAAGTCGGACGGGGCTCGGTCTCTCTACAATAAGTGGGACGGGGCTCGGTCTCTCTACAATAAGTGGGACGGGGCTCGGTCTCTCTACAATAAGTGGGACGGGGCTCGGTCTCTCTACAATAAGTGGGATGGGGCTCGGTCTCTCTACAATAAGTGGGACGGGGCTCGGTCTCTCTACAATAAGTGGGACGGGGCTCGGTCTCTACAATAAGTGGGACGGGGCTCGGTCTCTCTACAATAAGTGGGACGGGGCTCGGTCTCTCTACAATAAGTGGGACGGGGCTCGGTCTCTCTACAATAAGTGGGACGGGGCTCGGTCTCTCTACAATAAGTGGGACGGGGCTCGGTCTCTCTACAATAAGTGGGACGGGGCTCGGTCTCTCTACAATAAGTGGGACGGGGCTCGGTCTCTCTACAATAAGTGGGACGGGGCTCGGTCTCTCTACAATAAGTGGGACGGGGCTCGGTCTCTCTACAATAAGTGGGACGGGGCTCGGTCTCTCTACAATAAGTGGGACGGGGCTCGGTCTCTCTACCATAAGTGGGACGGGGCTCGGTCTCTCTACCATAAGTGGGACGGGGCTCGGTCTCTCTACCATAAGTGGGACGGGGCTCGGTCTCTCTACCATAAGTGGGACGGGGCTCGGTCTCTCTACAATAAGTGGGACGGGGCTCGGTCTCTCTACAATAAGTGGGACGGGGCTCGGTCTCTCTACAATAAGTGGGACGGGGCTCGGTCTCTCTACAATAAGTGGGACGGGGCTCGGTCTCTCTACAATAAGTGGGACGGGGCTCGGTCTCTCTACAATAAGTGGGACGGGGCTCGGTCTCTCTACAATAAGTGGGACGGGGCTCGGTCTCTCTACAATAAGTGGGACGGGGCTCGGTCTCTCTACAATAAGTGGGACGGGGCTCGGTCTCTCTACAATAAGTGGGACGGGGCTCGGTCTCTCTACAATAAGTGGGACGGGGCTCGGTCTCTACAATAAGTGGGACGGGGCTCGGTCTCTACAATAAGTGGGACGGGGCTCGGTCTCTCTACAATAAGTGGGACGGGGCTCGGTCTCTCTACAATAAGTGGGACGGGGCTCGGTCTCTCTACAATAAGTGGGACGGGGCTCAGTCTCTCTACAATAAGTGGGACGGGGCTCGGCCTCTCTACAATAAGTGGGACGGGGCTCGGTCTCTCTACAATATGTGGGACGATGTTTGGTCTCTCTACAATAAGTGGGACGGGGCTCGGTCTCTACAATAAGTGGGACGGGGCTCGGTCTCTCTACAATATGTGGGACGGGGCTCGGTCTCTCTACCATAAGTGGGACGGGGCTCGGTCTCTCTACCATAAGTGGGACGGGGCTCGGCCTCTCTACAATAAGTGGGACGGGGCTCGGTCTCTCTACAATATGTGGGACGATGTTTGGTCTCTCTACAATAAGTGGGACGGGGCTCGGTCTCTACAATAAGTGGGACGGGGCTCGGCCTCTCTACAATAAGTGGGACGGGGCTCGGTCTCTCTACAATATGTGGGACGATGTTTGGTCTCTCTACAATAAGTGGGACGGGGCTCGGTCTCTACAATAAGTGGGACGGGGCTCGGTCTCTCTACAATATGTGGGACGATGTTTGGTCTCTCTACCATAAGTGGGACGGGGCTCGGTCTCTCTACCATAAGTGGGACGGGGCTCGGTCTCTCTACCATAAGTGGGACGGGGCTCGGTCTCTCTACCATAAGTGGGACGGGGCTCGGTCTCTCTACCATAAGTGGGACGGGGCTCGGTCTCTCTACCATAAGTGGGACGGGGCTCGGTCTCTCTACCATAAGTGGGACGGGGCTCGGTCTCTCTACCATAAGTGGGACGGGGCTCGGTCTCTCTACAATAAGTGGGACGGGGCTCGGTCTCTCTACAATAAGTGGGACGGGGCTCGGTCTCTCTACAATAAGTGGGACGGGGCTCGGTCTCTCTACAATAAGTGGGACGGGGCTCGGTCTCTCTACAATAAGTGGGACGGGGCTCGGTCTCTCTACAATAAGTGGGACGGGGCTCGGTCTCTCTACAATAAGTGGGACGGGGCTCGGTCTCTCTACAATAAGTGGGACGGGGCTCGGTCTCTCTACAATAAGTGGGACGGGGCTCGGTCTCTCTACAATAAGTGGGACGGGGCTCGGTCTCTCTACAATAAGTGGGACGGGGCTCGGTCTCTCTACAATAAGTGGGACGGGGCTCGGTCTCTCTACAATAAGTGGGACGGGGCTCGGTCTCTCTACAATAAGTGGGACGGGGCTCGGTCTCTCTACAATAAGTGGGACGGGGCTCGGTCTCTCTACAATAAGTGGGATGGGGCTCAGTCTCTCTACAATAAGTGGGACGGGGCTCGGCCTCTCTACAATAAGTGGGACGGGGCTCGGTCTCTCTACAATATGTGGGACGATGTTTGGTCTCTCTACAATAAGTGGGACGGGGCTCGGTCTCTACAATAAGTGGGACGGGGCTCGGTCTCTCTACAATATGTGGGACGGGGCTCGGTCTCTCTACCATAAGTGGGACGGGGCTCGGTCTCTCTACCATAAGTGGGACGGGGCTCGGCCTCTCTACAATAAGTGGGACGGGGCTCGGTCTCTCTACAATATGTGGGACGATGTTTGGTCTCTCTACAATAAGTGGGACGGGGCTCGGTCTCTACAATAAGTGGGACGGGGCTCGGCCTCTCTACAATAAGTGGGACGGGGCTCGGTCTCTCTACAATATGTGGGACGATGTTTGGTCTCTCTACAATAAGTGGGACGGGGCTCGGTCTCTACAATAAGTGGGACGGGGCTCGGTCTCTCTACAATATGTGGGACGATGTTTGGTCTCTCTATAATAAGTGGGACGGGGCTCGGTCTCTCTACAATAAGTGGGACGGGGCTCGGTCTCTCTACAATAAGTGGGACGGGGCTCGGTCTCTCTACAATAAGTGGGACGGGGCTCGGTCTCTCTACAAAAAGTGGGACGGGGCTCGGTCTCTCTACAAAAAGTGGGACGGGGCTCGGTCTCTACAAAAAGTGGGATGGGGCTCGGTCTCTACAATAAGTGGGACGGGGCTCGGTCTCTCTACAATAAGTGGGACGGGGCTCGGTCTCTCTACAATAAGTGGGACGGGGCTCGGTCTCTCTACAATAAGTGGGACGGGGCTCGGTCTCTCTACAATAAGTGGGACGGGGCTCGGTCTCTCTACAATATGTGGGACGATGTTTGGTCTCTCTATAATAAGTGGGACAGGGCTTGGTCTCTCTTCAATAAGTGGGACGGGGCTCGGTCTCTCTACAATAAGTGGGACAATGTTTGGTCTCTCTACAATAAGTGGTATGGGGCTCGGTCTCTCTACAATAAGTGGGACGGGGCTTGGTCTCTCTACAATAAGTGGGACAGGGCTTGGTCTCTCTGAAATAAGTGGGACGGGGTTGGTCTCTCTACAATAAGTGGGATGATGCTTGGTCTCTCTACAATAAGTGGGACGATGCTTGGTCTCTCTACAATAAGTGGGACAGGGCTCGGTCTCTCTACAATAAGTGGGACGGGGCTCGGTCTCTCTACAATAAGTGGGAGGGGCTTGGTCTCTCTACAATAAGTAGGGGCGGAGCTTTGTCTTTACAATAAGTGGATAAGTGGGGGGAGGTCTTGGTCTCTCTACAATAAGTGGGGGCAGGGCTTTGTCTCTACAATAAGTGGGACATGGCTTGGTCTCTCTACAATAAGTGGGACGGCGCTTGGTCTCTCTACAATAAGTAGGGACGGAGCTTTGTCTTTACAATAAGTGGGGGGAGGTCTTGGTCTCTCTACAATACACGGTGTTCCAAATTATTATGCAAATAATATTTTCTCAGATTTTCCCAAATTACCTATATGAATTGCAGTCATTGTAATTTTCCTGTCAAATAACTATTAGAGTACAATTGAAAGGTTTTTGTACAAACTGCCTATGATAACAGTAGAAATGATCTCGATGGTCCAGATGGATGGAGTGGAGGATGGCTGGTTGATGGACACCCCATGCAAACACGGCTACGGCGCTAACAAGGAGGAGGTGGAGTAATGTTTTGGGCTGGAATCATGGGGAGAGAGATTGTCAGCCCTTTTAGGATCCCTGAAGGGGTAAAGATGAACTCCATAATGTATGTTGAGTTTCTCAAACAGCACTTCCTTCCATGGTTCAAGAACAAGAACCGTACATTCCGCAGCAAGATCATTTTCATGCATGATAATGCCCCGTCTCATGCTGCACATAACACATCTGCATCTCTGGCTGCTATGGGCATAAAAGGGGACAAACTTATGGTGTGGCACCCATGCTCCCCTGACCTCAACCCCATTGAGAACCTCTGGAGCATCATCAAAAGGAGTGTCTATGATGGCGGGAGGCAGTTCACATCTAAGCAACAGCTCTGGGAGGGTATTCTGTCGTCATGCAAAACAATTAAAGCAGAAACCATCCAAAACCTGACAAATTCAATGGACGAGAGAGTTCAGAAGCTCCTTTCGAACAAGGGGTCCTATGTGCAAATGTAACATCACCTAGAATAAAGTTTTGAGTTGAAAACTGTTTGATTTCAGTTTGTAATAACCTGCTAATGCTTATAATTTCAAAAATGACCATTTTTTTGTTCTTTATTAAAATGAAAAGGTTGAAAACTCTGCTGTGCATAATAATTTGGAACATGCATTTTGAGTGCAGTTTGAGTGTTTTATTTTTTTAAAAATATACTGTTATCATAGGCAGTTTGTACAAAAACCTTTCAATTGTACTCTAATAGTTATTTGACTGGAAAATTACAATGACTGCAATTCATATAGGTAATTTGGGAAAATCTGAGAAAATATTATTTGCATAATAATTTGGAACACAGTGTAAGTGGGGGCAGGGCTTTGTCTCTACAATAAGTGGGACGGGGCTTGGTCTCTCTACAATAAGTGGGACGGGGCTTGGTCTCTCTACAATAAGTAGGGGCGGAGCTTTGTCTTTACAATAAGTGGGGGGAGGTCTTGGTCTCTTTACAATAAGTGGGGACATGGCTTTGTCTCTACAATAAATGGGACGGGGCTTGGTCTCTCTACAATAAGTGGGACGGCGCTTGGTCTCTCTACAATAAGTAGGGGCGGAGCTTTGTCTTTGCAATAAGTAGGGGGAGGTCTTGGTCTCTCGGTTATGCACACGTCCGGACTGACTGGCGTGTGCGTGATTAGTGATCCCACTGTGCCATGAACCGGAGAGTGCCTGGAGGGGCGTAACTAAGTATCAACCCGATCCGACCCAGGTCGCACGACGGCTACGACGCTGTGCACCAGGGAGGAACCGAGCAGAGGGACCAGGTGCCTCTCCAGGTCAGACCCCGGACACGGCTGTTGACCCACACTGGGGAATACAGGAACAGGCAGGTTAGAGCACAGGCTGGGTAGGGTCCAGTACAGACTGGGAGACCGGTTCAGAGCCGCAGATGCGGTAATCAAGCAGAGTAAAGCAAAACCGCAGGTGCGGTGGACAAGGCTGAGCAGAGCGAAACCGCAGGTGCGGTGGACAAGGCTGAGCAGAGCGAAACTGCAGGTGCGGTGGACAGGGCTGAGCAGAGCGAAACCGCAGATGCGGTGGACAAGGCTGAGCAGAGCAAAACCGCAGATGCGGTGGACAAGGCTGAGCAGAGCGAAACCGCAGGTGCGGTGGACAAGGCTGAGCAGAGCGAAACCGCAGGTGCGGTGGACAAGCCAGAGCGGGCAGGAACCGCCGGAGCGGTAAGTAAGGCAGAGCAAGGGGGAAACCGCCAAAGCGGTGAGCAAAGACAAAGCAGAGGGGACAGGGCTCTGTTCAGACGGAACAGACTGGAAGAGAAAGGCAGAACCAGATACACATGAGGTACTTGCAAAGAAGTAGTGAGTGGACTCCAAACTCACAAACGGAAGTACAGCGACAACGAGTAGGAGTTAGGTGCAGGTTCAGACTCTGCAGAAAAAGGAAAGGTACAGACATAGAGAAAAACAGGTAACAGGCTAGGAGAGTGTTCAGACAGGAACTGAGTGTTAAGACAGGAACTGACACTGCAGCGAGATACAGGAGTGAGTCTGGGTATGTGGCCCTCAGAATTGCGGACAAACAGGCTAGAAGACACAGATAACAGGTCTGGGTATGCGGCCCCCAGAAGGAAGGACGAACAGGCTAGCAGCGTGATCAGACAGGCCTGGGAATACTGCCTCCAGGAAGGCGGACAGGCAGGAAAAACAGAACAGGACCTGGCACATCAGAGGCAAGAAGCCCTCTGAGGATAAGAGTAGGTCAGGCACCAGCTTCAAGGTGGAGCTGGTTTAAATATCCAGTGACAGACAGCAATAGGCTGAGGACGCATTAGGGGTGTGCCCATAGCAGCTACAAAAAACAAGAAGTAACCGGGCAGCCGCCCTAAGCAGTGAGAACAGAGACAAACAGACAGCATGAATAGAAGCCAGGCTAGCAGACTGGACTGAAGATCAAGTTTGCGATCTTACATAGTGGGAGATGGTGCACCATACAAGCCCGCCACCAGGTATGTTACACTCTCTACAATAAGTGGGAGCAGGACTTTGCCTCTACAATAAGTGGGACGGGGCTTGGTCTCTCTACAATAAGTGGGACGGGGCTTGGTCTCTCTACAATAAGTAGGGACGGAGCTTTGTCTTTACAATAAGTGGGGGGAGGTCTTGGTCTCTCTACAATAAGTGGGGGCAGGGCTTTGTCTCTACAATAAGTGGGGGAGGTCTTAATCTCTCTACAATAAGTAGGGGCGGGGCTTTGTCTTTACAATAAGTGGCACAGGCTTTGTCTCTACAATAAGTGGGGGGAGGTCTTGGTCTCTCTACAATAAGTGGGGGCAGGGCTTTGTCTCTACAATGAGTGGGGGGCAGGGCTTTGTCTTTACAATAAATAGGGGAGGTCTTGGTCTATTTCTACAATAAGTGGGGGCAAGGCTTTGTCTCTACAATAAGTGGGGGAACGTCGGTCTATCTCTACAATAAGTGGGACAGGGCTTTGTCTCTACAATAAGTGGGGGCAGGGCTTTGTCTTAACAATAAGTGTGGGAGGTCTTGGTCTATCTCTACAATAAGTGGGGGAACGTCTTGGTCTATCTCTACAATAAGTGGCACAGGCTTTGTCTCTACAATAAGTGGGGGAAGGTCTTGGTCTCTCTACAATAAGTGGGGGCAGGGCTTTGTCTCTACAATAAATGGGGGCAGGGCTTTGTCTTTACAATAAGTGGGGGAGGTCTTGGTCTATCTCTACAATAAGTGGGGACAAGGCTTTGTCTCTACAGTAAGTGGGGGGACGTCTTGGTCTATCTCTACAATAAGTGGCACGGGTTTTGTCTATACAATAAGTGGGGGGAGGTCTTGGTCTATCTCTACAATAAGTGGGGCAGGGCTTTGTCTCTACAATAAATTGGGTGAGGCTTTGTTTCTATAATAAGTGGCGGCATGGCTTTGTCCCTCTACAATAAGTTGGGATGGGGCTTTGCCTCTATAATGAGTGGGGGTTTGTCACTCTACAATAAGTTGGGGTGGGACTGTGTCTCTCTACAATAAGTTGGGGTGGGACTGTGTCTCTCTACAATAAGTGGGGGTGGATTTTTGTCTTGCTGCTCCAACTCTCGACTGTTGAACTGTATACAAACATAAAAGAAAAGGTGGGCGAGCAATTCAGGGCAGGCAAACCATTGTAGAATAGCAGGAGCAATGCATGCTGAAAAGTGAGGGAAAAGGAAAGTTCCAACACCTATGGTACTAGCAGAAGGCTGCTCATGAAGGGAAACTGTCCACTCAAAAAATAAATAAATGACAAGATACAGATATTGGTACAGTTCCTGGATATATTAGACTTGTATGTGCACCAAAAGCAGTGTTAATTTGTGGGAGAGCTACAAAGTATGGACACCCACCCATCAGGAAGTGTTGGAGGATGCTTACCCTTTAAGTGCAAAAAATCAGAGTTTGTCTTATAACCTGTTGATTCTCCTGAAGATTTGTTAATTGCGTTTACAGTTTTCAAACTATGTGAAGAACTATATTTACGCCTGTATTAGAAGATGAGAGCATTTTGGCCCCTTACCTGCTTAACCCTAGATCGCCTGACCATAAAAATCTACTTTTTCACATACCTGGGGCCTTTTAGGCCTGTGTGCAAATAACATGGAATAACTCAAACAAAAATGACAAACAACTGTATACCTGAGGAATACCTAGAGTTTCAAAATTCTAACTAAAGTAATCTTGCAGAAAATAGGAAACAATTAACAGGACGGGCCTGCGAGACCCCAGGTACGCGTTCTAGGATTAAGTTTGAGTCCCATGCATCTCCAATTGTTTATGAAATAGTGGTAAGGAGCACTGTAAGGCTGTGTGCCCACTATGCGTTTTTTAAGCGTTTCCGCTGCGGCAAGTCCACTGCAGAAACGCTTAAAAAATGCTTGGTAGAAGGTCTGCCATGTTCCCCAATGATAATCCGCATGTGCTGTGCACATGCTGCGGAAATTTCCGCTGCAGATTATCATTGCGGAAAAATCCGCAGCACTTCCAATTATTTTGCGTGTAATCGTGCGTTTTTGCCGCCATTGACTTGCATTGAATCGCTTAATATCCGCATGACTACATGTGCACATGCGGATATTAAGCAATTCAATGTGCGGATGGTACCCGGGTCTGGAGAAGAGGAGACTCTCCTCCGGACCCGGGTACCATAGTACCTGTAAAAAAAATAAAAGAATTAAAATAAGAAATATACATTATACTCACCTTATGATGGCCCGCGGTCTTCTATCCGGTACGTCTTGGCTCCCCGGCAGCTTGCGATGGTCTAAAAGGACCTTCCATGACGTCATTTAGTCATGTGCTGACGTCGGCGGTCGCGTGACCTGTCACATGACTAAATGATGTCATGGAAGGTCCTTTTACACCACCGCGAGACACCGGGAAGACTGGACGGATCGGATAAGGAGACGAGGGGCCATCGGAAGGTGAGTATATGTTTTTTTATTTATTTTTTAACATTTTTATTCTTTTTTTTAACTAACTTGGTCACACTATATAAAATCCATGCCGCTTGCATGGATTTCTATAGTGTGACCAAGTTGTCAAGCACTTTCCAAGTGATGCTAAAATCGCTTGGAAAGCGCTTGATAACCCGCATGCATAAATGCATGTGAAGAACGCTTGACAAACGCTTCTACCTGGTGGGAAAAACGCATGTACAATCCACATGTACAATCCGCATGCGTTTTTTCTGCCAGGGTGATGCAGAAACGCTCAGGAAAAATCCGGAGCATTTCTGCATCGTGGGCACATAGCCTAATTGGGATTTCTGGAATTACACAAGAGCTAAACCTGCCCGTCAGACTGTGAACCTGCTGAACCCAACATTACATACATACATATCAATTGAAAATTATAGCGTTGGAAATAATGGAAGGAAACGGCTCAGTATAAAAACCAGATGATAAAACAACCTGATACTGGTCATGTTATAACAAGCTGACGACGATGCAGGTTTCAACAAGCTTAAACCTACATTTTACTTCTCAGAACTTCGTACTCTTCAATATTACATAACTCGAAAGAACAAAGCGTTCAGGTCACCAAAGGTCTCAGGGTTCAAAAGCCCACCTCCAAAAAAATGAAAAAAAAGGAACCCCTCTTTTTTTTGTAAAAAAAAAAAGTAATAACAACCCCTCCTCCCTCAACCCCACCAAAAAAAAAAAGTAAACTCGACAGAAAAAGTAATACGGGGAGTCCTAGAATCACACAGGATAGGTGGTGTCTGATCATGGCATTTCCCACCGCTGGGACCCTGACTTCCCACAAGAACGTCAGTTCCTTATCACCCTGTTAAAATGGAGCAGTGTTCATGCCCAGATCGTTCTTGTGAATACCTCTTTTAAAAGGAATATTCAGAAATTTGAGAAGAACATCTTCTTTGAAGTCTGAGCTGTAGCTCTTGGGTCTTTTGCAATTTCTCTGAGCACTGTACGGTCTGACCTTGGGGTAAATTTTCTGGAACGTCCACTACTGGGAAGATTGCAAACTATCTTACTGTAGGATAGTATTCCCCAACTCCAGTCCTCAAGAGCCACCAACAGGTCATGTTTTCAGGATTACCTTAGATTACACAGGTGATGGAATTATTGCCTGTGCAGGTGATGGAATTATCACCTGGGCAATACTAAGGAAATCCTGAAAACATGACCTGCTGATGGGCCTGGAGGACTGGAGTTGGGGGAACACTGCTGTAGAATGATGAACTCCAAATTGTTTGGAAACGGCCTTATAACATTTCCCAGATTGATGAGCACCAACAATTGTTTTTTTCGAGATCTTTGTTGATGTCTTTCCTCCTTGGCATTGTATTAATCACAGGACTGAATGATCCAGACCAGCAAACTGCCAAATCTTCTGCTTTTATAAAGGCGGTCACAATTGCTGATGAGCAAGTAATCATGGGCATCTGATTAGCAGCTCATGGCTGCTACTTGTCTTCTTATTTCTTATGAAAGCAGTAAGGGTTCAATTCATTTTTCTCACACTCCAGCATTTTAAGATACTTTTTTTAAATAAATAATAACATGGTGTAATTTGTCATGGGTTGTACATCATCAGGATATATTCACCTAATTTTAACATCTTTTAAGGACCATGATTTTTTTACTATCTCCGGATACATAAAAACCATGGTATTCAAAGAGGGTGCAGTTAGTTTTACTCATTCATTTTTGATGCAGGTCCTACTTATTGAGAAAATAGGGCCTTGTCATTTACTGACAGGAACAAATGGATGGGTGGCAATCTGCCGGGATTGAAGGCAAGCTGCCGGGATCAGAGACAAGCTGCGGGGATCGGAGACAAGCTGCGGGGATCGGAGACAAGCTGCGGGGATCGGAGACAAGCTGCCGGGATCGGAGACAAGATGCCGGGATCGGAGACTAGCAGCCGGGATCAGAGACAAGCTGCCGGGATCAGAGACAAGCTGCCGGGATCAGAAGCAAGCTGCCGGGATCAGAAGCAAGCTGCCGGGATCAGAAGCAAGCTGCCGGGATCAGAAGCAAACTGCTGGGATTGGTGACAAGCTGTGGAAACCAAAGTTAAGATTTCATGCCCAGTAAAATTAGACCCTTAATATAAAAAGAGTGGATCCAATATCTATATTTTTTTAAAGAAATTAGTTTATTATAAAAGCTTTCAAGTAGAGAATTCATGTATGCAGTCAGTTAAATAGAGATATAATGGATGGTAGAGTTGGATTGTATATACATAACAGCAGGAACAAGGTAAAAAACATCACGAAACATAATATTCTTCATCCAATTAATGTACTTTCTGTACAATGTAAATAAAGTCTCACTCTTCCGCAGAATGTACAATAGTAGAGATGAGAGCAACATTCCCTCTGGGCTACTTAAAGCTCAGTTCAGACAACAGGAAATAGAAAAGGAGACCTGTTTACACATAAGAGCCATAACTTTTTTTCCCCCCATCAACATAGACATATGAGGGCTTGGTTTTTTGCAGGGCCATTTGTAGATCTGAATGACGTCATTCATTTTACCAAGGAATGTACAGGGAAAAAAAAGAAGGAAAAACTTCCAAGTGAGGAGAAATGATGAAAGAAAAATAATTTTGCAAATGTAAATGTAACTTTTACAGATGCAGTGAAACCAAATATTTATATACTTTTTTATTTAGTTGCTTTACTTTCAGAAAATGGAGTGATTTAACCTATTCAAGACTGGACCATTTACACCTGTCTCTGACCAGACATAATTGTTTTTTTTTGTACATGTGGTTTAAAGACATTTCTTGCTCGGATGTTTAAATAATTTTTGTGATACATGGGGCTTCATTTTTAGGTCATGGTCTCTCTTTTCATCACCATTTACCATAGGTGATATCACAGATCACCTCCTCCTCCTTCTGTGCAATGACTGACAACACCTCTATATACAGTAGATAACACAGGATCCACCATTCACAATAGGTGATGTCACAGCTCACCTCCTCCTGTACAATGACTGATAACACCTCTATATACAGTAGATAACACAGGATCCACCATTCACAATAGGTGATGTCACAGCTCACCTCCTCCTCCTGTACAATGACTGATAACACCTCTATATACAGCTGATAACACAGGATCCACCATTCACAATAGGTGATGTCACAGCTCACCTCCTCCTCCTGTACAATGACTGATAACACCACTATATACAGTAGATAATACAGGATCCACCATTCACAATAGGTGATGTTAGAGCTCACCTCCTCCTCCTGTACAATGACTGATAACACGTCTATATACAGTACATAACACAAGATCCACCATTTACAATAAGTGATGTCACAGCTCACCTCCTCCTCCTGTACAATGACTGATAACACCTCTATATACAGTAGATAACAGGTTCCACCACTCACAATAGGTGATGTCACAGCTCACCTCCTCCTCCTGTACAATGACTGATAACACCTCTATATACAGTAGATAACACAGGATCCAGCATTCACAATAGGTGATGTCACAGCTCACCTCCTCCTCTTCCTGTACAATAATGTCTCTATACACAGTAGGTGTCATTGTAATCCAGCCTGTGATAAGAATGAGATGACTGCTGAGAAATGATCTCTACACAACAGGAAGTATCAGCCTAAGTTCAGGCTCAGAGAGAAAACTGCAAGCTTTCAAAGTTATTCTTTTTTAAAATAGATAGTGACATGAAAGATAAAAAAATATATCTAAAAATATAATATAATCATTTTAAGCTTGCTGTGACAAAGATATATCTCAAATGCAATGGAGGGCACGCACAGACTTTTTTCTCCCCAACTCTTTGCTAGAATTTCTCTTAAATCTGCGTTATCCGTACATCCAGAGTAGTTTTGTTCAGCAGGTAATGGACACAGCACTAGAATACTATGATCTCAAAAATCTTGTGTCTTTCTTTAGACCTTCATGTGTTCATCATCCAACATCAAAGCCTGATGTAACAGAATAGAAAACGAGCCGGTTCGAGAATACTTCCGGTATAAGACAACATTCGGATGCTACTTCTAAGCCGGAAACTTCATACTACACAAACATTAAAATACTTTACAAAGTCTTCAGGTTCATCTCAATTACATTTTACAATTTCATCTTAAATAACCTAAATATAATAAAAAGTTACATAAAAGTCCACATGATCCTGTGGAGTTCACAGCCTACTTCACATTTACTCAAGCCTGGATGTGTTCTTCATGTTTCATCCAGTAGTCTCCATTCACAAAAGACCCCTTGTGTCTCCTCCGTAGTCGCCTTCATCATCCTAAAGGGCAAGTTAAATTATAGTAAGTACAAGAACGGAAACTTTTCTATATAAACCATTAATCTGTATGGTAATGGAGAACAATTAGGTGGATCTGTAAAAGAACAAAAAACATTTCTTTATTAAAAGGGCTTTTCAGCTGTTTATTAAAAGAAGCCATACTCAATGTCCTCCGCTGTCTCTCCAGAATTGGAAGTGATGACATCACGACCACCAGTCATCTGACCTTGCAGCCAATCAGGGGTCTCAGCAGTCGTGACGTCATCACTTCCAGTCCTGAGGAGACCATTCTTAAGGCAGTGCTGGAACGGAGAATGAACTCCAGATTTAAGTATGGCTTCCCATGAGAAAAACCCTGAAAATTAAGTGTTCTCCACCTAGAAAATACATTCATGTCTCATTGTGTGTTACGCCCAATGGTGGTGCAAGTGGATTTGTGGACCAACTGTGCCCCAGGGCCGGGACTGCCCAGAGAGGGACGCAGCTATGCGGCCACCTGGTGAGTAAGCCAGTGTCCCTGCATGGAGGGAGAAGGGGACACCATGCAGGTGTGCCAGCAGCAGAGCTACAATATGAAATAGAAACTTGTGATTTTATGTTAATAACATTATTAAACAAACCTACTTAGGGAAGCACGTGTATAGGAAACTTGGAGTCTGGTAGTGTGTGTCTCATAGAGAGCACTCCTATGTATGGGGGAATCGGGAGAGAGAGAGCTGCCGGCCAAACCATCGCTCAACTGACAGCTATCTAATGAGTATTGAGCCCTTAAGTTGGTGGGTTTGGCCAACATTGATCTAAGCTATCTATTGAGCCCCTACGTTGGTGGGTTCGGCCAACATTGATCTAATGTATATGGGGACCATAATGATTTGATTTGACAACTGGGTGTGAACTTGACAATGTCCAACATCATCACCGGTGAGGTCAGAGCCAACTTCTTACTGACCAGCGCTCTGCCCGCTGAAGGCAGCAAGACAACGACACACATTGCAGACATCTCACTAGTGATTGGACATAGCAGTTTACGAGTACTCTGCCCTGTCGATAAGGAAGTGCCTGGGAATTCTGGATTTGCCAAAGCCCCCCAAACCTTACTACAAATAATAAGATACTGGGACTTTTTAGCCCAATTTTTTCTTGGAAAGAAATAGAAAGTTCCAATTCCATGAATGCGCTAGCTATACTTTATCTACTTTTGTGGAGATTTAACAGTACCCGAACTGCGCTTGCGAGAATGAAGAATCCTCAATGGCATAAAATTAAGGTTTTTATTACACCAACACGTTTCGGTGCTGGACTAGAGCCTTTTTCAAGGTAAAACAAAGACATTTGTTTTTTTACCTTGAATAATGCGCCAATTCAGTAACAAAATGCGTTGTGGTAATAAAAACCTTAATTTTATGCCATTGAGGATACTTCATTCAATCAAGCGCAGCCCAGGTACCGTGACAACTCCACTAAAGTGAATTTCTATCTGGAAGAATTTTTTCTTCCAGCCACGGGGTGTCACGGGTGTGTCAGATGTACAGTACTAGATAGTCATTCTGCAGCTGGTTGCAGAAGGTCACTTTGTTTGGCATTACAGACACCTTCTTAAATCTGTCTTACTTTAGGACCAAGCGGCTACCTCCCTCCTGCTCTGATTGACACCCTGGCCTGGGTGTTTAAATACTTTCAGTTTGCTGCCGGAAGGTGCCGTGATATTCACATGTTCCCTTGTGAAGGCTTGGAGCTATTGCAGTCTGCTTACTTCCTCAGTATTGCTTGGAGGACATTTGGTGTAATCTCTCTGTTGTCGGCTCAAGCTAAGTTTCTTCCCCCTGTGTTTGTCTCCCTTGTTGTCTTTAGTTTATAGTGGGTACTGATCAGTGCTCATCTCCCCCCTTCCCAATCAGGGCCTAGCTCTAGGTATTTACAGGGCTTAGGTTTCCTGTTCGGCGATTGGTGAGGAACCAATATAGGGATGGTAGGGAAGACAGGGTGATATCAGATCAGCCTAGGAGGTCTCCACTTCCCCTTTCCCTAGTGTCTGGGCTCCCTTCCCCTCATCCCTTCGTGTTGCACTTTGTCTTTCCTACACTGTGCGTGACATGGGGGCTCTTATAGGTGTCACATCCCTACACAACAACCCCCCAGGTGAACTTTACATCACTCTCACCCTCTCTCTTGTGTTATTGCTCTATTATTCCCTTCTGGTCCCAAGCAGATCTCAGCAACTATATTAACAAAAAAATCATCTTACATCTACACATCGCTGGCAAAATCGCATTAGACAGCCGGGGCGCTTTTCTAAAGATGAACTTCGATGAAGCGGAGTGGTCGAATTTTCATCATACATACAACTATGGAAAAGAAAAGGGAAAAAAATATATATCTTTACATACATAGAATTTAAGTCCTGGACAACCCCTGTAATATTGATGACGTAATCTTGGGATAGGACAACAATATCAGATAAGATGGGGTCCGACACTCGGCAGGTCATGGAGCACCGCAAGCGGCCCACCTCCATGCATTGTGTAGTGGCCATGAGTGGTATTGCAATCTCTCTTCCATTCACTTGTATAGGAGACTAAGTGCAGTACCATTCATGGGCACTATACTATACTGTATACAGAGCTTTATAACATCCAGTGTGCTGTGCTCTTTGGGGTGCAGAAAGAGAGTTATACCCTGCACCAATCTGATATCAATAACTTCTCCTAAGCATTGGTCACCAATGTTAAAGTCTCAGAAAACCTCTTTAACTGCTTCAACACCTTAAACCAGTTTAGCCTTTGTCACCCCATAACACAAATATCACCGTTAACTTGCATAGGAGCTTAGCTGCAATACCAGGAATGGCCACTATACTGTACACGGCACTGTGCTGTTATGGCTCCGACCACCGGAGCTAATAACAGCTGATCGTTGGGATCCTGGTTGTCAGACGCCCATCAATCTGATAATAATCCATCGTAGGGACAGGTCCATCAATATTTTATGTCCGGGCAACCCCTTTAAACCATTTTAGATTAGCAGAGAATATTCACTCACTCTTGAGATGCTTCAATTGGAGACTTTTTCAGCTTCTGTCCCCTGATCCGGTCTCTCTTGATTGCCTTCTTCATCCTTATCAGCAGTATTATGGAGACCAAAGCAGAGGGGACGAACAAAAACGAGGACAGCAAAATGGCCGTGTTGAACTTAAAGGAGAGACCTAAAGAGAGGAATTGAAAAGATCTAAAATTCTTTCCTAGGAATAATTATGATGTAACCGAAAATATATCGTATGTTACCGAGCCCCTGTTATAGCCTTCTTCTCGTAGGTCATAGATATCTAGAGATCAGCCGTGGGGGGAAAAAAAAGCACCCAAGTCCCTTTAATGCTAGTGATCATGGAAGTCCCAGCTCACGGACCACCACGAATGTGGGATACTTTAAAAATTTTAGAGGAGTTTTCCAGTTTTCAAAAGTTGTCTCCTAACCCCCACTGCTCCATCGCCACCGCTCTGGTGGGATCCGCCAACATTGGAAGTGATGACACATAACCTCTGAGGTCACTGATTGGCTGTAGAGTCAGGTCACCATTACTTCTGATCCCTATGGAGAAACCGGGAGCATCAGCGCTGAAGCAGCAGGGGTTTTGGAAGGGTAAACTTTTATAAAAGTCCTAGAAAACTCCTGTAATATATTCTGAGGACCTAAGGATTTTATGTTTTAGTGGCTAAAATCTAATTCTCCCTGCAGTAATGGATAATTAAAGGTCTAGTCTACCATACCAGTTTGTGGAGCGTCTGCACCTACCTAAAGAATCGCTCTCATCAAAGTTTTTGCCCTCTTAATATAATGCAGTCATCACATTATACAGCACTGTGCACTTACAATTGCTCATTTTGCCCTTCTACCCAGCTAATTCTTCTCTTTTCCATTAGGGGCTATGATATCACGTGATTAAAAACAGACTAGCTCAATCCTTCTAAGCTCTATGTAGAAACAGGAAGTCTCTTTTCCCTGTATGAGTCATCATTAGAACTACAATTCTACATCACTGCAAAGTCCCTGGCAGGGGAAAGAGCCAGTCTGCCAGGGACTTTGCAGTGATGTAGAATTGTAGTTCTAATGATGACTCATGCTGGGAAAACAGACTCCTTGTTTCTACATAAAGCTTAGAAGGATTCAGCTAGTCTGTTTTTAATCACGTGATGTCATAGACCTAATGGAAAAAAGAATTAACTGGGTAGAAGGGTAAAATGAGCAATTGTAAGTACACAGTGCTATATAATATGATGACTGCAATATATTAAAGAAAAGACTTTGAAAAACTTTGATGGTAGTGATGGAAGGGCTTCTTTAACTGCATCAATGATGATGAAGTGTCCTGCACTTCTTGTACCTTTTAGGTTGGTTCAGACCTACAAGTTGCAGTCTTGCAAACGTAGTGGTTTTTTTTTTTTTTTGAAGGTTGGATTACATAATACTCAAAGGAGTTTTATGGCATTTTAGGAAATTCTTCCACTCAGGTGGTGACCGCCAGTTTCCTGCAGCAGTGACTTACCATCCAACATGCATGTGATCATTGGCTTCATAGGTCACGTACCATTCACATTCATACCACCGGAGCGGAGGGGCTGGAGCCAGCGCGGGATTTAAACAAACAACTATTCTTTACTTTATTTTTAGTATTCTATGCCATTTCTTCCTCCTGGGCAATTTTATAAATACTCCCCGCCAAAAAATAAACATATAAATAATTGATAATGATGGTGAATATGTGACTATCATGTGAGCTGCAGTATCCGAGAGTAGCCACTATGTGGTGTATGGAGCCACCATGGTTCTAGACAACCCTCAAGTCAACTATAGTATAGTAAAAACTATGAACAACACTAATAAATGTGAACTGAGACAAATACAGGGAGACCTCTGCACAGACCACCCACATCTTCTCCACGGAAGTCAGTAGGACATTTGCCTCTTACTTTCTAAGGTTACTGTTAGTTTCATCTGTGGCACATTCCCATGGACATCAGGAGGATTTCTAACCACACACGAGAATGTGCCGTTATCCGTGAGTTTCAGATCCTCCAACATAATGGAAGCATCTCCACGTCCAATGTCACCTTCCCAGGTTATTCGATCCTTGAAGGGTCCTATAGACGTGGGGTATGGTTTTGACTGGTAATGCAAAATCTAGGGGGAAAAAAAGAACAGGTATTATTTCCAAAAAATCTGGGCATTCGTGGAGATCTTTATCATCTCTATCTAAAAATTACATTAATTAATTAGGGGGGTTATTCCCAAGATAGTAAGTTTTCCCATATGATGTAACTTTTTGATCACTGTGGGTCCAACCACTGAGACCTCCAGCCTCTGAAGCCCAGGAACCCAGCTTTTTTTGAATGGAGCGGAGGTGCACATATTTAACCTCCGTTCCTTCATTGTCTATGGGACTGCTGGAGAAAGGCAAGTACAGCGCTCCGCTATTTCCGACAGTCTTAGCATGCGCACCTTGAACTCTATTCAAGATAAGGCTTTGCAAAGCCTGATTTCCCAGTTCCAGAGCCCCATTCTCAAGATTGCTGGGGAAATGGGGGTCCCAGAGGAAGGGTAGGAACAACCTGAAGAGACAACCTACGGTGCTATGCGTTCCAAGGAAAAGTGGAAAAGTCATTCATGATAAAAGTTCAGTTTTCATAAGAATGGTGGTTAGCAGTTAATGTATACTTAGCTCCCTACTGCACTAGGGTGAAAGAAGGAATATAATGTAGCTTTTGCATCTTCAAAATGTAATATCACAATCTCTTATGTGCCTTATCGGTACATGTTCAGTGAATGAGATGTATATCGATAGCAGCTTGTAAGGGAAAAATACCACATATTGTATAATCTGCTAACTGCGGAGAGCAACGATCAGATAATTATACCTGCCAGGAATCAAAAAGTTGCTTGTATCCCACAATAGTACCAATAAAAAGTACAACAACACCATACACCATAAGCAGCTACACTGACAAAAAAACACAAACACATTTCCATCAACGCTTTTTTTTCACACAGGGTTATTCTTTTACAGTGTTCACCTTGTGGTATAAAATACACATTAACTTTTATTTTTTGGGTCGATATGATTACAGCGATACCTCATTTATATTGTGTTGTTGTTTTTTTTATGTATTTCTACATTTGAACAAATAAATATTATTTTTTTAACATTTTTTCCACCAGTCCAAAAAAAAAATGACTAAAAGTTATACAATATAATCTAATGGTCCAAAATAGTGGCAGTAAAAAATACAATTTGTTTTGCAAAAATCAAAAAATTAAAATTACAAAAAAAAATTGTTATGAAATGAAAGAATTTAGGGTAAAAAAAAATGTTATGGCTGTAAAAAAAACAAAAAAAACAATATAAGATTGAAATTAATTTTCACACAGTTTTTGTTATAGTTATATCCAGAATCGAATTACTGTACGTAGAGGAGGGGGTGAGCCAATTTAATCTCAACCAATGCCCTATTGTTTCCCATTTTGGGTAATAGTTGATCGGATGGAGGGAAAGAGGGTAATGTTTGATCTTTGATGGTCAAAGTGAGCAAATCAGTAATCAAACACTGATTAGTTAGTGGCTCCACTTAAAGGATGTGTTATCTATGTGTATGTGCACAGCTTAACATGTCTGATGGGAAAACAATGCCTCTCTAGTGAAGAGTGCAAATAATGCATGCTCAATGCAATATATGCTAAAGAATGATTGCCTCTAATTAGACAATGACTGTATACCTACAGTGAGAATGGATATACAATGACCGTATATTACAGGGCTGGACAGTTCAGGAATTGTCCAGCTGGAATACTAGTGTCGATGGCACTTGTAGTGCTGCCAGAGCCAGATAGAATGGGTGCGTACTGTCCAGCTCCCTGCTATGGTCAATAGGGCAGCACCGCACTCTACTTAAACTCCCAGCAATATGCAGTTATTTTCCTAGGATTTTTCCATGTACTCTGTTATTTATACTCAGTTCTGTTTATTCTGATTTTGGCCCGGCTTGTTATGCTGCCTACGTCTGTAAACCCTCTGGACTTTGACCCCTGTCCGTCTCACTTAGTATTTGTCTGACCTCCTGGTATCTGACCCCTGTTATTCCTATTTTTCTCTGTCCAGATCCTTGCTTCAGACATACTCCCCCAGCCAGTAGCTACTCCATGGACACAACCCAGGAGGTCCTGTTATAAGTCCAGATTCCTGTAGAGAGGCTAAAGTGTGAAGGCTGGGGTAACACCGGGACCTGCAAGATCGAGTGGGTAGCCTCTTTGAGCTGATGGCCTCTTATAGACTTTACATACCTAAGTCGCATCTTCTCTTTGTTGCAAATTCATTTAGATAAAATGAAAGCATGGTTCTAGAGAGTCCAAAATAGCAACAAATTAATAATTGGCATGCACCAATTTTTAGGTGCACATACTTGGTCTAAAGTGAATGAAAGTGTAAATGTCCAGTTTCATGCAAGATTCCCCAAATGTAACACCTAGCATAGAATCATAGATAGAATCATAGAATGTTAGAGTTAGAAGGGACCTCCAGGGTCATCGCGTCCAACCCCCGCTCAATGCAGGATTCACTAAACCATCTCAGACAGATGTCTGTCCAGCCTCTGTTTGAAGACTTCCATTGACTCACCACCTCTCGTGGCCGCCTGTTCCACTCATTGATCACCATCACTGTCAAAAACTTTTTTCTAATATCTAATCTGTATCTTCTCCCATTCAGCTTGCACCAATGTGATAAATTTGGCCAATTTTGTTCCAAGCTGAAGCCTCGGACAATTTTTTTTCTTTAAAAGTCAGCTGAACCCACAATTTTTTTCTGAGACCAAATGACCATATTTACAGGACCTCACAAATTCTCCCCAGACAGGTGATGTAGTGGGAAAGAAGGATAGGGCATGCTGAATTTCAGCAGCTATTGAAGGGCTGATTCTCGCGATCACATGGTGGCCATATTTTCAAGGCCTCAAGTATCAGCCCAACTAATGATGTTTCGAATCAACTTAGCATTTACATATTTGACTATGAGTCTGATCATCCAGGTCAAGAGATCCATGGTCGGACTGGGACTTGAGCCCATAATGTGGACGAGAAAATGGCGCTATGTGTTCCTGTGAATTAGCACTAAGGCCTGGTTCACACAAGCGTATTTCATGGACCAAAATGTCGGGACTGACCGTGGCTCTTCCGAACCAAACTTACAGCCTCAGACACATATGAGGCTGCAAGTTTGGGTCGGGAGATCCGTGGTCAATGTGGTCCATATACAAAACGTGAAATACGCTCATGTGCATAGGCACCTTCATGGTCGTAAAGTTGTCTGGATCGGATGCAATAACCTTTTGGACCAAGTTGCGTCAACTATAATAATAGACGCACAACTCAATAATAAATATGGCACATCTTTGGTCTGTTCATGCACCCAACCAAACTTCTTTACGCTTAGTACTCTTTCTACTCACCGTGACAGTAGGACCTCCATCGCGAGGACGATAGCTCCAGTCCACCGTTACCAACTCAGAAGTAGAATCCCTTGAGGAGAAGCTGCACCATAATTTAGACGATTTTCCCACAACGCCATATACTTCCCGGTCCATTCGGATGTCTATACTCTCCACGTTGATAAAAACTGTGGAAAACAGAAGAAATCATTGTAATGTGCTGAAGATCATTAGATCGTTAGAAGTTTGGGTTCAGAGGAGCGTAAGAAAAATCGTCCATTTGTTATCCAGATAAACAGAGAATATTTCATCCGTATGATGTTCCGTACATCCGTCTTAAACACCCGTATGTCTTCTGTTCTTTTTACATCACAATAAAAAAAAATCACTATAATGGGAAATTGTGCTCTGTCTGGCCTCAGTTACCGGCAATGTCCGTCTTTTTAGGGAGAAAGAAAAGCTCCAATTTTTTTTTTATTTGCCGGGATACCAAAAAATAATAAATAATAAAAATAATTTTTGAATCGTTCTTTTTGCAACACATGGGGCTCTTTTTAATACCTTTTTTTTTTACCTTTTTTAAGGTCTATAGAATAATAAATAAAAGTAAAAAAATAATAATAAGGCTATGTGCCCACGTTGCGGACCTGAAGCATATTTTTTACGCTTCTCCCTGGCGGGAAAATCGCATGCGGATATTACATGCGGTTTTCCCGCCAGGTAGAAGCGTTTGTGAGGCGTCTTTGCATGCATTTCCGCATGCGGGTTATCAAGCACTTCTCCAAGCATCACTTGGAAAAGTGCTTGACAACTTGTTCAGAATGGTAAAAATTAAAAAAATAAACTTTATACTCACCTTCTGATGCATTCTCTGCCCCGTCCGGAGTCTTGAGCGGCTCACGCTGTTGTGTGCAGGACCTGCGGTGACGTCATTGAGTCATGTGGTGGGTCACATGACTCGATGACGTGGCAGGTCCTTCAGACAACAGCGCGACGGAGGGAAAACATCAGAAGATAAGTATAAACTTTATTTTATTCTTTTTTTTACAGGTTCTTTGGTACCCAGGTCTGGATGAGAGTCTCCTCTCATCCAGACTTGGGTACCATCCGCACATTGATTCCGCTGCGCTTCCGCAAAATTAATGAACATGCTGCGGATTTTTGACCGCAGCATATACGCTGCGGAAAAATCCGCAGCATGGGCATTGACATTGCGGAATGCCATTGGGGACCATGGGGTGCGGATATACATGCGTTTTTCAAGCGTTTACGCTGCGGAAATTCCGCAGCATATACGCTTGAAAAACGCTACGTGGGCACACAGCCTAAGGCTGTGTGCCCACGTAGCGTTTTTCAAGCGTTTATGCTGCGGAATTTCCACAGCGGAAACGCTTGTAAAACGCTAGGTAATCCGCACCCCATGGTCCCCAAGGGGATTCCGCATGTTATAATAATAATAATAATAATAGTTTATTTTTATAGCGCCAACATATTCCGCAGCACTTTACAAATTTTAGGGGGGACTTATACAGACAATACAGAATAAGCATATCTCATATCGAACGGAGTGAGGGCCCTGCTCGCGAGCTTACAGTCTATGAGGAAGTGGGGGAGACACAAAAGGTAAAAAGTACATATATTGTATAATGCAGCCTTGATATACTGAATAGGATAAATAATAATACATGGACTGGTCGCCAGCCAGTATGTGTGCAGTCCTGACAGAGGCTTTTATGTGCATGGTTGGTTTGAACCCGAAGTTGAAGAAGATTTTAATATGGGGGAAAGCTGGGATGGACAGAGTGTGTTTAGGTGATACGCCAGTCTAAAGAAATGTGTTTTTAGGGTTCGCTTGAAACTGTGGGTATTGGGAATTAATCGAACTGTCCTGGGTAGTGCATTCCAGAGAATTGGCGCAGCACGCGAGAAATCTTGGAGACGGGAGTGGGAAGTTCGGATTATGGAGGATTTTAGTTTCAAGTCATTTGCAGAACGGAGGGCACGTGTAGGGTGGTAGACTGAGACAAGGGAGGAGATGTAGGGGGGTACTGAAGCATGGAGCGCTTTGTGGGTAAGCGTGATAAGTTTAAAACGAACTCTATATTGGATGGGCAACCAATGCAATGACTGGCACAGGGAAGAGGCATCTGAGTAGCGGTTGGCGAGGAATATGATCCTGGCTGCTGCGTTCAGGACGGATTGGAGAGGGGAGAGTTTAGTAAGAGGGAGACCGATTAGTAGAGCGTTGCAATAGTCAAGACGAGAATGAATAAGAGCGACAGTAAGAGTTTTTGCCGAGTCAAAGGTGAGAAAAGTCCTGATTCTTGAGATGTTTTTGAGGTGTAGATGACATGAACGAGCGAGTGATTTGATGTGAGGAGTGAAAGAAAGATCTGAATCAAAAATGACCCCAAGACAGCGGGCTTGTAGCTGGGGAGTAATGGTTGAGCCACAAACGGAGATGGCAATATCGGGCACAGGTAGATTAATGGAGGGAGGAAAGACGAGTAGTTCAGTTTTTGACAGATTCAGTTTTAGGTAGAGGGAGGACATAATGTTAGACACAGCAGAAAGACAATCACTGGTCTTTTGTAGTAATGCAGGGGTGATGTCCGGAGCAGAGGTGTATAATTGGGTGTCATCAGCATAGAGATGGTACTGAAAACCGAATCTACTGATTGTTTGTCCAATAGGAGCGGTGTATAAGGAGAAAAGAAGGGGGCCTAGGACTGATCCTTGAGGAACCCCGACAGTAAGAGGAAGTAGGGAGGAGGAGGAGCCGGCAAAAGACACAGAGAAGGAGCGGTCAGAGAGATAAGAGGAGAACCAGGAGAGAACCGTGTCCTTGAGGCCAATAGTGCGGAGCATAGTGAGGAGGAGCTGGTGATCCACAGTGTCGAATGCTGCAGAGAGATCCAGGAGAATCAGCAGGGAGTAGTGACCATTAGATTTAGCTGTTAGTAGATCATTAGAGACTTTAGTGAGGGCAGTTTCAGTAGAATGTAAAGAGCGGAAACCAGATTGTAAAGGGTCAAGAAGAGAGTTGTCTGAGAGATAGCGGATTAGACGGGAGTGGACCAGGCGTTCCAGGAGTTTAGAGATAAAGGGAAGATTGGAAACAGGTCTGTAGTTGGCCGTGCAGTTCTGGTCGAGGGATGGTTTTTTAAGTAATGGTTGTATGCTGGCGTGTTTAAAAGAAGAGGGAAAGATACCAGATGAGAGGGAAAGGTTGAAAATTTTAGTTAGGTGAGAGGTGACAGCTGGAGCAAGGGACTGAAGGAGATGTGAGGGAATAGGGTCGCTGGTGCAGGTGGTAGGGCGAGAAGATGCAAGGAGCCTGATCACTTCATCTTCCGTGACTGGTTCGAAGTCAGAAAATGAGCAAGATACAATGTGGCGGGGGGGAGCATGCATAACATTTGGGGATTGGGAGAAAATTTCCTGTCGGATATGGTCAATTTTTTCTTTGAAATAGTTAGCCAGATCGTCAGCGCTGAGGTCGGTGGTCGGGGCCTGTGCTGTTTGATTGAGGAGAGAATGAAACGTGTCAAAGAGTCGTTTAGGATTATTGGAAAGTGAGATGATGAGGTTGTTAAAGTAGGTTTGTTTGGAGAGGTGAAGGGCAGAGTTATATGTTTTCAGCATAAATTTATAGTGGAGGAAATCTTCGGGCAGATTTGATTTTCTCCACAGCCGTTCAGCGCACCTGGAGTACCTCTGGAGAAGACGTGTTTGAGGCGTGTGCCAGGGTTGTCGCCGTCTATGCCGAATTGTTCTTTGTGTAGGAGGTGCGGCTTCATCCAGGGCGCATAGCATTATTTTGTTATAATGCTTCAATGCAGATTCGGGACATGAGAGGGAGGAGATTGGGGCCAATGATGATTGCAACCTTTTTATAAATTTCTGGGTGTTAATGGCGCGTAAATTTCTATAAGTGTGGACGGTGGGAGTGTCTTGAGTAGAGTCACAGTTCTTGACAGAGAATGAAAGAAGATTATGGTCAGAGAGTGGAAGGGGAGAGTTAGTAAAGTCATGTACTGAGCAAAGCCGGGAGAAGATCAGGTCCAATGTGTTCCCGTCCTCATGTGTAGGAGAATTAGCAAGCTGTGAAAGGCCGAAGGAGGAGGTTAATGATAAAAGATGTGTGGCAGATGGGGAAAGAGGATCGCCAATTGGGATGTTAAAGTCTCCCATGATTATCGTGGGGATGTCGCAGGATAGAAAATTTGTAAGCCAGGCAGCAAAGTGATCCAGGAATTGACGGGGGGGACCTGGGGGGCGATAGACAACCGCCACTCGCAGGGAGAAGGGCCGGTAGAGTCTGACTGTGTGGGCCTCAAAGGACGGGAAGATAAGGGAGGGTACAGGGGGGATAACCTGAAAAGTACATTTTGTTGAAAGAAGCAGACCAACACCTCCACCTGATCTGTTGTCAGGTCGCGGGGTATGAGAGAAATGTAGGCCACCATAGGAGAGAGCTGCAGCGGCGGTGGTGTCTGACTGCTGGATCCAGGTTTCAGTGAGAGCCAGAAGGTTGAGGGAATTAGAGAGGAAAAAGTCATGGATGTAAGAGAGTTTATTACAAGCTGAGCGTGCATTCCAAAGGGCACAGTTGAATGAGACAGAAGATATGCAGGGAATATTAATGAGATTAGCAGGGTTTCTGAATGTAACAGGGAAAGAGTTAGTGTTATTATTACTGGAGGGTCCTGGGTTGGGAGAAATATCACCTGCGACTAATAGAAGGAAGATACAGAGAGTGAGCAGATGATTGAGTGATTTGTGAGAGCGTTTCCTGCGTTGTATGGTGGGAATGAATGGATCTGCGTGGTATAACATTGTGAAGAGAGCATGACAACTGTACATAGGAGAAGAGAGGAGTGAGGGATTAATATGGATGAAGTGTGCCGCATTTGTGGGAGAACGGTGAATGTGGATGATTGTAGCAACCAGAGTATAAATGGCACAGATACAAATGGTGAATACTGTTTGCCAAAAAGATGACCTGGAAGCAAGTTTGTTTAATTGTCTTGCATGTCTTACCTGTCTCCTGCCCTGTCCAACTGCCATTTTCTAACTGCCAGGGCACTTTGCTAAATTATGGCACTTCGATAAAGTATGCATAAATGCCCCCGCATAAATGCCTCCCCTTAACTAAGTCTCAATATATAGGGACGTATCTGCTTAGATCTGCACAGATTTAATTTCTATGCACATGCTGCGGATTTTTCCGCGGCGTTTATGCTACGTACAAAAATCCGCAGCATGTCATTTAATTTTGCGGAAGCGCAGCGGAACTCCCGCCATTGACTTGCATTGAGACGCATAGAAACCGCGACTGTACATTTGTACAAGCGGCTTCTATGCGTCTCTATGTGCGGATGGTGCCCTGTTCTGGAGGAGAGGAGACTCTCATCCAGACCTGGGTACCATTGTACCTGTAAAAAAAGAATAAAATAACAAATAAAGTTTATACTCACCTGTCCGGCGTCTTCTCTCTGAATGCCAGCAGCGCTGAAGGACCTGCGGTGACGTCACAGTCATGTGACCGCAGGCCCTTCACCGCTCTGTCTCGCGATATGCCGGCAGCCGGGAACAAGCCAGGAAGCAGCGCTGCAGCCACGCCGGGGCCTCGGGGGTGAGTATAGCTTTATTTGTTTTAATTTTTACGGTTCACACTGTATAAATCCATGCTGTTTGCATGGATTTATACAGTGTGACCTAGTTGTCAAGCACTTTCCAAGTGATGCTATCGCCTGGAAAGTGCTTGTCAATCTGCATGCGGAAACGCATGTGAACCCGCATGTGGATCCGCATGTATTCTGCAGGAAAAACGCATGCACAATCTGCATGCGTTTTTTTCTGCCAGGGAGATGCAGAAATGCTGCAGAAATTTTCTGCTTCATTTCTGCATCGTGGGCACATAGCCTAATAGAAAGAAATAATAGTGAAAAAAAGTAACTAAAGTATTAAAATGCATTTTCCATTTTTTTTGGGCAGTGTAAGCATATTTTATTTATTGTTTCGCATTACCGGAAGGCTATGGCCATGGTTTGTGATGTCGTCGACCATTTTTTTTATTATTATTATTTATTGTGCATATAATTTTTTTTCAACATTACATATCCCACATAATTGTCCTCTGGAGGAAAATAACAGTGTATATTTTTTTTACATTGAACAGGTTACATTTATAGGAGGACACCAGGGGTAAATAGTCCCTTTAGTGGCCATTAGTTACTGACAGAGCTGATCAGAGTCTCGGAGGCAGCCAAGCGATCAGCATTGCCGATTATTCTATTCACTACGTAGCGCTCATTGGGCCTCATCAATGAAAACTGTATAAAAGACAAAACAAGCAGTTTCCCATAGCAACCAATCACAGAGCAGCTTTCATTTCTTAAACAGCTCCAGTAAAATGAAAGCTAAACTCTGATTGGTTGCTAAGGGAAACAGAAACAGCTTTGGTTTTAGGCCAGTTTTCATAAATGAGGCCTACTTAGCGTCATGTAATCTGGTAAAAAGAAGAAGACACAAGATGTCACATACATTTATAATAGTGCGGGCGACACTTGATCATTACCAGGTTAACGATCGCCCCTCAATTCAAAGCCTTTGACCCCCGATTTCAACACCAGTGTTAATGAAGGGTCCGCGAAAGTAAGATGCAGCAAATTCATTAAGAATTGTGCATCTCTTGATGAATCCAATGCATCTTTCCTTTCCAGTGTAAGAAACATCTTATCCTATACACTAATGTCATAATTTATGAATGTGGTGTAAATTATAAAGAATTTGTCAGCTGTGCTTGGCCACTCCCTCTCCTTTCTAAAGTTTTCTAAAAAAAAATGCCGCAACTGACGCAAAACTTACATTTTTGCGCCACCGCTAGTGGAGCAAAATCAATTTTTTGACAGTTTTACACCAGAATTATGGTGCAAACTGATGAATCCAGGCCCGTAGGTCTGATGGAGTGCTCAGAGTGCTCTCCTGACGGGAGCGCCCAGAGTGCTCTCCTGACGGGAGCGCCCAGAGTGCTCTCCTGACGGGAGCGCCCAGAGTGCTCTCCTGACGGGAGCGCCCAGAGTGCTCTCCTGACGGGAGCGCCCAGAGTGCTCTCCTGACGGGAGTGCTCAGAGTGCTCTCCTGATGGAGTGCTCAGAGTGCTCTCCTGACGGGAGTGCTCAGAGTACTCTCCTGACGGGAGTGCTCTCCTGACGGGAGTGCTCAGAGTGCTCTCCTGACGGGAGTGCTCAGAGTGCTCTCCTGACGGGAGTGCTCAGAGTGCTCTCCTGACGGGAGTGCTCAGAGTGCTCTCCTGACGGAAGTGCTCAGAGTGCTCTCCTGACAGAAGTGCTCAGAGTGCTCTCCTGACAGAAGTGCTCAGAGTGCTCTCCTGACGGGAGTGCTCTCCTTACGGGAGCGCTCAGAGTGCTCTCCTGACAGGAGTGCTCTCCTGACGAGAGCGCTCAGAGTGCTCTCCTGACGAGAGCGCTCAGAGTGCTCTCCTGACGAGAGCGCTCAGAGTGCTCTCCTGACGAGAGCGCTCAGAGTGCTCTCCTGACGAGAGCGCTCAGAGTGCTCTCCTGACGAGAGCGCTCAGAGTGCTCTCCTGATGGAGTGCTAAGAGTGCTCTACTGACAGAGTGCTCAGAGTGCAGTCTTGCACATTCCAATCAGACAGGAACCCCTGTTCTCAGGAGGTCCAAGGGACAGGGGATAAGTCTGAATCATGAGGAAACTCCTTCAGAGAGACATTCATGTGTAATATCTCATATATCTGTGTGATGAGCAATGTGTAAAGTTTCCATCAACAAGAAAAGCGTCAGGAGTAACAGTCATAGCTGGTCATTATAGACTATGGCGGCTAATCCTGCAAAGGAGTCAGGACACCGACATTGCAAGATTCCCTTCATCCGCAGGCCAAGGCTCTACACACGATTATTAAATTGCATGTATGCAAGGAACCATATTGAAATGTGATTGTAGCTCATCCTATGTTGATTTTCACCATTGCAAGCGTGATTTTAAAAACAATACTGTGACGACGTAAAACCATAACTGTATCTGCGGTACTTTCCGCTGACAGGAATCTGATCTACGGCATTAAAATGTCCCTGCCCAATGCTATGACCGTATTCATGACTGTCGCTTAGCCGGGCCGGGAGCAGTGTGATCATTGTCTACCTGTGAGTCAGTAGTTCTGATCCTGTAGCCAATAAGTGGTCAGATCACTGGTGGTCAGTGATGTCAATGCTCCTGGCCTAGCAGAAACTTATTTTATTGTTTTACCTCCATGGTTGCCAGTTGTGAAATTTAAAGGGTTATTTCCCATTTTCATGAATATTTTCAGATAGAACTTGTAAAACAAGAACTTTGCAATTTACTGCTTATTAAAATTTGCAGCCATTTTTGAGATATTAACATTTTTCTTTCGTTTACAGGTCATTATCTAGGAGACCGACCACCGCTGCTGTCTAATTATAGTTCGGGTTCACTCATCTCTACTTACAAGCTCAATATAAAAGAGTTTGTAAGCCCTGCGCATGTTCTGTTGTTCTAGCAGCGGTGGTCGGTCTCCAAGGCAACGAGCTGTAAACAAAAGAAAAGTGTCAATAACTCAAGAATGGCTGAAAATGTTAAAAAAAAAGACATAAATTGCAAATTAGCTTGTATTTACAAGCAATATGTGACAAGAGCGATCTACGAAGATGGGAATAACCCTTAACCAAGTAGTGAACCCCTTTTATACATGTGAAATCAGCCTAGGGACGTTTCACATGTCAGAGTATCATAGTTCTTGTATGAATTCGATTTCCAATAAGCCGTATATACAGGGTGGTCCAAAAGTAGGTGGCCAGAAAATAATAACATTTATTTTGATTTATATATAAAATTATATTTACTAACACAAGCATAACATTGACAATTACATTTTATTCTGAACAATAATACAAAAGCCCTTAAATTTTATCAACGCAGGTGCTCACACTGTTTTCCATTATAATTTGCACAGCTTTGAAGTCGCCTCTTACGCTTCAACAAACTTTTTTTTACATAAGTCTCTTTGGGTATTAATTTTTTTTAAATGCATCTCTTATGTAATTTTTCAAATCACTGACACTTTTTGGTTTTCGACTATAGACTTTGTCCTGGAGTACTCCCCAAAAGAAAAAATCCATTGGGGTCAAGTCTGGTGAACGTGCCGGCCAGTCAAGTGGGCCTCTTCGGCCAATCCATTTATTAGGAAATGTTTCGACTACTCTTGAATAATGTGGAGGGGCCCCATCTTGTTGGAAATAAAGGTCATTTGAATTAGGCTGTTGCTGTAACTGCGGAACAACTTGATTCATTAGAATTTCGAGATACTTATCTCCTGTGACTGTTCCATCAAAAGATATTGGTCCTAAAACACCAAAACTTGAAATACCATCCCAAACATTGACACCAGGCTCATTTAGTTGTTGCTCTAATGTTAAATGCATGTTCTCATTATACCAGTAAATACAATTATGTCTGTTAATATGGCCGGATAATTTGAAAGAAGCTTCTTCATCACTCCACATAATGTTATCTAAAATTACTGGATTTTCTTCCATTTCGTTAAGCACAATCTCACTAAATTGCAGCCGCCTGTCTGGATCATCCTCCAATAAACCATGAATTAGACGTGGACGATAAGCTTTCCACCCAATAGATTTAAGGATGCGCATGATAGAAGCTCGTGAAATTCCCAATTCCAAAGAGGCTCTTCTGGTGGACTTTTTTGGACTCTGAACAAATGTTTCAGCAACAAGTTGTTTATTATCTTCTGTACAGACTGTTTTGGGTCGACCAGTTTTTGGAGCATTAAGGATTGAGCCAGTGGCATTGAATTTGTCACGAATGCGGTAAATGGTTTGTCTCTTTGGGGCTTGAGTATCAAATGTTTCAACCCAATTTGCTCTAACGGTTTCAGCATTTTGAGATTTCCAATACTCTGTTAAAATCCATTTTCTTTGATCTGTATTTAAATTATTTGCCATTATGTGTTATCTGAATTATCTGAAAAGAAAACAGATTTGGGGGAGATCTATCTGTGAAAACTAGATCTGTGAAACTGGCTCAGTTGCCCTTAGCAACCAATCAGATTCCACCTTTCATTTTCCAAAGAGTCTGTGAGGAATGAAAACTGGAATTTGATTGGTTGCTAAGGGCAACTGAGCCAGTTTCACTTTACACCATGTTTGATAAATCTCCCCCTTCATAACCTTATTACACTTTCTGTCCACCTACTTTTGGACCACCCTGTATATATAAATTGCTCCAAAAAATAAAGGGAACACTCAAATAACACATCCTAGATCTGAATGAATGAAATATTCTCATTGAATACTTTGTTCTGTACAAAGTTGAATGTGCTGACAACAAAATCACACAAAAATCATCAATGGAAATCAAATTTATTAACCAATGGAGGCCTGGATTTGGAGTCAACCTCAAAACTAAAGTGGAAAAACACACTACAGGCTGATCCAACTCAGATGAAATGTCCTTAAAACAAGTCAAAATTAGTCTCAGTATTGTGTGTGGCCTCCACGTGCCTGTATGACCTCCCTACAACGCCTGGGCATGCTCCTGATGAGGTTGCAGATGGTCTCCTGTGGGATCTCCTCCCAGACCTGGACTAAAGCATCCGCCAACTCCTGGATAGTCTGTGGTGCAACGTGACGTGCTCAATTGAATTCAGGTCTGGGGAACGGACGGGCCAGTCCATAGCTTCAATGCCTTCATCTTGCAGGAACTGCTGACACGCTCCAGCCACATGAGGTCTGGCATTGTCCTGCATTAGGAGGAACCCAGGGCCAACCGCACCAGCATATGGTCTCACAAGGGGTCTGAGGATCTCACCTCGGTACCTATTTTCAGTTGTTTCACACTCTTTTGTTAAGTATATAATTCCACATGTGTTAATTCATAATTTTGATGCCTTCAGTGTGAATGTACAATTTTCATAGTCATGAAAATACAGAAAAATCTTTAAATGAGGTGTGTCCAAACTTTTGGTCTGTACTGTATACATACATATATATACATACACACACCAATGAGGCTGTGTAGCATCGGCGTCTCTGCCCCCTGCCAGGCAGAGACGCCGTCCCTCTCACCGCCGCGCTCCCCGCCCGGCGTTCTCCAGCGCTCCTCTTCCTGCTTGCTGCCGGTGCACGCAGCTTCCCGGGCACGGTGCTTAGGGCGCGCGCGCTCCCTCCCTCTTAAAGGGGCCGCGCGCGCCGCCCTAAGGAGTCCCCGTCTAATTACCGGAGGTCCTCCCATATATAAGGCACCTACTCCAATATGGAGGTGCCCGAGCAATAGTTGTTGCACAGTGTACTTACCTCTGCTTCAGCCCTCAGGTCCCGCTGCTAGCCTGACTACCAGTCTAGTCCGCCAGCCTCACTACTCTCCAGCCCGACTGCTCACCTGGAAGCACCTGCCCGCTACCTGCCGTGCCTACCTGGAGGCTCCCTCTTGCTACCTGCAGTGCTACCTAGAGGCTCCTGCCCATCACTTGCCGTGACCACCTGACAGCCTACCTAGAGGCTCCTGCCTGTCACTTGCCGTGACCACCTGTCAGCCTACCAGGAGGCTCCTGCCCGTCACTTGCCGTGACCACCTGACAGCCTACCTAGAGGCTCCTGCCTGTCATCTGCCGTGACCACCTGACAGCCTACCTAGAGGCTCCCGCCTGTCGCCTGCCGTGTCTGCCAGTCCATCCACCCGGATCATTCGTCAGCCTGCCTACTGTGCCCATATGCAATACCGGTCAGTCCCTGCCATCTGTACCGTGGGAGTCACCTGCTCCCTTACAAGGTTGTCCCCAGAGTAGCACCTGGTCCCTCTGCTCGGATCCTCCCTGGTCACGGAGTCGATTGAGCCGCCGTACGACCTAGGTCGCTCCGAGTTGATACCTAGTTACGCCCCTCTGGGTCCCTCCTTGCACCGCAGCACAGAGGTTCCACCACCCGGATCCGTAACAGGCTGTTGAGGTCAGGTCAGGAGACCTGCGGCCGGTTCAGAAATCATAGCTTGTACAGTGACGGTGACATGCGGATGTGTGGAGCCTGTCTAAGGCTACGATCATACAAAAGTGTTATATAATCCGCGTGCGAATCGCAATTTAACATGCATTGGATGAGAAATGTTAGCAGAACACAGATATACTGCAGTATAATTTAACAGTGGTCAAGAGATTACAGATTATTTTTTTTCTTCAGACAAATAAAACATGAAAAAAAATGCGTTAATATATTTTCAAAACCATAAAAAAATTTAAAAAAAAAGTTAATTCACCCCTTTACTCATTCTGTAAGTAAAAAAATATATATGTAAAAAAATAAAAAAAGTAGTAAACACTATTTAAACTGGCTTTCACCGTAATCACACTGACAAGCAGAAAAAAAAGTTGCGCGGTCATTTTTACTGCAAAGATAATGCCATAAGAACAAAACCCAAATAACAAAGAGGCTGAATTGTTTTCTTCCCCATTACACAGCATATAATTTTATTTTCTTGCTTTATAGTACCTTATATAGTAAAGTTAATGGTGTCATGAAAAACTATGATTAGGCTAGTTTAAAAAAAATATATAAAGAAATAAACAAACAAGGCTCATAGGGCTGTGTCGCTTTTAAAAAATAAAGAAAAAAATTTGACTCCTGGAAGAAAGGGAAGGAAAAAAAATAAATAATGAAAGACGGGAAGAGGTTAATGGGTTCTCGAGAATTTTAAGAAAATTCCCTAAGTGCAAAATATTGTATAAAAAAATATATCTATTTAAAAATAACCATTTCCCACCCATTATATTTCCCATCGCTATGGTGGTCCCCAAATTTTATAGGATGAGATCTAGAGTCTAGAATCCCTCAATCATTGAGGCCCATTGACTTCATCTGAGAAAGGTTTTATGGGAAAGTATATTACAAAAAAATTATCGCAGTGATGAGGGCTTAAATTTGCCTGAGAGAATATTTTATGCATCCCTTACATGAGATCTAGAAGTGTATGTGTGATATATATACACATAGATATACATATACACATATATATATATATATATATATATATATATATATACACACACACACATATATATATATACACATATATGCACACACATATATACACATATATATATACACACACACACACACATATATATACATATATTCACACACACATATATATACAGTACAGACCAAAAGTTTGGACACACCTTCTCATTTAAAGATTTTTCTGTATTTTCATAACTTTGAAAATTGGACATTCACACTGAAAGCATCAAAACTATGAATTAACACATGTGGAATTATCTACTTAACAAAAAAGTGTGAAACAACTGAAAATATGTCTTATATTCTAGGTTCTTCAAAGTAGCCACCTTTTGCTTTGATGACTGCTTTGCACACTCTTGGCATTCTCTTGATGAGCTTCAAGAGGTAGTCACCGGAAATGGTTTTCACTTCACAGGTGTGCCCCGTCAGGTTTAATAAGTGGGATTTCTTGCCTTATAAATGGGGTTGGGACCATCAGTTGTGTTGTGTAGAAGTCAGGTGGATACACAGCTGATAGTCCTACTGAATAGACTGTTAGCTGCTTTTTTCTTGCCATAATACAAATTCAAAGTAAAGAAAAACGAGTGGCCATCATTATTTTAAGAAATGAAGCTCAGTCAGTCTGAAAAATTGGGCAAACTTTGAAAGTGTCCCCAAGTGCAGTTGGAAAAACCATCAAACGTTACAAAGAAACTGGCTCACATGAGGACCGCCCCAGGAAAGGAAGACCAAGAGTCACCTCTGCTTTTGAGGATAAGTTTATCCGAGTCACCAGCCTCAGAAATTGCAGGTTAACAACAGCTCAGACTAGAGACCAGGTCAATGCCACACAGAGTTCTAGCAGCAGACACATCTCTTCAACAACTGTTAAGAGGAGACTTTGTGCAGCAGGCCTTCATGGTAAAATAGCTGCTAGGAAACCACTGCTAAGGACAGGCAACAAGCAGAAGAGACTTGTTTGGGCTGAAGAACACATGGAATGGACATTAGACCAGTGGAAATCTGTGCTTTGGTCTGATGAGTCCAAATTTTAGATCTTTGGTTCCAACCACCGTGTCTTTGTGCGATGCAGAAAAGGTGAACCGATGGACTCTACATGCCTGGTTCCCACCGTGAAGCATGGAGGAGGAGGTGTGATGGTGTGGGGGTGCTTTGCTGTTGACACTGTTGGGGATTTATTCAAAATTGAAGGCATACTGAACCAGCATGGCTACCACAGCATCTTGCAGCGGCATGCTATTCCATCCGGTTTGCGTTTAGTTGGACCATCATTTATTTTTCAACAGGACAATGACCCCAAACACACCTCCAGGCTGTGTAAGGGCTATCTGACCAAGAGGGAGAGTGATGGGGTGTTACGCCACATGACCTGGCCTCCACAGTCACCAGACCTGAAACCAATCGAGATGGTTTGGGGTGAGCTGGACCACAGAGTGAATGCAAAAGGGCCAACAAGTGCTAAGCATCTCTGGGAACTCCTTCAAGATTGTTGGAAGACCATTTCCGGTGACTACCTCTTGAAGCTCATCAAGAGAATGCCAAGAGTGTGCAAAGCAGTCATCAAAGCAAAAGGTGGCTACTTTGAAGAACCTAGAATATAAGACATATTTTCAGTTGTTTCACAATTTTTTGTTAAGTATATAATTCCACATGTGTTAATTCATAGTTTTGATGCTTTCAGTGTGAATGTACAATTTTCAGAGTCATGAAAATACAGAAAAATCTTTAAATGAGAAGGTGTGTCCAAACTTTTGGTCTGTACTGTATATACACACATATATATATAGACACATACACTATATATACACACACACACATATATATATATACATACACACCTACATATATATATATATATATATATACAGTCATATGAAAAAGTTTGGGCACCCCTATTAATCTTAAGCTTAATGTTTTATAAAAATTGGTGTTTTTGCAACAGCTATTTCAGTTTGATATATGTAATAACTGTTGGATACAGTAATGTTTCTGCCTTGAAATGAGGTTTATTGTACTAACAGAAAATGTGCAATCTGCATTCAAACAAAATTTGACAGGTGCATAAGTAT